>NW_024609835.1:100747437-101347437 GCF_016920785.2 Ixodes scapularis | reverse complement strand
ATGACTGCTGTAAACTACGCATGCCAGTAAATTTGAGCGATCGGCGGGCTGACTTTCTGCCATGGCCACCACGAGCAGACGAAATGATTTGGTTCAATGGCACACCACGTAAACCATCGTTCAAGTTCAAGATGGCGGAGACAGGTGACTTACCTTTGCGGTCGTACACTTTTTACTCTATGTAGCTTTGCTGGTCTTGAAATTATGACCGGTAAATGTTACGTGACCCGTCTTATTTTATTTACATCAGTCGTACGCCGGAAATACGAGCCACGGATTTGCATGCTGCAGAATGTTTCATGTTTGCTAGAAGATGGCGCTGCCGGTCAAACGCGACCATCATCACCGTCTACGCGGTTGAGCCAGTTTTACGATTCGCTAAAATACGTTAAATTTCACGTACGGTTGTATTCAACAGGAAACCTTGTGGTCATAAGGGAGGGAGGATTACTCACCTTTACGTCTGGGGACCGGTACTCAGAGGGGAATCCGACGCCCGTCCCACCGCGCGGCCGACGGCTACTACCAGCGAGGGTGGTCGCCGCGCCGGGTTCGGCCAACGCTATGCCAACAACGATGATCCCGGTATCCAACAGCGTTTATTGAGTACCAGGGATCCCCAACAAGACACTGCGGTCAAAACAGCCATGGACACAGTGTGCCCGCAGCGCCCGCGGACCTGAGAGCAAAAGGCGTAATTGCGAACGGAGTCATCGCCGGTCGGACGAGCTCATGCCGCCACCCGTCGTCGCAGGAGCTCGGAGCCAGGACTCTCGGCAGATGGACGTCCACGAGGAGAAGCGGCCGCCGACTGTCAGAGCCAGGGGAAACGCTAGCTACGAATCATCATCGGTCGGACGAGCTCGTACGCCGCGACTCATTCCGTCCCCCAGAATCCAATCCAAGCCTCCTCGACCACACGGCCGTCCGCTCGTAGAGAAGGCTCGACTCTCTCCAGCGCGATCTCGCTGTTCCCCCGAAATCGGGGAGACGCGCGGAGGAGTGCGAGAGGGTAATGGTGCATCCCACTCGCAGATCCGGAGCGCTTTCCAAAATCCTCGAGGGAGGCGAAATTCCGCTTCGTGGGACCCGCTCCGAATCGACGAGGGGAATATAAATTTGCATTTTTGGAGAGACCTCTCTCACACCCCTCCCCATTGCTTCCCCTTCCATCGTTAAGAATGGCCGCTGCTCGGACTAAACAAGCCCACCAACGCCTCAGCCAACTGATCTCTCCGACGACTAGTGACAACTTATAAATAACACGCGACGCAGGCCGGACGATATTATACGTACCATGGCGCTCATGTCACAAATAACGAAGACGTCCGCGTTCGGCACCGTCACATACCCTTTGGCCGCCTCGAAGCGTCGGGGCACGGACAGCGATTGCCAGCGGTGGAGTTTAGATTTCTGGTACGACTTTAATAAACACAGAGGTAACAAACTATCACTTGCACGGTCGTTGCCTAATCTCTTCTTGCTTTAATGCACGGGAAAACGCCGGCATGATGCAGTATAAAAATGGAAACAATCATTGGCTGCAGAATGAACAAGCCTAAACTTGCGTCGGCCTCCGGCTTTCTGTCGTTCTTTTTCTCGTCCTTCCTCTCACGATCACAGATGCCAGCGCTTACGATTTACCACGCTCCATAGTCCCGGTTTTGTATCCCTGATCTACGCGAGGTAGAAGCGTTCGAGTCGTCACAATCCCGCGTAAACAACCGACGCACCCGAACAGATCCAACTCGACGACCCGACCAGCCCGCCGACCTCACCAACCTCGCCGCGCATGCGCAGTGCCGATTTAGAAGGAAATCACGTGGGCCGCTCTGTCAACTTCCGCAAATATCTGTGAAATCTCGCAGTGCAAGTTCGGCGGGGTTTGAGGCGCTCCGTGGAGCGGGCGCTGCCAGAGATCTACGAGCGGAAGATAACCAACTCAAGCCAGATCTGCGAGCGGAATATGCGCGCTCCAAATGAAGCGCTTGAGATTTGCGACCGGAATTCACCATAAGCCAGCATGGTGGCGTGCTCTCTCAGACACCATACGGAACGAGCCGGCTCGAAGCCAGACAACTTCGGCCGGAACGTCCGCGGCTTGCGCTTTCTCGGGGAGGGGAACCAGTGGCTCCCACAATCCCCCCCTCCTTAAAACATTTGGTACCCCTTTCAGAGAAAGGAGCGCCGGCTCTCAAACCCCCCAAGATACAAGACCTGCACGCTGACAACACGGGTGCCAGTCGCGCTCACAAATACAAGATCTTTGGTCGGGGGCCCCGCAGCCCCCAGAGCCGACGCCGTATATATTCGTTGTATCGGAGTTCACGACGCACTCGTGGGGCGATGCACTCCGGTGCCGTTGAGTTAAGCCAAGAAAAGTCCCTCGATGTCGGACGAGCGAAGGGGTCGACACGAAGTTCTTTTATAATACCAAGCGCAACTCGCATGCAGACGTGGATGTTCGGCGGTGTTGCTCGGCTCACGCTATTGTCGACTCGTGGGCCGACCTCCGTTCGAGAGGACACGGTGACGAGCGCAGAGCGTGCCCCGGCCACTCCGCCTCCGGACATGGGTGCAGGTTACCGCTGGCGAGGGAAACGCCGGCCACTGAAGTCGAAGGTTCTCCTCGGAGCCGGCATCAGGTGACCTCCGTGACCAGGCCCACATCAGGAAGCCCGGTTCAGCTGGGCGCCTCTGGGAGGCCCGACGACAGAAGGACGATAGCGGCCATCTTGCCTTGGCCGGAAGTCAGCCTCGCCATCTGCTTTTCCCGGCCGCCGTTGGGTGCGCAAACTCCTGCCAGCATCAGCGATGACGCACATCCGGCAGGTCCCGCCCAGTCGCTCGGCGTGTCACCCGTCGTCGCACGTAGTGGGGGATGGAAGGGAAGAGGGGGGCACGAACATCTTCCTGAATGACGGAAAGAGCCCACGCAGCACCCCGCAAACATTTCTTCGCCCTCTCCAGACCCGCAGTATGGCAAGATCCAAGGGAGAGATCATTGTTCTCGGTCGACACACTGCCACCGAGGGGAAGCAATGGCCCCCAAAACAGGTTTTGGCCGGGTCCTAATTGTATCTGGACTCGGCTGCCTGCGTACATTAACCGGCCTACCGCAGGGTGGGAGGCTAAAGTTGGAAGGCAGGCCACGCGGTGCTACTAACAGATTTAGATGGCACACCGCGTGCGCAAACTGAAGTCGCCGGGAACTGAGCCCGTGACTCTCCCCTGCTAGTGGTGGCTGCACCAGGAGCCGGGCCAGGGACTGCAAAAACCACTAACTCCGTTGAGTCTTCGAGCTGCGCGTATCCCTAGCCAAGTGCACGGAACGGGGTAACTGAAAAGCCGCCCCGTCTTTAGTGCGTTGTGCCACTCTTATGAGGCAAAGGCGTTAATCTCGGAAATCAGCAGAAGCTCAAAGGTGTCAGCAAAACGAATCTATCCCGAAGAAAACCCTCGCGCTATCCACAATACGAGTGGCGTAAAGCGCGGGCGCCCACAGTATGAAAACTGCTTCTGGACGCCGGCAAATGTGTGGCCTGCGGCTCCCGCAGCCCCTCGGTAGCATTACAAGCTATTTGGCGACGTTAATGGCAGGCACACCGCCCGACTCTCTCGGAGAGTCCGAAAGCTTTTTGACAAAGAAACGCGTATATTTACAAACCCAGCTTGCCGCGCTGACCTGCAAGAAGCTCTTTGCTGCTAACAACATTCGTCGCGAGGCCCACGGGGGTCAACGCAACGCGATTTCCATGGCACGAAGGCTCTGAAGACGCAGCCAGAGGCAACAACCCACTAACTAGGTGGGGGTTGGCAGCGGAGTCGGCAACTGTCAGGCAGTGGGGTGACCGTTGCTAGCGACGGCCATCACCAGAGGTGACAGGTACGATAAAGCGTCTCCTGCGGCAAGTCACGAAAAGAGAATGAACAAATCGTGACTCACTCAGGTTTCCGGGCTGGCCCTTGAAGGTGGTCCCCAAACCCGGGCACCAATGTGATTCGCATCATGGCGGCTCACAAAGGGAGCCGGCTTCCCCAAACGAGGCTCCGCCATCTTCGCATGGCGAGGCAGAGCAGTGCCATGACAAAGATAGGTGCCTTGGCCCCACGTTGGGCGCCATTTTGTGAGATAAAGGAGGAAGGACCGGTACTCAACAAAGAATCCGATTGCCGACCCCCCGCAAGGCCGGCGGCCACTACCAGCGAGGGCGGTCGCCGCGCTGGGTTCGGCCAACGCCATGCCAACATCAATGATCCCGGTATCCAACAGCGTTTATTGAGTACCAGGGGTCCCCAACAAGACACCGTGCCGTGGACACAGTGAGCCCGCAGCGCCCGCCGACTTGAGCCGTGGACCCAGTGTGCCCGCAGCGCCCGCCGACTTGAGAGCCAAAGGGGTAATTGCGAGAGGAGTCATCGCCGGTCGGACGAGCTCACGCCGCTACCCGTCGTCGCAGGAGTTCGGGGCCAGAGCTCTCGGCAGACGGACGTCCACTAGGAGGAGCGTACGCAGAATGGCAGAGCCAGGGGAAACGCTAGCGTCGAATCATCGCCTGTCGGACGAGCTCGTACGCCACGGCTCAACCCGTCGCCCGGAGCCCAATTCAAGACTCCTCGACCACACGGCCGTCCACTCGGAGGGCAGGCCCGACTCTCTCCAGCGCGATCTCGCTGTACCCCCGAAACCGGGGAGATGGTGGCGTGCTCTCTCCGACGCGGTACGGAACGAGCCTGCTCAAAGCCAGACAACTCCGGCCGGAACGTCCGCGACTTACGCCTTCTCGGGGGAGGGGAACCAGTGGCTCCCACAGCCTGCACCGATCATTATTTCGGAACCGTGTGCTCCGGAAACGACTCCCTAAAACTCCCTACTATGCTGGACTAAGGATAACTTGCTTTCGACGGTTGCCTGCGTACCATGTATGCCGGGCTACATATTGCCAACGGTCGCCTGTGGTCTAAGTGTCCTGGATCAAGCATTTCTCACCACCGTCGGTCCCCTGCGTACTACCTATGTTATACTAATCATAATTTGCCAGCGCTGGCAAAGTTCGCTGAACTAAGTGTGACCCGGCATCAATGGTCAACTGCAGAAGCAGTATGCTAACAAAGTATAATTCACCTTCGATGGTTGACTGCTGATTAAGTATGCTGGACGATGTATCACTTGCCGCAGAAAGTTGCGGGCTACTGCGGGCGACCGTCGGCGGTAAATCCTATATAGTTTAGTTGCGTGCGCTCTCCTTCATTACCTACTTGTAGCGCAGAGCAAAGATGTCGAACTGAGTATCCGATGATCCGGGGTTCAATGCCTAGTGCTCTCATTGGTGAATCCCTTGTTTTTGACTCTGTCGTCCTATTCTTATAGTCATGTAAAAATTGTTATCACTAAGTATGTCCTGTATATACTTCGGGTGCTTATGCATTACCTGCTATACGGTCTATGCATCCTTTAGGTTGCCTTTTCCTGTCTGTAACGCTTTTTCGTCAAACTCAAGCGTTCCACTTTTACGTCAAATCGAGCACGTAAACAGATTTAGTGTTAAAACCATAAATATAGTGCATACAAACCGATAAAATAAAATCCGCATGGGATCAGGCCTTTCTTATTCCCTCAGGTCCCGCATCTTGTGAAAACAAGATTTGCTAGGAACACCGCTTTTATCTTATCTAATTAGTCGCACTGATGACAACGCAGCCGTGCCGCGCGTAAATATTCGTAACGAGGGTTGAGAAGAAAGTTTGAGCACGTCGAGAAAGTTGATTAGTCTCATTACCTAACGCAATTACAGTGGCCCTATACTCGCGCGCATCGTCTTTTTCCCTTTTGGTAGAGGCATAAAGAAAAAAGAGACACCGCTTATGAGCATCAGTTTATTCTGGTTTGAGGCGGCATTCCTTTGACGTCACAAACAACTTTGTTAATATGCTGATGGCGGTTGTCCTCTTTTGGTTTTACTTTGTCTTGTAAATGCAGGATCATATAGCTCTTGCTGGGGGACACGTAAAATTTCTAGAAGGACGATATGAATAAAAAATTATAAATGAATAAACAAACAAACGAATGAATAAATATACCAATAAAGATATTAATTTTATATTTATTTAGGTTATTAAAAAATGAAAGCTGTTTACAACTCCCTGTAACGCAGAATTAGAGCGCAGTTCTTGAGGAGGAGGAGGGAAGGGCACTGGGGGGTGGGTCAAGTGACCTCGGGTGGCGGGGGTCACGTGACCTTGGGGGTCACGTGACAATGCTGATGACGTCATCAGTGACGATGACGATGCGGATGCCGGTGACGTCACTAATGACGTCATCAGTGATGATGACGATGACGATGCGGATGCCAGTGACGTCATCCGTGACGTCACTGATGACGTCATCAGTGGCGATGACTTCAACGGGGGTCACGTGACCTTGGGAGGGGGTCACGTGACCTGGGTAACCATCGTGACACTCGTGAGGGTAACCCTAGTAACCCTCGTGAGGGTAACTCTCGTGACCCTCGTGAGGGTAACTCTCGTGGCCCTCGTGAGGGTAACTCTCATAACCCTCGTGAGGGTAACTCTCATAACCCTCGTGAGGGTAACCCTTTTGAGGGTAACTAACCCTCGTAACCCTTGTGAGGGTTACGAGGGTAACCCTCGTGAGACCAACCTTTGTAACCCTCGTAACCCTCACGAGGGTTACGAGGGTTACTCGCGGTTACGCCGACGGCGACGCCGACGGCGACGGCGACGCCCCTCAAGCCGGGAACGCGCGCCTAAGAGCTGCGCTTTAAAAAGTGAAAGCTGCTTACAACTCCCTGTAACGCCGAATTAGAGCGCAGCTCTTGAGGAGGAGGAGGGAAGGGCACGGGGGGGGGGGTTAAACTAACCAGGGGGGGGTCACGTGACCTTCGGGGGTCACGTGACCTTGGGGGTCACGTGTTCCCAATGCCGATGATGTCATCACTGACGTCACTGATGACGTCATCAGTGACGATGACGATGCGGGTACCGATGACGTCATTAGTGACGTCACTGATGACTTCACCAGTGATGATGACGATGACGATGCGAATGTCGGTGACGTCATCAGTGACGTCGCTGATGACGTCATCAGTGATGATGACGATGACGATGCGGATGTCGGTAACGTCCTCAGTGATGATGACGATGCGGATGCCGGTGACGTCATCAGTGATGATGACGATGACGATGCGGATGCCGGTGACGTCATCAGTGACGATGACGATGACGATGTGGATGCCGGTGACGACATCAGTGACGTCACTGATGACGTCATCAGTGATAATGACGATGACGATGTGGATGCCGGTGACGTCATCAGTGATGATGACGATGACGATGTGGATGCCGGTGACGTCATCAGTGATGATGATGTCATCAGTGATGATGACGATGACGATGTGGATGCCGGTGACGTCATCAGTGACGATGACGTCATTGGGGGTCACGCGACATCGGCGGGGGTCACGTGACCTCAGGGGAGTCACGTGCCCCCCACGAGGTAACGTGACCCCGGTGGGGGGCTCGCGCGGTGCATTATGGGACATTTCCCATGATGCATTAGGGTCACGTGACCTCGGGGGGTCACGTGCCCCCCACGAGGTAACGTGACCCCGGTGGGGGGCTCGCGCGATGCATTATGGGACATTTCCCATAATGCACCGCGCAGTTACGCCGACGCCGACGCCGCTCAAGCCGGAAACGGGCCCCTATGAGCTGCGCTCTAAAATGAATACAACACACTCGCTTACAGGGGGACAAAGCGTCTTGACGGTCGTTGTTTGGATTAGATAGACACAGAGCGCAAACTAAGCGATGATCAATCATACGTGGTGCTACGGGAGACACAGCTACGCAACTGTAGCATCTCACGCCTTTTAAAAATTGAGTGCACCACCTAAGAAGAAAACAAAAAAAAAGGAGAGAAAGCAAGGCAATATAGGCGGGGGAGGGAAATTTCTTCTAAAGTCGCTGGAGACTGGCCTTCCAGGCCTTGTCGTAGTGGCGATGCTGACATCACGAAATAAAGAGCACGGGACTTGAGTGTCTGAAAGGAGCCTTTGGATTCAATTTCTATCCTTGCCGTTTTCGATCTGGATGAGCGTGCGGTCCTGTATCACTACTACGTGCTGCACGTTAAAAACCCCAGGCTAGCTGTTGTACTACACTGGCCAAATCTCTCATCTTCAGCTGAGACACCAGACGCCATCAAGGCAAACTTCCGGCTGTATAAACATACGCGGAACAATATTATTATTATAATTCTAAAAAAAAAAAATAACATTTGGTGTGTTTCTTGGGAGGATGGTGTTGACTGAAATTTACCCGCACTAATGACGGTGCCCGAACGGCCACGCAGTAGTCGCTTCAAACGCGGTAATTGCAGAACTGAACTGCAGCAACATTTTCAAGAATGCTGTCCTTGCATAGCAACAAGATAGCCACATTCGAGAGGAGCACAGTCAAGATAAGATTAGCCAAACAAATATGACTACAATTGTTTTATCAAAAATGCTAGAGAAACAAAATTTTTATTGTGGTTTTAGGTTGTCGAAAGGCCAACCCAGGAGCTCGGTATAAATTATTGTATTATGGTTGCAAATAGTGTGCGAGTTATTCTTTATGGAGAATTCAAATGTAATTATATTCAGAAACTAATGGATAATATAACTGCCGTTTTTCGTGCTCTGTCAATTTCCCACGTTATTAAAGTGCAATCTCTGTACTGAAGCATGTTCGGGTAGACCGTAGTTAAAGCATCGATTTAGTGACATTAATTATAATATATTACTAACATTGATTCATGAAATAAAAACCAACATATTTGGGTTCCAGATCAGAGTTAGATCAGAGCTAATAAAAAACGCTTGTTTCAGTGAGCATTCTTCATTAGTGTTTGGCTGCGCGTGCGCCTATTTAAAGACGTCTTGGTGTAATAGTATTTTAGATCTTTGTGGAGTTATGCGTTTGTCCGTCTCAACGTCCCTTTGATCCGGGGTTACCCTATGGAGACATCACTACCAAACTCAAATTTCCCCATATAGTTAACTTCACTAAACGCGGTTAATTCCCAATAATGTTCGATCCAAACTTAGGGATCAGATTATCGTTTGTGTTTTCATCTGAAACTGCAGGCAACACTATTGAAATGTGCGTGTGTCCAGAGACACCCATTAACAAAATAAAGCTTCTCCAACCATATAACGCAGGGTCACCGCTTCGGATGCGTTCAATTTCAATCATTATTCGTAAAATTCATACGCAAAAAAAAAAAAAAAACGAAAGGTAAATTTTTTACGAATTTCCAAAATCATCCTAAATCCACCATCCGGTCCTAAGATCATTACAGGTCGTTTTATCGGCACGCAGCACAAAGATATCGCCGAAAATAAAACTTAAACCTACGAAAAACGAACAAAAACATCAAAGAGTTCGGCAAAAGGCTCTCACGGTGTTCCTCTCGGATTCCATTAATAACGAGAGACACCGCATATAGCTCGCCCTCTGCCGGGCTCGCTCTGGCCATGGGAGGGACCCTCGCGAAGTCAGACGACCTGCAAATCCGGCGGCGTCCATGTCCCGCTGCGCGTGGATTCGCCGGAACAAGCGCTCTCGCTTGCCGAGATTCGAGTAATTAAAAGCCGAGGTCGGGCGAGCGAGAGGAAGCTGTTCGGGTCGCTGGCGATGTATGGAGCCCGCTTTCATAAACGGATTTGGGTGCGGACAGTTCTCTGCCCATTTATTTTCGTTTTTTTTTTTTTTTTCGCGCCAGATCTTTGAATCTTGAATCTGGCCATTGGCGCGTTCGGAATTCAGATGTCTTATCTAGCGTAACAGCGTCATAATCCCCGAAGCGCGGTTTTCTTTTTGTGATATGCGTGCTTCTTTTTGTTTCGTTTGTTTCGGCACGAATAATAACTTAAATCTATTTGGATTTTCTTTTTTTTATGTCGTCGTCCGGGATGAATGAGCCAAACCGTAAAGCGATGGCTCGTGGACGTAAGATTACTAGTCGGAAATGTTTGCTTTTTTGCCAAGCGAGGGCGGGCCATCCATTAGTAGGGGTGGAAGCGCAACCCCCGTGCTGGGCTTTCTTGTGCGCGTTTTAAAACCGCGTTCTCAGCACGGATTAGGACACTTCAAGCACAGCATACTTTCTCTATCACTAACCAGCATGAATAACGACCTATTTTCGGTTCAAAGCGAGATCGCCCGTTCTGCAAACATTCACTTGTAAGGTTTACGACTTCGACAGCAAAGTGTTTATTTTTAAGCATTTCTTCATAAAATGTTCTTTTCATTTGGAAAACAAATTATCTTCATCTACCACTAGACAATTCAAAATGCTAAACTAACGAAACAAGCGAGCAGAATGTCCTACCCCGTTGTTATTATTTTTTTTTAAGAAGTAAATGTTTAATACGGTTTTTATACTTTTGGCGTATGTTTACTGAAAGATACGTTGTAAGTAAATAAAACGGTTTGTAAGTATTATTTAGTTTGCGATTGATTTCGAGATGACTGCCAAAATTGTGTTGTAAATATGAGAATAATATAGTCACTGATAGAGCGTCTACAATATGGGTTTGCATATTACTTTTACATTACACAAAAAAAACTATGTCAGCCATGTTCTGGTCTGAACCATTGAGCTACGTATGAACGCCGTAGCTAACAATTTCGGGATATAAAAATGATATGCTCGATTCGGGAAAAAGTGTTAAAATTCGTACGCCACGTTGCACCGCCGTTAGTGTTCACTGAATCATTCACATTCCAATATTTTTTTTCTTGTACGTGTACATAGGCCGTGCACTGTTCTCCAACATTAGAGTAAAACTAACTGTTAAAATAAGGTGAGTAAAAGAACTGATAGACTCGTCAAGATGACGCGTTTGAAGAAGACTGTCAGAAAGCATATGGGAGATGATATCTTTTTTTGGATGGTTATTAAGATATCTTAAAAATACTAATCGCTAAACGGCTTTTACGAGCACACTGCAATGAAACTATTCGTCGGCGATTTTTTACAAACTCTTTGTAAATTCAGCGAAGCAGTTTTGATAGCTGTTTGTTTGCAACACTTTCACTGGTTGTAGATGATTCCAGCAGTCTGCTTCGGCTATTGTGGCAGCAAAATTGATTTTCTAGAAGTCCGCATGCTTCATGTCAGGAGTGCTGCGTGGCGTCGCCGGATTCACAGACGCTACCACTTCCGACGCCCATATAGTTATCGCGCGAGTGACTGGCCTGAATAAGTATCTTGCGGAGTTTTTTTCATGCACCCGTGTCTTGGAAGGAGCTTTATAACCCTTAGCAAAAAGAGGCCGTACTTCAAACCAAGTTGAAATATATTTAGTACGAATATTCATTTTGTATTTATTCTGTATTATTTTGGCCGCATTCGAAATACGCGCGTAAGGTATTCAAAATACATTATAAATATGAATAAAAAAATATTTGAGATATACCAAAAATATTATCCCTTCACACTCAAGATGCCATTTGTGCATTAAAAACCGGCTACACAATTTTTTTTTATTTTCGATTTTATCAGCAAATTGTGTCCCTGTGGTATTTGAAGGCACTACTAAATACATCTCACAAAGCTACATTAGAAACAAACACAAACACCATGACGCACTGAACAGCTCATTCACAGTCCCGTTGACTGCTCTCGAGCCATATATAGCCTACATATTGAAGGTAATCATTTTTTCGGTGACCACCTCTGCGCTTATTAAGGTTCCAAGCATTCGATCTTCTCCTCGGGAGTCTGTGAAAGTGGAAACAGCGTTTTGAAGTTCGTGGACGATATCTCTTACTAAAAGGCATTGGTACGACTAATAACAATTCGGCGCAGTCCCTAAAACAATATCCACACAAACGGCTCATAAAATACATGTTATTGCTTCTCTGCGTAGCACCACTCAGGACGAAGCGAATCAAGGCAGTTTCTTCACTTTAAAATGCTGTAAACGACTTTATTTTCGTGAGGACCTAATTCTCGCAAAGTTCGCGAATCGCCTACAATCCCGAAAAATAGGTCCCGTCAACAATTCCGGCAAAATGTAAAAACATTAAAATCTATATTGCGATCCCAGCGCGTCGCGAAAATTAGAATTTGCGAATTATTCCAAAACTCCAACTTTGACCTAAATCGCGAAATATTGAGCCCGCGAAAAATAAATATTTTACAGTAGTTGTTTTGCCTTTCCTTTTTAGTAGTTGAGTATTTAATATGGTAGTTAATGACACTATATTAAAGTCACTATTCACGTCACGTACAATGGTGAGTATACGCGTTCAGTAAACTAACATTGTGCTAACAAAACCACGCCAAACATATCTGTTCACAGCACCTGCTGAAGCTTTCCAGCATCAGCAAATGTTGTGGTTGTAGTTCCCGAACCCTGTTTCCGATTGGTGTGCAAGGAACTGATCAGGTGTGTTCTTGATAGAAAAAAGCAAACAATAACATAAAGTGGGCTGATTTATCAGTGCGATGCTGCGCAATTCAGTTGACAAACTAATCAAATGTTGTATTTAGGCGCTTCAGTGTGCTCCATATCTGCTTGAAGTGAACTTCTAGAAGGGGAGATTTTCAATATTTTGGTAGTTCAAGTCAAACTACCAAAGTATTGCAGTCGAAAGGTACTTAGAGTATAACACAACAGTATTTACGATTTTCAGGTATTTTAAGAGTATTCTGCACGTATTTTTGATTGCTCCATTTTTTTAGGGTTGGAGTATATTTTGCATGAATTAAATAAATATTTCAAGAAATATATGTGAAAGGTATTTTGTGCCTATTAATTTAGTATTTACATATTTCAAAACGCATGAAGGGAACTTCAAATGTAGTTTAAGTAAAGGTATTTTAAAATGATTTTTAGAAGTATATTTTAGTACTAAGTAAAAAAAAAAAAAAAGAAGTTTATATTTTCGGTCTATTTTTCGTCTACTTACAATTATGAACTGTATTTCAAATACACTCAAATTAGAATGTGGTATATTTCAAACGTATTAGTTTTCGCTAAGGGAAGGTTTGTAGATCAGAGAGTTGCGTGTCGCTAGAGAGAATAATTCAGATAAATTCTTCCAGAATACACCGCAATGGCATCGTGGGCCAGCTGGCTGCTACAGAGTTGGCATCTACCACACAATATACCGTGCAGTTAAAGATTGCGAAGCTTTTAAGCGGGGGTAGAAGATTCTTAACTTGTTTTTATTTGTTCTAACCTGTTTTATCTCTTACACACGTATCGTGCACTGCCCATGACCGGTACAAGTGCAATACCAGGACTCTGGGTCCGAATTTAAAAGTAAACCGGAATGCCACTCTGTGTGTTGTTGCCTGGACATGGCGTGGAATATAATCGAGCCTAATTTAATGGACCATTAGGGTGTAGTATATCTTCTACATAATCTCAGATGGTTCTAACGCTAGGAAAATGTCTATCTCGTATACCCTGGTAGGTGCGGCCTGTTCTGCGAGCCTTTCCTTCACCCATTTGTTTATTACCTGGTGTTTTTTAATTGTTCCATTAAAAAGGAAAATACCTTGTTCTATTTCTATTGCTTTATACTTTTCGAGTGCATTTCTGAATATTATAGAGAGTCAGGAATTTACTGAAAGAGGACGTCGCCGTACGGATGTAGTACTCGAAGGATCAGTTATGGTGAATTTTGTGAAGTTAGCGCCGCTGGCGCCTAGGCTCTGTCTTTTGCAAAGAATTGTTTCTCCCGAAATCGTTTATCAATACTTCCGAAACATTTTTCTTTTTAATTTACTCTAGACCGTTTTATGATACTTAATTTCGTGTTCTATCCATTCTTCATTAGTCACATTCTTCCTTCATTACCATATCGTGATTCCTTCAGCAGCTAGCTGTCATTTCGTCTTCCTTCTCCAGCTTTCCTCAAGCCGGTACCTTGCACCAAATCAATAAACGCTATTTGCTTAATGAAATTACCCGACTGATTACGTCTCCGCCGCCTTCTTATGCCGTGACGCTGCAGTGGTATTTAACTGTAACGCGACGGCATTACATAACATCAAACCCAAGCTTAAAGTGAGCCGATATAGATTTTTCGTTACAGTGTTTTTGCCGCACAACGCTGCTTTCAAGGTATTACATTGTAAGCGTGAAGGCTTGAAAGCTGGGCTCTTCTGTGGGGAGTGAAAAGCGGTTGCCTTCCATGGCACAGTTCTATCTTTGCGTGCCTTTCCATTACATCTAAAGATATAAAGTATTCACACCGCAGCCTTTTAACTTGATTGTGACCCCACACATATCAGATTAAAGATCACATCATAAAGCCCGAGAGTTTCACAATATCTCAACCATGCTTGCAAATAGGAAATAAAATGGAGTGCACTCCTACGGTCTTATGCGTCTCGACGTGTATACGTGAAAAAGGGATAGAGTGCAGTGTGGAGGGCTTACGAAGTACTTTAATGAAACACAAAGTAAAAGCTGAACTACGGGAGGGCCTCACTTTCCCTCCATTTGACAGAGGGGCCCACTTTGGAGCCCTTATCGCTTTAAAGTTCCTCCTTGAAGGTGACGTTGTGCGGCAAAGCCTCTCGAACGAAGACAGGTCGATTAATATTACGTAAGATTTGTTGCCACACGTGCAGGTCATTCGTTACTCAAAGTGTTGCCGTCACAAGGTAGCCCTTAACTGTCCTAGAAATATATTTAGGAAGACTTTAAAAACAACAAACGTCGTTTTAATATTATTTAGTCGCATTTTTCTGCCGTATGTTTAGAGTAATCGACTTTATTTCCTCAGTAACACTGAAAGCACGATAAAGGAAAGAAGAATCGCGTTTAGGGGGATCGGTGGCCGTGTGGGCTCGCGCACGTCAGCTCGAAGCACGTGGAGCGAAAGCTCGCGCTGCAGAACCTAGAAATCCTGGGTTCAATCCAGGCTTGCAAGTAACGCATTGCAAGTAGTGGATTACTTGTAATCGATTACATTTTACTGTAATTTTGTAGCGGTTCATTACTTTCTTTAAGGAGTAACGATCCTTGTAATTTAATTACTTTCTTGCTTCAATCGATTACAAAATTAACCATTACAATGTTTCTCAATTTCTTTTTCTTTTTTCTCTCTTTTTTTGCGAGAGGGTTTAGAAGTGCTGGAGTCAATCAGTTCTGGGCAAAACCGGTCCGCAGGTTAAGCAATACCTGCGAGATAGAAAGGAGGATGCAGACAAACGCTTGGTAGATGGAGCAGATGAAGTCGCCGACGCTTGCGAGCTCCAAAGTCCCTGAGAGCGAACGACAACCGCCGTTCGCGCGGAGCCGTTCCCCGCTTCGCGTAACCTCAGCGCCCCGTACACAGGGCGTCTCTTTTATTTCGTTTTATCTTTAGTAACCGAGAGCTCAGTCTTCAGCCTGACTCCAGCACGAAAGGTTGTTTGTGTGTTCTGTTCGCCAAACTGACCTAAAACGAAACCAAAAGGAGATACTTCCTCTACACTCCAACCTTGCGTTTGCTTTCTCCTCTTTTCCTCGTAAACTTTTCCTAACTCGTCATTATTTTTTTTTTTAATTTTTTTTTATAGAAGATTCGCTTACTAGTAGATTTCTATACTCCGCTTCCCCTTACGTCCGGACGCAGCAGACGCTACAAGCTATCCTAGCCAATCCCGATCTGTGGAGGTAGTCCGTGAGACTTTCCGCGCGTCGCTGTGCCCCCTATCCCAAATAACGTGGAACCCACACGGCCTTGGATTGGCTCTGAGCGCTCGTAACATCCGCTGTTGGCCCGCTGTCTTTTTTAGATGCCGAGCATCTCTTGCTCGGGTCTATGTCCCGCGGCGTCGTAGTCCGCACTCACACTACGCATGCGCAACTCTCCTCCTTCCCTCTCTCCAACAGCTGCGCGTTACTCTCTCCGCTCTCTCTCTCTACCAGCTGCCTGCACTTCGCGTGCGTTCGCTTTTACTCACACCGCGCGCGCATGCGCAACTCTCCTCCTCTAGTCTCCTCTCCTTCAAGTGTGAATATAAGCAGCGGTAGCGCGCTGCGCGCGTTCAGTTCACCCGCTGTTGACTCCACTTCCCTCCGTTCTTCGGATGAAGTGTGATGGAAGCGACAGTCCGGTCAGTTAGTGGGTTGGCGCAAGCAAGCGTCAGCACCACCCCACAAACTAACAGCAACGCTACGTCCACTGAAGACAAAGCTGCGCAGCGAAGGACACGCGACGCTGAGCGCAAACGCTTGAAGCAAGCGGCAGACCCTGAACTACGGCAACGAGAATCGGCGTCCATTCGTCAACGTCGAGAGGCGGATGCTGAACTACGACAACGTGAAGCAGCGGCGGTTCGAGAACGTCGAGCAGCAGAACCTGAGGTTCGGGACCGTGAAGTTCAACGTAAACGTACGAAGCGAGCGGTGGAACCCGACCTTCGAGAACGGAGAGCCGCGTTGATTCGTGAACGTCGAGCAGCAGAACCTGAGGTTCGGGACCGTGAAGTTCAACAACGTTACTAACACCGTTAATTACACCGTTAATAACGATCCGCGATGCTCCGCATCACCCCATGGTTCCCCTCGGGAAGATGGTGTAATTTTTTCTTTTTCTCGCATCCTGTTGGTTTAAAATTTTCTTCGCAGGAAATTGATGTATCCAATTAACGACACATTTTTCGCACACGGCGGAGGTGACCTGCTCTTCTCGTTGTTACAAAAATTAAAGATAAAATCAACGTGACGTTCCAGTGTTTGCTTTGTCGGCCACTACTCAAGATTCTTTCACGTTCAAGGGCGACCAACTCTAACTTGCGTACGCACTTAGAGGTAACGTGCTTTTTGTTATGGTGATCATTTTAGTACGCAATTTTAAAATGTTTAATTATAACACCCTTAATTTTCTGGGATGCTTAGCAAGTTTCGTTCGGCAGCTTTAGGTCGCAAGCTCAAGTTTTCTACTTGCCACTCTATTCTCCACGCATACTTCCAGCAGCGCCATTCTTCGTCTACCTTCACGTTCTTGTTCGTGTCTTTGGACGGTTTTTGGCTTTTAAACAGAAAACAGTTTCTATTCAAATACATGAGCATGCTCCTACGAGTTTTTGACTAGTTTAAGGGCTATGACGTTTAAACATTTATATTCTTAGTTATTGTTTAGTACATTTTATTGGGTTTCTCAAGATTAGGTCTTCGTCCCTAATATTAGTTCCCAAATAATGTCCCTCCATCAACTGTGCCAATTAAACTAGGAGCTCTGTTCATGACACCATGATTCGTTGGCGGATGACCGACGCAAACTTCGAGATACAACTGCGGCGGAAACTGAACAAGGTGTAGCGGACAACAACAAAAAATAATAAATGTATAAATGCGGAACACTTGTCTAAATGTGTACATCTGCTAACGTAATAAAAAAAGGTGTATGAAAAGTAACGTGTGAGGTAATCGATTACTTCAGAGTACTTTTTCGATTACTTTTTTGTGGCTGTAATTGTAAATGTACTCGGCTACTTCTTAGAGTGAAGTAACTGTGATTGTGATCGGTTACATTTTTTCAGTAACGTGTACAAGTCTGGTTCAATCCCCGCCCCTGCCCGTTTCGATCTGGATGAGCACCGTACCGGCGTGCCATCGTGTACCACTACTGCCTGGTGCACGCTGAAGACCCCAGGCTAGCGGTTGTACTACTGCACTAGGCTAAATTGCTCATCTACAGCGAGTGACTCGTCGCACCATTGAAACTGCTGACCGACTACACGCTGCATAAATAGCCACGCAACCCCCCCCCCCCCCCCCCCCCCCCCAGAATAACGTTTATGCTATTCAGTAATTCGAGTTCCAAAGTTATTCAACTCGAAAGAAAAATTAAATTTAAAAAAATCACTAGAAATTATTTTTAAAATGACTCTAAAACGAGGTTCCTTCAGATGTTTGATTTTACTACATACAAATATTATAATTGTATTCCTAGTATTATGTGGGCATATTACAGTATTTTGTCAAAAAATAAATAAAATGCTTTCATTACGTGAAGGTATCAGACTGAAATAAACGGCGCCGGAAAAGGCATGCAAAGTCACCCCCAGTTTCTACACCGTAAATTTTCAATTTTCCATCCCCACGAGAAATATACGCATTACATTTTTAGATAAAATTAATCCCCCAAGGGCATAGCCTTACATATGTATTTCTGAAGAGATGTCAAAATATATTCCTAAAAACATCCGTAGAGTAACGAAGATGGCCAGACATTTCCTTCGCTTGCGTTCGCAGGAACTGAATCTACTGCAACAAAAGAGCAGCCTTAAAGACTGGTTTGTATATTGCATGACATGCAAGCCCCGCTTCTTTGGTGTTTACATTTCCCACTGTGCTTACCGCATTGCCTATAAGTGTTAATTATATAACTTATGTTACGATATAACATGCATTTAAGGGAGTACTCACGGGGTGAAAATATCCCCGGACAAGTTCCTACGAAATCGGTGACGTCACCTTTCATCCAGCTCAAAATCCGCAATGTTGTAGGAAAAAAATACACAAAAAAAACATGCAAAACTCAAAAGTTGATTTGTGGACCACAGTTGAGTGAGCACGGGATCAGCCGAACCATGCGGACAACTCATTTTGTCATCTTGCTCGTATAGATTTCGGCCCTCCAGTTTCCGGTGCCTGAGTGCCTGCCCAGCCGTGACGCCGCCGCTCTCGTGAGCGGTTCCTCGGATCATCGTGTTTTATCGCCTCGACATCGGCAGGCTGCCACCTATCTGTGGGATAATCTGCATGCGATCTCTCCTTGTTCCCTCGACATCAACCGAGCATCGTCAGCGACACCTAGCACATCTGCGCCGCCTACAAACGCCCATATAAGCAGCTTGGAACGTCCTCAGCCCTTGAGTGAGCACGGGGTCAGCCGTACCATGCGGACCACTCATTTTGTTATCTCTGTCGTACAGGTTGGTCCACCTCCCTCGTTACACACTAAAAAACAAGCGATGTATGGTTATTGCTGTTCCCGTGCTCACGAGTGTTTCAAAAAGTGTTTGTGACTTAGTTGATGTGGTATACCTTCTACTAAAAAATTCCGGAGACGTGTAACCATAGCGCGAAGTTTGGCGGAAGAAGTGCAAAAGAGAACAGAGTCCTAGGAACACGCCTAGATGATACTGAAGATCGTTCACACCGTGATAATTTGTTTTTGTTTTTTTCAGAATGGCCGACACAATATTTGAAACATGGGCGCAGACAGAGCAAACAATTCTGAACATCTTTAGAGAGTCGTTTAATCTACAAGTATCAGACGAAGCTATTGTTCGGGCCCATAGAATCCGCACGTTCTGTCAGAACAAATGTCGCCCGGTCATCATTAAATTCACGTCTTACAAATTGAAAGACAACGTTCTTCTCTCAAGGGCCCCCTTGAAAGCAAAACGCATAACTGAGAGCGAGGGCTACTCAATTGGGACACGTATCGCACGAAAAAAACTATTCGATTTCGCAAAAGAAAAAGGCGGCACTTTTAAGTTTTGACATAACAGAATTCACATTAAAAATACATTCTATGCTTTTGATCCGACCACCGAAAATGTGAACGAGGTCGGTCCCTTTACTACGCCGGTTGTTACTGTCCCGCGTAATTCCCTGCCCGCTTATGACTTATCTCAGCCATCAACATCGCAATAACAGGCCGCGAGGGGTAGAGTGTCTCACCTGTTTATGATCTACCGGTACTTTTTAGAAATATTAGAAGCCTCATTAAAAATGCCAGACGTCTTGTGTTCTATTGTTGATTCAACAGCTGCTGATGTTGTTGTTTTGAAATTATTCCGCCCTAAAAAAAATTTGAAGAATTTTAGATGGGATCCACGACCCTTCGGTTAACGGAAACCTGGCTCACTGGGAGGGTGCGCGATTGCGAAATTTTTTATGGACCTAAAAGGTACAATATTTACAGGAACGATCGGCAAGATAGGTGCGGTGGGGGCGTTTTAGTTGCAATTGCAAGTCATATTGATTCTTTTTGTTTAAACATAGTTAGCGATTTAGAAATAGTTTGGGTATGTCTTGGTACAAACCACATCAAGTGGATCATGGGAGTTTGCTATAGGCCGCCCTCATGCTCATCATCGTTCAATAAAGCTTTGAAGGACTCCATAAATCTGGTCGTCATTTGCTTTCCCAGTTAGCCAATTTTTCTGTTGGGAGATTTTAATTATCCTGATATTGTGTGGACAGGTAATAACCCACCAACAGGCACACCCTCATCTGCCTCATTTGAATACAATGATTTTGTTAGCCTCTGTTTAGATTTTTGTTTCACGCAATTAGTTACTGAACGTTATCGAAACCAGCTAAACAAAGAACCACGACATGCAAAAGAATCTTATTTCTGCAACTTATTTTTATCATGTAATAACAAAGTCGACGTTGTATGGAAAAAGTTAAACTATGTCTTAGGTCGCTCATCTACCCAAAATCAAGTAGAAAAGTTAAACCTCGATGGTCAGGAGGTGTCCGGAAAAGAGTTAGCTAATGCGTTTAATGAGTATTTTGTAAGTCTAGTCAAAGAAGTAATGAGTCAGATGCTTGCAAGTACATAAATGTTCAAAATAATCACTCTTTGTTTCTTACGCCTGTCACTAGTTCGGAAGTAATATCTGTTTTTAATGCTTTAAAAATAGCAAAAGTTGCGATTCCGATGGTTTACAGATTAGACCAATTAAATATGTAATTGATCTTATTTCTCCTGTTTTGACACACATCTTTAATGTATGTTTGCTAGACAGCGTGTTTCCTAAACAAATGCAACTGGCTAAAGTAACCGTTCTATACAAGAAAGGTAATAAAAACGACTTGGGTAATTACCAACTTATTTCAATACTCTCTCTGTGTTTTCTAAAGGCCTAGAAAAAATGATACTTCTACAACTAACAGCTCTTGCTGATAAGCATAATATTTTAAGTCCATCCCAATTTGGGTTTCGCAAACAACGATCTACAGAACTCGCACTTCTCGCGCAAAAAAAAAACACATATTCTTAAAAAATTTGAAAAAAAAATCACGCTTGGTTTATTCATTGACTTTACCAAGGCATTTGATTATCTCGATCATAGTTTATTATTAAAAAAATTAGACATGTATGGATTTCGTGGGCAAGTGCATCAACTTTTACAATCATATTTATCCTTTCCTAGGCAGTATGTTAATATAAATGGTCATTTATCTGAAATCAAGCCAATTGAATCGGGCGTTCCTCGGGGAAGTATTCTCGGGCCTTTTTTGTTCAATATTTATATAAATGACATATTAAATATAAGTCCATCCATATACTTTGTTATTTATGCTGATGATGCAAGCCTATTTTTTAACGGTGATAATGCCGTGGATCTTATAGACGATGCAAATGAAACACTGAAAAAGCTTCATATTTGGAGTAAACATAATGCTTTAAAAATAAATGCGAATAAAACGAAGGCAGTCTTGTTTCGACCAAAAAATAGGCGTGTCAATATTACTAAGAACTTTTTTTTTTAAATTCTACTCCAATTGAAATTGTTCCCAAGAAAAACGACACATTAGGTGTCGTTTTTCAAGAAAACCTATCCTGGGATGACCATATCAATTATATTATATCTAAGCTATCTAGTATAGTTGGTCTTGTATATCGTAATAAACACATCTTACCACTCAGAACAAAGTTAATTTTATACAATTCATTATTCTATTCACATTTAAATTATGGTCATCTCATATGGGGCACCACAACCTATACCAACCTTCAGAAAATATACATGTTGCAAAAAAAGATACTAAGAAGTATATGTAATGTTGACATTAAATATCCAGTTAGAGATGTTTTTGGTCAACTCGGTATAATAAAAGTTTTTGATTTATATAAATATCACTTATGTGCAAAATATATTATGGAAAAAAATCTACCCCAGCGTCACCTAGAAAACCTAGCGAACCTAAAACAAAAAATATATACGTATCCAACACGGCCTAAGGAACCCTGGGAAGTACCATTTTCTAGAACTAATTACGGCAATCAAATTATCGCATATACTTTACCAAATATCCTTAAGGCTGCGGTCCCACGGCAGCCATCTTGAACAAGGCGTTAGTTCAACCAATAGATGGCGACACGCACCCGTAGGGTGGCCGAAACATTGGTTCACAGTGGGATGGCTCGAGCACCATCACGTTCCCCTCGCGGCCGTGCTCGCGCCGCTGCCAGCTGTGCTCAGCTAGCTCAAGTAGCGTGGCCCAGCAAACGGATGTATGCCAGAATGTCAGGCTCGGTATAAATTGTTCTCTGATATAGGGAGATGCGGTTCCGCGGTTGTAACGGGCTTTCGCAATAAACCTTACCAAGAAGGAATTAAATGTTGATTGACGTGTTAATATTCTATCAATGATAATTTCTTCTGCAGGAATGCACGCTCAGTAGACTCAATCTTCCAAGACGCCAATGGAAACGGACGTCAAGTAAAGTGCTTCGCGATTTACGGTACTTACCTCACCATTTTAATGACGACTAAAATAACGTCGCGAAATATTGTGTTTCACGGGGTCCGGAAGATGTTGTAAAGGTTGTTACATTATAGTTCCCAGAAACTTTCTGGAAATACTCAAAGTCTTCCTTGAGTCCAACGCCATCATGAACAGAAAGTGAAAACTATCCACTATTCAGTCGGTGGGTGGCGAAACGTATCCGCATCTGCAGAGTCATAATCGATGCGTGCTGTAAGTGGCTGGAAGTTTACGCGATGCCTGTTACGACGGCCAAACACGTCATTGACGTTCTACGGTCTCTTTTACCTACTTTTGCCCTACCGAAAATACTTTTCTCTGATAACGCGCCAAATCTTGCTTCAAATAAAATAAACAAGTTTTTGAAGAATAAAAGAAAAAAAAACCGGCATCAGGCATCACATTAGTGCACCATACCATCCTGCAACTAACGGGCAAGCAGAACAGATGCTGTGCGAAACTTAAAAATGCCCTTTTGAAGCTTACGAAAAAAGCAGTTCAGTGAAGAATCGCCAGGTTTTTGTTCCAGCAGCACGCGACGGTCTCATATTACAGGGTAAAAACACCCGCCGAAGCAATATTCGGCGGACAAAGAGCCACACCCCTCGATCTCATGATACTATGGCCTACGAACGAAGATCGAGAGATTCCCAGATCGGGAGTAATGGCAGTTTATTTGGTCGGAGAACTCGTCTACGTGAGGAATTTCAGCGGAAGTCGGACCTTCCATGTAAAACTTGAGTAGAAAAGGCTCTATGTTGATTGACCAGAAGGTGTCATCTCTCTGAATACGTTGGATATCAATGCCCTTGAGTGTAAATATAACTAAATCACAAAACTCTCTTTGTGTATTGTGTAGCTGCCCTCGTATTTGATAGTAGAAGCTATGGTGGGGGTTTGGACCTTTCACACCAGGCCCCTATTTCTTATTTTTCGCCTCATACTCCTTTGCGGTTTAAGTATGCTTCAAGAATCTTTTGGAACCGGGAAAGTTTACGTCAACGAGGCCATTTGTTCCAAGCAGTCAATCAGGGAACGCTGCTAGAAATCTGTCCCTCCTATTAACGAATAGGCCGCACTTCTGCACAGAGCAGTTTTCCTGTTTCACGTACAGTTGTAAAGCAGCATCCTCATTGATTCTACCATATTCTGTTGCGGGTGAAGAAAGTCTTTGGGTACACGATACTTGAAACAAGTCTGGCACTGTACGTTGTGGTTTGACACCCACTAGAATAGTCGTCCTTATGCAGCGTTATCATTTAATCATTACCTCGTCGCCTCATATTGCTCTTCATCAACAGTAAGTACAATAGGCTGCCGCCATATTACCAAAAATTGAGTCGTTCAATCCTTCAACAAATTTATTATTTATATAATGTTATTGCGTTACATTACCTCGAGACCATCGACGTCCATCGTCGATCTTCAAATACTTATACCTGTATATTAATTAGACGCACAAAAAGGAAAGGGGGAGGGGGGGGGGGGGGAGTCGGTGGCTAAAGGCATGGTCTACCGCACACCAGCTCGGAGCGCTTGGAGCCAAAAGCTCGCGCTGCAGAACCCACCCCGCCCCATGCCCGTTTCGATCTGGATGAGCATCGTACCGGCGTGCGGTCGTGTATCCCTACTGCGTGGTGCACGTTAAAGACCCCAGGTTTGCGGTTGTACCGCGCTGGCTAAATTTCTCATCTACAGCTGAGACACCAGACGCCCACTAAGGCAGACTAACTTCCGGCTGTATAAACATACACACACCAATTTGCAATTAGACGCCTAATAACAAAGAACACAGCGTGCCGCCTCTTTTATTTGGATGCCTTTTTTTAAACCAGCGAAAGCTCGCACGTTTTCTCTTTTGAGACGGTTAGAACGGTCGCACATAAAACCCGTGTTCCTCCTACCCGGCCGCTTCCTCCTCTCATTATGTGTAGTTGGTTGTAACTAAATAAGCTATAATAATGGTGTATTATTTGTATTTAGTTTCAGTTTCAGTCGGGGAAAAGGAGTTTCGCGGGAGCTAGAGCCAATAAATTAGCCGCGCTTAGAGTATTGGCACTCTCTTCCCCTACAGTGTTGTGAACGCCGCCATTTTGGTGCTTGTGCAGAGCAGTTGCAACTGCCGATCGTCATGATTCAAAAGTGCGACATCCTCAGCATTAGATTCGGTGTTAGGAAGATCATGTAATGTTGCTTTGCTTTGTCGCAAACTGTTTAAAGTGGAGGACGGAAAAGCGTTTCTTGTGATTTCAGATAAAGCTTCAAATAACTGGCAACCATGATTTTAAGCCACAATATGGCCAAGTGTCGCTACTCTAAAGCGTAGCTTATTTAATGGCATTATTCATGCTCTTGTACAAGAGGCTTGTAATACCTGGAGGGGCCATGACGTAAGCCCCGTGGATTCCACGAGTCACTACCTTTTGACATCTGCCTCTTCCTCATTGTACCCGCTTGTGCCAGTAAATTAGCTACGGTTCAGAGTAACGACACTCGGCCATATTATGGCTTAAAATCATGGTTGCCAGTTATCTGAAGCTTTATCTAAAATCACAGGAAACGCTTTTCCGTCCCCCACGAATGTTTAAACAACCCAGGACAGAGCATTGCAATATTGCATCAGCAATATTGCAATGCAGACATTGTCAATGTCTATACGGACGCAACGGCAAGAAACGACAGAGTCAGCATGGCCTGGATCTGCGACACCGACCCTCGCATACAAGGACAGCACTCATGTGCTCTCCTACAGGGCACCGTACTCCATGCGGAACGCCTCGCCGTTTGGGGAGCACTGGAGGACGTACAGCACACAGCCTTCACTGACCGATACGCGACCCTCCGACACCAATATCGCCTCTTAACCGACTCCTTCGCAGCGGTGCAGGAACTATCATCCTCCATCATGGTAGACGCCACAGCGAATGAAATTAGAAAAAGACTGCAGATGCTTCAATAATTTGGAATTAAGGTAACCATACTCTGGACCCCAGGACATACAGCGTATGACGGGGGTAATGCTGCGACGCATGCATCAGCCGTACAGCGCACGCGGGACGGACCACACTTACGCCACCCCGCACCCCGACAATCCCACACTCCAGACACCCTATCACCTGGATCCGACCGAAACACCCTTGAACAGGCATATAGCCTACATGCACTTCATTCGTACCTCCATTAAAAGGGGTCATGAAACGATTTTCCTACTTCTTCCTCCTTAGCTTTAATCCTCAACTCAAATGCGAATTTCGAAATCACGTGGTTTTGGCGTTCCTTCGGCACCGGTGCAATGACTCCTAGCTTCCACCGTGCTTTTTATGCACACCATGGGACTTGTCATTCCCCAGTGACAATAAGTTCCGTCAGGGCACTCATTGGCCACAAACGCGAATCCAAATATTCGTCGACGGATTGGTTGTTGACGAGCGCATACGTTTGAGTGACGCAGTTCTCGTGTCCAATGCGTGAGCTGGGCTCTGCTGGCGTCAGTTTGGCGCCGGTGACGCGCTTTTGGAACCGCGGATGTATCACAGTGAAAAAGCGGAGAGCTTTCGAAGGCAAGAAAGTACAAAATAGTCTGCTATATTTTCAAATGTTCGTACCGAAAAGCTGGCTTTTGACTTTCTAGCCTCTTTCTTTTGGCCAACTAAACGATATGCGATTAGTAAAGTCCCAATTTAAAATCATTCATCCCAATCCAAAATTCGTTTCATGGCCCCTTTAAGACCGCTAGCAAACAGCGTATCATGGAGGCTAGGCCCCAGACACCTGTCATCAAAGGACTTTCTAGGCAGCAAGAAGTTTTTATAAACAAAGTCATCGCGAACGCGGCCTACACACCACACATAATCAGTAAGTGGCAGACGCCACCTGTATCAGCCGCACCACCAAGATGCAGCCACTGTCTCCAACACTGCCGCGCAGATTTGTGGCATCTTATAAAGTACTGTCCTGCCTTCGCACGGGGCCGAAACCGCGTCGACGACCTACAAGTGACCTCTCTTGCAGCCCTTACAGCTATTGTACAAACAGACGATGATGCCCAAAAGGCGGTCGCAGATCATGGAAAAGTCAGTGGCTTATACCGAGCGGTGTAGCGCGATTGGACTGCCCTAGTACCCTGCCCGACATGTTGAAATGACCAAACCCCCTCCACTACCCTTCCCCCTCCCCCCTCCCCTTCTTCCCCACTGCGGCCTCGAGCCATCCTTGTCATTAAAGGACTTCAATCAATCAATCTTAGCACCGCATCTAATGCTGAGGAAGTCGTACCTTTGGATCATGACGATCGGCCGTTGCGTTTGCTGTGAGCAAGACCCAAAATGGCGACGCCCAAAACAATTTTGGGGAACAAAGTGCCGATACTTTAAAGCTCATTTAGTGGCTCTAGGCATGAAGTGAACTCGGGTTTATTTTTTTCCTCTTCGTGTTTATTTTTTATTTAATTCAATATCAAATAATGAACACATTATATCACGCTACGCTTGCGTAATTATTTGTCTTTGATTTATTAACCTGACCCAGTACTTGAACCAATCATTTATCGATAGCAAATCTTCCAATATATTTTTTAATGTGAAGGTAAAGACACGGAGACTGATGATGATACAGACGCCAACGCCGCCCTCGGAAATTTTTTGAACATTAAAAATCAGCAGTTTGTCTGTCATCCGCCTGGCAGCCCAACAGAACACCCAAACAGTTTTTAATTGTTTTTAAAATTAGCTAAGCTCTACACCTATTAAGAAACCAAAGCAAGATCATTGTGAAAATTTAATACATTGCAATGTATATCTATTCCAAACAATAAATGTTATTAGATGCCAATAAATCTGTTTTATGTCCAGAAAAGATATGCGTCAAAAACAGGTAAGTTTGAAGGGCTCCTGTAGCGTTATGACTTAGAAAATAAAAAAAAGCCATCGTCCACCTCTTGGGCAACCATTGTAGCTCTAAATGTTATAAAGGATTTTATCCTAGTTTAAATATTTCCTCAGTGGCATTTGAAGTACCATGACTCGAAGCACCAAAAAGTGCTACGTTTGATATAAAATATCTAAACAAAAATATTTTACACTACATAAAAATTTTTTCTGAATATTACAAATAATAAGCACTACATCTGTAGCTAATTTCATTGCCCTAGCGCTTGTCATTAAAAACATATTTGTGCTGAAAAATGTCAATTTTAGGGCAATATTTGGAGGGATGAAAAAAACAAAGTAGGGCAAATACTAAAAAAGTGTATCGTTACATTCTGCTCCGACATCATCTTAACAAAACTGCTATGTTGGAACCGTGCTATCTTTAATGGATCGTTCATGAAACATGAACTACCGGAGCAAGTGAGGGTCCGCGCCATCATATTCGCAACGTTACAAACGCGCATGAACAGTAAAAACCAACATATACATAATATCAAATGAAAGAGGATTACATTGCCTTTCGAATGACATCAATCCCACAAAACAGTATTTAAAAGGAGATGAGTAATGACCTGCGAAAAAGTACCTAAACTTCCACATTCAGTCGGACCGCGGCCTTAATCAGCTGACTAGGCAAGATATAGATATCAACAGTACATCGGTGAGCATTTTAAAGGGATATTTTATTTCAAACTTCATTATCAACAATGAGCACTGATTATATTGGGCTTAGCTAGAATGCACTGTGTGTTTGTTGATTCAATGTGTTATTGCTCTGTAAAACGCTGTTTCTTTTGTGTGATGATTTTTCATTTTTGTTTATGAACTTGTAAAGTTTGATTGTATAATTCCTCTGGTGCCTGCTTTGCGACTGCTTGTTCGGGGTGGCTAGGGGCCAGTCAAGCTGTTTTTACAGCTTTTTTCCTTAGTCACCTTTCAACTTTTTGTTGGAAAAATAAAGGAATTATTATTATAACCAGAGTGACCCCATTGACGGCGAACGTATTGGATCTTGTTCTCGCAACTCATCCTGAAGTCGTTTCACCCATCTCCTATCTTCCAGGGCTTAGTGATCATTCCATATTGCATTTTAATGTAAAAGCAGCAGTACCAAAACCATCAACTAATTGTAAAGCAAATTCGAGATTACGGCAAAGCTAACTTTGATAAAATTTATCTTGACGTTGCAACTTTCCTCGATGAATATTTATCACTATTCTCAAGTCGCTCAGTAGAAGAAAACTGGAACTTTTTCAAAACCGAAGTTAATAAACTAACAAATCAGTACATTTCCTTAAGGAGAGTTATCCAAATCTCTCAGTCAGCCTGGTTCACCGGAACCGGAAAACGCTTATCAAACAAAAAAAAAAGCGTCTATTTCTCGCCGCAAAATTATCCACGTGCGAGCACCGTTGGTTGCGATATCGTACTGCTGCTGAAGTCTCCAAAAAAGCAATTGATAACGCCAAACTAGAATTCATGACTCATAGTCTACCCGCAATGTTGATCAACAATCCTAAACAATTCTTGAATACAATAAATAAAAAGACGCATTCATCTATCACACTAAAACCGCAAATGGTGATTGTATAGCCAGCGATGAGTGTTTAAATTCATTAAATAGTACTTTTGCAGATTCATTTTCTACTGATAACATGCACGATTTCCCTTCGCTAGAAAGTGCCAATTACTTGCCCATGGATCCTCTTTGTCTTGATTACGTTGGTGTGGTTCGTATCATAGATAAACTCAAACTGCCATCTTCAGCACGAGTGGACGGTATTAATTCCAAGTTTTTAAAACACACTAAACAAGGCTCCTCAATTATTTTAACAAAATTATTTGAGCAATCTATACAAGACGCTGCTCTCCCATCAGAGTGGAAGGTAGGGAAGGTAGTACCCATTCACATGGCTGGGGATAAACATTCCCCTCTTAATTATCGTCCGATCTCAATAACCAGCATTCCTTGCAAACTTCTTGAACATATCATTTTTTCTCACCTCGTCAACTTCTTAGAATCTAACAACTTCTTCAACAATGCCCAACACGATTTTCAAAAAAAACATTGTCATCTGAGACCCAACTACTGTCTTTCACGAATGACCTACATCACATTCTGGACCGAGGATCCCAGGCAGACTGCATTTTCCTGGATTTTGCCAAACCATTTGAAAAATTTTCTCACAATCTTCTCATTCTAAAACTTTCCAAACTTAACATAGGCAATAACGTTCTAGTATGGATACAGTCTTTTTTAACTCAACGGTCTCAATTTATCTCTGTGAATAACAGTAACTCCTCTTCTGTCAAAGTTGCGTCAGGGGTTCCGCAAGGGACAGTCTTAGGGCCGTTGCTATTCTTAATTTATATTAGCGACCTCCCCACTTATGTCTCTTCATCCGTGTCTCTGTTCTCTGGCGACTGTGTACTTTACCGTGAGATTCTCGATCATAATGACACCTGTATACTCCAATCAGACATTAATGCTACTTACTGTTGGTCTGACTCATGGTCCATGAAGCTTAACACTAACAAATGCAAGGTCATGCGTGTGTCTCGCCAGTCTCATGACTGTCCTAACTATTTCCTTAATAATGCTCATCTAGAACCGGTATCTTCGTACAAATATTTAGGTGTACATATAGCTTCTAACCTTTCATGGAAAACACATATTCAGCATATTTCAGCTAACGATAACCACATGTTTGGTTACATCAAGCGAAATTTTTCATTAGCCCCTGTCTCACTGAAATTAACTCTTTACAAAATTTTACTTCGTCCCAAGTTAGAATATGCAGCTTCTGTCTAGGATCCCGGACTAGTCACTATCGTGTCTACATTGGAAGCCGTTCAGAACAGATCCGCTCGTTTCACCCTCACGAACTATCACCGCACCGCTAGCGCCACCTCTATGAAAACCACCTTTATCACTACGTTGTAAAATTTCTCGTCTTTCCCTATTTCATAAAATGTATCACCATAATTCTTTTCTGCGCGACAAAATAATTGCTCGGCCTGTCTATGTTTTCTCCCGTCTTGATCATCAACATAAGGTGGGCATTCCTAACTCTATCACGACCATGTTTTATTCATCTTTCCCCGTACATCCCAGGAGTGGAACCTCCTTCCCTGGTCGATCGCCATTATCACGGACTCTGAGCTCTTTAAAAGTACAATAACTAATTACTTTATTCCTGAGTGTGTTTAATATGTATTAGGTTATTTGCATTAACCGCCTTGTTTCTCTTCCCCTCTCTAATGCCTTCGCGACCTGAAGGTATAATAAATGAAATGAAACGAAACGTATCCAGGGATGTGTCCGCGCACCTGATAAATTTTGCTATCACGTGGGCAACCGTTATAAAATAGGTCCACGGTCCTCTCCCACTGCGGTTATCTAGATTTTCAGCCCGTCCCATTGCCGTTTTTTCCTGGTCCAGCGAGGTCCATGCCAGATCCACGGACTCGGCTAACCCTGAAGAAACCAATTGCGCCAAACTTCTCGCGCGACAGTTGGCTGCAAACGACGTCGTTTTTGTTTTTTTAGACATGTGCACAATGAGTGCACAAGCAACAGCCAGTTTTTCTAGAAAAGAAAACATAATAAACATCGCTTTCACTCACTCATTACATGAACGGATCACCCTTCGCGTTTGTTTTTATGAGGGTGTCAAACCGGAACCGAACCAAAAACCGCAACCAAACCGTTGTTTTAACCGATCCGAAACTGAACCGAAATCTTCACCACTATCTTGAAACTGAACCGGAACTGAACCGGACAAAAAAACATTACGGTAACCGGATGAAAACAGTTTACGGTATTTTCTTTTTTGCTTTCTGTTAGCATTGCAGAATGACTATTTGGGAGTAGAAAATTGGCAGCTGGATTTCTATGTATTTACCAAATCGTAGTAATGTGCCAAATACTCAGCAAAATATTTGAAATAACATGAGATACTGAATACCATTTTGAAAACCTATTTAAAGTAGTATTCATGTTACTTTTAATCCGAACTACCTTGAGTAGAGTACAGAAACCATGAGAAAGTAATTGAATTACATTCGGAGATGCTTGGCATGTTTTGCTAGCTGGTCATATAAGAAGAAAAAGACAGAAAGGGGTGCTCTATTTTTGACCACTTCTCTGAAAATCAGATTTTGTTGTCGTCTTTATGACCTTCAAGAAGCGCCTTAGCTGCTGCAAATTAAGTTAGCTGTGAAATATTTTAGGATATGCACCATAACGCGTGCCGAAATATTATAGGGACAATCGGGGCTCACGTACTGTAGACATGGCACCTGCCGTGCTTCAGTTGACGGTAGGCTCGGCTCATGACGCATTCCGCAATAAGTTCGTAATATTCCCCGACGCGATTCGGGGACTTGACGTGTTGTCCGGCTTTGTATATTTATAACAAACGAACTATGAGTTGTTTAGGCAGCCAGACATGCTGATGAGTAAGCGAGTGAACAACCCACATGCTCAGGAAGAAATATCGAATTCGAGGAAAGCCGCCTCTCTCGCTGTTTAACAACCAAGAGCAAGTAGTTTGTTCCCCCAGTCAAAAGCTAGACTATGCACATGTTCGTTTAAAGTGTAAGCAACGAAATAAAAATGAAAAAAAGGAAATGGGAAGGTCCAGAGGAGAACACAGATGAGTGTCCAGTAAACCTCTTCTGAATCCCTTTTTTCTGCCCCCTTCTGCACCAGTTCAAATTATTCTTGACGTGCTGAGATCAAGATGACCAGGGTTCCAAAATCATAATAAACTAGTTCATAAATAACTCCACCTGGCGAAAACTCGTTTTGAGGATTTTCAGGAGAGGAGGAAGCTAAGCGCGCAATCGGAAGAAGATAAAAGAAACGAATTTGAACGAGCTTCGGAGCAAGACGTGATGTCAAGTAATGTCACTTCACGTGACCCCGTGACGTCACGTGACGTGCTGCGTTAAGTCGATTTATATTCAGAACGTCGCTAGATAAATTAACGTTGACGTCGTGACGTAACATGATATTACGACTTCGCACTCAAAGCCACGTGACATCCTGACATACGAGATTTTTATGACACCAAATCGAATGCTCAGCTTCATGACAATCAGCATTTCCAGACATTCGGGCAACGGCCCGTGTTCGATTAAAGATAATAACAGCCCAACTATGACATATCTGAAGCTCAGCACACAATTTATGCCTTGCTAACAAAATGATTTTGATGAACACTGACGGTATAGGATTAGCGTCAAATCTCGTTGACGCTTCTGTTTGGAATTTGAGGAAGGGAAAGCTGCGTCTTTTCTTTATTTTGTATGCGTCTGCTTTTGCGCGGAGGGGGAAACTAATGGTTATCAACGTCAGAGATTTGTTCTTAGCAGCATTTACTGAAGGTACAAAATATGTTGCACGACCCAGTTAAACATCATGGACGCTCCCAAACAGGTTTTCGTTGTTGCTGAACTGCCTCGGGAAGTTTTCCCCGAGAATTGAAGTATTGAAATGACTAGATGTGACTAATTAATCCGATGTTGCTACAGATGTGTACGGGAGGGATACCTAAAAAGAAAAATCCTAGTGGCCTCAAAGGGACAGCCGATTGTTGGCAGCCGCTCTAAGCCTCACAAGTATGTAATTCTCATGTTCTATTCCAAGCTGCGACAGCCCATATTTCGTTTAAGCTACAGAGTTGGTTGTAATGTAAAACCAATGGAGGATCACTGTTAACAAGTGACACAATTAAAATTATCAACGTAATACCTTCCAAAACGGAGGAGACAGTCCTTTGGGAGTAAAAAGTATTTTCTGGAAAAACAACAAAAAAATAAAAAAAGGAAAAGGGGGGTGGGGTAGTTTTAAAGGGGCGATGCAACTGTTATGACCGTAAGTTGTCGTAAGTCGGACGGCCCGATCGGGGAGCCAAGCCCAGTGGGTAGAGCATCAAAAGAAACGGACCGCGATCGGTGCCACCCAAGAAAGCAGTTGGAGTCGACAACGGCTCGTGGGACCATGCTGCCCGGGCGTTCAGTGACGGTGGCGGAGGGCTCGGTAAGCAACGCCTGCTCTTTGTTTTATCGTCTGGTGGGTAGTGACACGACTTTCCTCTCGAGAGCCAGCTTGCTATAAATGACTGAAATCTCAGAGAGAGAGAGAGAGGAAAAAGTGTCCGAAAAGGAAAATGAAAAAAAAAAAGTTTCTTTCTATCTCTTTATCTCTGAGATGTCAGTCAGCTACCGAACTGTGACGGGCGTCTCTTTTTAAGGGTTCTCCCATCCTAGAAGTAGGTCTTTCCCATGAGTCACATTGGGAAAAAGGGCAACTGAGAGAGGGGAGAGAGGAGAAGTCCTTTTTTGCGCCATCTAGTAATTGCTGTTTACACTACACCCGTGCGCCTCCTGCGCCACCTGTCAATGGCCCGTGAAATTAACATTTATCTTGGTAACACTGCGGTGTTTGTACTTTGCGCAAACACTGCTTAGAACGAATCCCTGACGTTAACGACCTATGAAACACACGTTCGTTTTTTAGAGCGCAGCTCTTAGGCGCCCATTTCCGGCTTGAGCGGCGTCGCCTTCGGCGTAACCGTAAGATCACGTGACCTCCCCAGGTCACGTGACCCCCCAGGTCACATGACCCCCAGGTCATGTCACCTGACCTGCAGGTCATGTGACGGGGGGGGGCGACGTGACCTGGGGTCACGTGACCCCCAGGTCACGTCAACCCCCCCCCCCCGTCACATCACCAACTAGGTCACCTGACCCCCTCAGGTCACGTGACACCCCGGTCACGTGACCCCCACGTCACGTGACACCCCCCCCCCTCCCCGAGGTCACGTGACCTCAGGGAGTCACCTATCCCTCAGTACCCTTCCATCCACCTCCCCAAGAGCTGCGCTCTAATCCGGCGTTACTGGGAGTTGTAAACGGCGTTCATTTTTTCGCCACACGCAATCGAAGTCGCAGAAAAAATTACAGAAGAACGAGCAGCTTTCACTCCTTCAATTCACAAACAGTACTAGTGGCCACGTGATTTTGAGCCGATTGTATGCCACCAATGTTGATCAACGTGACGCGCTAAGGTTGGCGAAGCACAGGACACGCGTTAAGTTCCAGAAATTTTTGTAATTCGGCTATTGCTGTTATTGAAGTGATTGAACATGGGCCACAACCCGAACGCTTGTCGAGCTATCAATTATCACAAGCACAAGTAGAGTGGGCACGCAATGCTCAGATCGAATCTACTAGCCGCATTCAAATACCGTCACTGGAAACACTATGCCGACACTGCGACCCTCACGCTACGTCACCAAGGTTTGCGAAGGAGATATTAAAAGAAAGCGCTCGCTTTTTTCCTTGAAATCATTGAAACAAGAGAGTTTCTTGGTCAGTGGCGTTGCGTGCGAGTATGCTTGGGTACTACTTGTACCTGTGAGCTCGAGCAAGGTGAAAAACATTCCAATTGAGTATCGTTGCGCCTCCCCTTTAAAAACATACTGTGTTTTAGAGATTCCTCTGCCACATATTATGCGCAGACCAGAACGCGTGGCCCGGAAAGCTACTTTGTTTGCAAAAACAATCTTGCCAAAAAGCGCGTTTTCGTCGCGCCATATGCTCGCGCCGTTCCTCGACGCTGCACCAAGGAAGATCTATGTCTCTCAAATACATGGCTTTCACTGAGCGCGAACCTTGCGTAGCATGCATTTTGCACTACCGGATCTGATTTTCTCAGCAAAAACAAATCGTCATGACCACCAGCATATGGTACGATGACGTCACGTGCAAACCATGTTAAACAATTCAGCTTTCTGGGGAGATGCAATGTTCTCAACACCAGCAATATATATCCAAATTGTGAAGTTGTGCAAAATTTATAGCAGTCGCGCGATGACACATGACTGATAAAGCGCATGGTTATAAAGTGAGTGCCCAAGAGAAGTACACGTACAATTGAATATAACATTAGCTTCCCTAGGCAGAATCTCGCGAAGTTTCGAGCTCATGCAAGCTGATGCCCAAATGTGATTTATATTGGGATACTATACTGACAAGCGGAATATACCTTTAACGTATTTAAGGTATTTTTGGATGGTCGTTTTGCAGCGCTCCAATGCTCTGAATCGGATTCGGGATATACGGGAGTGCCTCCAAATCTGAGCTAGAGAAACGGCGCGCCATCCGAATGCTGAGCCACTTTTCCGAGCAGCCCGAGCGTTTACACGAAACGGGATACCGAGGACAACTTCCGCAACCGCTCCACTGCCATGGCACAAACTACCGCTTATACGAAGGATTTAGCACATTGATCTCTATGAGAATTGCTGGATCGCGCTTCCCCGCTCAGCGAATACGGCCAACAGACGGCTAGTTGGCCACACCGAAAATCGACCTTTTGGAGCGCTGCGATTCTGGGCGGCAGCGTGCTGAAGACGTGTTTTCTGCTAGTTCATCATCATTCACCAAACGAGGTCCTTTTTCTTTTTTTTAACCTGGTGTAAACATTGACATTTCGCTTTGAGAACATGTGGAAATTTTCACGAAAGCGCAGCACCGAAGGGAAAAGGCACAACTCGTAAAATGGTAAGTCTTGCAGGTCTCGCGGCGTGATCAAAGCTTCCTTAGCACGCCGAAGTGCTGCGTCTCTGTGCCGTCGAAAGCTTGGATACCCGTGAAGCGAACAGCTTCGTGTTCGTCCTACTCAAAGATCAGGCTGCACCACCAAGCAAGGCGGCTTACAGAACACCGCGTGGGCCCAAGAATAAGGCCCAGTAACAAGCCTACTATACTTTTTATAGGTCAGTGAAGTGTCGCAATCAGAATAGTTTTTCATTTATTTGCTCCATTTTATAACAAGCGTAAAGTGTTGTGTTCACTGGAACTGTTGAATGTCTCCAATAACACACTTTGTTTTGTTTATTAAAATAATTGAATATATAGTTACTGCGAACTGCTTTCTTGTAGCCTCATGCGATTACTCGATAATTCCGCCACCTCGGTCGGTGCTCATTCGTGCCTCTGGCGTATATCCCACAAAAAACCTCCCTTCAACCTACGCCGTCCCCCCTCGTTCATCGCCACTCCATCAAACTCGGATCTGGACCGCGAATGCCGCAATTTACAAATACACCAGTAAAACACAACTTCAGAAGCATATAAGTCTTCACGCCAGTTGCACTCGCGAAACACACCCACATGGCGTCGATTGTTGATCCATATCCAAACGTGCGAAGGCACAGATGCAGCCTTTCGGCGTAACAAAGAAACTTTGATCAGGCCGCGAGACCGGCGTGGCTTGCTTTCGTCGAGTTGTGCGTTTTTCCTGCGGTGCTGCGCTTTTGTAAAAATGTTCACATCTCATCAAAGCCAATTGTCGCCGCTTACACTAGGTTTTAAATAATTTCTGTGGCGAATGAGAACGAACAAACAAAAAAACGTGTCTTCAGCACGCTGCCGCCCAGCTTCGCTGCGCTCTAAATTGTCGATTTTCTGTGTGGAACATGGCCGTCCGGTGGCCGCACTTGCACTGCAGCTACCAAGCGGGGATCAGCGATCCTGCAGATTATCATCGAGATTAGTGTTTCAACCAATGGCAGTGACTCTTTTGAAGTCCACCGTAAAAATATCTCGCAAATTATTTCGACGCCTGTGACGTCGCTTCCGTAAAGCGTCAAAATAGTGGATTTGTTATTTCGACATCCGCCTTCAGTGCAGCCGTCGCAGTAGCAGGGTGGAAGCTGTTTCGTGATTTCGTTTTGTTTAGTTTCTGATGGTGTGGTCGGTATTGTATTGTGTGGCGTTTTGACGGATTCATATGTTTCGTACATAAAACGTTTTGCTCCTGATTGGCAGTGGAAATGTCTTATTCAGCGTGTGTCTGGGACTGGCTCGACGGTTGATCCTTTCGGACCTAACAGGTCCGGAGGCGATATTCTGAGCTCGCATGTTATTTCGGCCCGCGTGTCACTTAAATTCTTAAATCTACAGCAAAGGCGAGCTGTATATATCTCTCTCTTGGCTGCACGTGGCAAATGTTAAGTGCCTACACTAAGTAACACTGAGAAATTTGGCACACTTTTTGCGCCTCCATATCATGCGAGCGTGTTCGTAAAGATGAAGTCTCGCTTTGCATATGGCTTTCTACCTGTTTTAACCGGGTTTTTAGAGTTTGTTCTCCTATTTAGATTTGATGTTTGGTTCGTGTATAGCAAGCCGGTTAACTCGGTTAACTACGAAACGATCGGGATGCTAAATAAAGAGATGTGAATGCAAACATTGCCTCCTTAAAGGGATACTTCAATGAAATTTGAAATTTTCCCGTCGTGTTCAAACATAGGTTGAATATGGTCCACAATATCCGTAAATGGCAATCGCAAGTTTTTATTTTGAGCCTGGTGGCTGTATTTTTCATTATAAACGGCCCACTCTGGCAAGCGCTCAGAGAGGGCCCAGCGGAGACCACGTGACATCCAACGCACTCGTGGCGTAGTACGTCTCAGGACGAGCAAAGCTACGGCGAGGCTGACGTCGAGAGGATGGCCTAGTCGTTCCAGCCACCGAAGCGGCTGTTTTGTATGAATTTTGAGTGAGGGGTTAATCTTCTGTAATCTTGTAGGGGGACAATAGCGACTTCTGCGACACACAAAAGGCATTCTCGGGAAGAGGGGAGGTCCACCTGCCCCTCTTCTCTCGTCGTGGCCGGAGGCGAGACAGCCTCCGTCACTAGCTGTCAAGTTTCCTAGATGGGCATTACAAGCGAGGCGTTAGCGACATGCACCAGGTGGTCTTTGCTAATCGTTTAATTCGTTTTAAAATTCCTTTTTGTGACTTTTTTAACAAGATATTGATATGTTCGATGTGATGCTGCTCCTTTGAACACATATTCACCAAAAAATGAGCGCGGAAATTTCGTTGTAGTATCCCTTTAATGTTTCTTGACTGATACAAATGAACAAAAGCTCTGGCGCGTTTGTAAGAGATACACACATTTCCCAATCGACCGCAAATTTTATTACACGGCATACAGCTCCTTTTTCTATATAAAACCCGTGAAATAAACTATGAAACACAGCGGTGCCGAATTCTGTAATGTTGGGCACAACCAAGCGAACAAAACGGGCGGCCGATAGCTAATGTACTTTAAAAAGTTTTTTTTTTTTTCCACATTATTTCAAAGTTCGCGCAACAACAACAGCCGACTGCATGACATTTGTTTTCGGAAAATGCGCCTCGAACCGCGACGCTGCCTGCATGCAAGATTATATTTTTTACCGCCACTTTCTATCGCTCCCTAGTCCGGAATAAGAAGCTCCAAAGTTTTAAGTTTGAAACGTAAAAATAATCCCAAAAATGTTTTAAAATATTTGTATGTCTTCAGAAAGTGGCGTCACGAATGCCGAAATGATATTAAAAATTATTTTGAAAGTAGACGTCGAAATAGTCACTGCCTTAGCCAACGCCGTTCATCCATCCATCAAACCCGCTGCATGACCGCATGCCCGCACAAAAAATGGCAGCCTTCAATGTGGACGCTGGTTTTCGCTGCGGTCCCCCGTCAAGCATCGAGCATCTGCTGCACTCACTGCAGAGCACTGCTGGATCTTTGCTGGATCCAAAGGCGGCAGCGACCGACGCTATACTTCTCGCGGCGGTAGCGCGGTAGTGCTACCGCCGCGTGTGCGCTAGAGGTGGTAGCGCTAGAGGTCACAACCAGATGCCAAAGTTTCAGCCCGATCCGATATCTTATTCAAAAGTTATATTCTGAAAATTTCAATGGGAAAATAGAGCCCATATTTGCCCGTTTTTGGTTTCTGGTGCCATTGAGCGCCATGCATTCGAAAATTTCGTTGGCCGCCATTTTCCCATTTAACTTTTCAGAAAAGGACTTATAACTTTTGAATAAGGCATCGGATCGGGCTGAAACTTTGGCATCTGGTTGTGACCTCTAGCGCTACCTTTGGGCGGAAAACGAGCGTTTGGCAATGCCTAGTTTATTTTTGCCAAAAAAAAAAAAAAAAAAACTGCAATTTTTTTTTTGTTACACATTGTACATAGAGCGCCCGACTTCGACCGCTTGAATATGCATCGCCTTTTTGGAGTGCTTCAAGAGGGTGTAAATTGTCCAGGCGAATATACCACACGAATATTCGTCTGTCCTTCGCGCTATTTATGTTTATTGGAAATATCATTGCAGGCATCTCTATGCATTTCTTTTTGCCGAAAAGCGTTATGTATGGGAATATTTAGGAAAAAAATACCATTTATTATCTCCCTCTTTCTGCATATTTCGTGTATTCGCCTTCCAATCTATCATTTGAGCACAGACCTTTTTGGCGTACCCAGCGACCGGGTGTTTTGTAATGCCTAACAGCGAACAAAAATAATGTTTCCGCAGACTCAATAGCTGGCGTATTTTCGAGTATCGTCCTCCAGTGTCGGTGTCAAGCGGTTATGGGAACTTGATAAAACTTCAGATTTATTGATTATACTAAAAAAACTACTGAATTAATAAGTGATAATTTGACAAGAAAAATAAAAATCCCGTCACCTTAAATATATACATAATCAGTAAATGCACCCCCAAACTATCTGAAAGATGCTTTGGAAATTTTTTCCTGCGTTTTTATCCTAGATAGGCGCGTTATAAGTGATTGGTAGAGCATTCAGCAATTTGTTTTTAAACCATTTCGCGTAACTATATATGTGTCCCTGACACATATATAGCTTCTCAAACATGTGGAAGTCTCTAATTTACTCTGTTATGTAGTGAACACAACTTTTAGGTGCCTGTGGGTTTGAGAAAAAGAAAACCGACAGGTAGCGTGGCGGGGCTATGACGATTACGCACTTAAACCGTCACAAAGTATCTAATTAAGTAGCTGCTATGTCGAGTAGAGCATGAAGTACTACGTTTTTCTATTTAAGAAACATCATCAATTAGCAAGCGTGATACTTATTTACTAATTGAGTTGACCGGCATCTTGTCAAGAACATAGCTCAGCATCCCAGGGTATGCCAAATTATCCTGATGAAATAAATGTTCACTTGGGTAAGCGTTATTTTAGGCCAGATTCGATCTGAGTACGAATGTGCTCACAGATTAAAGTGAACAATTTCGGTCACTCCTTTTTGCATGATTCGTCGGCTGCATCACAGTGGAGAGCGTAAACAATGTTGGTTAGAAAAACAAGCATCGTGGTTGCCTCTCAGTTTCTATAAAAAATAGACTGAAAGGGCTAGTCCTAAAACTTTCGCGACATTTTGAAAGCTTTATTGCTTTTAGCTCAGTTGTTTCGTCATTATATATGTATATTGTGAAACGTATTTCGTACACCATAGTTCATTATACATATAATGACGAATTGCCCATTTCACGACTTTATGCACTGTAATTAGTTTCTTAGTTCAAGGGCGCAACCACGGTTAACTTGTAATGCTGCGACGTAAAGTTGTTCCAATCATGGGTATCTTAGGCGACCTACCACATTTCGCGAAAAAAGTTTGATTCAGATAAAATGTATACGACACTCGTAAACATAGGGATGTTGAGTCGTATAAAAGCGACGCTTTGTATGTTAATGCAGATTTTCATTCACTGTTGTCTTTACATTAAACAACTGAACTTTATATTTTTGGTACTTCAAAAAAAAAGTGGATAGTACAAACGATAGAAACAAAAACTTTATAGTTAATTATTTCACGGCGTACATAGTCCCTAGAGCCAAAACAACGCGGGAGATATATTCTCAATTTAGCTGTTCGAAACGGTTCGAACCAGTTTGAACCGATTTGAACCGGTTGAAACCATTATATTTGCTCGCGGAACTCAACCGGAAATGAACCGAAAGCCGTGAACTCGCATCCGGACGGAACCGATAAAAATTTCGGTTCGACACTGGTTATATGGCTGCTCTAGTTACACGAGCATTGTCAACTGTCATTGAACCAAGGACAGTTGACGCAATCGCGATCGGCCGGAGTGAGTTTCACGGCGGCGCCAACTGTCATTGAGCCGCTAACGATCATTGAGTTGAACTTAGCTGGCCTACATAAGTTAATGGGGGTTCGCCACAGTACAGCGAAAGATAGCGTTGTCCACCGCACTGCCGCCGATAGCGAGCGCGAGCGAAGCACTTACTATTGCTGAAGATTTGGGGAGGTATCTAGAAAGTATCGCAGCAGCAAATATTGTCGGAAGAGGTATGATACGGGGCACAGCCTGCTGCTAATACAATCACGGCACGTGGTGGAAGCCCACGCTCGCGGAGCATTAGGGTTTAGTCGGAATATGATTTATAACTATTTATTCTAGGATGGTCTAAGTGACATTTATCTAGTTACAAACCTATACGTGACATCAAAAAGAATGTCGTTCGTTTAATTTGATATCAGGTCAGCCATAATGTTTTTTTTTTGTTTTTTTTTTTTAAATTACCAACCACATTCTCGAAAATCTTTTCCGAGAAGCTTTCGATAATTTTATTGAACTCATGGGTGCGCAATTTTCATCCTGAGGCTGAGTATTAGTCTCCCATTTCCTCTCTATTTGGGCACTTCCCAGACAAGCCTGATGGTTAAACACTCAGGTCTGTTACTATGCACGATGTGTGTGAGGCGTGTCAATGTAGGGTGCTGTCGTCTGAGCCACCATATATCCCAACTTTGATTCGCGGCAGTTTCTAAAAGTGTTTCTGACTGGAATTGAAGCCTTCATATTCCCAAAGGCAACGTTTATGGTTGTAGATGCTAATTCCGTCTTTGTCGCCTTGATGGAGCGTAACTCCGGTGCAAGACGTGGATAACAATTACTAGCGTTTGCAGCTTCAATCGGAGTCTGCTTTGCTTTTCAGTAAAACGTGACCTACCCGAGCGAACAAATGCCAAAATATGCAGAGTGTTGCAATGGCCGGGTTCAAATCCAGTGGTGCTGCGCAAAGCTATAACTATGCTAGACATCGGCTGCCTTGATTCCAGTGTTGTGCCCATTACCGAAAATAAGTAACAAAATAGCGCTACTTCTTAACTTGGAAAAAAGCTAACGCGTTAAAGAGCTCCATTACCATTTTGCAAATTTAACGAGATACCGGTGTTGTTAATTGCCATGACAAACTGACTTTACTTTTACGTTAGTTTGTCGTCACTGCGTTTCACTGTTCGGATATTACAGCCGCTTTGAATAAACCGCCTCCATAAACTTCAGCCACAATACTCTTGTTCAGAGTGATAATTTATTTATTCATTTATCTGTACCTTGCAGGGCGCCGCAGCATTACAGCAGAGGATTGGTGCCCAGATCACATTGATACGTTGGAAACTCACACAAACAACACAAGCCAGCAAACAACAATATAAATAAACAATTCAAAACAACACACACTAATAATAAAATTTCAAATGTTCAATAATGCCAAATATAGTCATAACGGAATTCACATTGCGTTTATCAGGTTAATGAAAGACTCACCCTGGACAGGATTTGAAATGTATGTCCTCGAACACGTGACGCTTCGCGAGCGCGATTCGGAGAACCGAACCGTGCCCATAACACCTGCCCGGGAAGAAGAAACCGCTCACCGAAGAATGACCGGATGCACGCCGCGTAATGAACGCATAATAGACCTCTTCATGAAACCAAAGTTAATCCGCTAAAACAAACATTATTTTATTCCTTCGCAAACCAACGTCGCATTTCCAATTAACGACACGTCATCACCCGGCCAAGACTGACACACTTCTTTTGGTTAAAAGCGTGGGAACGTCAACGCTCCCAAACCTATTTATCCTTTCAGTTGTTGACAGAACGATAATATTGTCACGGTGATAAATGAAATGATTTAATATACAAGAGGGATGGGAAGCATTTGAAAAGTGGCAGTTGTCAGGATGTCTTCACTTCTGCCTCCTCACTTCCTGATCTGTCCGGAGCCACCGAACTTCTTCTTTCTTCATGACATTACCCCCCTCCGGGTGAAAGCGGCGTCTCGCCGTTTGGTGGTAGTAGGTATGGTTTTAGTCTTGTTATATGGACGGTGTCGGCTGAAGATTGGTGTGAGTTTTGTGGTGGTTGTACGGGCTGAACAAGGTAGGTGAGGTCACTTCTTCGGGCGAGGACGCGGTATGGCCCGGAGTAGCGTGGAAGTAATTTTTGTGCCAGGCCCACATGTCTCTTAGGTGTCCATACCAGGACAAGGTCGCCTGGGGAATAGTACGCAGACCTGTGGGATTCGTTGTATCGAACAGATTGGTGTTGTTGTGAGTCCAGAGTTCGAAGGCGTGCAAGTTGACGCACTTCACATATGGCTTGTGTGGTGTGGTCGGTGAGTTCGGCATTAGTTGGAACTGGAAGAAGAGTGTCAATGATCAAATTTGGTTCCCGAGAGAAGAGTAGATAATATGGTGAAAATCCTGTTGTGTCATGGCGGGACGAATTATAGGCGAATGTGATGAAAGGAAGAACGGAATCTCAGTTACGATGGTCTGCGGAAATATACATAGCGAGCATATCTGCCAATGTCCTATTAATGCGTTCGACAAGTCCGTTAGTTTGTGGATGGTATGCCGTAGTTTTCTTGTGAACGACAGAACAGAGGTTCAATATTTCGGCAACAATTCGGGACACAAAGGGGCGGCCACGGTCAGATAGAAGTTGTCGAGGGGCACCGTATTTCAGAATTACTTCCTCTAAAATAAATTGCGCTACATCCACGGCTGTACTGCTGTACAATGGCTTGGTGATTGCATAGCGGGTAGCGTAGTCAATGGCAACCGCTATCCAGCGATTGTCCAGCGAGGAAGTTGGGAACGGACCAAGAAGGTCAATCCCTACTCGGTCAAACGGGGAAGCTGGGGGAGTGAGTGGGTGTAGAAGGCCAGCGGGTCGTAACGGTGGAGTTTTGCGGCGCTGGCAGGAGTCACAGGATGAGATGTAACGTTTGACGGTCCTGTACATGTCGAGCCAGTAAAATCTCTGCTTTACGCGTGCGTAAGTTCGAAGGACACCCATATGACCGGCGGATGGTGCGTCGTGGAGTTCACCGAGAACCGTACTTTGTAGGTGTTTTGGAATTACCAAAAGTAAAGATGGACCTTCTTGTCGAAAGTTGTGTCTATAAAGTATATGGTTCTGGATCGTGTAATATCTGGATCATGGCGAGTTGGCATCGGTGGTCACTGCTTCTATGATTTTTTTCAGAAAGAGGTCACGGCGTTGTTCGTCCGCGATGTTAGTCCAATGAGAGACGTGAAGAATAGGAATATCCGAGTTGTCAGCGGTTTGGTCAACAGGGCCTACGGGATGACGAGATAGGCAGTCAGCATCGCGATGAAGTTTTCCGGACTTGTAGATGACTTTGAAATCATATTCCTGGAGACGTAAGGCCCAGCGTCCAAGGTGGCCGATGGGGTCTCTCAAGGAGGAGAGCCAGCAGAGGGCATGATGATCAGTGATCACAGAGAACTGCCTGCCAAATAAGTATGGGCGAAATTTTGCGATCGACCATACGACCCCAAGGCACTCACGCTCGGTTATTGTGTAATTTTGCTCTGCTGGGGAAAGAGTACGGCTGGCGTAAGCTATTATGCACTCCTGTCCCGACTGCTGCTGGGCTAGTATAGCTCCGATGCCATGACCGCTGGCATCCGTGCGCAGTTCAGTTGGAGCAGAGTCATCGAAGTGCCCCAAAATGGGACTGGTGGTTAAAGCGTCCTTTAAACGAGTAAAAGCGACGTCCTGTTCTGTTTTCCATAGGAAGGGCTGGTTCTTCTTGAGGAGTTGCGTCAAAGGATGAGCAATGTGGGCGAATTGGTAGATGAAGCGTCGGAAGTATGAGCACAGTCCAAGGAAGCTTCGGACATCCTTTGGAGACTGTGGTGTGGGAAATTCCTGGACTGCCTTTGTCTTATCTGGATCTGGTTGGATGCCGTGCATGTTGACTAGGTGACCCAAAATTTTGAGTTCGGAGGCAGTGAAATGACATTTTGACAAATTTAGCTGAAGATTTGCTTGCTTGAAAATGTTCAAGACGTGATCTAGGCGCTCGAGGTGAGATGAGAAGGAGTCAGAAAAAATGATCACATCGTCCAAGTAACATAGACAAGTTGTCCACCTTAGGGGTTTTAGAAGTCGGTCTATCATTCTTTCAAAAGTGGCCGGGGCGTTGCACAACCCAGAGGGCATGACTTTAAACTCGTAAAGCCGGTCTGGCGTGATGAAAGCCGTTTTTTCTCTGTCTGAGTCGTCCACGCTGATTTGCCAGCATCCGGACCGAAGGTCGATAGTGGAGAAGTAGTTTGCACCATGTAGGGAGTCCAAGGTATCATCAATTCGAGGTAATGGATACACATCTCTTTTTGTGATCTTGTTTAGCTGACGATAGTCTACACAGAAACGCCAGGACCCGTCTTTCTTTTTAACTAAAACGACTGGGGATGACCAAGGACTTGAGGATGGTTGTATAATGTCTTGTGCAATCATTTTATCGACCCCTGTTTGGATTATTCGCCGTTCACTGCGGGAAACGCGGTAAGGCCTCCGATGTAGAGGTGGATGTGTTCCGGTGTTAATCTGGTGTTTAATCGCCGTCGTTCGTCCTAGAGGGCGACTTCCCAAATCGAAAACGTCGCGGTATCTGAGCAAAAGGTTTTGTATCTGATGTTTCCGTGTGGTATCCAGTCCAAAGTCAATCATAGCCGTTAGTTTGTTGAGGTCGGAGATTGGTGGCGAGCCTGGGCGATCATGTTGCTGATCCACTGCATTAACAGATAGTGTTCCGGAGCACAACGGCGATGTGATGGCAAGAGAAGTTCCACTTGCAAGAAGTTGTGGGTTCTGGGAAATGTTAACGAACCAGAGGGAAGTGGAACCATTGAGGACGGAAACGATGGAGTGGGCCACACTGAGTTGCTTGGTGAATAATACGTCCATACCTTGAGACACTATATAATCTCCGTCCACAAGAGGGCTATTTGATGACACCTTAACGGGAACCGCTAGAAGAGGTGGAATTCGGCATGTTTCGACTGAACATAGCTTTAAAACTACCGGCTGGGGCTCGTCTGGGTATGATACGTCGAGTTCAATATTTTCTGTGGCGCAGTCAATGAGAGCGGCGTGGGCGGAGAGAAAATCCCATCCGAGAATCAAAGCGTGGGGACAAGTTTGAATGACGGTGAAAAGGACGAACGTTTTCTTGTCTTCTAGGGTAATACGTGCACCGCACATGCCAAGAGAAGATATCAGATGACCATCTGCGCCACGTAGAGATGTAGAGTCTGGCAGCGTTAAGACTTTATGAAGTCTTTGTCGTAGATCCTCTCTCATTATAGAAAAAGCAGCACCGGTGTCGATGAGAGCATATATGGCAATTCCGTCGATAGATACGCGAAGCTGATTATGAACTGTTAAGGAGTGTTTGTTGAGAGGGTTTCGGCTCAATGACATCGATGCAGCCTTACCTCGAAAAGCTGCATTGGTTAGTTTTCCGATGCTGCGTGGTCACGGGTCGGCGACATGTAGCGGCGGTGCGCGGGGGACAATGACTGGCGGCGGAGTGGGGACGGAGAACGGCAGTTGCGGGAGGCCATAGTGTATTGGTTGTCGTCTGAACGTGTTGAAGCTGGACGGCCACGGAATCGGCCGTCAGAGGAGGGACGATAACCATTCGACTCGGACGATCGGAGGCCGTTGCTCGACCGGTTTCGACAGTAGCGTTGGATATGACCCACGCCGCTGCAATGGAAGCATATAGGTCGATTATCAGGGGTCCTCCACGCTGCGGGGTCACGTCGGTACGAGAAGTTGCCAGGGGGAGGGGAGTTAGGAGTCTGGTGGACAAGAGGAAAGCGGCGCCCGGTTGTGTATGTCGGTGCGTGAAACTTATTCATTTCTTCTCTTACAATAGCTTGCACAGTTGATATGGGCACGGCGGGTTCCGGTTCAGCAGGTGCATGTAGAGAACTGGAAGGCGACATTGCTTCAAGTTCACGTCGGACGATATTTGCTAAATGATGACTCTGAGAAGTTGGGTCCTCGCATGATGATGTTGGTGCTGTGTTCGGGAGGCGGATGAAATTCGCTGTGATGCGACGTGTTTTCGCCTCTTCGAAGCGACGGCACTCCTTGATAACTGCATCTGCTGTTGCGCAATGCTTGAAAACTAAAAGTTGAAATGCATCATCTGCAATGCCTTTCAAGATGTGAGGCACTCTTTCAGAGTCAGGCATGTTGGGGTCAGCTTTTTGGCAGAGCGAAAGGATGTCTTGGATGTACGCTATGTATGATTCTGTGGGTGTCTGCACGCGCGAAGCAAGCTTCCGCTTAGCCGAGAGCTTTCGTCCGATCGGGTCGCCAGAAGGTGTTGGAGTTGTTCTTTGCACGTGTCCCACGAGGTGATGCCTTCTTCATGCGTTAAAAACCAGGTTCGGGCTGTATCTTTGAGGTAAAAAATCACAATGGCGAGCATGATGGTTGGGTCCCACCGGTTGTGCGTGCTGATGCGCTCATAAAGTAGTAGCCATTCCTCGACATCTTGCTCACCGGATCCGCTGAAGTTTCCTGGGTCACGCGGTTTTGAGAGTACAAGGGCCGGTGATGGCGAAGGAGGAGTTTCCTCGGGTGGGGTGTTCGACGTAGACATCTGGACTGAAGTCGGTAGCTGTCGGTTCCGGAGTTCCAGTGTGGTGTAGAAGAGGTCAGGGGGATGGCTTCGCACCTCCACCAAAATGTCACGGTGATAAATGAAATGATTTAATATACAAGAGGGATGGGAAGCATTTGAAAAGTGGCAGTTGTCAGGATGTCTTCACTTCTGCCTCCTCACTTCCTGCTCTGTCCGGAGCCACCGAACTTCTTCTTTCTTCATGACAATATATTTATTTTGAAGAGGAAGATGTGACCCGCTGCAGTAGCTTTATAACGCTGAGGAAGAATCATTCGAGCGGCGGCAGACTGTTGCCTTCTGAACGGATGTCTCTTTTCAGCGAGACGTCTGCTCCTACACCGATAATCTCGCACATTTTCGGCCTTGTCGTGGGAACGTTAAATGTGTCTTCCGAAAGAGTTTGAAATAATGCCGTTTACGCATAGTTTTGTTGGGGTTTCTTTGCCACGTTTATGTTGTGTACAAAATAAAGATTCGTTTGTTTTCAAACAATCATGCAGACATTTTTAATGAAAAGTAACCAGTAACGGGAAACGTAATTTGGTAGAACATCCCGTAAAATAATAACAACATTACTGTACTCGTTATTCATTTGGGATTCTAAAGAGTACGTTAGTAGGTTAGTAAAACAAACTAACGCGTAACCAGTACTGTCGTTATTTGTAACGCGTTAGTTCCAGCACGGCTTGTTTCGCACATGAATCAATGGGTTCCATCAATTGAACGGGAGCGTGAACACCCGTCAACGTACAACAAGGAATGCATCGGTGCGCACAAGGGTCCTCATCTTCATGGTAGATTTCTCTGCCTGCCCGTGAAATTACAAGCTGTTGCGCCCTACGAACTGGAGGCCCCGGTAGTACCTCTGCACACCGCCCTTGTCCTCGGCAACTTGGCCAGTTTCTTTTTTCTTTTTCTTGTTTTACTTTTCCGGTTTTAACCTAAAAATACGTCGTTTTTTTTTTTCTTATAACAACGTTTTAAATATTTTTTTTTAATCCAAGACAAATATAGCTGGGCAAACTGAACTGCGATGTTCAGATGAATCAGTCAGCGTTCAATGACCTCACCTGCCATGTATGGCCCATACCGGCCGACGTAGCCACTGAATTTCTTCGCTAAGACTAGGGCTGGCAATTTATATTACTGTTTATCTGCTGATTATATTGGAGGTCCTGCAGTTGAAGAAATTATTTCACGGATAAAATTAGAAAGAACGCCGTGTCGTCGCTGGGGACCTTCATCTTTGTATTCTTCACTGCAGATTGGCCAGACGATAAATCCGCGTCACATGCGCTGCCTAGTGATTTTTTTTTTTAACTTGAAGTGCAGGGAAAGCTATGGGCGCGAGGTCACATCTTTGAGAGCTGCTGATCTTGTTTGGTGACACGTGCAGCGAGAGAAGCAACCTAATCTACGACCTCGGACTCGCAGTTCTCACTTCGGTCCACTGTTATTATGAGATTTAGAGCCAGGTCCGCGGACTAACCGCAGACCTGCGGATTTCTACGTAATGACGTCGAAATCATGTGATACGCACACTTCGCCGGTCTACGGATCCGGTTTCCTTAAGTTGTCCGCCATGTGAATACACCTTTAATTTACGTTATAGGAACAATTAATCTTTAAACATGGTTATATATATATATATATATATGTATGAAATATTAGTTGGCATGCAAGTACAAATATTGACCGACTAACTGAAACGACATAAGTTTATGTAGTAGCAATTCGAAAGGCCGTTAAATTTACACGTTTGCCACACATTATGTGCCTTCAATTTTATCGTGTTTTGTTGCAAATTGAGATTGCTAAAAAAAATTTGAATATTCACACTATCTGCTGTTTCAACTGAATTTCGCTAATGATTATATGTTACTTTGTTGAAACACTTTTTGGCTGTAAAAAAAACGTCTATTACATGCCATATATTTTGGTTTCAAGCTCAAGGCGTAAACAAGAAAATAAACTAACAACACCTACAACATTGCAAGTCCATATGTCGGTTACTTGAGCACACTCGGTTATTAAAATAACATCCTTTCAGGCTACAAAAAGATAGGCCACCGGAGGCCCACATGTCATATCCACGTGAGAGCACTCGGGAGTTTGAAATATGCCCCCTTAAAGGGGAGACTGATAGGGTATTTATGCTCTCCGAGATTTTCAGTTGGACGTGAAATATGAGAGCCCAACTACCCAGAACAATATTTGCGGCTTAAAATTCGGTTACTTTCCGCCCGAAAACCGGCGATCGAGAACTGGCGCTTTCGGTCGCGCTCTTTCTCTTCTCCGTAGTCATGGGCAGTTTTCTAAGGTTTACACACACCCACAAAATTTAATCAACGTCGTGGACACTGAAGGATCACATTCAATATTAAAAAAAAAAAAGATGAAACCCATTTTTTTTTTGTGCGTGGCTAAACTGCGAATACGTTGATGGAAAAAAAAAAGTAACACAGAGAACCGGAAGCATTCTGTGCGTTCAAGGCGTAATTTTCAACATGGCGTCGCATCGCGTATCGTTGGACTCGCGGGCTGGACGGCGATGGTTGCGGACGACGGGCGTGGGAACTCTTCTTCTGAACTGTCGTTCGCGGTATCGGCGAATTTGCCTTCCTTCATAAGAGAAATCTTGGACCGATCAAAAGGATTAGCATTTATTCCATACGACATGCCCGACCACCGAGTCGATTTGCACGAAGACATCGCTCGGGCATAGAACGATTTCTAAATACGAATATTCAAAGCTGTAGAGTAGCTCAGTGACAATAAAGAAAAAAAAAGTAAAGTAGCTCGTAAAGGTGTCCGCTTTACACGCAGTGGACCCAGATCCAATTCAGAGCGTGGGGAGACTTTTTTTTTTCTTCGAACATTTAGCGATATTTACATTTCGTTTTTACAATCATCACTGAAAACAAAATTGACATGGACGCAGCTTCCCCGTACTAAATGGTATGGTATTCCCTTTTCGACACCTGCGAACTCAATGTAGTCAGTTTCCGTAATGAGCATATAAATCGGGTAGTGTCAGCTTTCCGAGATGCCCGTAACTGTTCTGCCGGAATTGCAGAAATCCATTGGTCCCGATTCCGTTGATCTTTTGGAAACCTGTGCAGACTCAGCCTTACCATGCCACTTTTGGGTGCAAAATTGTAAGGCAGCTCTTCACGCAGCACCTTGGGGGCATTCTTTTCGAACCCGGTTACGGCTATTCACCAAGGGCACTCACTACTCATGGAAACTCTTCAATGTACAAAACAACTCATCTTATAGTGCAAAACAGAGAGCGGAACAAACATAACTGCAAAGCGATCGGACGGCACATGGTACCCGCAACGTTGTAATGTCGTCTGCTGGACGCGGCCAAAAAAAAAAAAAAGGAGCAAAAATAAAAAAAAAAATAAAAACGCAATCGGGTGTAGCCGCGCGACTTCCGGCACACTCTCCCCCTCTATATTTCTCCGACCTCTGAGCGGAAGTTTCAATTTTGGTTTCGAGCAGTTGCGTTTCTTGGCTTCATTAAAAATATACGTGACTCTGAAGTAAAATATTAATTGGGTAGTCTTCTAACACAATAATAAGCCACCTAACAATTTTTTTGTTTTTTTGGGAGGGGGGGGGGGGGGGGGGGGGATCAGTGTCCTTTTTAGCAAGCCCTCAAGCGCTGCTGCCCAGGCGAAGCCTTAGCAGACCCCTATTAAAAATGTCACTTGTGACCGACGTGACACGAGCATTTGTAGTACATTTGGTGTTGCTTGAGAGTGCCCTCAATCAGCGCTGCGCACTGAATGAGGGCAGTCGCATGCTCATGCGCTCCCTTGCTATCGAAGATCGAAGCGATATGCCGTTCTCGAAGGACGGATGCGGTGTGTGTTCCGAACCTTTCATGGGCCGAATGCAATTCCTCCGATGCTCTGGGGATTGTGGTTTTCGCTTTCACCGCAAGTGCATAGGAGTCATAGGCGACGAGTATGAGTACTTCATGAAGACTGGTTCCAGTACGTACAAGTGCAAATCTTGCAAGTAACGCAATGGCTCCGACGGAGTGAGTGTTATCGGTGGAAACCGCCCCTCGGAACATGACGACGCAGCAACGGCGAGCGCCTCAAGTTGCTGCAGCGCGTGCGGCTCTGTGACAACCTCTTTCAGGCACTGCACGACAAGTTTGAATCACTAATCAAAGAAGTCGCCTCTGTCAGGGCTGATAACGCGTCCCTGCACTTGTATCTGGCCCGGAATACGGAGCTACTCCGTCGCTTCATCACCCAAGCCGTACTGCCGCCCCCGACTACAACACCGCTTCAAGTGCCCAGCCCTGAACCAGCGAAACCAGCGAGCTTCGCGTCGGCCCTTGGCCAAGACTCTCGGACCGACGGCGGCAAGGCGCTGCCTGGAAGTATTCGTTCTACCACACACAAGTCTTCGTCGAAACCTGCCGTGACTGTGGTTTTCTTCGCACTGCCAGTCCAGCTGACGGGCGAGGTAGCACCGAAAGAGGCTGATGGATTTACGCTCGTCCAACGGAAGAAACACGTCAAGCCTTCATCTGGAACCTGTGCAAGCAGTAAACTGTCGTCAGTCCCTAGACCACCAAGGCTTAAGACACTTTTTGTTTCCCGCCTTAGTCCAGTCACTTCGTCCGATGATGTAGGAGCAGCTCTTACTGCCTTTCTGGAAGGAAAACCTTTTACCTGCATCAAGTTAAAAACAAAATATTATAGTTACTCTTCTTTCCACATAACTGTGAATGAGGAAGACTTCAACACAATTAATGGGGCAGACGTCTGGCCAATGGGCTCTCTTTTCAGACCATTTTTTGGATCGATACGTGGTAATGATGATCGTGACACAATTACGACAAATTAGATCACAGCATGATTTTTCACTCTTTTACCAAAATGTAAGCGGGTTGCGCACAAAAGCTAATATATTTTTTAACAACGTCGTTCTAAGTGATTTCGATATTATTTCAATAACTCAAATTGGGTTGAACAGCTCCTTCGCAACAAATTATTACTTTCCCCCTAATACAGAGTCTTCCGCCGGGACAGAGAATATGAAAATTTGACTGTAAACTTCGGTGGTGGAGTCCTCATTGCAGTTAAAAATCAATTGCATGCGGTTCGCAGGTTTGATCTTGAGTCAGACTGCGAAACCGTTCGGTATGAAATAACTCTCCGTGATAACACTAGCCTTCTAATCGGCACATTTTATTTTCCTCCTAACTTTAATGCATCTATGCTTTCTGATCAGTTAGATATAGTGGGAGATAAGTTAGATGTAGACCGACACAGTATACTCATACTTGGTGACTTCAACATTCCTGATATAAATTGGAGTCCAGAACACTCAGCTCTGCCCACTCATAATGCCTCACCAAAGGCAAATATTTTTTATCTTTTATTAACTTTCAGGGACTGAACCACTGGAATAGTCTTAAAAACCAAGCAGGAAATGTCCTAAATCTTGTTCTATCTAACTTTGCCATCGACAGCCTAGTGTGTGTCCTTAACCCATTGGTATCACCCGATGTTTGGCACGTCCCATTTCTTGTTTCCATTAAGCGTTTCGTGGGGAACGTGAAGCAAAAAATAAATCCTGACTCGTTCTCCTTTTCAGGAGGCGATTACTTTGGTCTATTTCAATATTTAGATAACGTAAACTGGGCACACATATACAACATGACTGATGTAAACTGTGCGGTAGCAGCGTTTACTAAACATATCGTATCTGCACTTGAGCGCTTCGTTCCTAAGAAACGTCCCCAAACAACTCGGTATCCTCACTGGTATTCTTTCGAGCTGAGATCACCTTTAAGATCCAAATTGCATCATCATAGGAAATATAAGGCTTCTGACTCAGCGTTCTGGTACGTCAAGCTTTCCGAATCACGTGCGCAGGCAAAGTCGTTGTTGCAGCGCGATAAGAGAGTGCACCATGAGTCTGCAGAGCGCAGTTTATACCGTGACCCATTGCTGTTCTGGAGGTACGTCAAGAACCGTACAGCCACAACTGCATCGACAACAAACATCGCTGACTCGTCTGGAATTCCGATTAGTGAACCCGAAGATGTAGCGAACGTTTTTGCGAGCTATTTTGCCTGTGTATATTCTTGTAGCCGGAATGGTTTATCTGCGCCTGACGTTGGTGAGAGTGGTAGCGATTGCCTATCAATCTCATTATTTGAAATCACTGACATTAAACTTGCAGTCCAAGAACTAAAACCTAAGTTATCGGTCGCAATTGATGGTATCCTGAGTTTTATTGTCAAAGGATGCTCTTCTATTTTCACACCCATTCTAACGCATATTTTTAACCTTTCATTATCGACTTGCACTTTTCCTTCGATTTGGAAAAACGCGATAACCGTGCCGATACATAAGAAAGGAAAGAACAGATGATCCAAAAAACTATAGACCCATTTCATTATTATGTCCATTTGCAAAGGTTTACGAAATAGTACTTTCGGGACATATTTCGAGCTTTTTGAAACATAAGATCCGGCCTTCACAACACGGTTTTGTGCGCGGAAGATCAGTAAAATCAAACTTGGTGTCTTTTCTTAATTTCGTTTCGCTTATTGTGTGTCAGCGGGGTCAGGTTGACACGGTATATTTTGACATGTCTAAGGCATGTGATTTCGTTGAACACTCGCTACTTTTACAAAAGCTGAAATCGTACGGATTGAGTACTACACTATGCACATTTCTTCACAATTATTTGTCCGATAGACAGAACTTTGTACGTATCCTCGGTCATCTCTCCCGGCCTTTTGTCACCCTGTCTGGTGTTCCCCAGGGGTTCATTCTTAGACCGATTCTTTTTAATGTTTTCATAAACGACCTTCGCTCATGTGTTCTACATTCAGAAAACCTGCAATACGCCGATAACATCAAGTTTTTAGGCAGATAGTATCTGTAGAGGACTGTGTGAAACTAATGTATGATGTAAAATCAGAGAGCAATTGGTGTAGTCTCAACAGGCTGACACTTAATCCCACTAAGACTGTTGTTATGTCATTTGCTAAGAAGCTAAGGCCGTTTCATTTTTGTTACCAACTCGGCAATGTCCCATTGCAAAGAGTGGATTGCATTCGTGATCATGGAGTTTATATAGACTCTTCTCTGTCATTTAATACACATGTCAATAACATTATCGACGCCTCTTTTCGTACGTTCGGTGTCATATCCAGAATTAGACGCGAGTTTTCCATGTCGGCCTTTATTATGCAGTTATACTTTTCATTAATTAGGTCTAAGGTAGAGTTTTCCTCAGTTGTGTGGAATTCTATTGGGCGTACGCACCAAGAGTCGATTGAAAATGTCCAGAAACGTTTTTTTTTTAATTTTTTACGACCGCTCTGTTGGTTGCACTGTTTACTTTGAATATAGAGGACTTTTAGAGCAATACAATTGTTCTACTTTGAGTGCCAGACGACGCGACAGAGATCTTATATTTTTGTTCAAATGCCTTCACGGAGTCATTGATAGCCCTGACCTAACTTCATCGATAAATATTCATGTTCCGAGAAGATTTCTGCGAATTTCTCTTCCATTTTATGTTAATGAATTCTTCCGAACCTGCCCCATGACACGTATTCAGACCTTGTATAATAATTTCAATGATTCTTGCATTGACAATTTTAAATCATCTTTTGCAGCGTTCAAGTTTTCTCTTACAAATCTATAACCATCTTTGTAGCGTTCAAGGTTTCTATTGTCAATTTGTAGAATTATACTTCTTTTTGCTGTATGTTAACTGTGCATCATTATCAAGGCTTCAAGCTGTTCATGAGCCCAAAGAATAAACAAATGAATAAATGAATGAATGAATGAATGAATCAGTGGTTTCTCAAAACCAGGTGATGATGATGATTAGGGTTTTAGTGGCGCAATGACAACGAAGGCCATATTGCACCTCAAAACCAGAGGAAGAAATGGCTTCATTCACATTTGTCATACATCCTCCTTGAAAACACTTGGAAGTAAAAAACATAATTTGTAGAAAAACAAGCGTTGTCGAGTGTTTCTGCATTAAACAGTGCAGTTGAAGGAAGGGAACCCGACAAGCACCCTACAAGATCTCGTCAAACATTTGGGGAATTGTTTATAAACCAGTGGAATCACACGCATATTTTAAAAGAGTCAAGTGGACAGTCGGGGAGTTCCTGTCTCACTACGCGACCAGCACAACCCTGCCATGTTATTGTTTAGTTATGTTCGTGCGCCATGGGGCATACCTGATAATTGCTTCTGCAAAGTGCTCGTGTGTTCGTAAGTCCTAGTTTTGGAACGTGTACATTCACCAGTGGCAGGTACTAAGAAAATCGACACAATAAGTATTTTCCGTTCTTCAACGTTCGCTGACTAAACGGCTAGGTCAAACTGGGGAAAAAAAGCCCCCATGTTTTCATCGGGTTTGCCAGCGTAAGGTAGACATATATTTTTGGGTCGGTAAATATCAGTTCAATCGGTTATGTAACCGGATTACCCAGACCCCTTTCTTCCGATGAGAACATAATTGTTTGTCGCTATGGTTGAATAATTGCCTCTACTAGCAAATGGGAGTTTGAAACATGGTCTAATAACGCAGCAGTCACGCACGTAAAACAAATTAATACCTCCATTGTTATCGCTATTGTACCTTTTATATGTTTGGCTTTTGTGTTATGCTTTTCCACCTTGCATATTTTCAAAGTCCCTCCCTAAAGAATAAGTTTTCATATTAAAACATTACCACTGACTGCAGCCACAAAAATTTGTGTAGCCTGGACATCGTCTGGGCTGACAGTAGACTGTCTTTAAAAGTCAGAGTAATTCAAAGACGACACCAAAAGCTCACATATTTATGGCAGCAGTAACATATGAACACGTGAGGCGGTCAGAGAACAAACGTACATAAAACACGCTAAAGGCGGCGTACATGCACGCATTTTTGGATATCAATTCTTCACGCGCTTCATTTTTTCTCGAAGGTATTCTATTTTGATTGTGTAGTGAGGCTGTTATGCCACAATAGCTTCAAGTTTACCCGAGAAATGATAGGAAATAGAGTGATTCCTTAACGGAGCATCTGTCTGCAACTTGTTTCGGCATATACTTTTATTGTAAATACACAAATATATATATATATATATATATATATATATATATATATAACTCCATCCACTTTCTTTTTTTTCCAGTCGACTTGAAGGGTTTTTCGCCGAACCTTTTTTTGCGAAATACGTTTTCAACAATGAGTTGCTGTTCACGCCATGATCATCAAAATAATTATGCGTCGGTAGTTTTTCTTTTTTGTGAAGTTTATTATTGTTTGCAAGAAGATATTTTTCCCTGATGGAGTATCAGTGAAAAGATGGTCAACGTATACCATTATTTTAATTTACTGATAATCTGAGCCGACCATTACCGACTCTTTCAAGTTTTAACCATACAACTATAGCTGCGCGGTTTTCGATGATCGATTTCTCAGGTTACGCTATAAAAATACTCATCAAAATAAATCGGCCTACATGGGCCGCTCAATTTTTCTTTCTTGTACTCTTTACGTGTAACGCTTGAGTATAAATAATATCGAAGGCCAATCTCTGCATCAGAATTTTTGGTAGAAAGCAAAATATTCCCTGCTAAATACTCGGATGTAAATGCTGGCTGTGTTGATGTGCAGCCAGTACAAAATTTACCCAACTACTGAAGTGGGCAACAGATGTTGTCTAACGCGGTTTGTTGAACGTTTCGGTTGGCGAAAGCCATCAGATTGTGTCATCCGCTATCTTCCATGTGTTGCTGCTGTTTCCGTAATGTGTCCCGATTTTCCGGCAAGAATGCAAACTACCACAAAGTTCACCACTTAGTGATAAACATGTTGCGCTGGCGTCACCGCAAGGTTTCCGCAACGCTACACGGCCGTAAATCGAGAAACTTGCACAAAGTGTCAAAATTTCAACACGTGCGGCACACGAGAATAAAGTTGGCTTGGCTGCAGCATACCCCATGTTGCGGTGAAGTCGCCCTGCGGAAACAACCAATTCGCGGGGTAGCGAACTAATGCCAGTTTACCTCAAGTACAAAAAAGAAAACAAAAAAACTGGTAAATAAAATCTAAAATAAAACGACAAACATAAATAAACATACTTGAATTCTGATTATTTAGTATACTTTAGCTGAAATATACTTTTTATTTGCTGTAAATATAACGTTTATATTTTTTTCACTATAAATAGAATTGTTGCTTAAAATGTGTTTTGAGGGAAGTATTTTGTATTATATAAGTTCTTGCGTCCATTCTGTAAATTTCTATATAGTTTTTTTTTTCGCGTGTAAACAAAATTGTAATTTTTTGCCCGTCGCAAGCCGTCACAGGAGGCTTAAAAAGCGGTAGTCTCGAAGTCGGTCATATTGACTATGACCGACCTCGACGCGACCGGAACAGGCCTTAAACGGGTACGGAAACGAAATTAGGGAGCCTATTTGTTTGCTTCAAAGTGACGTAGGTGGCGATAGAACCTTAGAAACATCAATATTTTGTTGGAAAATGCAAAATAAAATATTTTAAACTGAATTAAACAATAACCAAAAACGACCTCTTTGTAGGTTATCAAGCTTCAATGGAATGTCGTGACGGCACCGGCCTCCGACGGCAGTGCCGCCATATCTGAAGTACGCTTACTTGTAAAGATTACCTAGGCCAAAATGTAATACCATAGGTTAGGTGAAGAAAGCTACAGCACAGTTGGCCACCCTGTATGCACTCTGCCAGTTAATCACTTCCACTGATTCTTTGACATCGCTGACGTCAGGGGCTGAAGAACCATCTTTTTCAACATGGTTCGCTCTGCTTTCAACGTCGTTCTCACCGAAGGACGCCGACTTCTCGAAGTGACCCGGGTTTACGTTACATAGCTGTACCGGTATCCGCTTTTGGGTGCGGTAGTTTCTGCAAGACGAGGTGAAAATTCGAGAGTTTCTCGCATGTCCACCTTAGTCGCCGTCGATGTGCTATTGCCCCCGCCTGGACGATCGCGTACGCCTCGTTGGACGAGACCGACGAAAGGGGTGACGGTCGCTTCTCTTTATTTGCTTAGTGTTTGCCATTGTGACAAGTCGGGTTGCAAAATTATGGCGATGCGAGCGTTCTTTTGTGGTAGTGTTTGCATGACTGTGCCCGCTTTAAAAATCGCATCCCGTCGAGAGCACCGCAAGCTTCCTCTACGATGACGTCTTCGTTCATTTAGCGGTCACCCTTGTGACAATAATTGTCGCGAAACCTTCGTGGCGTCCACGTTTCTACGCGGTGGAGTAACAATGCTGCAGTCACGCCACTACTGATGCGATGCACTACGTTAAATACTGGAGTGATGCCACCGCCGTGCTGTCTCACAGGATTCGGCCTCCTGCCCCGCTCGCTTTAATAAATGAAGGATGCCGACTGATATGGCGCCTTGAAAGCGATATTTATTTGTCCGTGAAGCTAGCGCCCTCGCCGGGTCTGGTCGTTGTTATTCGTCGGTGGTAAATCAGGTCAGCAGCAATTGTCTCGTGCTACCAATGTCACACATGATCCTGCTGTCACCTTAGGCATCATGAGGTAGGAAATCTACCAGCATCTGGCCTCGTGCGAGATAACAGAGGTACCTTAGTCGCCCCGCGACGATGTCGTCCCGTCCGAAGAGCAGCGAGCTCGTACCCGAAACCGACGTTGCTGATGTCGCCATATCGGTCAATTCGCGAAGGTGATGATGCGCTACATGTTGTCAAACACGCACGACTCCGCCGGCTCCGCGATCGCTTGGCGGTATGTTACAGCCTTTTGGACACTCTGACTAAGCGAGGTAGTAAGGTGTTAACGCCACCAAGTGTCAACACTCAAAATTACGATAAGCTTAGCCATAGGAAGGCCGATGACGTTGCGGGCAAGTCGCGGGCGCGACGGATATCTCGAGACGCACCGCGCTCTTCGATGGCTGATTTTGACGCGCTCGCTAGAATCGAAAAATTAGAAGAAAAATACTGCCATTTGTTTAAAATACAAGCATGAAATTACCATTAGCAGATAAAGTTTTTCATGTTTTACTTGTTTCTGAACGTGATAGTCATATTTCAAGTTTTCACGGAACGCATCGCAATTTTCATCCCCAGACCGCGTACCAACTGACTTCTGCGATCCACTCTTCGTCCTCGGATCGCCGAGCGCCAATCAACTCGGGCACTTTTTGAAGGTTTGCCGTACACGTGTGTGTGTGTGTGCCTGTTCGTGTGTGTGTATGTGTGTGTGCGCGTGTGAGCGTGTATGTGTGTGCGCGCGTGCGTGCGTAAGTGTGTTCGTGCGTGCGTGCGTGCGTGCGTGTGCGTGTGCGTGTGTGCGTGTGCGTCTGCGCGCGTACGTGCGCGTGCATGCGCGTGTGTGTGCGCGTGCGTGTGCGCGTGTGCGTGTGCGTGTGCGTGTGCGTGTGCGTGTGCGTGTGCGTGTGCGTGTGCGTGTGCGTGTGCTTGTACGTTTTTCTCTCTATTATTTGTTCTCGGACGAGCAAAACAGAGATAGCGCATTACTGTGTTTCTTCCGTTCGCTAGTTCGCTTTGTCGCGCAATCCTTGGTTCCACGCCAGATATAAGCTGCGAGAACTTTGCTCGGTTGACGCGTCGCCGTTTCTGGTTCTGCTCCGGGACCCTATGTCAAGAAGCTTAGTACTGTCAAAGAAGTCGCCTAGCCAGCCGCGACCTTTTCCTCGCGTCCCTCGAGCTTTTCTTCCAGCAAAAACTTTTTGTGGCTGTGGTGTACTGAAGTGTAATGCTCGCGCGTCCGGGGCGCGGAGGCCTCTTCACACTCCTTGCTACGAGCCCAGAACATCTCGCTCCTACGTCGAAGGCTGCTAGAGCAAGACCCTGCTCCTGTCATGCCTTGGGTTAGTAAAGCTAGTGGAGCTTCGCATCACGCCTATCAGGTTATGTCTCGCTCCGTACTTTGCAGCGGAAAACTGAGATCCTTTTTCGTGTTAGCACCGCGACCATAGTGGCGAACGACGCTTTCGCTTTTGGACGATGATGCTACAGTACTCTGTTGGCGCTTGGCGGCACCATGAAGTAGCAAACAGGATCGGTTCGTCCTCGCGATCGTCTGCTCGTCTTCCCCTCCGTGTAGATGCACTTGGGAGACAGAGTATCCGCGGACGTGTTGTTGCGTGATCATCTCTGAGTAACAAGCGGTAGTCAAGCATGTTGGTGCATAATACTATAATAGGACCAGCTGAACTTAGGAACTCGGTGCAGCTGGCCCTATTATACTATAATGATCAATTCGTCTGTAAATTATTCCGCGGTGTGAATAGGCCGTAAAAAGGAGGGGGAGGGGGGGGGGCTGTGGACTAGTTAAGATACTGGGTCAGCTTTTTTCCCCAGCCCCTTCACCATGCTAGTTGAAAATATTATTATAAGAGGCATCATTAAGTCGCTTCTGCGTTGGCCTACAAGCTTCGGTTATATAATATGAGGTGTTGTTTTTTGTTTAATAAACCTTGAGCCACAAATATATCCAAGAATGTCACCACAGTGACAAGGCAGTACTATTTTGCTAATTTTATTTGAGGCATGCAGTTAATAGAATGCTTTTCAGTGAATGAAAGAGTAGGTTTCATATTATCTATCGAGGGCAAACACCAAAAGTTGCTTTCATCATCTTTAAGCAAGCAACCGGACGGTGTTATCGGGTTCGAGTGGAATGCTAACACTGAAGCGCGTGACCGTCGAGAAACGCTACGCCTCCTGGAAGCCTTTGGAAATTGCTAAAACTGCGGGCTGGAGAGTAAGGCGCTGCGAGGGTGTGCGTCCCACTCCGACATCTTTGAACCTCGCGAAGCACAACTCAAGCTTCACGCTGTGTCGGTGTTGCGCTCGAAGTTCCGTCAATATTCGCATTTCATTTGAACGTGGTAGTACATAACTAGCCGACTCGGAGATGTTAATTTAATATTCATCAAGCCGCTGTCCATAGTTTAAAGCTGCAATTATAATAAGCGTTCCACACCGTCTACACGTATGATTATTTTAGGCAAATGACATTGCCATTTAGACACCGGAAAATCTCGGGAAAACTGACTCTTTAAAACCAACAAAATATTATAGACCCATTTCGAAATTTCAAAATGATCCCTAGATGATGTGCGGCACCCATTAGTTGGTAATGCACTGTGAGCACGCACAGGACGCGAGCGCTTCGTTAGCATTCGCAGTGTGCTCGGATTGAAACGCCTTCCACACGAGTGCCGCGTCTGTGCTCGGCGCGAATTCGGAACCGATCACGCGCTTCAAGCGAGAAGCGATGGGACCAACTAATGGTCGCTGCGTATAGTCCGGGCATCATTTCACAATTTCGGAAAGGGTATACTGCTTATCCATTGAACCACGATCGCATCAGCAGAGGTAGTTGAAAGCATAAATAAAAGTTATTTCCAGGCTCTTAGGCGGTATATTTATTCGCAGGGCTGTAATCAGAATTCCATCTTTGGAACATTTGTTTTATAACGTTTGGATTTATTGTTTCGATGTTATTGAAGTACTAGAGAGCGTGGCAACCTCGGCTTGTATGGAACTTTGCCACAGATGTCACTCCAGATGTCGGCATCTGTCTAGCAAGGCTGAATTCTCCTCCTCGAATGAACACTTCCAGAAACGGAGAAGTCACTCGAGTAAGGAATAGATGAGCGTTTGCTCATCTATTCCTTATAGATAATTAATCTAGGAAAAGTACAAGGCTCAAAATGCAGGTTTCTTTATTATGGTCAGCCGATACATTTTGTCTTGCGAAAAAAAAATGCTATGGCGGATTTAAAAGAAACAATTAGAGGCACAAATTCTATAGAATGGATAGATCGCGGCATTTACCCAATTTCTTGAATAATGTCTTTCACAAAACGCTGGCAAAACATTTCCTGCAAAAAACAAAAACAAAAAACTCGTCGTTGCGCAGAAAAGTAGTTAGATTATTGCCCCTTTCCAGGGGGCCTATTTTGGGACGAGAATAGTAGTTGAAACGAAGTGTTACAATATTTCCGTGCATTAATTAATTTCTGAAAAAGTAAAGACGTCATTACAATACAGCATTTGATGTGCATTGTCAAAAAACTAAAAAGGTCTCTTTGAAAAAAAAAAAATCTTACAGCCACCAGGAAACTACCTAATTACGCAGACACAGTCAATGTTTCAGTGTTGTGACGGCTGAATCTTTTTCTATAGCGCAGATACAACAGTCAATTTAGACCTAGGGGAACCATTTCTACATCTACATCTTTGCGGCAACTGCCAAAAGGACAAGAAAACCATTGCAGGGTCAGCATTTGTTCTGCTCTTCTTTTGAGGGGGGGGGGGGGGAGGAGGCGGGGGTGGATGCGTTAAGGCATACCACGAAATATAATAATCACTGCTTGTTTGTTTTTTCTTCCCAATGTATATGGTATTTAAAGAACATTATTGAAACACGCGGCTATCCCAAATGCGGTGCATCTCCATGAATAGGCCTATGTTTCATGAGTAATGAACGACGCACCATATTCATCTTCTGTGCAACGTATAGTTGGGAGCTTTTTGCCGGTGTTCTGTGAAATATTATGCGGACTTCAAACTACGGTTCCTGGTTGTTCTAACGTATTCACAGTCTCGCAACGGGTTTGTTTACTGGTAAAATTATTGTGAATTGCAAGCATATAACTTCCGATAGCGATATCTGACAACTGATTTCTATCGCAAGTCTAGGGTGACCACCTTCCTCCTAGCGAAATGCGGGACACGCGGGGCGGAGGGGGGGGGGGGGGGGGTAGAGGGAATTTATTAACATACGCACCACATACCGAGGCCCTGTTAACAAATTTAATATACTGTGTTGTTCATACACCTGCTAATTGTATTGCAGCAATTAAGCTCAAATAATTTTCACTCCCAGTGATATATTTTTATGCCAAATGTGTTATCACATGTTTAAGAGTTGAAAACACATTCGCTTGTAGCAGAACTCAATGCAACAAATGTAAATAAATAAACAGTAAACTTTTTCCGGATTCTTGTTTCCTGTAAACGCTTACGCTTTCCTGTAAACGCTTAATGTAGGTAGGATCAACATGATCCTACCCACATTTTAACATTGTTTATTTTTTCGACCGTTGTGGGTGGCAGGCTTGTTGCCTTGTGTGGCTGTCTTCACTAAAAAAAGAAATTACAGCAACCTTAGCTTTCACATTGACACAGTGATTTGAATTTAATGACACAGCGATTCGAATATAATTACTATATTTTATATTTAAACTTTTTGCGAACAGTTTTTCTTACAATATTTTGCCACCAAGTGGAGAGGCACAACGGAGCATGCGCATCGGTTCTCCTGCAAGAACGACGGTCGCATCCCGCAATGCTTGGATAGAAAATGGCATACCATTGTGATTCACTCGACTACCAGCGACCTCCGCGCTTCCCCGCGTCCCGTTGTTCGACAGCACCATGATTTGCAGAGGGAATTTTACGACAGCATGAAATACGGGACATTTTGAAGATTTTGAAATTTCTTGCGGGACGCGGGACACGAGCCCTCAATGCGGGATAGTCCCGCGAGTCGCGGGACGGGTGGTCACCCTACGCAAGTCTCGAAACAATAATAAATAAACACCCGTAAGTAAAAGGAACAATAAAGGTAGTATTCACAAAGGCAAGAGTCGCTCCGCATAACCAGGAATCTTCAAGCTCCAGAGGCCTGCCGAAGTTCTGATTACTGGCGCCATCTCCATTCAGTGAAGTATACCACAACCAATGGGTTCGCTCTCCTTTTGAAAGATGGCGCCACGGAACAGCCCATAATCCTCAAAGTTTGCTAGCTTGTCCTTGCGCGCGAATGTTTTAAACTGAGTAAGTGGTGCAATGGAAGAAATATTTCTTTACATGTACGTTTTGTCAGCCCTGAGGAAATGACCACTGTTTTTTTTTTCATTGTTTCAATTAATTAAAATGGGTAAGCTCATCACTTCTTACCTAATATCTTAATAGACATGTCTACTACGACAATTGTGTCTCAATCATCACTGTTGCCGGCTTGCTAGAACCAGACTTGGAAGTAATCCGTTACAAGTAACGGGATTACTTGTAATTAATTACTTTTTGAGTAATTTTGTAATTAATCCGTTACTTTTCTAGAAATGTAATTTCTAACGTAATTCCATTACTTTTTTAGTAACGGATTACCACAAGTTACTCGTTGCATTCTTTTGTTCGTGGAAATGGAGCGTGCTGGTTAAGTTACGGTGTTTGTGGAGAATAACATAGAGGACGAAAACAGGACGACACGTTATTTCGATTTTTTTTTATTTGAAGCATATTGTAACAATATGATTTTTGCGTAGCGCCGCCGAGTTAAGGCAGAAAGAGGTGGAGGGGGGGAACATAGACTGAACCCAAAAGCTTGCGACGGGATCTCGGAAAAGAAAGAAGGAGGAAAGAGGGAAACAGAGGAGGGAGTTGACTCTGCTATCCCCTTAGCTCGATAACAAGAGGAGGGCCCCGACAAAAGTAGACAAAGAAAGAAAACGGGACTTTTCACACAGCTAAAGAGGTTTCTTAAGACAACCGAAGGGTCGCTTACATGATGCAAAAACGTCGCGTTTCGGTCGCTTTTTCTCAAAAAGAGAAGCCCCTTCTGAGCCTTGGGCACTTGATTCGGAGTGGGGCGAAAGAAGAATAAAAGAGTAATGGCCCATAAAAATGTCACATGACACGGATCTCTCAAACTGGAATTGTGGGGTGGGTCTGCTGCGTCTGCTGTTTCTTTTTGCTAAGATCATTATCGGGAAGTTTGCGCGATCCAGTCCCTGCCCGCGCTCCAATTTCAGAAGCGGAAGGATGTGAGTAAAGACATAAGCAACACCCTGTGAATAAGCTCGAAGTTCAACTAATAGCTTTCCTTCGCGTCTTTTTCTTGAAATAAAAACAGTAGATACTACAACTTCGTGTGCACGGGGGACGGTGGGGAGTCAGCCTCCCCTCCTATTTTTGCTTGTTTGCGTTTTGTGCTGGGGAGGAGTCGAAGTCGCCGTGAGTTCCAAGTACGGGGCTTTACGGGACAAAAGGCCAGATGCCGTCCAGTTCCAAGGACGATTTTAGAACTCCAGTGCCTTCTGATGTTTTTACGTGACATTTTTCTTATATTTTCTTGTTACACGGCAAAAAAAAAAAAAAAAAAAAAAAAGCATGTCGTTTCCTTTTCGTGTTGGAGACTCTAGTTTTCCACCTTTCTGGTCAAGTAGAGACAAACACTAGAGCCCTATAGCTCAGCCTACAAGCGAACCTAGTGTCGTCTTGGAGAACGATACTCACAATAGTCACCACATCCGCTGATGAGTTTTCTGCGAATTTATTCTGTTTCTCTTGCTTAGCTTAATTGTTGTCGTTTTTTTTTTTTTGTTTTTTTTTTGTTTTTTGCAAGAATTTCGCGTTTTTGTCGTCTTAGTAGGGTGTAGCCCTTGTCAAATCCTGTCTTTCTCTAAACTCACTTTTTCTTTTCCCACTTATGTAGAAATGTTTTATCTACATGAATTGTTTTTTTTCTGCTGTTAAATATTTTCTACTGAGGTCCCGCCTCTAGCTCGCTGATCCACGGCTAAACATACGCGAGAGGTTCCAGCAGTGAGCATTCAGCATGTCTCTTGCACTGTCGCCATGGCCCTTTTTGGAGGGTCATGGCGACAGTGCAAGAGACATGATGTGACGACAACGCATAATGTGACGACATTGCAACATTATGAACTGAAAGGCACCAAGGGAACTGCGAATTTAGAGTTTCAGTGCCTACTCTGCCTCCCCGAAAGAAAGCTTCTTTCATCTGCGAAGTCCACGAATTCGAACCGACTGAAACACGCAAAGGTAAGCGCTTTTTAATTTTTATTTTTTTATTTTTTGTGGAAACCAGTGATTTAGAAAATAAAACTTTTCTGTAGTTTGTAATGTGGCGTTCGCATTCCAAATTCACACTCGGAACATTGACTTTGGTTATTTTTTTCAGCCCGAGTGTATCCGCTGACGTATGGCATAAAGTACGTGTCGAACAGTTTATAAATATATTGATATTTATTTGAGCTCAGGGTAGCCTCGGCGAGTTACTGATGGAGTTTACGCAAATTGTATTTTCGCATATCGGCAGCTCATAATGCTGCTTCTACGCATACCATTGTGACATAAGCGATATCGGTGTGCGATTTGGTAAAATATTTGATCTTCTAAAACGTACCATACTCGGTTTCCACTTTAAGTGTGAGCGTAGCAGAAGCTATAAAAGCGAGCTCCGGGCTTTCAGTGTCACTGCCAAGCACGCGCGCTCATGCAGTCCAATCAGGTTGTTCAGGGCCGTTCATTTTTCCTCTTTCTTCCGAAAGAGAGGAAAGGTGAACGACTTCAACTTCCAACGCCAACTGCTCTTGATGTGCAATAAATACTAAACACAAAACTTAAACGACTTCTTATATTATTTGCTGCTAGTAATGTTTGTCTACGTCTAATAAGTTACCTTATTACCGCATACAGGGACAAGTGAAAAATCGCGTTTTTGCATGAATTTCTTAAAGTAATTGAAAAGTAATTGAGTAAAGTAACGAAGTAATTAATCGATTACATTTTAAAACCAGTAATTTGTAACGGTAATCCGTTACTTTGATTGCCAAGTAATTGTAATTGTAATTAATTACTTTTTACAAGTAACGGACACAAGTCTGGCTAGAACTCCGTCTTAGCCGAAAGTGGGTGAAAGAATGCACTTAAAAAACTGGGGCGTGCGAGCATCTTCAGGAGCAATTTGAGTACCGCCCAGCTCGTGCGGTGGCTTTGGCAGTGTTTTCTTTTCCACAGTCTCAGCCGAGAATATTTTTCTAGCAAGTCGGTATTGGTCCGGCTTCTTAGAAGTTTCTTGGTTGTGTGAAAAAGTAGTCAGACTTGGGAAGTAATCCATTACTTTTTCAAGTAATTTTGTAATTGTCACGCAACTTGTTTTCTGAAGTAATTTTGTAATTATACGTTGCTTTTTTCTGAAGTAATTTGTAATGTAATTTAGTTACAAATATTGGCAATGAATTGCTTTAATTACTCGTTAATTTTTTTTTTAAACATGTGCACAATACAGTAACTGGAGCAATACGTGGAGAACATTCAGCAGCATAAAGCGAGCAAGTTATACAAAATAAAAAACAGCAAGAAAGGGAGAACATCCGAAAAGAAAACACGATTTCTTTTTCTATGACCGCGGTCACTACGACCACTAGAGAAAGGGTAAGGCGCAGGGATGTGCAAAATACATGCAAATATATATCGAAATACAAATACAAAATACTTTGTCAAAAATGTATTTAATTACAAATTTAATTACATTTCCAAAAAAGCATTTAATTACAAATTTAATTACATTGTCAAAAAAAGCATTTAAGTACAAGATACAAATACAACCAAATGTATTTGGTCTCCTCCAAATCCCTTTCCAAATACATTCCTCAAAATCTGCGTCAGCGACTTGAGGGCACCTGCAACGGGTTTCTGGGTATCTCATTTTAATTTTGCATCGCACACTCGGGAGTTAGTGTGCGAGGCTCTAGTAACGTAATAGAAATATAATCACAAAAAAACTAATCAGCTTGGACGTAGTACGTAAAAAATACAGAGCTTCAAGCAGCTTTTCTTGTCGATTACATTTTGGTATAGACCAACAAGGAACCGAGACGACCAAGAGGCGCAGCACTAGCTAAAGAATTTTTTATTGTTGCAACTCGCACCAGTTACGAAAATATGGACGACCCGCGTATTTAGAATATGCCATGCAAAAATAAGGATGGAAATCGGGCTGGAAAGCATCACAAGTTGTCACAAGCACTTATTTAGCCAGTCTGCCTGTGAACGTCGATTTCATCACTATTCTTGCCCTGGACTAGCACCGTAATCACAAAGTCACTACACGCTTGTGTTTGATTGAGAGACACTGCATTCGGTGCAGAACGTAGTTTTCTACCTGCTCCGGACAGTGCCTTTAAAATGAAGCCGGAGGAGAAAAAGAAAAAAGCCCCATGGCCGAATAAAGGATGGAGACTATATCTTACAACCACATGCATAAAAACAAGAATTGTAACTTTGGCAAACATTCATTTAACGTAATAGAGGCAAGTGCAACATTAAAGAGGAGACCTTCTCAGTGAAGTATAATTTTGGTGCGTGCTAATCTGTGAAGTTTCGACTAGTACAACTTCAGCAGCAGAAGCTTTTCGAACAACGTGTCGCTGAGACGACGCCTGTTGGGGCACAGAATAAGGCTGCCAAGGGAAAATAGGCGCTCTACGCGAACTGCTGCAGGACTGGTGTATGAAAAGATGAAGAGTTTCTTGGTTTGTTGTTACCGTTGGCGTTGAGATGAAGAAAAAGCAGCTTTGGACACGTCTTCCGATGAGCAAAATGAGTCGTGACAATAAATTTGAGGGATGTATTTTCGCCCACAAAATTGTATCTAATTACAATTGTATTTGAAATACCCACGTTTTAGTACTTAAATACACACGTCAAATACATTACCCAATTTGTAATTAAATACAAATGCAAAATACACCAAGTATTTGAAATACGTCTTTCAAATACTTGTATTTGAAATACTGCCCATCCCTGGTAAGGTGTGTACAAATATACGAAAGACAAAGATCAAGTAAGACAGCGTCAAGTAGGCTCTCCGTTCACTTCCGTCTTGTTTTTCTACTTCTCTCGAGCAGAGAAAAAGCTCTTCGTTTCATTGGCTTTTTCTTCTACACCGCTTCACCCTTTCCCACTTCTTCGACGTCTCCCGCCACCTGCACAGACAACAAACGCGAGTCCGTACCCCCTCGATTTATGGGTTCACAACTCTCGTAACCGACGATGTAGCCTCGCGCGAGGGGGTCGAATTATTTTTGTCTTTGATGTGCGCTACTGTATTCTGTACGCTCACGAGGCACGGCTGAAAAGCGCCCGGCGCGAGGAGAACAACATCGTGTTCGAGGGTATTGACGATACTTCTTTTGGATTACTTGTCTGGGCATACTGGTCGAGTGCACTCCTCACCTTACAGTCAACTGCCATCATAAAAGAGGGGGGAGGGGGGGGAGGTCATCTAACGAGCGCTGACAGAGAGAGAGAGAGATAGAACGCGCAAAAGTGGTGTGATCTTCTATTGTTTTGTGAGACCGATGGCCACCGCTCCTCTCGCTCTCTATGCCCTCCCCTCACCTGACCTCCACGAATATTGGTATGAAAGTGAGAACCGATGAATCATTGATAACTCGTAACCGCCACTTTTTCTGACTGGTCGTGTTTTCGGTCGTAGTGTGCCCGTCGTCTCCATCGCCATCTCCTAATCAGATGTTCAAAATCCAGGGCATTAAGGAGAATGAAAACCTAGAGTTTCAGTGCAAACTTCGCTTGCCATAAAATCACACATTGTCATCAGCAAGAAAAACGAACTCTATTCTACGGAAACACATCAAGGTAAGATGGGACATCCGCCTTCTGCAATGGCTGCACATTGTAACGTTAAAACCAAGTTTTTCTTTTCTTGTGAATAACAGGCGAAACACCCGAGTCAAAAGGGAGCTTTTGTAGATCGCTTCTTCAGCTCTGAATCTTGTAGCGAATGTAGACGCTGCTACTGAGCATGCGCAACGCTAGCTTTGTCTGCATATGTCCAGGGATCATTTCCGGAATCCGTAAGCTAGCGGAATGGCGGGTGTGGTCGCAGCTTTCGGTGCCTTGTCAGCTTGCAGGTGAACAGAGTGCACCTACGCTTCCTTTTCAATACAATATTTTATTTTTACAAGGACTACCATTGTACAGGCGTGTGAGCAATGCAAAGCACTGTTGCAAAACATTTTCTTTTAAATATCAAAATACTTTTTATTGTTTTCTGGATAAGTGTATGGAAAAAAGTTGCGGGAAAGTAATTTGTAGCGTAACGAGTAAAGTAACCCGCAACTTTTCAGCGAGAGTAACTTGTAGCGGTAATCCATTACGTTTAAGGCTAGGTAATTTGTAATTGTAATCCATTACATTGTTCAAGTAACGAGCACAAGTCTCAGTGCACTGCTAACCAAACATGCACGAGCGGAGTGGCATGTCAAGTCGAGATTCAAGCAGTCGTACTTCTGTCCATCTTGCATGAAAATATATGTCTTCCAGAGATGAGACAAAATAACAGTGCGGTCGTCACAGGATGCGAGGTTTGTTTGATGGTGAACTTCCTTTCTTCTAAAGTGTGAGAACCGGGTCATCACTATCCAATGTGGCTGATAGACAGAGAAAACGTTCAATTCCTCGGAGCCCTGTGACAATTGGTGCATTTCCTCATACTCAAACTTCCACAGAAGTCAGTGTCATCGCAAAGGCAAATTCCTAAGTTTTAATCAATTGATTGACTGAATCAATCATTAAAAGCGATGTATTGGAGGTTTTAATGATACGCCACAATGGTTAGCCGATAGTAGACCAAAGCCGATTTCTTGATACCCATAGATGACTGAAGTTGATAGCTTGTCCGAGAACGCCAGGGTGACTACACGAGAAGACGCTGTCGCTGGTAACTGAAAGCTAGCGCTTTCTGTGATGTCACAAAGCTAGCGTACACCTTCGATTGATTGAGGATGCTATTATGCGATTAAAAAGTCACAAAGTGTCGTTCCCTTTTGTATCTGTTACTTTAACTAAAACTTTATCAATTTCTGTACCACAGTCTCAGGTGTTAAACGACATGATTGAATTTTAATATTTAACTCGTAAAACGCAAAGGCTGGAACTTTCGCGTGCCACTCTCATGACTGGGTTTATGGTTTTATGTCTTGTGAAGCACCTATGAATTACGTATTTGCGGGCACAACAGTCATGGGAACAGTCAGAAAATATGTACGTGCATGACTACTCAGGATTGCTACCTATATTGAACTATAAACGGTTCCTAAATAATGTTAAAGAAAACGTGTTCATAATTAAGCTTAACGTAAACACTCTAGAAACGGGCTAGTAAAAAGTTAGTAATTGCAGCAGTTACCAACGTTTTCTGTCCCGTTACTACCTTTCACTATTTCCTACCTAAAACGACCGATAGGTAGTAAAAAGTATGCAAATGCAGCAGTTTCTACCTTTTCTTACCCTTTTTACCTTTTTACTAAATATTTACTACCCCAAACCACCCAAACGCGCGGAAAAGATGGCGACGTCTGCTGCATCGCCGATGGCCACCGCTAGCCGACGCGCTTACTAATTCCGAACGCAGGGAGAAGCATCCACATACAATCGTAGTATCAAGAGCCGTCCTCATGTAATATAAAAATTTGGCATTTGAGGTATAAATAAAACATAAATAAAATAAAAATGAGTATACATTGTAGGAGGGGGCATGTTTAAGATTGATTGATTGATTGATTGATTGAGGGTTTATGGCGCATCAGCATCTAAGGCTATGTAGCGCCAAGCTCATACCCGTGCCACACGGGCAACTCGAATGCCCTTTACGACGAATGTCATTTGAGCGGACGGCCAATCAGCGAGCGACATTCCGGGCGTAGCGCATTCGATCCACGCGCGATGGATTGCGAGCTAATTCGCCGGTCACACAAATGTCATTCGTTGTAAATGGCATTCGAGTTGCCCGTGTGGCACAGGTATAAGACTATTGCAATTCGGGTTTAAGAAGAGGAAAGAGCTATAGTAGCGAAATATATGATTAAACTATGAACATGAATGTGTATACGTGTAAACAATATGACAATGGGTTTAGGAGAAAAAGTAAAATAACAGTCTGCGTAGAAGGCCCATATTTATGAAGAAATTAAAAACACAACTGTATGGAATGAGCGGTTCACCATCTAATTGTAGGGCAAGGTGTAGTGGAATGTTCTCTTTATAAAGCAGTGGGAAGTGTTTATAACGGAATTGGTCATACATAGGGCATTCAATGAGTATGTTCATAATACTTATAGGTAAGTTACAGTGTACACATTCAGGGGCATTCTCCACGCTCAAGAGGTGTTCATATGTGTGCGACGAGTATGACCGATTCGTAACCTACAGAGTATGACTTCATAAAAGAGCTCCCGATGTCGGGCACTCTCACTCGCTTAGAAAAGGTTTGATTGCATGTAGTTTGTTGCCGGTTACATTGTTCCACTGCTGTTGTCACTTTGCTTTGATGCAACGTTTCGGAGAGTTGTGGTAATCTTTGTAGGGTATTTGGTGTATGGCAATTTCTCTATCATTAGCAGAGCTGGCTGCACAATCAGCCACTTCATTTGCAGGAATGCCATCATGGCTAGGAACCCAGCACATGACTCTGTCAAGATTTTCTTTGCAGTCAGGATAAAAACCAGTAGGTTTTTTACACGGTTCATTGATGCGACTACCTTCAGAGAGCTCAAGGAGTCGGTGTAAATTACAGCGTGAGAAAGTTATTTTTTGAATATGTAATCAACAGCCAGCAGCAAACCATAAAGCTCTGCTGTTAGTATAGAGGCTGTTGAATTGATTCGCTTTACCAGATTTGCCGATGCTTCCACCATAGGACAGCCTATTACTGAGTCTTTTTTGTCCCGTCTGTATAAAAACTGGCATACTCGTGATACCTGGTCTGAAGCTCAAAGAAGTCCTGCCTTGTGACTTCCTGTGGGACATCCTTTTTGCTATACTTGGTGAGTGTAAGGTCGGAATGTATGTGGCTTTAATTCAAGGGGGCTATATCTGTTGGGTACTGGACTAACTGAGGCTTTGCATCCATCCCAACAGATTGTGCTGCACAATTATTCCTCGTAGAAAAAGGAGGGATTATGAAAGGTTTGTTTTGAAATGTGCGTTGAAACTTGATAGTCTCAATATTATCTCGGACGGGGTGCTCCGCGACAGAGCGCACCTTGACAGAGTATATAAGACCCAGGGAAAACCTCCTATACTCAAGGGATAGTCCATTTGCTTCCGCATAAAGGCTTAGCACTGGGGAGGTGCGAAATACACCTGTAGCCGATCGCAGTCCCTGATGATGAATAGGATCTAACATCTTTAGAAATGATGCCCGAGCAGAGTTATAGACAATAACCCATAATCAAGCTTCGAGCGAATGAATGAGCGACAGATACGCAACAGGCACAGTCGGTCAGAGCCCCATGATACATTTGACAAGACCTTAAGGATGTTCAGATATTTAAGACTCTTGAGTTTTAAGCTGTTAATGTGTGGAACAAAAGTCAGATTGGAATCGAACACAAGGCGCAAAAACTTGTGTCAATTTTTTACAACAATAGGAGAATCATACATGTTCAAAGACGGTTCCCGAAGAACACCACGTCGACGGGAAAAGCTGGCACAAGCTGTTTTTTCAGGAGAAAAGTTAAAACCATTTGTATCGGCCCATCATACCAAATGATCAACCGCAAGTTGGACGCGACGTTCACAAACTGAGGAATTACAGGTTAAAACGGAGATCTGGAGATCCTCAACATATAAAGAGTATTTCACTGAAGGAGGAATGGCACGGCATATGGAATTAAGTTTGACGATAAAAAGAGTGACACTCAGTACACCCCCCTGAGGGACTCAAGTTTCTTGTAGGAACTCCTTAGAGATAGTTTTCCCCAGCCTCATGCGGAAAGTACGGTGCTGCAAATAACTCTGTACAGCCCGCAACATTCGGCCGCGGAAACCAAGATCGAATAAATCTTGCAGTATGGCGTAACACCAGTTTGTGTCGTATGCCTTCTCCAAATAAAAAAAATGGAAAGACACTGTTGCCTGTTGACAAACGCCTCACGTACGAAGGTCTCAAAGCGAACGAGATGACCGACAGTGGACCGTGCTGAGCGAAAGCCACTTTGGAACTTATCAAGGCAGTTGTTTTGGTCTAGAAAAAAAGATGAATCTTTTTTTAATCATCCTCTCTAATGTCTTGAAAAGGCAGCTAGTTAGAGCTATTGGTCTCAAGCTAGATGCAGAAAGAGATATTTTCCAGGCTTCAGCACTGGTACAACGATAGCGATCTTCCAAGGGGATGGAATGTGGCCCTCGAGCCAAACTCTATAAAAAAGGTGCAAAATTAGCTCCGCAGTGTATGGATGAAGATGTTCGAGCATTTTATAATGAATACCATCTGGTCCAGGGGCAGTTCGTTTGGAACAATGAAGTGCCATCTGAAGTTTATATAATGTAAATAGAGTATTGTAGGGTTCGTGCGTGCCACCTGATGTGATATCAGCCTTTTTTTTTCTCAATTTATCTTGTGTCGCTCAAACGTTTGAGTGTAACGTTGGGAACTGGAGACATACTCGAAATGCTCACCGAGGATGTTGGCCTGTTCCTCAAGACTTTCAGGACACACTTCATTTCGACTTAGGAGTGGGACACTGAATGCCCGGTAAGAGCCGTCAATTTTATGAAGGCGATCCCAGACTTTTTCGCACATGCAGTGCTGTTATTTGAGGAAGCGTAACCTCTAAAACTTCGTTCATCGCTTGCCTTTGAATTTACCTCGTCTGTGCCTTTTTTCTTTTAAATTCAATAAGATTGTGCTGTAGGGTAGCGCCTAATGATTCCCCATGCTCGATTTTGTTCTTTTTTGGCCAGACGGCAATATTTGTTCCACCAGAGCTTAGGTCTCCTGGGTAGATGCGAGGACGTTATTGGGATGGAGAGGATGGCAGCCTGTAAAATGTGCTGAGTGATATGTTCAGTGGCTTTGTCGATATCGAGATCGTCAAGTTATGTTCGTACCAAACGATATGATTCTTTGAAAGTTGACCAGTCGGCGTTTCTGAGTTTCCAACGAGGAGAGCGCGTGGGGACTGTCATGGGAAGATGGTTCAATTCTAAAATTATGGAACGTGGTCACTTCCGTGAGGATTTGGGATGACCTTCCACGAAAGCAGTGGTGATAATGATGGGTGACAAATAGATAGGTCAATGGAAGTGAAAGTCTGAGTTGCTGAACTAAAATGTGTAGCTTCATTTATGTTAAGTAGGCACAATCCCGACGAAAGAAGAAAGCGTTCAATGAGAGCCCCTCTGGGATCTCGTCTGCCACTCCTCCACAAATTATTGTGTGCATTAAAATCTTCCAAAAGTAAAAAAAAAAGATGGTGGAAGCTGACTAACAAGGTCTTCAAGCTCTTCGATCCTTAGCTGATAAATGGAGGGGGGTATATATAAGGAACAAACTGTAATTATACGATCAAACAAAATGCGGGCTGCCACAGCCTCCAGCGAAGTCTGTAGAGTCACTTCGCTACATAGAGTAGCAACGCCTCCAGATGAATGAACTGCTTGTATCCGGTCCTTGCGAAACACCTGGAAGTACTTAAATATGTTAGTGTGGCTTGCTTTTAGATGTGTTTCCTGCAAGCAAAATGCAATGTGGCCTTGATCATCTACTAGCTGGCTCACATCGTCATAGTTAGGACAGAGGCCTCTAGAGTTCCATCGAAGAAAAAGAGACATTGGTATTCTATAAGAAAGTCAGAGCGATATATATATATATATATATATATATATATATATATATATATATATATATATATATATATACCAGAGAAAGCTAAAACATAAATTTAAGGCGCTTTTGGTCCCTCAATACGTGGCATTGTTTTTTTTTTTTTCTTAGCAGTGTCTTTTGGTTGTCCTACAAGCTCAGAGGAGACCAAAAAAAGGGACTCTGTATCAGGAAGTGAGTGGTCATCTTCACAAAGTGGTAGGCTCTCGTCCATTTTCTCATTTGGCGAGAGCGTTGAACCCTTGGGCGGAGGAGGTTGTTCTGTCCGCCTGGGCTTGTGGTTGCTGCGTGGAGCACGGGGAGAGAGCCCTCGACCCCTGCCAGAAGGGCCAGCTAGTGACGTTGATGGCACCTCTGGCACCTCGGAAAGAGTGGTACCCTCCTTGGAGGGCACAGAACCCTTAGAACATGAAGGTGACAGAGTGTGCGTCACCTTCAGAGGTTCGGAAGGGGACTCCCGTGAAGAGGACAAGTCTTCCAAGAAAGTATGTGTCTCCACGGATGCCGTAGACAGTTGGGGCCCCCTCTGCACTGCCTGGGCATAAGAACCCCTTGCCTGAAAGACAAGCTGTCCTTTGGCTGCTTGGTAGCTTATGTTATGTTTTACCTTAAAAGTCGAGACTTCTTATTCTTCTTTCCATTTTGCACAAGAGCGAAAGAATGCAGGGTGAGCTCCGCTACAGTTTACACATTTGGGTTCATTTTCACAGAAGTTCGCTATATGGTCAGTACCACCGCAATTCCCACACGTTTCTCGGCCGCGGCAGTTTTGGGAACCATGCCCGAAACGTTGACAACAGAAACACCGCTGAGGATTTGGAATGAAAGGGTGGACTCTGCAGTTCAAGTATCCTGCCTTCACGGTGGACGGAAGAGTATGAAGTTCAAACGTGAGTATCAGATGTCAGGTTGGTTTTTCTAGTCCATCACGTTTTAGGGTATCCGTCTAACGGCAACAACGGCACTCTTGTGCAAACCTTCGAGGATCTCGTCTTCACTGCATTCGAGAAGGTCCTCTTTTGAGATGACACTGCGAACAGTATTCAGGGTACGGTGGGGGGTGACAGTAACCGGGTGGTCTCCCAGGCTTGTCATCTTCAAGAGTGCTGTGCTCTGTGGCTCATTTTCTACCTCAACAAGGAGGTCTCTTGCAAGCTTCTTTGCCTTATAACATTGTCCAATCACTTGTTCTAAATGCTTTGCAATGACAAAGGGAGATACTTTTGAAAAATGCACAGTGTCACTTGTAGAGTGAACTACAAAAAAAATCGAGGATATCTTTCTGGTTCATTAGCTTTTTCGAAAGTAGGAGGAGCGGGGCGAACCCTTTTGGGGGGTCGCTCTGCTCGGAGTTTAGAAGAAAGGGACGCCATAAAAAGGCAAGGGTGTTCGGAATCCGTGGCGCGCCGTCCACTACGGAGCCCAACGAGGGAATAGGTAACGCCCCATAACAAATATGGCTTTACTGGAAGCATTACTCTATTAGCGCTACCCAGAAACTCTAACCAAGTGTGGATCTGGACGAGAGTATCTGTCATCACCCAAGGTGAGCCCTGGCCGCCAAAGGAGTTGGAAAAGGAAAGAAGAGAAATGAGAAGAGTGAAAAGAAGAAGAAGGCAAAGGTGAAAGAAGGGAGGCGATACAAGGAGTGGCGACTAGACTGAATCATCTGGTCCGGCCTTACCAGGACTCCAGTCTATGAGAAGCGGGGGCCGAAGGGGTGTATTGTCTCACCCGGGGAGCCCCAAAGGGTCTAAACCTACCCCGGGCTCGGCTCAACCACCAAGACGCCCTTTTGCTCAGACACGAGAAAGCCACGCACAGCCAGACGTGGGCGGGCGAACCCGCATGGCTCGGGGTCCATGGAGATGCCACTCTCCAAACACCTGCTTTCACAGGTGCCCCCTGCGAAGGCATGTTTAAGAATGGAACTGACTTTATAGCGATCGCAGCCTCCGTTCCAGCCCGTCGTGGAAGCCAGCGCCCAGCGCTATGGTGCCTGGAACGCGTCTCCGACTGGTGTGTTTAGCGTCCTATGCTGCGCATACATCAAAAGTGGTCCTGAAGTGGCAACAAATGACGTCACAGAAGCCGGAGTGTCATGCTGTAGCCTGTCGCGATCCTAGCGGTTGGTCGCACAAATACTGGCGAAAAGCTCGAGCGAACGCGAGTGTCGCTGTCGTCACGGCGTCCCAAGCGTCCAAACTTCCTGCTTCTGTAGCTTCCTTGGACTGTCGAAGTGAAGAGCGACCTGCAGCAGTACAGGCGTCTGCCACACCCACCACAGCTGCTGGGACACCGCCAGGGTCGCGACCGGCGGCAGCATGACACTTCTATGACCTCATCAGGCTGAAATCGAGGGACCACTTTTTTTGGACGCGGTAATCACACCAGACGGAGACTCGTTCTAGGCACCGCTACTAGATCAACTCAGTTATGGAACTTCCCATAGACGCTGTACATTGGAGGGGGTCCGAAACCGTCTCCGATTTTTTTTGCAGCTAGGTGGCGCTGCCGACGCATTATTCCACGCGTTTTCGTCTGCTACTGCTCCGCGGTTGCTTGCGAGTCCAGACTCTTCTCGAGGTTCAGCATGGTTTTCGAATAATTTTTAACCTCTCGCCAAAAAAAATTACAATTTGAGCATGAAAAGCGCTACGACCGTTTTGGCATACGCTTTGCCTTATTGTAAAATGCTGCTGCCTTAGCTGTGCAGACAGCGCAAAGCGTTTCGAACAACCCAAATTCGTCGGCGCCACAATCCGGTGGCTGCAACCATGGAAAGATTGTACATACTGTAATAGTAGATGTGCCGATGACTACCAACTGCAGCTGAAACAATTTGAAAGTCGTCTGCTACTGTCAGAAAAAGCGCCACGAACATCCGTAAGCTCAGTAGGCCAGATGGGCCAGATGCAACGGCCATTTACGAGCTCTATGGCAACGGCCAGAAGCGCGCCGTCAATGATGATGATAGCGAGTATTAATGCGGAGCGCGCGCCCTATAACAGGCGCCACGCAATGGGACCCCCCTCCGGAGCGGAGTTCCAGAACTGAGTTGGTTCAAATAACGTTGGTTCCAGGCACCTTACCAGCCCTGCCGCCAGCCCTGCCGCCAGCCAAGCCATTGGTGATGCAATGGCCATGCGGCTTCTGACTTTCCCTCCCGTTTGCATTATTTAGGAAACGTTTTAAATGGTTTTAGCCGGTTTTATCTGGGATGCAAATAGCCACGTAGCATGTGCTAAAAACGTTTCCAAAGACAAGAAAGGTTCATTTTTTATTAATATTTTAATTAATAAAATATATGTTTGTCTTTCGCAAAAGGCGCTTGGCAAAATTATACGACAAGCAGATTGTCATTAGAGTCACTGAATGTTCCCAGAGCATCGAAATTCCCAAGCTTCGTTTCAGAACCGAGTCGCGGCGAAGGTGTCGCGATCTCCAATATGGCGCTACCTTGTACGGTCAAAGCAACGTTACTAAAGCACTGATTTGAGAAACACCCCTGAAGCCTGGGCCGTTGTTGTCCTCCGAAACCGAGCTAAATACAATAACAGCGCCCGCCTTTAGTGACGAGTTGAAACATTAAACTTGTTTGATATGGCGACTGCTAGAATCACTGAATGTTCCCAGTGTATACAGAAACTTCCAGCCTCGAGATGCCAAGATGGCGACTCAATTCTTTTTTTTTTTTTATTGTGGACACCGTAAGCTTTTAGAAATAATGTTTTTGAGTAAAAAAAAATCACACAGAAAAGCACTTTTTTAGGATCTTTTATTGAAGATTTGTACCAAATGACGGGATCTTGAGGTTTGTATACAATTTTTGTTTCCATGGGTTTTGCTCTTATACAACCATGTCTCACCTGTGACTTCAAATAGCGCGTTCCCACCTGGGTGCTTCCTAACTTCGGTTAATAATCGCGGCTTGTCCGCTTGGGAGATGGGGATTGGCAGCCCTCCGCTATATACGTTTCGGTGCCAAAATGGCCGATTAAAGTCAAAATAGCACAGACACAGTGGACGCTATTCGATGCGATACTCCCGAACCAAAACAAGCAGTCGTGCCGTTCCACGAGTGACCACTGCAGGAGTAACGGTGACCTTGCGATCGCCATTAGTTCAGTTCTCAAGTACGGATCCGTGCCACTTTCTCAAAGCAGGCTCTATGACAGTTTCACAACTTCATTGTTATAGTAACGTATGGTCAAAGCAAAGAGCGTACAGTGTAGCGTTCGTTCTCGTGTGAGCTCTTCAACCCACGTTCCTAGCCCGTGGCAACACTGGTTTTTATTCATTAAAGTTCTTTTTTTTTTTTTTTGTTCCGAGTGGTGCGTGACTTTCTCCTCGCTGTCTCGTCTCTCTCTCTCTCTCTCTCTCGCTCGTCTGGATACACATCGAAGTTAAGTGTTAGGCTACGCGTCTGAAGCGTAGAGTTTGAATCGCAGCACCAGCGCAACCGGAGCGAGATACCAGCCGGTTGCGCTGGTGATCTTGTTTCCGTGTTGGTATGAAATCCTGCGCGATTAGCAGTTTGGTCTTCCGGATCCGATCCGCATACGCAGACTTCATATTCGCATTCGAAACGCGTGCGCCGATTTTGTATCCGCATTCAAACCGCATCTGCTAAATTCGGAATCGCATCCGACTGTCAATCTGCGCTTTAATTTTTCATGATAAAATCAAGCATGAAATAAAAATTAATAAAAACAAAGCATCAGGGTGGTATTTCATAACATGTCTGCTTACCTTTCTACAAATAACTCTTCGTGTAAGAATATGGTGAAAGTCATTTTCTCGTATTCTGTTTAGTAATATTTTTTTTTAAATAAACACTCATTCTTCCAGAGACAGTTCGCATTGGTCGAAAGATGATCGCAGTTATGAGATCATCCTGCGAGTCCGTGACTCTGACACTCCCTCCAATAAATGCGCTGAAAAGGATGAGAATTTTAATATCTATTTCACTTTTTGCTTTGTAAAACCCACTTAAAGCAGACGCATATTTTATAAACATTAAAATTAACAAAGGACAGATTAATAACATTCTGTTGACGCCCCAAGTTCGCGAGAGAAACGCATTTCGCGTGACGTGCAAGAGTCACGGCATCAGGGGCTTCGTTTTTTATTTTTATATTGTCACGGGTGGTGACCAAAAATAACAATAGTTAAACAGGAAGAAATAAACGTTTGATATGGCGAACTTGTGCCAAAAATAAAAGAGTACAAAAGATAATAATAGAGCGTCGCGGGCGTCGAAGTCGGCGTGGCAGCAGAGTCGAACGCTGGGGCCAGACTGAATCCTGCTTGCCAGGCGGAGCCGCTTTTGTACACGCGTTGGCTTCTGGAGCGTTCGATGTAGAAGGTTCGACGCGGAGAACATTCTAACCTCGAATCAGCTAGACGGTTCTAGAATTCACTAGAACATCACATTACAGTGTAAACAAAAAATGCGTAGCCGCGGCCAGGAATCGAACCCTGGCCCTTCGCGTGGGAGGTAAGCGCGATAACCGTTGTGCTACGGCCGCGGTGCCTACTTGGCGCGCGGCAATATTTGTAAGTCGTTGAAAAATATCATTTTTACACGTTCATCATCAATTATAACCGTATATTTTTATTGTTATTTAGTTTCAAAATTGTTACTCAAGAGCCAGAACTACTTTCAAAAGGGCTTCAAAGGAACACAAGGAAATGCGATCTAAGGCTCGTCTTTAGTTGGGAACCGTCCATGGGTTCTCACTTGTATGCCTGTGAAAATCTATGGGAAACCAAACAAGAGCGGAAGGAGTTTAACATGTTTTGTTTTGGGCATCATCTTGTGCTCAGTTGTTGAAAGGTCTTCTTGTCTTCTGTTTCATTGATGTCTACTAGACTTGACGGCGCTCCATCTGCGTGAAATTGCTGAACAGGAACACAAGCTCGTTCGCGTGCCGGGCGTGTTTTTTATATATATTTTTTGTTAATGTTAGTGACTGCCGCCAACGACTAATATGTCCTCCCTCACAAAACGCTAACGCCACTATTCGGCACTCCAACTGTCTATAGGTGGCGCCACTCAGTTTCAAAAATGGCGGATAGAGTGAGGGTCGAAATTGCGTCCTAGTTTACCAGTTTCTGAGCCTGTCTAGTGCGCTGGCTTCACCGCGTCAAAGGAATTATTTCCGCTTATACGAGGATGCTGTGGTGTTACGCACGCTGGTCATCTCTTTATCCTTAAAAAAAAAAAAAAAAAAAAAAAAAAAAGGTGTTTAGCACAATATCTGCTCCTGATGGCACGTTGTAGTTTTGCGTCGAAACCTAAAGTAACTGCTATTTTGGAGACAATTTCTTGTTTTTGATGTTCATTTCGGTTTTACTGCTAACTGATGATGTATCTCATTGCGTAATTATCTAAATAAAACAATTTTCGCGGAAATTGTTTTGGGACAAGTGCTTGATTCAGTCATTTCAATATATGTGAAAGACAGGGTCGTTCATACTCCTTAGAGGTAACATAATGTATTTGTTGAAAAAACAAGTGCTAATATTAATACCTTTTTGTGTGTTCTTGGCTTCTTTTTCTTATTCAGATAGTGGCAATGTGATATAATGATATGAATTTTCTATATTTTCAACAAACCCAATGTTGGGGAGACAACGGGCGAAAGCTGTTTAAAAAACTCTTGACTGGTCCCAAGACCCTAACAAATGCAGCGGCAGTAGAGCATGTATTACAGTGCAGTCTTATACATTGCTGCGGCCCTGTAACTTTGAGCCCTGTAATAACATTTCGGGGAATTAGATGACCAATTGAATTAGCATTACTCCCGACATAAGAATAACAAAATCAAACTAACAAAACTATTGCTACGGTTGGTGAGTTCAAAATATCTTAACAAAACTTGTAATTGAAGAAACCTGTTTTCATAACAAAACCTACTAACGGAAGCCGAGACAGAAAACAAAACTGTATGTGTCTGTTTGCTTACGGTAAGGCGTGACGCATTGGAGCGCATATTACGTCCACTGTTCATGTCTGTCTAGATTACGACGTCAGAGTTTTCTATTTGCTATAAACAAAACAAAATCAGACGTTTTGCAAAGGCTATTTGGTTGAGTGTCTTATTTTCGTTATTGGGACGTTTATTCAGAAGACTACATTACCGAAATTTGTATTAATATTACTACAATTAAGATATTTCAATGCCTAGTTTTTCACTCTAATATAATTTGTTGCTTATTATCTTATTTCTAACGCGAGAACAGCTATTGCAATCCAAAGTTTGCAAATTATCATCACTGGTGCCGACTGAAGCTTTTTAATTACCAAGGGATAAAATAAAAATGGCTGAACATCATTTGAAATATTTTAACTGATATCAGAAACCAATGTAAACTGACATGAATTGGAGGTAAAGCGTATGGTGCTATGAAAGTAGCGACATTTGAAAGTCGGCAAAACTTCTAAATTGTCCACCAATTCTTCGGACCAAATGCAACCGAAAAATAAAAACTGAATCCTGTTTCTTTTACAGACGTTTTGAGAACATTTATATTATTCAATTCTTATGCGCCGTCGTTTTCACAATCTCAGCCTTTTCAATTCGAAGGAACGACGACCCGCTTGCACGCCTGTCCAGTGCAGCACGTTTCGTTGACGTTGGAAAACCCAGGAAGCAGTAAGGTTCAAACCCATATGTGCTGCAGGACTAAATTGGGACAGTGAAGAGTATTGTCTGCATAGAGAAATGACTGTCGGCAAGCCATGACTGCAAGCAGGTGCCCGCTGAGCAGGAGAACCGGGGAAACCTCACTAGAGCGCTTCCAGTTTCCGTCGCGAGAGGGCGTGCAACCAGCTGACGTAGCGAACAGCTCGCCAGGTTAACCACGGTCAGTGATCGCGAAAGGCTGCTGAGATCGGCGGCTCACTGTCTACGTCGTTTTCCTCTTCAAAAGCCTAGAAAACAAGAAAGCAGAGTTTTAACATTTTGTTTCCATGAGTGATAATAAGCGTTACAAAGTTATACAAAAATTATCTACGTGATTTGTTCCCAAAGCGTTGAACGTGTCATTTTCGAAGACCTTATAAAATTACCTTCATTGTTTCCTAATAAGAGTTAATATAAAGCGTGAGGCGACCTTCAAACGCAACTTAAACGCAGTAGTTTAGTTTTAAACAATATAAAAAGCCACTGACTATTTTTCGTGACGCGTTTTTGACGCAGTTGGAACCTTGAGTGTCGCTCAGTTTTCTTCTGCGGGACTCCATGATGCTTATTACCGTACCCGTGCGTCTAACTCTCCAAAAAATTAAGTGCCGTAAACCAACACCTGTGAGATCGTTCTCTTCGAAATGAGATTCAGGTGGAATAGCTGGCTTTAGTTTTCTCCTTTCCCGCATTCTGGCGCTTCTCCCCGACCTCGCGTTTTCCCAAGAGACTAGGACGTCAACGTCGGTCAGGCCAGAGCCAGCACTAGTGAAGCGTACATAATTTTCCGAATATGTGGAACTGCCACTTTATGGAATATTTTCTCTCAATTGGTAATCAGACTCTGTGCCTTCTTGACATTGTTTCTTATAAGCGGTGCGTATAGGTCACATTTAATATTGTGGTAACATTATTCTGGATGATATTGGCATGCCGCTTCCTCTTTACTATTAAAATTAGACAATCGCAAAATATATGTTAGCTCGTGTGGCATTTTATTCACTCAATAGCAAACAAGTCTTCCGAGTGGCTAGTGAAGTACTGGAAACTGTGTGCGGTACAATCTATATGCCAATACTGTAAATGTTAATATTCTATAACTTTGCTCATGCTCTAGCCATGCTTCTTAATTGTTAAAACACTAGAATATCAGATTTGGTCTGTACAATACGAGGATAGAATGAATTTAAAAAAAATATGAGATCTTTGTTTCCAACCTTGAAAGGACAACACGGGGCGAGCCTTCTACAAGCAGTGTCTTGGTTAAGAGATTGAAGGAAATGCTTCGAGCGTAGTGCTTGTTAGGGGCCTCGACGCATACTGGCCAGCCCGCGGGACGGGCTCGAGTTTCCCGGCTACATTCATGAAGGGGCCGAAACAAAACAGGTTGAAACAAGGCGGGCCAAAACAAACCAAGCCGGCCGTTACTTCTTTTTTTTTTCATCAATGTCTCTGGAAGTTTGTTCGGGGGGTTGCGTGATGGACCACAGCGGGGGAGGTCCAACAGCTGAAAGCATGTGTGTGTGTTTGTATATATGTTTGTACGGCTCGGTGTCGTTGCTCCGATTGCCCTCCCAGGCACCAGCGCAGCGGCGTTCATTTTCGTCGGCTGCGGGGCCGCCGTCGTATAGTCGCTTCTCCCCATCAACACGCACATATACCTGACTTCGCAATGCGTACCCTCGCAGGCGTACACCATACGCACGTAGGAGTGTAGTGCATCCATAACATGGGTGAAAAGGTTCCCCTCAGGGGTGCTTTTCCTAAACACTTTATCGCAAATCAAAGCAAAAGACGGCGGTACTTACTTTTATTTTTTTTTAGACAGCGGGAGTTGGCAAAATAGAACTCTATGCCTCTTTTGTCCGACCCCGTCGCGATTTTTCCCTTCCTCTACAACTTTTGCATGTGGTTTTCTTTAAAGTTGGTTGCCATTTTTATTCTTCAATCCTTTTCGATGAGCGTGTTTGCAAAAAAAAAAAATTAAAGAACAACAAAAAAAAAGATGGGTAATCTTTTTTTTTTTTTGCTTTACAGATCTTGTGCTCTTCTAAGGGTATCAAGAGCATAAAATAACAGAGGAAAGCATTGGAAAATCCAGGGTTCTGCTTGCGGTGATTCTAATGCAAAATGTTTTAAAAATGTTACTTTTTGATGTATATTATTGCGAAAGCCTATATTTTTTATTGTTTGTTGTTTTCTTTGCATGTCGGATTGTTGACTAACATATTGTTTTGATTCAGTTCACAGATTAGTCCAACTAATAATAGAAACAAACAAAAATGCTTACTTCAGTGACCATATGGTACCGTAGTCAACATGTGTAACTGTGGCAAGCGAGCTGCCATGCCACGCAGTTTGTGAACAATTCATGCTGGGCGAAAATAGAACGGGCCTCAGGGGGCCCGTGAAAATTAGCCTCGAGCCGGGTCGGGTCGGGCCGGCTGTCGAAAATTGAGATCGGACCGCAGGTGGGCCCGGTCCCAAGCCACAGCGGGTCGTGCTAGACTGGACTCCTAAAGGTCGGCTCGTGCAGACCTCTACAGCTTGTGAGCGCTTGAGACTCGACTTCACGTGCATTCCACTTGTGCCGTAACTTTGGTGGTGCTTTCTTTATGGCACTTTTAAGTAAGCCTCTTCTTTCATAATCAATGACAGGATAAGAACATATCAGTGGCTTTTGGGGTGCCCGGCCTCCTGCACGTACTTGTTGCCTTTTACGGTGCTTTGGCTGCAATTGTACGCTCAAAGCTCACGGGACGCCGAAGCATTACTGAAGGTAGGAGCCTCGCTACGGATACATCACCAACCCTGTAGTCACCCCAGTGACTACAGCAAGCCCGAAAAGGGGGAGGGTTAAGGTGCATACCTGTTGGTGGAACATTTACGCTACCCATGACCGGCACGACGCCGCAGTCACGGACAAAAGGCTAGCTTTTGTCAGTGCGATCGAAAATTTCCGGTGGTCCTGTACAAGAACGGTGACCATGATATGAACGTACCACCCTACGTTATTCACCCAGATCTCAAAGTCAGGGGTCAGGGTCTGCCTGAAGCTGCTTCAGCAGAGGGAGCGGGTCCACGAAAGCACGAAACGGGAAGTCCTGCCGCTCTTTGGCGCTGGGGCAACACGAGGTCGGAACAAGTTTCTTAAAGAGACACACCGGGTCTTTCCCCCTGGAGTTTGGAGTGTCTGGCAAAAACAGCGGTGACATTTGTTGGAGGCAGTTTGGTATAGCCACAACGCTAAAAAAATCATCGCAGACCTCGTCGAAGAACGATATAAACGTTTGTGTGCTGGGGCCTCGGTCGGCTACTTGGAGATGAAAGGGACCCATATGTGCAAACCCGTGCTGAACAACGCTCCACCGAGTATGTACTAACTGTTAGACGCTGTTGGAGTAACTAAATAGTGGAGAGAGAGCGCCTAATTTATCTTTCTTTCACCGCCAGTTTCTCATTGACGGAGAATGGTGACATGCTGAAAGATGCACCGAACTCTGCGAAGAAACGGCTTTGCAGGGCTCCGTGGTGCAACACTTACACTGACATCCGACGTTCAAGAACCATCTTGAACCTTTTATTAATCCGTGAAGATTATGTGTGCAAATAAATAGTGCGTAATAGCGAGCTTTTTACAAGGCGAACGCTGTTTTAAAGCGGCCATCGTAAAGCAGACGACGACTAGGCAGCATATACGCACGCTTCCGAGAGAAAAGGCCCCACCAACGTTGACCAAGCTCACATCCCATATGCCCCCGCCTTTCCTGCAAGAGTGGCGGTTACTTCCTTCCGCCACAGTTGAACCAGAAATTATATACCACTGCGATACCATCGTCCGCGAAACATAAACAGTTAAGGGCTGTTTATACTCCAACGTTGAGCGCAGTGAACGCAGCGCAGCGCAGAACGCGCGCCTTTTATTCGCCGAGAACCAGGAACTCAATATTTGCGACCAATCAGTATCTGCGCGCGGTGCGCTACGCCGCGCCCGTCGACGTTACGTTGGAGTATAAACGTACCTTTAATCTTGGAAGTGTAAGGCGGCAGCATTTGACCGGCAAGCTCTGATGAACGAAAAAGGATAACAGGAAAGGGCTTCAAGTTGCAGTGATGCATTGCCAATGGTGCTCGCTTATATTGAGCGTGCTGCAGATAGCTACAGCAATATTTTCTGAGGGCGAATCTAGTTATTGTTCGTATCGTCAACTCATAGAGGGAGGTAAAAAACGAAGTCGCGCTCGCGAAGGAGTTGAAGGTCCTGTGCCATGACCCAATACCACCTAGAACACAAGGCCTGCGCATTTCCTCCTCTAAACGTCATCACTACTAGATCCCCGCAGCGCCCCCTAGCTAGCCCGGATGAGTACCATCGTCTGCTACATGGTCGGCTACGTCGTCTGCTCCATCGCCTGCTTCAGTGGCCGTGCTCAGAACGAGCTCACATTGATAAGACCGGCAATCTTGGTGGTGTCGCATGCACGTAGCAAATGAACTGTGGTAGCTCGTTATCAGCTCGCGCTAAGCAGTCGCGTACGCAGCTGCAGCCGTTAGTAAATGCGGCGTAGTTCCTCCAAGAACCGATGGGAGCGGCGGCGAACGCCTCTGAAGGACTACGTAAGCAGACGCTTCGCGAGCCCTGTTTCGTCACCCCAACAACTAAAACAATTCATTACGGGCAGTCCGCTTGCGAAGCGGAATCCACTGATCGCAACTGCAATGACAATCAAATAACAACGCACGCATACACAAAGATAGAGCAGTCTAAATTTAGTGGTCTCAAACAACACTAAGGGGATCACACGAGTTTGGAACGCATCTGGGAAGCGTTTAGCTGCTCAAAATACGTCTAAAAAGATTACTGTTGATCCGTTACAAACTGCGTTGTCACAGTTTCTTACCTAAATAGGTGATCATAAAAATGTGCACAAACATGTTAAGATTACCAGCGCAAGCCCGCCAGCCGCTGCAGCCTAACAAAAACAAGAAAAAGTCACAAGAAAATGACCGTACAAACATTTTCTGAACTTTGCAGGAAAGATGGGGTTCCCGTCTCAGACGAAAATTAAGAGAGATGGGCAATAGGGTGCGAACAACGGCGAATAAAATAAAAAGTGAGCAGTCGATAGAAAGATAGAAATTACCCAGCAAAATCTCCTTCAACGACGACGATCATGCGACACTTATAAGAAAACAACAAAAAAGAGGAACTTCACTTTTTTTTTTAGTTTAATTTAAATGCTGCAGCAACTTAATTACTCACGTTTGTTATGCCTTCGGGAACCGGAAAAATGATTTTCTAACAGACCGCAAAAACTTGTTTTTGGAGTGGTAGGCAGCACATGACATCCCTGCACTCTCCAAGTATGCCTCTACCCGAATTCCGGCCGGTTGATCAACAAACGATGTCCCATAGCAGACGTTCCGGAGTAGACAAATAAAATTCGAATATAGATGGAAAAAGAGCTTGCATTTTTTAATATATTTAGTAAAAACCAAAAGCAGATATGAAAATTTCGAATTAGAAACTTAATCGAAGGCGAAAATAGGAGACTATCGCAGACGACAGTGGAAGAAAACAACAGCAACAACAACAAAGTTGCAGACGGCCCTCCAGATGTCCGAGCGTAGCGTAGCAGACGGACTGGCAGTAGTGAGTGCCGAAGTGAAGGAAAGAGAGCAAAAACCAAGCCAAACAAGGCAAATGCAAAATACGCGATGGTTCGAAACGTCAAGTAAACAAAAAGGAAAACAAAAAAAAAAACACAAAAAACATAAAACAGGAGGAAGAAAGAACGCGGCAGCGTAGCGCCTCTTAAAAAAAAAAAATAAAGTAAACTTTGAAAAGTGGAAGGACATGTTGACGGTCAAACGGGTGCTGGCTTTTACCGTAAAAAACGACGAAGACGTTAGTCGTCCCGGCGCTAACAATCGGAATTAGTGCACCGAAATCACCTTTATTTGCACTACGACGCCCTCCTCGTTTTTTTTTTTTTGTTTTTTTTGGACGCGCAAGAAGTTTGTTTTTCTTGTAAGTCCGCTTTTATTAATTTCAGTATACCGTGATATGGGAATATGCACAGTCGACTTCTTCCAGAGCATACTGACATCGCAATAACGTACCTGGTTCGAAATTTTCTTTTGCTTCTTCATCCTAGTCGCCTATTCGACAAAACGGTTATAGGCTAAAGGGGCCATGAAACGAATTTTGGGCTGGGATAACTGATTTTAATTGGGACTTTACTAATCGCATATCGTTTAGTTGGTCAAAAGAAAGAGGGTAGAAAGTCAAAAGCCAGCTTTTTTGATACGAACATTTGAAGATACAGCGGACTATTTTATACCTTCTTTCCTTCGAAAGCTCTCCGCCTTTTCAATATGATGCATCCGCGGTTTCCAAAGCGCGTCAGCGGTGCCAACCTGACGTCAGCCGAGCCCAGTTCACGCATTGGTCACGAGAACTGCGTCACTCGGATGTATGCGCTCGTCAACAATTAATCCGTCGAGGAATATTCGGACTCGCGCTCGTGGCCAATGAGTGCCTTGACGGAACTTATCGTCACGGGGGAATGACAAGTTCTATGGTGTGCGTAAAAAGCACGATGGAAGCTAGGAGTCATCGCACCGGTGCCGAAGAATATCACGACGACGTGATTTCACAATTCGCATAGGAGTTGAGGATTAAAGCTAAGGAGGAAGAAGTAAAAAAATCGTTTCATGACCCCTTTGAGACATTCATGACAAATGGGAACTGCAACAACGAAACGAATTGATTGATAAGAACGGTAAAGTTGAAACGTAGCTACGTTCTAACATTTTTGTACATTGCCCTTCTTTGAAAAAACAGTGCGAAGGTACATTCGTGTTTTGTCTCGCTTACAGAAGTTGTGACAGAATGTTATCTTCAGGAGAGCCCCAAAATTGCAACCTGAAAGCTCTAACATCTCTCCCAGCGAAGAAAATGTCCTTCACTTACGAGGTGGTACCTATTCTTTAACATTCAAAGCAGCGAATACCCGTGACAATTCTTTTTCATTGGTCACCTCGCACGGAGATAGGCGAAACCAATGCGTTGTAAAGAATTCGTCTACTAGCGGAGAGAGAGAGAGAGAATAAACATCGTTATTATGAGAAAGCGATGGGGAGGAGTCCTTAGTCCAAGACGCCTTGAGCTTTCCCTGCTTCCACAGCCCTCGACACGAGCATGAGCTGGTCGCCGAGGTTGGAGCTGGTCAGTGCTCTCTCCCAAAGCTCGTATGAAGACTGGAAGGGGTTAGACGATTGGGTGGGATTTTGGTCGCGTCCTCCTACCATATGAAAGAGGGTCCCAGGGGCTCCGCAAAAGCGGCATAAAGGGGAATAGAGCGTGCGGAAAAAGAAATGGCATTTAGTGGGATGGGGGAAGGTGTTAGTCTGTAGGGCACGGTGATGTCGTTCCTGCTCTTTCGATAGTTGTTTATGTGGGGGTGGGTAGGTACGTCGCTCCAACCTATAGTGCTGCGTGATCTATTGATATGTTATCAATGGGACCGGTCGCTCCTGCTCGTCTCCCAAGGCCCGGCGGGATAACTCTCGGGCCAAGAGGTGGGCGGTTGCATTGCCTGGTACAGAGGAGTGGGCGGGTGTCCATATGATAGTGATGAGTCTATCCGGCGGGAGTTGGGAGAAGATCCGTTCTGTTGTACGGTGAATTCTTCCTCTGGACAAAATTACGGCACGCGTGCTGCGAGTCGGTAATGATGACTTCGGCTGTAGTTTGCGCGATGACAAGAGTAATGGCCGCCTCTTCCGCTTGTAAGGGTTCGTATCTTGGTAGTGTGATGCTGCTGACGTAGTGATTTTGTTGGACGACGACGGCTCTCATGGCTCTTATGCCGGGATAAGAGGCCGCGTACGTGTATGCGGTGGATGGTTCGTGGCCATAGCGTTCGTATATAGCTTGGGCTCTCGCCTCCCTTCGTCCCGTGTGATGCACGGGGTGCATGTTGCGGGGGAGCGGTGAGATGGAGAGGTGTTATCGGACCTCGTGAGAGAGAGTCTTGGTTTCAGAAGGAGGATGCTGTAGAGGGGTTGTGAGTCGCAGTCGGGAGCGAAGAAGTCTTCCTGTGCCCGTGGCTCCCAGTCTCATTCTTTGGCTGGAAAGATGGGCTTCTATGAGCTCGTCAGCTGTATTGTGTAGGCCGAGTTTTAACAATTTGTCGGTGGCCGTGCTGACGGGAAGTCCGAGGGCCTGTTTGTAGGTTTTCCTGGTCATTACATCCACCTTCGAGAGTTCTGTCTTGGTTAGGACTACACAAGGTATGGCATACGTAATGCGAGAGATTATGACTGCCTGGACTACGAGAACCGTATCGACCTCGCGCATACCCCTCATTTTGGTGGTTATACGTCGGATCATGTGGGTGACTTGGTCTGTGGTGTGTTTGAGCTTATTTACCAGGATGGTGTTCGCGCGGTCGGCCTGAAATGTCATACGGGGGATCTTGATATGCGGAGATGGAACGATGATGTGGCCCTCCATAGAGATGGTGACATAGGGTGGGTCCAGAGAACCTTTCTTTCTTGGAGAAACGAGAAGTAGTTCTGATTTCTGTGGCGCACATTGGAGGCCGCATGACTTGGCATAATCACTGACCGCATCGGCGGCCGTTTGCAGTCGCTCCTCGATTTCCCCAAAGGATCCCGTGCCGGACCAGATCGTAATGTCATCGGCATTTATGCCATGATGTACGCCGGGAATGGAGTCCAAGAGGGCAGGGAGACTGATGAGCGCAATTGTGAATATCAAAGGTGAGAGTACGGCCCTTTGAGGGGTAGCTCGGCTGCCAAGCAGGACTCGGTCTGTGGCGAGGTCTCCCACCTTCAGTATCGCTCGGCGCCCGGAGAGAAAATCCTTAATGTACTGGTAGGTTCTATGGCCGCAGTCGAGGGTATTAAGTTGTGAGAGGATGGCAGTGTGTTTAACATTGTCAAATGCCCCTTGAGGTCTAGAGCAAGAATGGCTGTGGGTGAGTTGCGCGTAGCAGGCAATATTACCTCTTCCTTAAGCTGGAGTAGAACGTCTTGCGTCGACAAATGCGAGCGGAAGACAAGCATTGTCACTGGGAACTTATCGTGATCTTCGAGATATATGATTGCAGTCTGTTTAAGACGATATGTTCCAACAGTTTCCCTGCACACGACGTAAGGAAAATGGGTCGAAGGTTGTCAGTGCTGGGTGGTTTGTTCGGCTTAGGTATCAGTTTAACTTCCGCAGTTTTCCCATCCTCAGGAAGGATTCCCGTCTGCCAGATGTCACTTAGATGACCAGTCAGGTCTAGAAGAGAAGGGTTATCCAGGTTGGCCAAGGCCTTGTTAGTAACTTGGTCTAATCCGGGCGCCGTGTTGCGGCGAATCTTGGCAAGAGCATCCGTAACTTCATGCAGATGGATGACCTCGTCTAGGAGCGGATTCGGGCTTCCCGAGTATGGAGGAAGGGGTTCCGTGGGATGAGTAGGGAGGTAACGGGTCTTGAGAGTCGCGAGGAGATGGCGTGTGTCTCCTACGTGTTGATGGATGACTTTGTCCGTAGTGTGTTGGGACGTCGTCTTGCTCTTGGCCGGGTCAATAAGATAGCGGAGCAGTTTTAAGGTTTTGTAGGTACTAAGGGTGTCGCACATTCCGTCACAGAGGGAAAGCCAGTTTTCCTTGCACGATTCGGAGGCGTACTGTGCCGCGTCTTCTGTGAGCCTCGCAATACGTTTTTTTTTAGCTTGCGGTTGAGCTTCTGTTTCTTCCATCGTTTAATTAGACTGCGGCGAGCCTTCCATAGGTGGAGAAGCCTAGTGTCCACACATGGAGTGGTGGTGGACGTTCAATATTTTTAGTGTGGGTTTGGACATCTTGGACGAGACGAGATACCCACTCTTGCAGAGTAAGCGGGGGTGATCTGTCGTTTTCAGTCTCTTTTCTCGTTTATCTCGGAGTTTGGTCCAGTCGGTCAGGCGTGCCTTTCCGAGTTTGACTTTGTACTCTGCGCCGTGTATAGTAGTGGCTAGAATGGCATGGTCGCTTCCCAAATACTCTCCGAGGTGCTCCCAGTCCGCATGAGGGATGTGGCTAGTGATAGTAAGTCTGGCGCGGTGTCATTGGTGACGCTATTGCCCATGCGGGTGTGGGAGACAGTGTTAGTTAGGAGGGTAAGGTCCTTGTTTGCGATGAGTGCATGCGAGGCATTACCGTGTTTATTGGAGTACGCATAGCCCCAGAGCTGGTGGGCCGCGTTCAAATCTCCCATTATGAGGAGAGGCTGACTTCCCGCTTTGTGGATGGCCTGCAGAGGTACGTGTTGGACACTTGGATCTTTACAATACATATTTAAGATGAAGAGACTGTGGGCGTGTTTCTTGGCACGCGGGATGAGCTCGAACAGGATTCCCAGCTGTTCTGTTTGTTGAAGAGCGTGTTGAATTGCAGTAATTCGCTTGCTAACCAGGGTATGAAGGTTTTTTTCCGGTTTCTTCTCCGTACGTCACGTAGCCGGGAAGACGAGCGGGAGAATTGGTCTCCTGGAGTGATATGACATCCGGAGGAGAGGTAGATGCTGCAATGAATTGAGAGAGTGAACCGAACTTGTTTTTGAATCCGCGGCAATTCCACTGCCATATGGTGGTTTTGTGGTGAAGAGCTTGATTATAATTCCGTTTTGCTGCCAGCGTGGCAGGTGAGCTCCTCTTGATGGGGAGTGGGCCGACTGTAAGGCTTCAAGTCACGCCGTGAGAGACGACCGGGAAGAGATGGGTTCTGAGCTTCGAGGTTATCCAAGCGCACGTTAGTTTGTTGCATAAGTTGCATAAGGATTGCGAGTTGCTGAGTGTAGCAGACAGCCTGCTATCATCATCGAAGGGACCATCAAGCCAGGTGCACGGGCTCGCGTGGCTGACAGCTCGGGCGTTCGGCACCGTATGTCCTGGCGGCCAAACCTGCTTAGTTTCGGCTCCTCGAAATAAATATATTTGCCACCTGAACCAGGTTACAACATAGGCGACACCACGCTTCTTCAAGCCGAGACCTATTCCGTTTGCGACAAGTGCGGCGGTAGAAAAGGATCTGCAGAAACAAATCAACAACAAGGTTATTTCCCCAGTTGAAGTATCCAGTTGGGCAACGCCAATCGTGGTAGTCCCCAAAGCTGACGGTTCAGTCCGCGTTTGCGGAGACTTCAGCGTCACCGTAAATCCTCAACTGGACATCGCTCAGTATCCTCTACCACGACCTGAAGAACTGTTTGCCAAGCTCAACGGAGGCAATCGATTCACGAAGTTGGATCTCTCCGAAGCGTACCTTGAGATGGAACTAGACGACGAAGCCAAGCAAGGCCTTGTAATCAACACCCATAAAATACTTTTTCAATTTCATCGAATGCCTTTTGGAATTGCGTCGGCACCAGCCGTGTTCCAACGAACAATGGACCAGGTCACTGCAGGTATTGATGGCGTGGCTTGTTATCTAGACGACATCATTCTAACCGGGAAGGACACTTCCGATCATCTTCGGAATCTGGAACGAGTCCTCAAGCGCCTCGAAGAATACGGATTCACTCTGAAGAAAAGCAAGTGCAGCTTTCTTCAAGAGCAAGTAGAATATCTTGGACAAGTGGTTCACGGTGAAGGGTTAAGTCCGTTTCCTAAGAAGATTTCTGCTATCCTCAACATGCCTGAGCCCAAAAATGTCAGCCAGCTGAGATCTCTTCTGGGGATGATCCAACACTACAGTAAGTTCCTGCCAAGCGTGGCCGAAATATCCGCACCACTAAACGCCCTTCTACAAAAGGACACTGCCTGGAACTGGACCTCCGATTGTGTGGACGCTTTTGACAGGATCAAACAGCATCTATCAGCAACCGAAGCTCTTGCCCACTTCGACCCTGACAAGACGATCTACCTTGCGGCAAATGCTTCATCAGAGGGAGTTGGAGCAGTGATATACCATAAAATCAATGGAAGAGAATGTCCCATCGCTCACTCCTCAAAGACGCTTACGAAGACGGAGCGGAAGTATGCCCAAATTGAGAAAGAGGCACTGGCAATCATCTTTGGTGTACGTAAGTTTCACCAGTGTCTCTGGGGACGCAAGTTTGTCTTGTACACAGATCATCGACCTTTGACCACCATTTTTCGACCAACCAAGGGCATTCCAGTCACGTCAGCTAACAGACTTCAACGTTGGGCGCTAATCTTAATGAATTACGCCTACACCATCGAGTATGTTCCAACCGAAAAGTTTGGGAACGCTGATGGTCTGTCCCGGTTTGCTGAAGGCCCTGATCAAGCCTTTGACCAAGAGATGTCCCAAGGCGTGTTTTCCATTCAATTGAGGTCTGAAGACGTCTTCGCACTCCACACCGAAACTCTGGCAAAGCTCCCCATCAGGGCAGCTGACATCGCCAAGGAGACAGCAAAGGATAAAACGCTCTCCCAGGTTCGCACACACATTTTGGAAGGATGGCCAACGAAGATCGTTGACCCAAATATTCAACCGTTCCACAAGCAAAGAGCAGAACTTGCCGAGCTCGACGGTTGCATTCTCAGGAATGCTCGAACGGTAATTCCTAGCAAGTTCAGGCCACATATCCTCGATCTGCTTCATGAGGGTCACATTGGTCAAGCGAAGATGAAGATGCTCGCGCGATCTTATGTTTGGTGGCCAAGAAGGGACCATGAAATCGAAAAACAAACTCAACAGTGCGAACAGTGCGCATCAATATCGGACACTCGACCTCAAATCCCTCTGCATCGTTGGGAAGATCCAGGAACACCCTGGCATCGCCTCCATGCAGACTTTGCAGAATTGGACCAAAAGCACTACCTCATTGTCATTGATGCTTTTAGCAAATGGCCGGAAGTCATACAGATGACATCTACGAAAGCATCAGCAACCATGGATGCCTTCAAAGAAATATTTCAGCACCATGGTCTTCCACAACAATTGGTAACGGACAATGGCCCTCAGTTCATTAGTTCCGAATTCGAGACGTTTCTGGTTCAAAACGGCATTGACCACCTTCTCACGCCACCGTATCATCCGAAATCAAATGGTGAAGCCGAGAACTTCGTGAAGACGTTCAAGACTGCTCTTCGTCGCGCAAAAGGCAAGGACAGCCGGAAGAGCCTGCAAGACTTCTTGATCAGATACCGCATTACCCCTCATATATCCACTGGGAAGGCCCCATGCGTAGTTTTGAACCAGAGACACTATAGGACGGTGCTTGATTTGGTAAAACCCTCGGCCAAACCGTCCAGGTCTCCACAGATCCGCCACTTGAACTCGCGCTCGTTCGCAATTCACCAAAAAGTCTGGATCAAGCACCCTCTGAGAAAACAGCACTGGATTAAGGGTGTGATTCAAGGAAGGGTAGGCAGCGTGATTTTCGAGGTCCTGGATGAGAACTCAAAGTTCGCCGTGTGCATGCTGACCACCTAAAGAACAGAGTCACATCCGACGCTTTCGAAAGCCTCCTGTTTCCGGTCAGCAGAAGTCCACCGGTGGAACGCACTGCGTCTCCAACGGAATTTCCAACTCCAGCAAGGCCAGGAGCTTCACACCGTAATTTGGAGCACATCCCAAGGTACCCTCAACGAAGACGCATGGCACCGAAGCGCTTCCAGTCTTCGTAATCGGGGAGATGTAGCAGACAGCCTGCTATCATCATCGAAGGGACCATCAAGCCAGGTGCACGGGCTGGCGTGGCTGGCAGCTCGGGCGTTCGGCACCGTATGTCCTGGCGGCCGGACCTGCTTAGTTTCGGCTCCTCGAAATAAATATATTTGCCACTTGAACCAGGTTACAACACTGAGTGATTTCTGTGAGTTGTGGGCTTAGTGCACTCGGGGACAGGGAAGGGGGTTCTAACGGTTTCGAGGTGGGGCGTTCTATCGTTTTGCGTTTCTCGGGAGCGGATGGTGATTGTGTCGTTTGTCTGATTTCGTTACGAAGGACGCATAATTCTTCTCTCAGTGCGGAAAGGTCAGCTTTAAGTGTTGTATTCTCCTCTTGTAGACGTTAATTCTGCGTTTGGACTTGTTTAAGCATATCCTTGGGTAGGGGAGGGGAACGAGCTTTACGAGAGAGCGTCTGCGCCCAGCTCACCTGCGTAGATTGCTGAGTTTCTATTCGTTCCTGGGTGCTCGGCGTCCTTCCTCGGGTCTTGGAGCGGGACCGGGACCTCGAACTGCGGCGTCTCCTGTCCTGAGGCAAACGTGGGTAGCTACGAGATCGGGACCTGACAGTGGAAGATCTTGATGAGGGGTCCCCTCGCTGGCCAGAAGGAACTCTCGACCTCCGCCTGCCGATTGACGTCTGTTCTTTCCGCAGGTTGACGGGCGGCAGAAAGCGCCCAGGGCAGGCCTTGCTCACTGCGCGGTGTTCGCCGCTGCACAAAGAGCATTTCGGCTTGCACTCGTGTGGCCCCGCGGTAAGTAGGGCTTCACAGTCCTTGCACGTCGGCACATCTGGCGGGTAGGGACAGACGTCCGCGCGGTGGCCAGTTTGATGGCAAACGTAGCAGTAGGCGACGGTGCGTTTGTAGAGAAAGCACCTCGTTTCTACTCCGCCTACGTATATAAGGAAAAGGACTTTCTTTTCTATGAAATTGATGAGGATGGTGTCCTAATCCCCGAGTTGGCGGCACGTGAGTGGTTCGTATCCAGGGGCCGAGATGGCCTCCAATAGTTCTTCGTTGGTGGCTTCCTTTTCTGTCGAGGGTATCAGCCCTCTACACGAGTTGTCAGGGGAGATACCATATGACGCAATCGCGGAAGTAGTTTCACCAATAGTTAGCTTTTGGACCTTACTCAGCGCCGAGGCTGTAGATTGGTAGGGTGTGCTTGCTACTAGAATGTTTTGTTGTTCATTGACGCGTATTTTGATGTCTGCCTCTTGAGGACATGGCTTAGCTTTTAGCCTAATGCTGTTTGAAACTACCAAAGGGCTCACCTTGCTCAGCACGAGACCATTGCGAGGCCGGATCGCCAATTTTAAGTCGTCAGCAGGAAGGGGTGGAGGTTTGGGCTTGAGCACCAGGCGGCTGGGTCAAAGAGCCGGCTTTGGCGGCGATAGGTTGAGAGTTTACGTGGCAAGGCTGGCTCGCGTCTTGCGGCGAATAACCCGGCTTGTGACTTTAATCCAAGGTGCCATGTCGTGTACTTTGTCGCCGGTGGTACTTGGAGGGTCTTGCAACATGCACATGTCATTTTCTTACTTTTCAGCGTTGGCGGTATGCGGGTGGTAATTTCGATCAACGCTTGAGCAGGCCGCTGCGGACTCCATCTCGAGCGATGTGGCCGCCGTAGTCAAAGCCCTCGCCTATGGCTTAGGGTTAGCGGGGCACCCCCGCTTCAAAAATGGGAGTGACCAGAAAATGAAAATTGTGCGCTTACGACTAAGAAATCAGTATCCGCGAGCTCCTGGTGGCTTTGGGCACGCGATGCAAACGTTACTGAGTGTCTCGAAGTAAAAATTTCCGCAGGTATTAGGTCTTGTTCGCAGAGCCAATGTAGCTTCCATTCGATCACTTCAACTTCTCTTCTTCCCTGCTAGTGGAGGCTCCGAGCTCGCCAGGGTCGCTGCGATCCTTTTTTCCCACGCGCTCCGCGGGGCCCCTCCTCTCGTCAAGCTTCGGGGTGTTTGCAGCTTGGGGCGGGTCGGGGATCTACTAATAAAACGTCATGCGCAGGCCTTGTCTTCTAGGTGGTATTGCATGACCTCACGTAGACAGAGCGTCTTCAGGGCAGGCTTGCTGGAAACAGCATCTCAGCTGAGACTGGGGGAAAGAAAGTACTCCCAAAGCCAAAGCACGACCCGAGCGGGACTCAAACCGCGTCTCAAAATGCTCGCGCGCCCCTGCCTTTCAAGTGCTTTCTTTCACCCAGTCTCACCTGAGACGCTATTCTAGCAAGCCGGCCCAGGTGTCGCACCAATTCAATCCGGTGAGCAAGTTGTCTGCTTCATTAGCTGGAGTTGCGGTGACGCTAGAACGACGCGGAGCTCTGATTGTCGTTTATTGAAAGGATACTCTATATACCTCTATGCTAAATGCCTTGAGATCTGTATACTATTTGTTTTTCAACCAGCCAATAAGAGCGCGGCCTTCTGACATCATACAACACCCGTAGAAGAAGTAAAAGACCTTGCACTCCGTATAGACGACAAGGCGCTCGATCGCAAAGTCAGCACAAGGCAGTCTTGGTAACAATCGTAAGCACACTTCTTCCATTCACTTGTGTTTGCCCCTAGTATTTGAATTCATAGAACTGAGAAAACGTGGAGGCTCTTGAACTATTATGAGGCACAAGCTAAGAATGCGCCAGAAGCTCCCCATTCAGCACGAGCTTCCTATATTTGCTAACACTTCAGTTTCTCGTAAGCACGTCCACCCAAAATGCGACGGTAGGCAGCGAAAGCCTGCCGCAGGCCGCGGTTCTGGTGGATTCCTAAATTGTGTCTGGCTAAAAAAAAGAAACACTGTGGCTGCTTTTGGTTATACGTATTTATTTACGTTCTACGAAATCAAAAACAAAATAAAAGCATACACATTTTGGTCCCCCTCCCCTTTCTTTAGGGGGATTTAATTTAAACGCAAAATATGTTTTGACAATTCACGATCTAGCAAGAAACCGCAAAGGCGCTGTTCGCCTTCATCTAATCACACTCTAAGAAAATCTGGTGCTTTATCTCGCCAAGCGCTCTAGAAAGCCAATCGCTGCAATCTACGAATGGAGCTCGGCGAAGGACATGGCCAAAATTTATAGACCTAAGAAGAGAGTCTACACTGTGGCAGAAGCATAACTTTTCACGTGTTTACGTCGTACTTGGTGTCACAGATCCGACCGGTTTTATTTGTTTCATTTTTTTATTTCATTTGAACTAGTGTTGTTACGTTGCCACTCCGGAGTTTGAATGATTCCGGTCCGCACTTTCGCGACCCCGGAATGCAATGAGAATAGAATGGTAGCAGAATTGGGGGCAGTGGAATAGGAATGGAAGTAGATGCCCTTTTGCCCGAAATGAAGTGAGAAGGAATTGGCCCAGTTCTAATGCGAGATGTATCGTTGTTTTCTTTTTTATCTAGGGCCGGGATTATAACACATTTCGCTAGCGCATGGTAATTACACTCTAAAAAAAGGGTAACTCTTTACACCCTTTTGTCCATATAATGCACCCCAAAAACTTCAGTTCACCGTACAGCGCATCATAGTCGAACAGACGGCCCCACATTTTGCGAGGGGCTTGATAACGAAGCGATATAACTTATTAAATAGCTAGAGTACGCATCAAAAACCACAAAAAGAAAACACTGAGGCTTTGCAGTAGGGCCAAGAAAACCCCGATAAATTTTTTTCTAGTCACTGACACGTACATTAGCTATTTTATTAAGTTGCACCACACAAAAATCAAGCATTTCGTAAAACTTAGTACTGTCAAATCGACGTCAGTGCGCTGTACGTCGAACGAAGTTTTGGGTTGTCCTATATGGGCATGCAGTCGTGTATCAGTGCAGTGTGACGCCCCTTAAAGTTCCCAGACTAGCAGTCTTATTGCATTGGCTCCTTATCTACAGTGGGTAACAATGCTGCCAAACCCAGACAGACTAAACTCCTGCTGTGTACGGCGCGCTACGGTCACGGTGTGACTGTGCGTGCAGGCTGATTGCCTTCACATATGAGTACTGCACTTTAGTACTGTCCCCACGCGCTTGTATGACCACGCAATTTTAATAAAACGGTGTTTGCGTTAAAATGCAAGCTCACACAACGAAATTAGACATATCTTTGTCTTACTGCCCTCGTTTCCGCAGCACGATTTCCGAGGACATATTTGTTTCTTTATGAAAATGATGCCGTATTGAACTCTTCTTCTCTTAACGACTGGGAGCTGTTGACTCTGTTCAAAGAATCGCCTTGAACTTGTTCGCGCTTGGTGGGACCGGCAACGGAACCGTTATCTCCGAAAGCGTCATTGAACCAAAACCGAACCGGAACGAAATGCAATGCTGTTGAACCAGAACCGAACCAGAATAATGACCGGTTCGACTCTTTGCTTTTAACTTATCTTATCGTCTAGTGTTTGCGTCGAACACAAATAAGGAATTGGGCTGACTATGTTAGAAATCGATAGAACCTCACAGGGCAAACGTGGAAGTTGCCGTTTTATGGCAGGTTTCATAATATGGTGCTACCGTCCCATGTGCTGGGGCCGTACACCGACTGCACTATATCGGCGGCATTCTGCTCTTGCCGCAGTGTAGGGAGATTTGGGGCAGGGATACGCCGCGTCACTTTTTACGACTTACTAATGGTGCTCTTGTGCAAGTATTTGAAGCAGAGAACAAGATAGCTTCTTCTTGCGTCACGCACGAACTAGACATCTTTAAGGCCTTATCAAGCAAACAACACGCTAACCATCTATCTGGGGATATTCGGTCCATTTGCGAAGAAATTGTGTACTTTTATTTTTGGCACCTAATGCGACTCGCAAGCCTCTTATGCTTGACCACGTGATTGATGTCCACAGTGTCACCAAGTGCCACGAAGCGCTTTGTGCGACAACCCTTCGGCTAAGTAGAAGGAATGCTTTGAGGAAGCTTTTGTATACCTTTGCAGTTGCCTCTGCTTTTATATAGTCAGCAGCTTTATGCTGTTTTTTTCTTCTTTCAGTAATAAATGTGAGTGTAAATGGCCATTTTTTACGTCTAGGAATGGGAAGAATGGAATGGTGGAGTTAGGGAATGCACACAGTGTCTCCGTTCCGACAAGTTGAAAGAAATAAATTCTCGGAAACTCTAATTCCCCCCGGAATGGAATTGGATTGGAAGGGGGGTGCCCATTCCGTGACACTTATCTTAACATATCTTCAGTCGTGTAATTCAACTACGTAGATTGTAGCGATTCGCTATTCTAATCACGTTTTGTCGGAAAGCCCTATTGGAAAACCCCAATATAAACAGCGTATTATGGATATTGGTAAACAATATATTTTTATTGTATTGCAATACAATATAGACAGTGTATTGGAAAACATTACATTTATTGTATTGTATTACAATAAGGATTTGTTATGGGATTCCAATATCCATAATACGCTGAAAATATTGGAATCCAATACCGTATAAACCCTTATTGGATCCCCATGTGTCGTATGGGGATCCAATAAGGGTTTACGATTCCAATATACTCAGCGTATTATGGATATTGGAATCCAATATATTATATCGGCTACCAATAAAACTATGTGCGAGTTGTAATATCACGTTCAGCACGACATTTCTTTGCAACGCAGTCTCTTGTGTGTATTTCTGAGTGAGAAAATAAAAAGTGTTGTTGTTGTCAAATTATGCATAAAGAAGCAAAACACTGGGCTTATCCATACCAAATATATTTAACATATTCCTCAACTGGAGGATCCGGCGTTTACTGCAAAAGAAAGTTAATTGTTTAGGACCCTCATTCAAAAACTTGCTGTTTGAAAACAGAATGTGAAATCCTCACCTTTTAATGAAAGCAGCACCTGCTAGCTGTAGCCATATAGAAACTGCAAAATAAAAATTTGTGATTAGTTCGCAACAAGTAGCAATCCTTCACTAAGCCGGATAGATTCAAAATTATGTCTGCGTTTGATTGTGGAAAAATAAGCTTCCATTCCACTGCCACGGATCATTCTGAGCTCCGTCAATTAAATAAACCTATCGGCTCGTCTGGCTTCACAGTTCCTGCTTTGCACCTAACTAAAGTATCTGGAATGCTCACCTTTGAGGAAAAACAAACTGGTGCTTGCTTGCTTGTAGGCCATGGAAACTGGAAGAGAGATTTGCGATTAGTTGCGTTCAAGTAGCAATTACATTGAGTAGCCCCGTAAAGTACACTAAGTCGAAAAGATTAAAACAATTACATGCGCAGGACATAGATAACCTCTTGCAACATAACTGGGCATACGTCAATGTCGCTTGCGTGTATTACAAAAAAATAAGCTTCAATGCACGAGCCCCCAGTCGTTCCGAGCTCTGTCAATTAAAAATGCTGTACCGGTCGTCTGCCTTCAGTATTCCTGCTTCGGGAATCTGGAATTCTCACCTCTGAGGAGAAGCAAACTGGGACCTGCTGGCTCTTAAGCCTTGGAAACTGTCAGAAAGATTTGCGATTAGCTGCGTCCAAGTACCAATTTCTTTGACCAGCCACCTACAGCACACTAAGCCAGATAAAATCAAAATTACATGTGCGTGACATAATATGCCTCTTGTGACAAAACTGGGCACATGTTTTGTTGCCTACAGCAACACTGAAGCCCGACAGACAAGCGATACGGCATATTTAATTGACGGAGCTCAGAACAACTGGGGACGCTTTCACTGAAGCTTGTTTTGCTACAATACACGCGTATATTGCAGCAAAACAAGCTTCAGTGAAAGCGTCCCCAGTCGTTCTAAGTTCCATCAATTAAATATGCCGTACCGCTTGTTTGGCTTAAGTATTGATGCTTCAGAGCAAACTAGAAAATCTGGAATCCTCACCTTTGAACGAGAGCGAACTGGCACCTGCTGGCTTGTGGGCCGTGGAAACTGCAGGAGAGATTTATTGATTAGTTACGTACAAGTAACAATTTTTTTCGAGTAGCTGCCTACAGCGCATTCAAATTACATGCACGGGACATAGATGCCTCATGCGACGGACACCCTTCATCCTTGTTTTCCATTAACTCTGCTCACCTTCACCACCCGCCTCCAATTTCTGCGCTACTTCTTTAATCTCGATTCCCTGGTTCCCAAAGGCCATGCCATGGCTTGTGCCAGTCACAGGTGTGTCAGCTCTGCAACTGGCGCCATTGTGGCAAAGACGCCAAAGCACCTGGCGCTTGATGTGCTCTTTTAATATTTTGAGCATTGCTGAAAACAGGTGGATGGGTGTCTGGTATGCCCTTTGATTAGTTGCGGATCGTTTCGAATCAGAGGGTAGGCGCTTCTGCAATCTGAGCGCATGCTCGGTATTTAACAATAGTTGAAATTGAACTCTGCAGGAATCTTCAATCATAACAAACAGAATGTGCATGCCAAAAGGCTTAGCAATTGAAACACTCACCATCTATCTATTTTCGTTTCTTGTCCGCAAGAAGCTGTCGTATATGTAGCCTCCCTTGCTTAAGCCGCTCCTCCCTAGTGTCCCGGTTGGGTCTCGTCCTGATGAATCGTCGGTGGAGACCTGAGGTGCAGTCAACATCAGATTAGACCTTTTGAGACCGAACCATATACTTGCTGGGAGGAAGTACACCCAAACGAATTTTAGCCATGTCATTCATAGGGAGTTTTAAAATGAAAGGCCTGACGTAAAATGAGATGTCAATACTGACGCACCCCTTTTGCGAACCTAAAATTTTGAAGGCCTTGTCCCCCTCGCTAGGGGGACAAGGCACATGAATCCCGGCATGTGGATGAAATTTTTACCTTAAGATCCTGACTCAATGCCCATCCCCGAATATTCGACCACCACACTTTTAGAAAAAGATAACTTTTTAGAAAACACCAAGTCATCGACCACCCCTACAAAAGCCTGAACCAAGCCTACTCGTACCGTGGCTTGTTTGCTCCGTGCCGCCCCCGAGTTAATTCGGGCTGACAATGTTTCTTTTTTCAAATGGAACCCACATTCTTAGTTTCGGTTTCACTTGTAGAGGCAGGTGGATACTTTTGTAAAGCTTCCTCCCTATGCGCTTCCGAGTCAACATTTTTGCAATGGCCAACCCCCGGGCTTTGATTTTTGCGCTCCTTGACAAATGCTGAAACTCATATAGCAGTGATGTGATTGGCCTAAGCCATTTTGAAGCGCACTTTGGAGCAGAAAAAGTAGCTTTTAAAGCAGATATTCTAATAAAAATAAAAATATTTGTCTTAAATGCTGGACACGCGAAGAGAATCTTGCTCGCCGAAATAAACCAATTATGGTCAAGTTCGGCCACCTGGGAGTCTTTCAAGATGTAACTGAAATTCCAATGACATGACAGATTTCTTATTGCTTTTCGAAACATTCTGCAAGGCTGGAGCAAGCTTTGCTTTAGCTTAGGGTAGTAATGAATGTCCAATTTCAATGGCTCCAAAGAGACATTGCGACATCCCACAAGTGTACAGTGCTGTAGGCGTTGCCAAGCAATTCCGAAAAACCGCTTGCCACCGTTTTACAGATTGCCGACGTGCCAGATTATCGTCAAAAGTAATTAAATGTAAAAATGAATTGCAAGCGTCCCGGCTGGTGCCTCTGTCGCGCAATTATGTTCGCATCGCTGGTTCGCATGCACGTGAGGGCAACTCCGGCAGGCTTGCAGGGTGCACGTGCTTTGTCGCGCGAGCGAAACGGCTGTTCGATCGAAACCGAAACCATGCCTTTCTGCTCCGTCGCCAACTGGTTGCCAAAAGTCTATGCAAAATGTAACTGCCCAGCATGCGACAAAAAAGAGTCCAGCGCGCGTGCTTGCAAGGCCGGCAGGCGAGGTACAAGCTAAACACAGAAAAAAAAGAACCTGAGCGCATTGATGCAAGACATCGCGAGCCAGGGTCGCTTTGTGCAGCGACTGAACTCGAGACAAATAAGCGCACTCTGCGGGTTCAGCGTGCAGACATTCCCTTCTTTGCTTTAGCTCACTTCAACTTTTCTTCGCGACACATTTTTTCACGTACCGGGGTCCCTCTCGAAAGAAAGCCCACCAAGAGAAACCTACGTAATCAATACTTCGACACAGCAGTCTTTGAGTTAGAGAGGGATTTTTGTAGCAGCATATGTTTTAAACAAGAATGTGAATGTTGATGAACATGCGGCGGTCCTTATGTTTCAGTTTAGGAAGCTCCATATCTGCAACGCCGTGTGGCCGTTGATTTCAGGAGCGAGAGCTTCAGCTCAAAAAGTAACTCCCGCCGCGCCGAAACATAGTTTCGTTTCACAGCGTCACGTCATGGCTGGTACCCAGCACGCTAGCGTCGACGGCATGGCGGAAAAAACCATGCAAAAAACTATGGACGATTGATGCAGGGTATTTTGTGTCGGGCGGCCGTTTGCGCCGCCTAGCTCATGCATGCTCAGTTACGGTACTTAGTTTAGTCTCAGTTCTGAAAGGCGACCAAAATTGGCCCTTTGGCGCAGGCTTGGCGCAGATTACCCATATTTTGGCAAAATGTAGCAGGATGTAGCAGGGTTAGCCCCTTGGCGCAGTTTGGCACTATTGGCGCAGCCATCACATCACTGATATAGGCAGGCAATAGCTCACCGTGAAAATACTTGCTCTTGGTGGCCGAGAACAAACTCGTGTTCCTGATTGGCAGCCATGTGCAGCGAAGAATACCTGCACATATCCTAAAGAACCCAGTCTTAGTCTAATACAGATGCTTTGGCAGGACAGAGACACAAAAGCCTGACACAAGACCACTATAAAGACAGGAAATAGAGTGTCTGTCAGGAATAAAACACACAACTCAGATAGGCATCAATCACTCACCTTGAAAACACTTGCGATGAGCAGCAAAGAGCAAACTTCTGGCCTTGATTGGCTGGTGCTTGCCACCAAGACCTGCATGTATAAGAAAGAACCCAATCTTATGGTGAATTCCACTCGTAGATATAAAGCGCTTTCCAAAATCCGCGAGGGAGGCGAAATTCCGCTCCGTGGGACCCGCTCCGTATCGACGAGGGGAAGATAAACTTGCATTTTTGGAGCGACCTCCCCCACACCCCTCCCCACCCCTTCTCCTTCCGCCGTTCAAAATGGCCGCTGCTCGAACTTGACCAGCCCACCAACGCCTCAGCCGGCTGATCTTTCCGACGACCAGTGACGACTGTCACTGCTTAGCTGCAGAAGCGACACAGGCCGGGCGGAATTATACGTACCACGGCGCCCATGTCACAAATAGCGAAGACGTCGGCGTTCGGCACCGTCACATACCTTTCGGCCGCCTCGAAGCGGCGGGGCACGGACAGCGATTGCCAGCGGTGGAGTTCAGATTGCTAGTACGACTTTAATAAACACAGAGGTAACAAACCATCACTTGCGCGGTCGTTGCCTAACCACTTCTTGCTTTATTTCACGGGAAAACTCCGATGGAATGCAGTGTAAAAAGGTAAACAATCACTGGCTGCAGAATGAATAGGCCTAACCTTGCGTCTGCCTCCGGCTTTTCTGTCGTTCTTTTTTTCGTTCTTCCTCGGTGATCACAGATGTCAGCGCTTACGATTTGCCACGCTCCACATTCCCGGCTTTTTATCCCTGATCTACGCGAGGTAGAAGCGTTCGAGCCGTCACAGTCCAGAGTAAACAACCGACGTACCCGAACGGATCCAACTCCACGACCCGACCACTCGACCGTGGCCCGACCGGCCCGCCGATCTCTCCAACCTCGCCGCGCATGCGCACCGCCGATTTAGACGGAAATCACGTGGGCCGCTCTGTCAATTTCCGGAGAGATCTGTGAAATCCCGCAGAACAAGTTCGGCGGAGTTTGGGGCGCTCCGTGGAGCGGGCGCTGCCAGAGATCTACGAGCGGAAGATGACCAACTTGAGCCAGATCTGCGAGCGGAATATGCGCGCTCCAAATGGAGCGCTTTTGGAGCGCTCGAGATCTGCGAGCGGAATTCACCATTAGTCAAACTTGGGTGTTTTTGCAGAAGAGACACAACAAAATACCAATGCAAGACCACAACACATAGGAAACGGCATCCAAGAGGAATGCAACACAAAACTCATATAGGCGGGTAATAGCTCACCTTGAAAATACTTGCTCTTGGTAGCCGAAAACAAACTCGTGTTCCTGATTGGCAGCCATTTGCTGCGAAGAATACCTGCACATATCCAAAAAAGAAACCAGTCTGAGTCTAACACAGATGCTTTGGCCGGACAGACACAAAAGTCTGATACAAACCACAAAAAGCAGGAAATAGTGTCTGCGAGAGATGAAAACAGACCCAGGTGGAGAGGCTGGTTCTGTTTCACCTTAGTCAAATAGTGTAGCTTATTTTGCTAAAACAATGCATATTTGCTAAAAAATGTATAATATATATTTTGCCCCATTTAGCAGAGTTTACTGCCAAGGGTACCTGTACACCAGAATAAGTCAGACTTAGTTTTTTTTTTCTTTTGATGAGCGACAACAGAATCCTAAACAGGTGTTGAAACAAAATATAAGCCTACCAAGCCAGGCTAGTTTGCCTTGATGCAAGTACAGTGCCTCAACCGACAAATGAGGTTCTATTCTTGGTCACTTGTCATATTTGGTGGGAATAGTAAAGTAAATGAAAATAAGGCTATCTCTCTTGCAGCCGACAGCTGCAAACAAAATTCATATACCTCGATAAACGACCTAAAAATAAAATTGGGTGGTGGCGAAGTAATTTATGGTGTCAAATTTCAAATTTACAGACTGTGTAGTTCTGGTTTAAGTCCTCCTGGTGTATATTTTTATCCTTATTGATTATATTTAAATTTATTATTATTTTTTAAGGCACTAGCACATCATTTATACGCTAATTCACCTTTAGAAGTGTTTTAAGAATACTCCACAGCTTCCTAGTGCTCGTAATAAATTCTCAATAAAAGCGGCTTTCAATTTTTTCTTGCTCTCGCTGCTGCTTGCTTCCTCACCCTTAAAATGCTGACAACTCGACACAAAAGTAATAAAAAAATGTGCTTCAAATGTGATGAAGATGAGCATTTCCAAGTTGTACCCTTGCTTCATGCCCTGACCATGCGAGCATACCGTAGCTGAGTGCAGCGACGAATGGTCCCAGGTGCTGTGACCCGACCGTATATAGCCTTACAGTGGCGCGACTCATGCAGCCCCTATGCTTGATGATGGAGCCAGTGTGCGAGGTGCGACCTGCTTGAGCTGTGCAAGCCACAGCTTTACAGCCTGCAAAGGGTGGGAAGATGCCCCTCCCTTTGCAGAGCTTGCAATAGCTCAACAAGAAGCTATTGCAAGCACTAGGGAGCCAGTGTGTGAATAAAAGCACTTCTGGATGTGAATTAGTGTGTAAGTTATGAGTCTATACGTTAAAACTTTAAAAAAAAAGTATTATTTATAAATATAAAATATATATATATACTGTAAACGACTAAATTTTCGAGAGGACCTAATTTTCGCCGATTTTGCGAATCGCCTACAAACGCGAAAAATATGTCCCGCGAACAACTCGGGCAATATGTGAACACTACGGAAGCTACGCTCGATTCGCGAAAATTAGAACCCGCGAATAATTTCATATTTTCAGCTTTGGCCCGATTTGCAAAAATTTGAGCCCGCGAAAATTAAGTCGTTAAGAGTATACTAAAAAAAAGGCAAAAAGAAAAGAAACGTCTCCAGGTGGGTTTGAACCCAGAGCTCCACTGCCCTTGATTTCAGTTCCCTAAGGCCCGCTTCAGACGGGGCAACCTTTCTAGCAATTTTCAGGTTGATGGCGGGTTGTTCCCTAGGTTTTCCCAGATCAGCACGAATTTCTGAGATCAGGTTCGGCTCAAAGCAGACAAGCAACTCGAACAAACTGGAGAAATTTGAAGCGGCAGCAGCCAATAAGGGACGCAATATTTTCATGTGACACCCCTGTGGTGGTGAGGATGACAGCTGAAGACTTGGTCCTGGTTTGAAATGGATCGTTTTTGGAAATAAACTTCTTTCAGAAACATGAGTGAGTATTCTCAACGGCACTCGAAGATATAAAAACATGTTTTTAGCACGTAGTTGTGCGTCTATATAGTGCAAGAAAAATCAAATTTTATGATGATGATGGCAAGTCGTAGCAATTCGGTTGCAGCTTGTGAACGCAGGCGGCCCGTGTTACTGGTGTTGCGACCATAAGTTGCTGGGGTAAATTGCCCCGTCTGAAGTGGGCCTCAGGCTCGCTTCCACCGTTCATGCTCAGCGAGCAAGTCCGCTTCAACCGTTCACACCTCAAGGCAAGCTGGACAGCTACAAGCCACCTAAATGTCTACCGCCGCATCCCTGGCCAGGTCGTGACGCGACATAACTTATTAAAAGTCTTGCTGTCACTGCCACGACCGGCCAGAGTGAAGTCGATAAAGAATCACATAAAACATTTCGTAGCTTTCTTGGAACGACCACCCTCAAGGGAGAGTCGTCCCTCTGCCCTTCGTCGATTGTTGGACTGACGCGAAGCAACTAGCCGTCTTGGCCCAGCAGTTACAAATCATAGTGCTCATTAACTCGCCAGCCAGCGTTCCCGGTGCCAACCACAATTTCCGCCAGTTTACCCGACACCCGCTGACAATCTCGTCTGCCAGTGTTCCCGGTGTCAACTGCCATTTCCACAATCTTTCCAACACCCACTGACAAACACCCATCTGCACTACAGGCCTCGACAAGCGCTTACTTGCCTACCGCATCACCCCAAGCCTAAATCTGCAATGAGTCCTGGCTGCTTCCCCTCCTGCCACTCGTTATCCTGCCTTCCAGCGAACATGCAGTGGATCTCCTCTGCCTCTGAAGACGACTTTCCTACATCTTAAACGCGCTCCCCGTCTCCTGCCAACCACTATTCTGGGATACCCGAGAAAGCGTGTCTGCAACCTCATTCTTCGAGCCCTTTAGGTACTCGGTTCGAGGAAACACCTGCTGAGCTCTGCCGTGAGACAAGTCGCCAAAATTTCAACATATATGTCTCAACGGGCATCGATAGCGTTAGTGAACAACCCGCTCAATGAATCCGTGAGACTCCCTGGGGACGACTAGAAGCAGAGGCATACCGAACGAGCCCCACGTTGGATGTGCCATTTTAGTGTTGGTTTCTTTATGGAGTTCGCTTAGCTACTAATAATCACCGCAGAATCGGTATGCGCTCCGCCCGTCACCCTGGGAGTGACATACAGTAACAAGAAGACAGCGAATAAGTTGACTGTAGCTCACGGTTGCCCGTCGTTCAGAGCCGGCAGTCCAGGCATGCCGACACTTGTTGTCGCCCGTCGATCAGAGCTCACAGTCGGAGTCAGTGTCCAGGCCTGCGGATCGTCCTTGCCACGCCAGCGCTGCGTAGGCTGGCTGTCCCGGGCTATCACTGCCCGAGTCTCGCTGCGGGACCACCCCAAGATCGTCGTGGCCTAGGCTAGATGGCCAGGACTCGCCGTTTCTACCGGTCCAGACTTCGAACCTCGCTGGTGGACCGCTCCGGGGTTCGGCATGGGCCAGGCCAGGCAGCCCGGCTCCAATGTTCCTGCCCAGCTCCAGCCTCGCTCAGCACGCACTGTCTCGCGCCAGCTCGTGACTTCTCCGCCGACCGTCTGTCCTGTGCCCTCTGCCTCGTCTTTCACCCTTGGCTCCCAGAAAGTTAAGGAAAGGAAATGTACCATTATGTTCAGTGAAGTTCGGTGAGAAGACCCAGGACTCGGACAAGAATACCGTTATCCTTGGTGTGACCCTATGAGACTCTCTTGCTGCCTTTGCTGGGGTTTATCTAACTGAAGTACCTGTACGAAAAGTAGAAGAAACATATGTGCATAGCACTCATTATTCACAAGAAAATTTGTCAACATCCAAAATGACCCATGGAGAAAATTATGCGAGGAATTTGTCAGCCACGTTGGCCAAGTCACCTCTCGTGGCCAATGTTTCATTGCAACTTTAATTGTAGTAAACAGTCATAGGGTATATTACAAAGTGCAATTTTGTTTTGTACGAAACTACAACACACAAAACAGCACTCTAATACAGTATGTATAGGGTTGTTCGTTTTCGGGTAAAACCCGATTTTACCCGATTTTCACACCCCAAACATGTTTCAGAAAAATCGGGTTAAACCCGATTTCTCCCCGAATTCTAAAACCACATAACCAACCTATTTCTTTTTACTCTGCGTGGAGTTCGCGTTGCACACACGCTATCTACCTGACCTCGGGAGAACAGTGACCTATAGTTCATTTCGCAAACTGCGTGCAGCACAGCGGACGCCTCCCCCCCCTACACCACTCTCAACCAACCGCCCAACTCACCGTGCCATTTTACGGAGGCCGGCTGAGGAAAAGCGACAATAGGCGTTGGGGCCTCGGAGGGACATTTCCGTCCCCCCGCTGTGCAGGTGGAACCACCTCGGCACGCCATGTAGCTTTGACCCTGCTACATGCAGCTAATGAAATGCACTATCAATACCCTTTCGACCGCTCTTAGGTGTCGACGCCCAGCGAGGTCTCTGGGGTAGCATGGCCATCTCACTGGCGTCCGACCTTTCACACGAAGAATGTCCGAGTCTGTCAGTTGCGTAAACAGATCGGAAAAATTTAACAGGTTTATTGCATAGCGAAATATCTGCTCGAAGATAACCATCCCTCGAACGGTCGGGGTTTTTGTTGACATCTGAGGGAGAGGAGGATTCCATGGGCGATGCTTCCCTTGAAGCGACAGACAGCGATCGGAGCTAGAAAACCCTGATGTCCCCCGATTACCAGCTTGAAACAGACCCCTAATTTTAATGTGTTAGCGTTAGGTAGCTTGTAATACCCTTAAATAATAAAAAAATTGTATCTTTTACTGAGTACATTTGTAAATTTAACCCAAAAAAAACCCGAATTTCGGAATGTTCCCACAAAAAACCCGATTTCTCCCCGATTATCAGCTGAGAGATAGCGCCCGAGTTTTACCCCCCCCGCCCCCCCCCCCCCCCCCCCCCGGAATTTAAAAAAATATAAAACCCGAAAAAACAAACAACCCTAAGTATGTAGAGGTACCTCTAAACTAATTCCAGGGTTTTATGGAGCCTCCTTCAGATAACTGATGTTGAACATAAACTATGTGGACCAAGGAGTGAGCAAACAGTGACTTCCAATTAGTCTCAAGCACCAGCGACATGTCGACAAGGAGTGCAATGTGTAGAATGTCGTCTAGAAGTGTGCAGCCAAGATGAAAAGGCGAGATATAACGATATCAGAATAAGATCACACCAAAAAGGTTCCGTTACAATCTAGGTACAGTAATGAGTCAACCGACGTACAGCCGCGATTCACTTTGCGTTGAGGCGAAACATGGCCAACAAAATATTAAAAAAACGCGTTTTTTTTTTTTTTTTTCTGTACATTATTTGCTTTGCACCGTTGATAGATGGACAGTTGGGCGGCGTCACAAAGTCACTCGCTAGCGTTTTTCGAATTCGTTCATCGGCACTCATGGTCTACCCGGGAGGAGAAAAGTACGAGCTCAGAGCCGAGCCGCCGAGCGTCGATTGCGACTTTCCTAAAGAGAAGCTCCGGTAACACTTCGGCGACTCGTCAGCTTCAAACAACGCCTCTTCGAACGAGCCTGACGCGCCAACGAATCCAATGTGCCGAACGGTCGCGGCAGAAAGCACGCCGGAAGGAAGGGGGCTGGAGGCTGAGTATCCGAAAGAGACGCGGCGCTGGTTTCTACGTCCATTTCGCACATGAGATAACAAACTGGCAAAGCTAGCAGAGTGTGAACAGTGACTGACGTTACATTGGAGCACACGCAGTCGAAATGACGCCTGTAACAGAGCACAGCTAAAGGCTTTCAACAGGGGACACATGCGTTCAAAAAGGCCGCGATTTAAAAACTTCACGTCTCCTTTCTGTCCTTCGGTGCTTACTTTGATCCGCGTACACCAAAGCACTCAATGCTGCAAGTAATAGAGTCGTGTATACGTACCTTTCGAAGCAATTCAAAGTGTGTAGGTTTCGCTCGATGCCCACGAGCACAGAGTGCGACGAATGCCAATCATGCCGGTAGCGCGACCAGCGCGACGGCGCCGGCTGGCTGGGCGCTGGGCTGGCCGGGTCGCCCGGTCGCGCAACCGACGCCCGCCCGCTGCGCACTGCGCCTGCGCATGCTCGGCTTGGCAACTCTCAGCGCGGGCTCGCCGGGCGGCCGCGCTCGCTCCCTTTGAAGTTTGAACAGTTCGAAGCAGTGTTGCCAACCGTAGGGTAATTACCCTACTTGTAGGGTATTTAAGGCATTTTTGGTACAATGTAGGGTTGTAGGGCCGTCCGGCCATTTCCCTGCCAAAAGTAGGGTATTTTCAGACGTTGCTTCTTCAAGGGCAAGCATAATACAAAAAAAGTAAGAAAAAGCTGATGTGCAAGCTTTGCATAGCTTTACAACCCGTGTGCTGCCACACCACGACATCATGCAAAACGAAAGTATCCAAGCTACAAGACGTGCTAACAGAGTGCACCACACGAAAAGCTGGAGTAAAGTCCCTCGATGTTTTTTCTGGAGAGGTTTGGAAAGCTGGAGCAAGTGGGAGGGGAGGCGGGAGGAGGAGGAGTTGCGCATATGGAGTTTGGAGCCAGAAGAGGTATCTTCCCAGTGGAAATGTTCCCGCCAATTTTTTTCTGATGACTCTGGTCCGTCCGGCGGCCTTCGTTACACCTGCGAAACACGTGGCACCGCGGGCGGAACCAGGCCGAGCCCACCAGAACCGGCAGCCACCTGTTCAACTGGACTTTTCTACGCGCTGGCGTGATGTGCCCATGCTGCAAATAACCATAGCGGGAACTACCACTCGTACTGGGCGCTTTTTTTTGTTATGGCGCATTGCAATTAACTCTCCTTACCACGCCCATAGAGCGCTGATCACGGATGATCGACAAGTACGGAAACCGATTTCAAAGCTCCCGCGGAGCTTCCCGGCACGTTGTGCAGTCGGTAGGGAGTTTGAAGACTGTCTACCGACTGCGCAAGTAGTTGGGACTGGAGGCGTTCACTTGAGTGAACGACGTTTTAGCGAACAAAGTCGAAACCATCACGTTTCATCGAATGACACTTTAGCGAATACGAAAGAGCCGCCGGTTTCCTATCCTCCCCCGGTGTAATAGCCTAGTTTGTCGAAATATTACCTTAGTTTGACTTTTCCCTAGGCGGTTCACCCAAAGAATAAGCTAATATACCGTTCCGATTAGCTTCCTTTTGTAATGAGCCGCCTTGTCTGTCGCCGCGAGTGCTGGTCCCACGTAGCCCAGTTTTTAATTTGATGACAAATTAGCTAAACATGTTGGTTGGGGATGTCTGTGCGCTCGGAGCAACACTGTTGTGCTGATGCTACACAGCGCGCATGCAAGCATGGTGTTCTAAAATAACCCAGGTATGCGCGTGCATGCGTACCCTGTCGTTTTGTACTGTATTAATACTACCCTATATCAGCATAATCCATGCAACAGCATTATTTGAACAAAGATTTGCCTCGTAGGGTAGAATGTAGGGCAATAAGAAATATTCGTAGGGTAACGTAGGGTTTTGTGGACGCTGGCGTGGGGTATTTTCAAAAAATAGGTTGGCAACACTGGTTCGAAGTTCAAACTGCTTCCGGAACGCGAGCTTGCGCGCGCGCGCGCGGGTTGGCGATGGAAACTAATTTTCTCGAAAAACGAGGCTGTAACGTATCGTTTGATGGCGCAAATGCACGTATTTTTCACGTCCTTTTTTGTACAGTGTGTGAATCTCGCGAAACAGGCGACGAAAAGTGCTGGGTGAAATGTGCTCGCATGTCGTCGTGGATTTTGTGTACCACGTAGGATTACACAGAAAGGTGGGTCAATATCGATAAATGTGCCCGTAAGAAGCAACTACTTGCACGTGACCTGTCAAACCTATTCACCCTCATTATTTTATCGTGCGAACCGACATTGTCACGTATCGCGTTCGATTTCGGTCCCAACACCGGTATCTTCGAATAGTATATCGTGTTTGATGTTGTATTTCTCACATCGTATTCGATGTGGTGGTTGTGTACCAAAACCGATAGTTTCTTGTTGTATTGCGATGTTGTGTTGCAACATCGAATTGTATCCCGGTACGTTGGGTTTATCGTTTGGCGATCAACTTTTGTTGCATTACAACTGCAATAAACATTTGTTGGAAAACGATCACTCCAATGAGCACGTCGTTATTGGTCTTTCTCATTAAAAGGTAGGTCGCGGCGGGTGTTCCGGCTAGTTATTCTGAATGGTTTGGTGGTTGTCTAGCATTTTAAGCGCGTGAGGCTGTGTTTACTGTGTGCCGTACTAACAGCTGTACATACTTGCACTGTCGATCAATGTGAATATGTTCACAACGCAGAACGTTCATGTTATGTGCGTGTGATTCCACACCCAATATATTTCTCGCGTATTGCCGTGTGGATATGCCAACGTAATTCATGTTGGTAACTTGGTATCCGCGTTCTGAGATATATGCACGCGATATCATATTGTATTCTCCTTTGGTCCCATGATTGACGACCTATATTTGTATATCGTGTGGCCGTACAGTACGTCCATGTCGGTCACCAATATGCACGCGACGTCGTATTCTATTCCAATAACCGTAAGTTCTATCGGGATATTGTGCTCCGATATCGTGTTGTATACCAATAACCGCAAGTTATATCGGGATATTGTGCTCCAATGTCCTGTTGTATACCAATAACCGCATACTATATCGGGATATTGTGCTCCGATATGAATTCCCATCGTGCGTATTGGGTTAATCGGATAACAATAAGTTTTTATTGGTTTCCATCATCTTCATTGGAATACAATATTTCCAATAAGCTGAGTTCATATTGGCCTTTTTCAATAGGGAGTAGAAACTCTGCAGTTTTTATAGTGTACCTGACGAGCCACAGGTGTCGCCACGCTATTTTCAAACTACCCAAAATAAGTATTAGAACTATGACCAGCGTGAAATTATAAGGGTTTTCGAATAATGGTTCGAATAGGATAGCGCAGCATCAACACCCTTAAACTGTATAGTTTATGATGGACGCGGTGCTATTCAACTCGAAACCCTACTCGCGCAGGTGTAGAAATTACAAAGGGGAAAATGATCAAAAAAAATTTTCAATACATTTTTATACCTATCGCAGACAAGAAAGAGTTGGAGGTTAAAAGTTATCCCTTGTGAGAAGAGCTAGCGATATGGCTCAACGGCCACATCAAATTGCCAACTGTTTCAACTAATATCCTCTAAAGGGAGTCATCGGGGCCCTCCATTTTATGTTCGTTATAAATTGGCTTACCAGCAATTCATCGGTTCCCATCGTGGACCGTCCCCGGGGGAATAAGAATTCTCTACCAGACAAGACCACGGAAAACGTTCGTCCCACTACACGCTTTGTTTTCGAGCTGTCCACCAAAGTAGCACGATAAATCATGCCCGTAGCTGTTTATGCAATACCCCGAATTCTAACGAGGTCCGCCTAATGGCCAGAGCAAATTCAATGACCGACGGCTAAGGGGGTCTCACAAACCAGCAGTACAACGAGGACCTTGAGATATGCATGCGACACGAACGAGAAGATATATCGCTCTCTTCTCACTGGGAACAGAAAATAGCGCAGAGAAACACAGAGGAAAGTATTTAGGGAGCCCTAATTGCGTCAAATAAGCCGGCGATGCTTCTGTGCTTGTGATCATCAAGTCCCCTGCATGCACATGAACCGGCGCACGGGAGTCACCGGTCGGTGATGCTGGGTGCGTATGCTACTGACAGCTTGCATCATTAAGAGAGCGACTGATGGATGATCTGTCACAACAGGTCCATCTTCCGTCCGTTGCCGGCGGTCCCGTGGGCACGGACGCTCGCGTTTTGGAACCATGGGTCCTCGGTGCGTATGTCCACCCGCACGCATGAGTACACGCACTGGGACATACATTCCTCTGGAGGGGGTTCTATTGCAGCAGCGATCGAAAGATAGCCAGCGACATCATCCATTGAGTTACATAAAGCGCAATTTTTTTTCGCATTTTTTATTTTTTATTTTTTTGTTGAGTCTGTAAATAATGTTGCATCCAAATACCTGCGGGACGTCTCGTCGACTGTCTCATGGTAGCCCCTAGGCTCATTTCCGAGGAGAGACCACTGACCTCTTAGGTTTTCATTTTGGAAATCTCAGACAAGATTGCTGGAATCGCTAACCGCCTCTTCTTAAAGAGTGCAATTTTTGCACGAAACCACAGGTTTTCACTCTCATTTTAATCCAAATGGCGGCCAATTTAATCCAAATATTTTTCAATTTAATTCAAGTGCCATTCAATTTAATCCTGGCGCTATGCGATTTAATCCCGGGGTCGGTCAATTTAATCCCCTCAGTCAATTTAATACCCTCAGATAGGGATGTTTTTAATCCAAATTACGTAGCTTTTAAGACTTTTGTAACTAACCTGTGAACATTTTGTTGTGCATCATTATCAAGGCATCAAGCTGTTCATGAGCACAAAAAATAAACAGATGAATGAATGATCGAATAATAAATCAATTGGTTGAATATTAGCTCAAGTAGTCAAAGCGGTCATCACAATGTCAATTATGCCGAATTAAATTTAACTGGGTCAATAGTAACTCCAACTAATCGAAACGTGATCATAATGTCAACTAGGCTTATAATAAGTCAATTGGTTGAATATCCGCTCAAAGCTATCAAAGAAGTCGTCAAAATGCTATGTAGGCCTAATTAAAGTCCATTTGGATAAAAATAACTCGAAGTAACCAAAAGAGTAATCATCATGTTCATTGGGCTCATAATGAATCAATTAGTTGAATATTAGCTCAAAGTAATCAACACGGTCATCACAATGACAAATGGGCCGAATAAAAGTTAACTGGGTAAAAAGTAACTCCAAGTATTCAAAAGATAATAATAATGTGGATTGAGCTTGTAATAGATGAACTGGTGGTATAGTAACTCAAAGTGATCGAGAGAGTCCCCAAATGTCTATTAGGCCGAATTAAAGTGAATTGGAGCAATAGCAACTAAAACTACTAAAATGAGTAATCATAATGTTAATTGAGCTCATAATGAATAATTTGGCTGAATATTACCACAAAGTAATCAAATGAGTCATCATAACACCAGTTAGGCCGTATTAAAATCTGTGCCAAAGTGAACTCGTAGTTAGTAGTCAAGAGTAATAATATTTCGAGTTGAGCTAATAATAGATTAGCTATTTGTACAATAACTCAAAGTCATCACAGATGCACCACATTATCTATTAGCTTACATAAATTATATTGATTAAATAGTTACTCGAAGTAATCAAACTACTAATCAACACATCAGTGAAGCTCATAACAAATCAATTGCTTGAGTATTAGCTCAAAGTAATCAAGTCAACAAGATGTCACTTAGAACCAATTAAAGTCCATCGGGTCAATAGTAACTCCAAGTAATCAAAAGAGTAATTATAAATGTGACTCGTAGTCAGAATAAATCGGTTAGTCTATAATTTGCTCAAAGTAACGCTGAGAGTAATTGTGAAGTCAATTAGGCAGAATCAAACTCTATTGGGTCAATGGCAAGTCGAAGTAATCAAAAGAGTGATCAAAATGGTAACTGAGCTGAGAATGAATCACTCGGTTCTATAAAAACTTAAATAATGAGAGTGAAGATTATGTCATTTAGAGCAATATAAAGTCAAATAGGTCGCTAGTTACTCAAAGTAATTAAGATATCAGTAATTCTGATATAAACTGAGTGGCGTCACTAATATATCGGGGAAAGATAAAAATGTAACCACTAAGTTAATTGAGTTAATTTAAAGTCAGTTGGGTGACTAGCAACACGGAGTAATGAAAGGTGTAATCCAAACCTGAACTAAACTTTTATGTAGTCGTATTTGTCAATTATAATTGAAAGTAATCGACTGAGTAATGGAAATGTTGCTTCTATAAAGTAATTTCTGTCAGCGATACCTGTCTCACCAAAAAGTAATCCGAAGGTCAAATCAGCTTCTACCAAGTTATATTTTTGTCAATAATTCCTCGAAGTAATAAAGGGAGTAATAAAAACAATGTTCGTAGAACTATTATCTTGTAATTCGTGTTAATAATGAGACGAAGTAATTAGAATTGCAAGCCATATCTTCATTAATTCTTAAATAAAGTCAGAAAGTGCCGATAATAACGCGAAGTAATTCAAAGAGTAATCACAAACGGCAAGTGCACTTTTATCATCAGAATTCTATCAATAATCAGTTGAACTAATAAGAAAGAGTAAACAAAAGGTCATTTCAGCTAAATTAAACTCGAGTGCGCCATTAGAAACACGAGGTTACCAAAATATTAGTCAGCATATCAATGAAGCTACCTCAGTCACGCGACTAGTAACTCCAATTAATCGAAACAGTGGTCTACAGCGCCCCAGGACGACCGCGACCTGGAGCGCGCTATAGCGCTCATACAGCGCCGCCGTTTACACCTTCCACGCCAAGAAGATATTGACATGCCGGACGCTTAAGAGGGGAGGGGAAGTGTGGGGGTGAGGGTCTGCCACCCCGCCCAGGGGCCTGTACCGACCGCCCAAAAAGGACACAGTCCGAAACGCACAACAGCGCATGAGGAAAGAGCCAGTAAAACCGCAGAACCGGGGAAGACAGACAGAGGTCACAGAGGCATGTAGTTCAAACGCTGCGGCAATGTTTTACTTCGATACGAACAACCCATTCCTGTTACTTTAATAAATGTAGTTTCTTGTTATGGCAACCCCGGCTTCGTGTTGATCCTTCGGATGGGCATGCAGCAAGGCAACCCTACCACAAGTTTGAAGCTTCGCACAATGATCATCGCTAGAAAAGCTCAAGAATTTTATTGAAAATGCATTGGACTTGAAACAAAGTATCTAAGATTGATTTATCGCCGAAGAAACCAAGCAGTGGCGCTCGAAGGCTCAGGTATTTTAAGTGCACGCTATTTGAAAAATGAGAGCCATTATGGTGCGATCAGGAGGTCAGCGAAACCGTGCAAACTGTTGATGAATCTTTGTGTGTGTGTGTGTGTGTGCGTGGGCGTGTGGATGTGTGTGTGTGTGTGTCTGTGTGTGTGTGTCTGTGTTTTACAAAAAGTTCTGTTTGCGGAAGAGATTGAAGCTAGCAATATTTGGTTAACACACAAGGTTATGTAAATAGAAGAGCTGGCTTTGCAGTGAGCCATAAGAATCGTGCCTACACGCAGAGAATTAAAACAAAATTAGAGGAAAATTTTAGTTGTGGATTTGTCCTCGTTAAATTTCGAGGCGTACTTTCTTTTCTGATAGAAATCAAAAGAGCATTACTATTTTTTTTTTTTTTTTTTTTGTGATGACTGGCTTCAAGAACGCGGCTTGGTCTCCATAGAGTGGTGATTGTGGGGTTCTCTGCCGATTTTACGGAGCAAGTGTTCATTAATGCGTCGACTGATATAAACCGAATGCTTGCCGCGCCTACCGGGAAATGGCAGCACATGCACGACTTCAGGATGACTGGGTGTTCAAGTCTCCAAGTCTGTAAACCGAAAATGCGAATGACGTTGCTCCTATTTTTTTTTTTTCAAAAAGAACGACTGATTCCTTGACGTTGCTGCACTGGCGCGACCACGTAAGAACTTATATTCCGCTTTTTGGAATTTTTTTTTTTTACTTCAATATTACTTATTTTTCAAGTTTCGAATTTCGAGGTTAATGTCCAGGCATCGTTTTCAATCGTTTCGAGTAATAAAAAATGATTTTGACCTGTCAGCGCATATTTAAAAGTGCCATAGTGTGCCCCACTGCGCAGAAATTTCACAGCTCTCATCGGGACGAATGACGCGCGGGGCGTTTCTTTTGGTTGCGATCGTATCCGCCCGCATTCGGTGCCGTCCGTCGTCCTTCGGCTACTGCTTTGGTGACCGAAGCTTATTCTGCAAAAGTAGTATATTATGAGGTCGCTTGGCAAAACCTTGAGCCACTTGTGCACCCTGTAAACCCATGTCACACGAGATGCCGAAGTGTTTATCTGTGCTGTAAAGCTCTCCGCTCATAGGGGACGGCACGAGCAATTGCATGCCTTGCCAAAGCACCATTACGTGCATGGTGCTTGTGCATTCACGTATGGGGCAACAGTCGGGACACCGTGCTTTCCAAAAGATTCGTTGAGACCGTTCCTTTAAAGAACTTCTGACAGGTACACTCTTTAGAGTTCGTGCGTGAAGCACATGTCTTGTGTTTATTTCGGTGCAGCACGCGGTGCTGAACAATGTAGCGGTGTATGGGTGGGACAGGATTTCCTGCTATTTTGTCTGCTCCGTCTAAGCAGGAACGTGCCCGCACTTCCTGGCGCAGCAAAGTTCTACAGTCTCTAAAACTATAATCTAAGCCTAAACCACAATGCTCTTTCTTGTGTACAAGAGGGAGCACCGTGTATAGCTGGGCCATGCTTGCCTTACACGCGCGCGCGGGTGGTGCGTAGTTCAGGACTGCAGCTGGCGAGAGTATATAGATTCGGCTTCTTTCGCACTCGTGGTAAAACAGGGCATAAATTATACGTATTGAGGCAGCTTGTCAAAGAAATGGACGGTGTAATAAAATGTACAGACACCACGTGACCCTTTCCGAAGCCAGTCTCCTCACCCTGTACAGAACCCTGCCCGACGCCGTAATGCCTGTCGGCACTACACAGCTTCTCCACAGCAGAAACTACGAACGCCAAAGCATAGAACGAAACGGAGAGAATAGGTTCTAACATGTTGGTCCTTTTGGTACGTGAACCTCCCCTTCGATCCACAGTAGAGGGTGTCCGAAGTTAGGCGACCTTGTTTTTTTATCTCCTTCATTAGTGCGGAACATTAACAACGTTTCAGACTACCCCTAGATGACTTCTAAAAATGATCTATTGAATTTGTTTCCATCACTAACCAGCAGGAGGCTTAAATAGGTGATGCAGATAGGTTTGTGATTTTAGTAAATACCGCTTACAATTTTTCCCTTGACATTCATAATCGCTAAATAAATCAAGCGGTGTTTTTTTTTTGTTTTTTTTTATCCACGGAATGACAGTGGGAGTCACGGAAGCAATTCAAGAGAAAACCCGCCGCGTTGATCCCTAAACTCGCAGCCAGATCAAGTGGCCACGTGAACTGGAGCAGATAATATGCCGCCAATGTTCATCATAACCACTCACTGGGGTTGACGAAGCACGTAGCACGCACTGAGTTCCCCAGATTAAAGTTTTTATTTCTTTCATCGCAGTGATTAGGCACGGGCCACTACCCGAATGAACGTCGAGGCATTGATTGTCACAATCCCAAATCAAATAAATACTCTTGCAGTGCTCGTGTCTACTGTATGACCCGGAGTTCAAGTATAGTAACCGCGGGGATCCAAGAGCTTGATGACGAAGTACTGGGGATCGCATTGCTGACAACGCCAACAATGGGCTCTCCACAACTTCGTCATAAAGTTTTGCGAAGGGGAGTCTGAAATAAAACTTCTGCTTTTATCCTTGAAATTACGAGGCTTCAAAAAATTAGCTTTTTGGTCCGACTTTGCGTGCGAGTATAGACCAACTTATGCTTACAAACAAACAAGAGCGCCGCCTGCTGACGCCACCGGCGCCGTGCATGCGCGATGTTGAGTTAGCAAGAAGCTCGCCATCGCCCATAAGCAAATCTTTGGACGGCTATGTTGTCGGCGCCGGTATGACCACCCGTGCTCTTTTTCGCTTTGAAATCGTTCATTCTATGCTTTCCTAGCAATGTCTGACTACTTCAGTGGCCTCGGCAAAATTAACGAGGCTTGTTACACCGCAAAACGTGCGCACGAATAATGTGACGTGCTTCAATTCATACCGCGTAGACGCCGCAGAATGGGCGCAAAAGCCTGACTTGGACGATGAGATTCTGCAAGCTATTTTTCCGTCGCGACTCGCGATGTAGCTCAGGCTGCAAAAGCGTGGACCGTAGCTGAGATGGTCGACGTTGATACTGAAAATCGCAAGCAGAACTGGACATTACAAGTCGTTTGTGGCCACTGGTAACAATGATCAACATCTCCTTGTATCTCTTTTTACACTGAGCCTACTTACCACTACCAATCTTGAAACTTAAATGAATTTTCAAGCTTGCACTTCCTTGTTATCGGAATTACCGGGTGAACGTTTGGTCTACGGGTGGCTGTCGTTTGAATGACCAGACGACAACAAGCAGGAATGTTTCAAATAGCAGACGCCAGTTCGAACGATCAGGCAGCCGTTTGAACTTGAAGATGCACTGAACGCAGTCCGCAGGGGGTTCGTACAACTTGGCGGTTTTCCCGCGTTCATGTTGGAACAAACTAATAAATCTGAAGACCACAAGTAACCGCGAATTCAACCCAACAGGCTTTCCACACAAGCATTCGTGACCCGACTGTGTCTGGTTTTTATTTTTCACGGCATTTACCTACGTTCTCGGACGAACCATCAAGGCAGAACGGATTAACACTGAACTTCAAAGCCTTGCCGACTTTTGATATAGCCCCAGTCGCGCCGTTTTGACGAGAAGGCATGTTTTGTCCGGTTTCTTCCGATGTAACAGAGGAATCCACATTCGCATGGTGACTTCCGCCCACAGCCCAGACCGGAAGTGCGTCCGACGCGCCACCACCACGCCATGACGTAACAGAGCTAAATTCCTGGATATTTGGGCCCCACTAGTGCCAGTAAGCATATGCAAAGTCAGAAACATTCCTACTTAATATCGTTGCACTGCCCATTTAATACGGTATCAACATGAAAGAGAACTACGCGACGTCAGCAGCGGGAGCAATTCTCTCCTCGACCTCGTAGTTGACAAGGACGAGCTGACGGTGGGTAGTATGTCACCGTTAGCAGTCGCATAAAGCGGTTTCTACTATTCACATGAGCACACACGAATTTAGCGGTTTTTACGCTTGACAGAAAAAGTTTTCAAATAAAAAACATCGTCAAAAGCATACTGATCCTCCGACAAACCAGGACTGCTTGTGCAACTTGATAATTTCCTGCGCTCCTCCGCAGCGGAGCTACTCCCACTGCACCAAATAACAATGACGTTAAGTTTTTGTCACGTGATGCAGGCTGCGCTGAGAAAACTCTAGGATTTCTCTCTTAATTGAATACCGCTTAACGGTTGCAATATACCTGGTCACGAACGATAAATGTTGAACGGATCGTCCCGTTATATTCAGAAGTTAATACGTGTTTTCGCAGAATAAATAGACAATGTCTAAATATAACAATGTGGATTACTTTGTTTCTATTTTATGAACATAAGTTTTAATATTTGTGAAAATGATTATAAGCGCCGATAAAAAAAATGGACGCCGAATTTCGCAAGTATCAATAGCTGATCGGCGCGCCATTGCTCGACCGTCAGCTCTAGCACAAGCTTAGTCGGAACCCGCGGCTGACTCTGCACCGGGCGCTAACCTAGGTTCGCCAGCAAGAAGACGCTGATAACGAGCGGAAAGCTTGTGACTCGGCAGGTTTGACCTCGCCTACCGTCGACGTGACTCGCCTTCGGAAGGGGAAGCCAGGAAAGCCAGTGCCGGCCATTAGGCCAAGTCAGCACTGCCCTTTTGTGGGCGCGCGCCTCACCCTCGCGCCGACTGTCCTGCTCGCCGTGCGGTCCGCAATTTCTGCCGCAAAAGCGGCCATTTCGAGGAGGTCTTTCTGAGGACAAGACACACCAGCAGAAAGCAGCCTCACGAGCCTTTCGCCAGCTCTATCGAGTTGCATGACGTTGCGGAGTAACGCCCGAACACGAAGTTCGTCGAAGTGCCGGTCGATAGTCATGCACTCTTCTTTCAGGTGGACTCCGACGCCGAAGTTTCTGTCGTGCCCAGCTCGCCTTCCCGGTGTTCCCTTAAAGCGTCAAAAGCCCAAGGGCGAGTTAAAGGTCCAAGGCAACCACAGCCTGTCGGTCCGCGGCACCTACCTCGCCACCCTGTCATGGCGGGGCAAATCCGCGAAGCTCCTGCTTTATTTCCCGGCGAACCAGATCGTCCCGCTGTTGAGCTTTCCGGCAATTTAAGCTTTGGGGTTTTTCAAGTTCCTGGATTACGTCTCAGCAGTTCCTGAAACTCCCGGTGACTTGTGTCTTTGACCCAGACCTCTTCCAAGTACGTAGGACGCTCCCTGACACGTACACGGTTCGGCAAACGCCAGACGCTACGCCTTTTTCCTTGAGCGTACCCCTTCGCCGTCAACTTCCTCTCCGCAACGCAGTCAAGGCAGATCGCGCCGAACTTGAAGCTGATGGCGTTCGACGCGTCGATACCCCCCCCCCCCCCCCCCCCCGGAATGGTGTGCTGGACTGGCCGTCATTCCCATGGTCGCTGGCGGCTACAAACTTGGCGTGGATCTCACCCGCCTTAACAAAATGATTCTACGAGAACGCACGTACTGCCTACCGTTGAACAATGCCTTGGCCTACTGGAAGAAGCCACCGTTTTTCCCAAATTGGACGCAACTTCCAGTTTACACCAAATGAATCTCTGTCCTGAGTCCATGAGTACACTACGTTCATCACCCCGTTTTGCTTCTATACTGCTTCTTTCGGCTGCCATTCGGGATCACATCTGCGCCGTAGTACTTCCAATGGCAGATGTTCCGAATCCTGGAAGGCGAGGCGGGTGTGATGAACATGAATGATAACATTCTGGCCTTCGGCAGGACGGCCGCGGAGCACGACCGTCACCTCAGAGAAATATTTGCTCGGCTGGCGAAGGTCGGTGTCACACTTAACCCGGAAAAAACTGTTCCTTTGCCAGAAGCACGTCAATCTTCTGGGTGTCGTCGTGAGCGATCAAGGCATCTTTTTTGTCCCGGAGGTCGCGGGTGTCCGATGTCTGCTGGGCCTTGTGAACCACGTCGAACGTTTTCTTCCTTAAGTCTCAGAGGTAGCCGCACCAATTCGGGCATTGTTGCTCAAGGATTCTGTCTGGACTTGGGGCCCTGCCCAGCAGTCTGCCCCCTCCAAGCTGAAGAAGCTGCTCTGCTCCGACCTCTGGGTGGCACGGGACAACACCGCCTACAGGACCCCAATGTCTCCTGACTCAAGCTCCTGTGGTCTCAGAGTGGTACTCTTCCAAGAGCAGTCTTTCGGCGAACGTCGGTTTGTCGCCTTTGCTTCGCAGTCACTGACTTCGACGGAACGCCGCTACAGCCAAACATAAAAAAGGCCTTGGCGGCTAGATGGACGGTACAGCAGTTCAGGGAATACGTCCGTGGTCTCTGCTTCTTTCCCGAGACGGACCATCGACATTTGGTGGCGCTCCTGGAAACAATTGACGTTGACCTACTGCCCCCTCGAATCAAAAGGTTCCGGTTGAAGTTGATGCGTTTCCGGTATCAAGTACTCTACGTAGTGGGCACCCTCTTGGCCACTGCTGACGCACTCTTACCCGCACCGCTCGACATCCTGCATCCCAGCAAGGCTGATCAAGTTGAACATTTTATCGGGGATATTGTCCGCTTTTTTCCTGATCTCGTCTCGTCGCGCCTTGACGAACTCCCCTAAGCCCAAGTCAACGATGGTGAATGCCACCACCTGCCGGAGTACTGCAACAAAGGCTGGTCCAGGCAGTCTCGGTTGCCTCAGCACGTCCAACATTAGAAGACCTCACATTCTGCGAGGGACTGTTGCTGAAGGGCATCGTTGTCCCCTTTCTCCCCACCCCCCTCGGAGCATCATGCTGGAGCTCCTTTATGAAGGGCACCAAGGCATGAGCAGATAGAAAGCTCCCGCTCGATATGCTGTCTGGTTGCTAAACATCACCAGGTAGATCGAAACACTCCTCTGCAATCACGCCAGGTGCACGGAGACCCGGGTCCAGCGCTCGGTGCCCATGCTGCCCCCTGCTACTCTAAGTCGTCCGTGGAAGGAGGTGGGTGTGGAACTCTTCTACCTGAACGGATAGGACTATGTGCTTTCGGTGGACTAGAGTTCTCGGGTCCAGGAGGTCATCAGTTTGCCTTCGACTACAACGCCAGCAGTCATCGCTGCCATGAAGAGCGTCTTCGCGCGCCACAGCATTCCAAGTCTGGTCTGCAGCGACAATGGCCTGACTTTTCTGCCAAGGACTTATCTGACTTCGCAAGGTCGTACGGCTTCCGCCATGTTACCATCAGTCCCTGTTTCCCAGAGTCTAATGGAGAGATCGCATGGTGCTGACAGTCAAGGATCACCTGTGGAAGTTAAAAGACCCCTATCTGGCGTTGCTAACATATCGCGACACCCCTGGCGTCAATGGTGTCAGCCCTGCCCAGCTTTGGTCGGGCAGGCGTCTCCAGACCCGACTCCCTCGAATGTCGCAACATCTGGAGCCGGACTGGCCCTCGTCGGTCGCAGTCACGCAGCGCGACCAAACGAACGGTGGCGGCAGGCGGTCGATTTCAACCGGAGGCACGCTGCACATTCACTCCGTTCTCTTCAACCTGGTGAGCAAGTCTGGATGCGGGATACTCTAGGTGCCACGGAATAGTTCTGGCACCAGCGCAACGCCCTCGCTGTTTCGTTGGGGGGACTCTGACTAGGAACGTCCAGCGCAACAGGTTTCACCTGGTCCCAACTTATAGCAGCCCAGTGGACCAAGCCATCGGCTCCACTGACGGGACTCCAACGGCTTCCGAGACCACCATGGCGACGCCGGTAGTTCAACCGACTACGACGGCGGCGATTCCACTGCCAACTCCAGCCACAGGGCGCACGCAGGTGTCTTGGACCAGAAGCTTCGGCGACTCTCAACTCGCCCCCGCACAGGTCTTCCGCGCGTCTCCGATTTGGGACGGAGAATCCGAATATCGAAGAGACTGAACCTCTGAGTATGTTTTGGGGTTATTTTTAGGAGTTGGATGGCTTCTCCTTTTCTTTCACAGAAGGGAGGATGTAATGTACCACGTGTATATCGGATGGCACCACTATTGCCGCTACTGGCGCCAGTGTATCCGCCCTACTCAATAGAATGCAGAATAAACCCTGAAGGGGCTTTCCCCGCCTGGACTCAGCCGGTGTCGTAACTCACTCTATAGATATTAGTTCCAAAATACACCTCTATGTAATTCGAGGTACGCTATTTATTAAGTAGCAATCAAACAATAACAAACAAATAGATTAGTAAGAAAGCACTCCTTTACTTTTTGCGAATCTAATATTCAAATGATTGTAATTATTTTAGGATCTGTTTTATTCCAGAAGTTTAGAAAAAAACAGTGAAGTTGTTTAATATAGATCTGCGATATCAATTTATTCCCCTGTCGGTTCATCGAATAATGCATTATTCGTTAACTAATTTATTAACCAGTCTAGATTATTTGGAACGAAAACAAAAATATTTTAATTAAAGACGTTATATCCGCTCCTTTTAGACAGGATTTTCTTTTTACTTTTTTTTATTTTCGAAGTACATAAAATACGAGTTTTTATTTTTCATATAAGGATGATGAGAAGTCAGTGAAAAGTACTTATAATTTACCAAATATACAAATATAACTTGAGGAAAGACGTATTTACGAAACACTTTTGTGTACCTCGCACTTTTTAATAATATAAATAGTGTCTCGGAAGCTGGACGTTTCACATCGCTATAAACTGTGCATTTATTTATTTCATATTGAAAAACAGCGCGAATACCACACGGACAAGGAGGAAAGAACAGCGTTCTCTCCTCCTTGTTCGTGTGTTATTCGCGCTGTTTTTCAATATAGATTCATACCAACTAGCCCAACTTTGCATTTTATTTTTTTCCCTTTGTGCTATGACCTCAGGCTATTTGAAGGTGTGTCAAATAAAGGAATAAATTGAATTAAATTGCTTCAATATTATACTGTTCCGGCACCGCTATGGCCATACGAATACCTGCAAATACGTTCACCAAACAACTCACATTATAACTTATAATTTATCAATAATTTATTGAGTTTTTGAGTCTCCCAATTACACCGATACATCGAATCATTTAGGGCGAATCAGAAATTCTTAGCCCCTATTTTTATTGGCCAAAATAGGTTACATACAGATAGTTACAAAAATACGTTCTAGTCTTCGTACCTTACACTATTTCCCTTATAGTCCCACTCACGATTAAGACATTTCTCCCATCGCAGCACTAAATTTTGAATGCCTCTGTGATAGAAGTGGTCCGGCTGACTGTGGAACCACCGTCGTACTTCTGTCTTGGCTTCATCGTTGCACGTGACTCGTTGTCCTGCAAGGAACTTCTTCAGCGGACCGAAAACATGGAAATCACAAGGCGCGAGGTCCGGACTGCATGGTGGATGGTCCAGACTGTCCCAATGAAATGACCGGAGCTTGTCGGCGGCTCTGACTGCCACATGTGGCCTCGCATTGTCGTCGAGGATAACTACCTTGTCCACAGCTGACCACGGCGATCCCAGAAGACCGTTAACATCAATTTACCAAAAGATTGCACATAATGGAATTGTTTTATCACAGGCGAACCCGGATGTTTTCACAGCATGCTCTTTTGCTCCGATTCCGGCGTGAAATTCAGTATCCACGTTTCATCGCCGGTAACAGTGCGGTCCAGGAAACTTTTACCCTCCTCGGCATCCCGTTGCAGATGAGTCAGTGAAGCAATCACTCGCTTGCCTTTCGTGATGCCATACACAAATTCCTCACAGATACCTAACACTCCTCAAACCGAGACAGCTTTCCCCATACGTGGGCTGCATTTTCCTCTGGATTTCGATGGGCGTTCGTCCCTTGCTCCATAGAAAACGAATCACTCTTCGTTGCTCGTACGCCGTAGGCATGCGAAGCACAATCGCTATCTTCGAAAACTGACAGCAGCGCCGTGCCGTGGAGCTACCGGAAGATGCCGGGCCGGCCCGAGGAAGGTCCACTGCAAGGAATCGATATGTTGACTTCGCATTTACAGCCGTAATTTGGCTAAACAAATACGGGCAAAGATTTTGTGATTCGCCCTTAGATAAAGGCTATCAATTAGTCGTTTAAATATTGATAATCGCTGCACAGTCATAATTTTTTGCTAAATACTTTTTCTCAGAGAGTTTAAAAATGGTTTCACTCCCCAGTTTTTGTTTTTGTTTTTAATGAACATATTTAATAACACGAAAAATGGAAGCTGCTAAAAGAAAAGTGCCCTAAGGACACGGACAAGAAAACCAATTGGTCACATCTTTTGGTGGAGTGTTTGTGTGCTTTTCGTATTTATCTTTCAGAGGTTATTGTTAAATAAAGGTCTACTAACTGGCTAATTATCTTCAACAATTGAAATACAGATACACTGAGACACCTATTCGTTACAATTTCGTTTGAGCTTGACAAGATATGCTTAAAACAGTATAAAAATATTAAACTTGCCAAGTACTCGTAGATGTCTAGTGCAGTGGCTGATTGCGTTTTTCCCAACACGCGCACGTGCAAAAACCTTGCAAAATCAAATCACGAGTGAGTAGACGTAGTTCCAGCAATCATGGCCCTTGTAAAGTTTAGAGGTAATGAAAGGGACACTGAGAGGGTATTTATGCTCGCCGAGGTTTTTAGTTGTAAGTACATGACATATGAGAGCCCAACTACCCAGAACAAAATTTTTGACTCGAAATTCGGTTTCTTTCCACCCGAAAACCGCCGATCTAGAACTGGCCGGTTTGAGTCGCGCTCACTCTCTTTTCAGTAGTCACGGGCCGTTTTCTAAAATTTAGACAGAACCACCAAATTTAATAAAAGTCGTGTGTCATTGAAGGCACACACTCAATATTAAAAAAAATCAAAAACATATGACACCCACTTTTTTTGTGGATTTTAAAAGTTGCGAATGCGTTCATTGAAGAAAAAAATTTACAGGACCGGAAGCATTTTGTGCGTTCACTGCGTAATTTTCAACATGGCGTCGCATCGCGTGTCGTGGGACTCGCGGGCTGGACGGTGATGGTTGCGGACGACGGGCGTGGGAACTCTACTTCTGAACTGACGTTCGCGGTACCGGCGAATTTTTCTTCCTTCGAAAGAGAAATTTTGGAGCGATTAAAACAATTAGGATTAATTGCGTACGACACGCCCGACCACCAAGCCAATTCGCACGATGACATCGCTCTGGCATAAAACGAGTTTTAAAAACGAATATTCAAAGCTGTAAAGTAGCTCAGTTAAGAGGTGTCCGCTTCACCGCAGCGGACCCAGGTTGAATCCAAAGCGTGGGAGAACTCTAACATTTTGCGATATTTACTTTTGTTTTTACAATTATTACTGAAAAAAAAAAAAAGAATGTCGTGGACGAAACGTCGCTAAACTAAATGGTACCAGACTCACTTTTTGACACCTGCGAATTCAATGTAGTCCCCTTCCACAAAGTGCAATGAGCATATAAATCGGCTAGTGTCCGCTTTCCGAGATGTCCGTAACTGTTGTGCCGGAATTTCAGCCAGCCAGTAGTCCCGATCCCGTTGATCTTTCGGAAACTTGTGCAGAACCTGTGAGGCAGCTCCCTACTCAACATCTTGGAAGCATTATTTTCGGAACCGATCACGGGCATTCAGCATCAGTTCCAAATCTTCAGTGCACAAAAAAAAACAACTAATCTTCAAGTGCAGACCAGCGAGCGGAACGAACATAATGGCAAAGCAAACGCACAGCAAACGGTACCTGCGTAGTCTGTGCGCTCGGCAAAAAGAAAAAAAAAAAAAAAAAAAACGCAGTGTGGTGCAGTATTTTGATTTCCGGCACACTCCACCTCTATATTTCTCCGACCTCCATGCGCAAGTTTCAGTTTCGGTTTCGAGCAGTTGCGTTTTTTGGCTGTTGCAAAATATTAATCGGGTAGTCCTCTGACAGCTGTACTAAATCGCCTAACAAAAAAAAAATGGAAAACAATTTAAAAGGTGTCAGTTTCCCTTTAATGGGATAATTTTGATACGAACCGCAACCACGCACTCTATCGCCCATCCCCTTTTTTGTCCTACCTCTCTCCCTCCTCTACTTTTGTCTTTAGAGAAATCTCGCTACCCAGCAGATGCCTACCCGTTTCACTTTCTAATTCATGCTGCATCAAATGATAAACTAACCTCTGTAGAAAATATGTTGGCAGGTGTCTCACAGTACTCAGTAGACACTTGATTTTTTCGTGGAGATTTTCTTAGTAGAGCGTAGCAAAAATAAAGAGGACCTAAATGACAGCACCGTTGAACCTACTGCAGGCATGAGTTATCCGCTATCGCTTGATTTCTATGTCTGTTTATGTAATTTAGTCCAACCTCATTTAATAATTACCTTTGGCAGGTATTTAGATGATTTATATCTAATATGTGAGCATATATTTCCTCACTTCACTTTACCATATTAGGTAGCTACTGCGGGAGGCACAGCTGCAACTACAAGAGAAAATGCGCAAATGTGTTAATTCATGTTACCGGCATATAACAAACTTGAAAAAGCTCGAATGTCTTAGAGTAACTTCTACTTGCAATGCAAGTGAGAATTATTATGTTGCATTCACCCTCCTTACGTCATATACACCAATAAGGAACTCTGAGGGTAAATTAATTAATTCATTATTATTTGATATCTTCAGATGTAATGGCGAAGAACTTTTCTGCTAAAATTATTTGAATATTTTTTAGATATCTTTTATACATGCATCAAGGAACTAGAAATATTTGACCAAAAATCTTTGATAGGACAGTCGCATGACATGACGGTAATTTGTTTTTCTTTGTTCGAATGCTATATCACCTGACAAAAAAAAATCTTCCATAACCTTGAGTGATGTAATGAAATACATTAGTACATATTACAGCTTTCTCAAGTACATAACAGAAAACGTTTAAAGGAACAAAGACATTCGAAATATGAATAAAATACGACTATTAAATGTATTATTAGGTACATATTTTTGTTTGTGTGTTTTGTCAATTCTAATACCTTTCTTGGAAAATGCATTAGCAGCACGTTCTTTGCTGCAACATGAATGCTTCACTATTTCAATAACGTCGCCGGAATGACGTAATTTTTGTTGACGTTAACAACACTAAATATTGCATTTAAAATATCTCAACCATCACCCCAAGCAAGCAAGTAGGACATTCATTTTATCGAACGCTGACAATCTTTGAATTTCTGATAGAAGTTGCCATACGTGCTCGAAAGCTATTAGAAAAACGAAAAAAAAAGTTCGCATACCGCCCTCAACAACAACTGTATTACAAAAATACTTTCAACGCCCTTTCGTTTATGCTTGGCTACCAGAGAACTCTGTGTAGTTACACAAGCTATAATTATATTTAACGTTAAACAAAGGCTGGATGACCTGTAATCTTTCTGTCGAAGGAGAGTGATCGCGAACCGTGGGCGGGAGGAATATTTTTTGCGTTATTGGCATTTGTAGGTGGAAACATTGTAAATTTCCTCTTCCGAGAGATAACTAGAGCAAACTTTCGTGGAAGTAGTTTGATTTGGAACTTTCCTGTCGTACGCCAATAACTAAGATTAATTTATGTTTGTATTTCCGTGTCTGTGTTTCTTTGTTATGTTTTCTGGCAGCTTGTCTAAAATGCCAAAGTTCGCAAGGGCCATTGTTTATACACTGATGTCTTAAAGAGGAAGAAGTTAATAAAAAGCTAAATTTCTTGACGAGTAAGCTTTCTGCATGTTTTCTTTTTTACGCTAGGCACTGAAAGGAAGGAAACAAAACGAGGAGAATATAAAGGTTGACCCCGATCTCCACAATTGCGTTCGACTCCAACTTGATTCATGATTTTCAATTATTTGCTCGGACGATAGAACTAAATCCTTTATTATATTGCCGCGTGCATGAAGGAGTTGGTAACGCACGCGGCTTCCACACGGAGGAACGGGTTTTGAACAACGCTTGACCCCGTACTTTTATCAATATTTGCTCTTCTGGAAAGTTCCAGGCCATTCTCGGCTGCTATCGTGTGTTCAGGTTCAAAAGGTACCAGAACATAACACGTGTGTGAAAGCAGCTGTTAGGCGCTCGTTCAGGGCAGTCGCGCTCTTCCGCGGCCGGCGCAAAACGCGAGGTACTTTTTTCTACAGTTTTTAAGCACCTTTTCATCTTATCAAACGTTTATTTTTATTTTTTTTTTTCAATTCATGTACAGGGTGTCATAAAAAAATTTACACGGGCTTTTTTACCGCAAAATAAACTAAACATCGCCGAACGCTCATTCTCCGCCCAAAGGTACAGCTAGGGGTCACAACCAGATGCCAAAGTTTCAGTTTCAGTCATAAGTGATTTTCTGAAAATTTCCATGGGAAAATGGAGCCCATTTTTGCCCGTTTTCGGTTTTATGTGCCATAGAGCCCCATGTGTTTGAAAACTCCGTCGGCCGCCATTTTTCTATTGACATTTTCAGAAAATCACTTATAACTTTTGATTAAGTTTTCGGATGGGGCTGAGACTTGGGTTTCTGGTTGTGACCTTTAGCGCTACCTTTGGGCGGGAAATGAGCGTTCGGTGATGCCTAGTTTATTTTTGCGGTAAGAAAGACCGTGTAAATTTTCTTTTGTGACACCCTGTACTCCGTTTCATGCGCGACATTCTGGTACTTCGTAAAACTAAAAACTATGTGTTACATACTGGTACTCCCCTTTTATTTTGAATGAACAGGCTCGCCTCCTTAAAACGTTTATTTTTAGTTTTACATGCCTCTACGATGTTACATCCCTCACATTTTGTTGGAGGATCTTGGTAACGTTCACCCATGCTCAGCGACGTTCCCATAGATAACACGATGAGCACCGTCGGCGAAGACAACGAAGTCAAGTGGACCAAGAAAAGAATAATGATCGATGAGTGCAAACAACCACGACCCGCAGCCACGTCAAATCATGGCGAGCTGTAAGAAATGAAGACGAGCCACGACGGTCAACCACGACTGTGAACCACGATGACGAACTACGACAACGTCGTATGAACACGACTCTGCGAAGATGGCCCACGATGACGGTTTGCGACGAAGGCATACGACGACGACCTACGACGACGGCTTACGACGATGGCCAACGACCATGACCCATGACGCCGACCTAAGACAAAGATCTACCACAACGACCTACGACGATGGCCTGAGAAGACGACCTACTTTGGTTGACGGCAAGCGACAACAAGCGCGAATTTCCCATGCCAAGGCCGACGTAACTTGACGGGGGGGGGGGGGGGGGGGGGGACTGTGACCGTTATAATCTGTGAAAATGTCAAGACATTATAGAGTTCTAGAATAGGGGGCCTCAATGTTTGGGTTCCCTTAAGAAATCGGGGGACCAAAACGCAACAAGGTTGGGTCGACGGCTTATAGAATAGGAGGTTTGGCAACGCAGCGCAGCGCGTTTACGTTTCCCGCTTGCATCGCCAATGCGGCTAACGAGCGTCATAATCAAAACAGAAACATATTAATAATAGTAAAACATATGCGCTGAAGAAGTATTTTTTGTTTACAGAATATAGTTGAGATAAACCCCAATCAAGCCGGCTAAAACGAGAGACAATCTAAAATCAGTATAAATGTTGTTGGCTGTATTCAGCCAAAGCAATCCAATCCGGAGCGCGTTCTAATTTGGCACTCATTCTCTATTCTCGGATTTTTTGGGTGTTCGTGTGTGGTTTGACCGTCTGTCGCCGAAGATTTAGGCCTTCAACTATGCTGAAACTGAGACGAACGCGGGCGAGCATACTTTGCGAGCAGCTGCTCTATTTAGATCTGAGCTGGAGCAACTTTGAAGCCTCGAAATACTTGCTTTCAAGCTGCCACGAACGAAATCCGCTCGGAGCCATTTAGTAGCAGTACGTTGCCGTGTTTACGGTTATCGTGTCTCTATAGACTTAGGAACGGCCAGAATCAGGGTCGATTTTTAAAATGGGGCGAGCCCACCACTCATTCCTCATTCTTTGTTACTTAAGCGAGATAAAGCAAAGCGAAAGCCGGTTGCACCATTCGTCGCCAATGAAATTGACTAATACTGCAGCGACCGTGACGAATTTGCTCCGAAGCGAGCTGAAAGGACGCCGCCAAATTTCACGACGCAACCCGGCCCCAAGCAATCGGGGGCAGGGGGGGGGGGGGAGGGGGGGCGCGCGCTATTTCTCGAATTCTGCGTTGGGGGCGAGCTCCAACCCAAAACCCCAAACGGAGTTTGGGTTCTGCGCATGCGCAGTGGTGAGCCCCTATTTCTTTGGGGCCCCCAAGCTTTGGGTCCCCCTAGTCTAAAACTCTATATTTAGTTATGGGGTTATGGGTTCAAAACATTTGCCTGGCTCCTGTCTGTCGAAAAACAGCGGGCCGCTGCATCTTAGAAAGGGTGCAATGCCGTGTGCGTGGAGGAGTCCGCAGCGTTCACGGCTTCCACGCGGAGGAAGCGAGTTCCAGTCCCGCCTCGCCCGATCATTTCTTTTATGAATACTTGCTGTTTTCAAGTTTTCCAGGCCATTCTCGGCCGGTAATCGTGTGTTACGGTTCATACGTTCCAAAAGTATCGCGTGAATAAAGGCAGCTGTGAAGCGCTGGTTCGGGGCTGTTGCCTTTCTGTCGCCGACACAAGGTAAGGGGTAGCTTCCTCTTTAATTTGTGGGCACCAGTTTGTCTGATTAAACGTATAATTTCAGTTTTACACTCATCTGCTCGGTTTTATGCGTGACATTCTTTACTTTCTAGACAAAACACAAGGCGTGACATTCTGGTGGTTGCCTCATTTGTTGTGGGCAAAAGGACGCTTCATCAAATCTTTATTTTCTTATTTTGTTTTTATATTGATAGAACTATTTTCCATTCGTCACATTCTGATGCAATAAGAAATGCGTAAGAGTGTGAACGTCAAGACAATATATGAGATTTTCACTCGTTGTTTTTCATTTTGTGACGCTGTATATTTAATTCATTCTGTAGTTCTATTATCACCGTTCAATAAAATATATTTTTTTAAAATCCCATTCATCTGGAACGTTTGTGAATTAAAGTTTCTCTGAAGCACAAAAACGCCATAGCACAACCAAGGCTGTCCCTTGTGGGAACCACGGTGTTCCCCGCATCCCTATCTAGGCCTAGCTCAGGCAGGCCGTGGGACGTCGCCAAGTGGGGGCGCGTCCCGGATGCGAGGGCGAAGCCGTATTCCCTGGTGGGCGGCTTTCCCTCGTCCTTCTCGGGTGATTTGCCTAAGGCACACCCCTCGGGATCATGACTTGGACGCGTCCGCCCCTCCGGGGAGCCACCTACATCCGACCCACCCCGGGCGCGTCTATTCCCGCAAGCTATATAACACGGCCCTAATCCAACGGGCGGAACTCTCGCTGGGGGAGGCTCTGCTCGAGAGAGCCTTCATATGCTTGTCTGATCCTCCCCCTCCGTGATACTGTCAAAACCGGCAGCGCGGACTCCGACCGGTGATCCTGTCAAAAGAGACAGCGCCGTCATCTCCAACATTGTTGGCCGTCGGGCAAGCGTGTGGCATTTAAGTCAAATAAACACGTCTTTATCCGGACCAAGGAACCTTCTCTGTTTCTAAGTGGTACCCCCACTACAAGGGGAATCCCACACCCTTCAACTATTTGTAGCTTGATCATGTATTTGCTTCCATATAGAATGTTGTGTTGAACCGTTTTGGTAGACGAGTCAACATAGAAAGTAAGAGACTTAGTTGCATTATAAGGTAAAAATTATTAAGCATTTTATGTCATGGGGAACAACACGTGAGAGAGAGAAGGGGTAAATGCAGTATCGATTTGTTTCAGGAAGAAAGAAAATAACATTTGCAAAAGCTCGATTGTGTAATGTGCCATTTTTCATTTCAGCTAAAGAGGAAGCGAATTCAAGGAAAGTTATAGTGGATTAAAAAGAAAAAAAAAAGAAAGAAAAAAAAACAGCGTAAAAAATACAAAGCTTTCACCGCGTAAAGTAACAATTACTAAACTAGTCCACGAGATAAGTCAACACTAAGAATATAGAATGCCTTTACAGTTCTAAAGTGAAATATTAATTGCGACCACATATCTGTACAACCTTCCAAATGCCACATTTAAAGAGATATACTGTTTCGTCCATTCCTAGGTGTAAATGTCTATAACTTATTCACGTGGCCCCAGAACTGCTTTGCGATTGTTCAGAAGCTGCTAGTTAGTTTAGTCATGCCGGTCTAGAGGAAAAGACGCGCTGTCCTACGGCCTTCACAAGGGGAGTAGTTTCTCCCTCCCACCGTTCTCGGCGGGGTCGCTGCGACCTCACCCATCCAACAGTGGTTTAAGTCGTTCCCAATCTCACCGTGTTGCTTTCGTTACTCCGAGGTCGAATTGAGGCAACTTCCAGACTGCTTAGCAGAACACATCTTCCCCTTTGCGCGTTGAAGTTCGTGAGTTATATTTATTGTCCTTTTTTGTTTTTGTTTTGTTGTTGGTGTTGTTTTAAGTGCTGTAATTGATGCTAGGGCCCAGACTGAAGGCAATTGTTTCTTATTTTGCCCTATCTCCTCACACTTTTTTTTTTCGCTTGAAATAAATAATGCATTCATTCATTCTTCGAATAAAAATATAATTTTATAGACAAGATTTTATTCATTGCAAGCAAAAGGTATTTGAATCAGCGCCCTGCAGATGTTTACATACGTCCACTGGCGCAGATTGTCCATCACGGTGGTCGGAACAATTGTTCAGGGTGGTCCAGTCAGCATTAGGAGCGGTGGCGTGGTCGCACCCTCACCACTATCCGTCCGAGACATTTTAAGGGGGGGGGGGGGCGGTATTCCACATATTGTTTCTAGGGGGCGGCGATAATCTAGGTGGCGGGAAAGACCACGAGAGACAATCACGGCAGACGGCGGCCAAGAGATTCTGCCGGCCATCGCCGCAATGTTACATGGTGCCGCCTAAACCACAATTATTTTAAAGTGACGGCTAAAATTCTCCCCCATATACAGATAACTATACTTTGAAATAGTTCGTCAGGTGCGACTGGTATACATCATCGAAATGAACTGACCGCTTCGAGTGAACAAGATTGCCTCCCGCATTCTCCAATCATCTGTAAAAAAGAAAAGAAGAATAAATGAAAATCAGGCGAAGAGATAGTTTTGTTGTTGCTGTTGTCGTTTTTGGAGGGGTGGGGGGGGGGGGGGGTGCGACTGCCTCTTTCAGCCTCCCGTTAGGAACGCCACTAAGCTCCACGCGGCTAGAAACAAAAACATAAAAAAGTCCATTGCTTTTAAACTACAGCGGAGGCCGTAAAGAATTTCGCTGTCTAACCCGGCCGAATAGTCCAGCATATACTCTACAATAATAGTACCTATAGATACACAGGTTTTCCTTAGCGTATTGCCAATGTACTGTCGATCGCCCTATGGCCACAAGAGGTGTTGGCCAACACCCTCTAATTGTACCAAGTAAAATATGAAAGTAAGTTGAGCATATTTCAACTAGTCATAGTAAAAGCAACGCAAATGTCACAAAGGAGGAGGTATAGAAAGAGACAAGACGAAGCGCTTGGTGTTTCTTCTCTATATTCGTCCTAGCTTATATGGCGCTGTTTTTACCGTGCAAGTACCATAGCACCAATCATAGGTCTACAAGGAGCATATTGATACAGAGCCATACCTCAGGGAAACGTCAACTCTCGGCTTAATCAATACGACTGATTTTTGCTTTTGTATTGCCAGACGTTGGCATAAGCACACACAATGTCCTGTCTACACAGTCAGTGATAGCACTGCGGTGTCGATATTGGGCATGCAACGCCGTTTGCTGAGGTCTTACCTTGCGGTTAGCAAAGACTAAATATCTAAGACCACCCACCCTCTCAAAGGTTGGCTACTATTTCGGTCGCGGGTGTACTTTTGGTAGACAGGCGTAACGGCTACCGCGCACCGAACAAACAGTGGAACAAACTCGCATCCGCCAGCTCTGGGCGCTGCCATCTTACCTGTGACGTCACGGCTCTTGGGAGGTCACGTGACGAGTGGTCACATTTGCGTAAAATATGGCGGCCACCGGGGGGGGGGGGGTGCCACTTCCGAACTTCCGGTTTATCACTCTAAGCCCCTCTACCTCGTTGGTTCAAAACGACCAGTATAAAAGACGGAAACGTAGAGTTAGGATGTAGTGTTCGGGTTAGTGTGCCGTTGTATTGTTGTTTGTATGTGCAATGTATGTGTATGTGCTCAATGTTCACCTGAGGCTTGTAGCATTCGTAATGTGTGTAGAGTAGATGTTCCCGAACATCCCGTAGCGCAGTGGTGGCGTGAGGAAATAAGAATATTTTGTGCAGAAATGAATTGGGCGGTACTTAGCGCCACTTAGGCTAGCTACTTGCAACTACTCTGCTTGACCGTGCCATCTGGTGGCAAGAAATTTAACCTTCTTTCACGCTACGCGATAAACAGCGGCTTCGAGTTTGTTCTTTTGGGAGCGGATTTTGGTTTCGCAAATTGAGTTCGTCATTCCTCCGTGATGTGCGGTTGACGAAGGAATTGGGACCCAAGGAACACCGAAGGTAAGAAGTAAAGTGCGTGAAGTAACTGGTTATCGATTGTCTCCGTTTAACATCGAAGTGCTGTCGACGAGAAGACTGAGGAACTGCTTTCGAAACCCAAGTTTTTCTACCTGCGGGGGGAATCTGGCTTCGGAAATAAACACAGTTCGCGGAAAGCTCGTGTTGCGCTCTTATTTGCTGCTCCTCTCGTCCCATACGAGGGACGTAGCGTCCTCGTTAAGCCTTATTGAGCTCGATTTGCTCGGATCAGGGCCGCCATAATGAGATGCGGGCGACGGAGGAACTATTTGCTCCCCTGCTTCAGGCACGAAAGTTTCTCCCTTTCTAAAGGAACATAGGTTACAAGACCGTTCCTCCCCTAAGGGAGGACTATCGATACCCTTTTTTCTAAGAGTGCAGGCAGTTTTCTACTAGCCCTGTTCTGGGTCAGCACAAAATAAAGCCGTACATAATAAGTTTGTTCCCATGAAGATTGAGCTTTTGTGATTCAAGGACAGCTTGAAATCTGTTTTTCAGCTTTCCACGATTTTGACAAAATTTAACTGTCTACATACAAACATCTCATTTACATTATTTTGAGCCCCACTCATCTTTTATATCACTCTCTTTGTTCTCTGTTGCTCCAAGCATGGACTGTTTCTGTTGCTTGTCTTGATACATGCCTGCACATGTATCATTGTGACCCACAACTTTAGCATTTTAGGTGCCTGGTCTTCACAGCAGCTGGCATCCATGTGCTACATGATCGGGAGATCCACAGCATGCAGTATCCTACGGCAGACGTGCTGGGCGCTGCACGTCTCCCTCCCGGTGAGTATGTCAGTTTTGCTGTTATGTCCGGACCTAACGTCGCACAGCGTCGGCTTATTCAGTTCAGTTTTCAGCCGAGGCGGACTGCTCGTTCATATAAAACATAACGGCGCTTTGCTGATGAGTGTGCAGGCTGCTCCGAAGTCAACCTTGAAGTTCAAGCATCTTTTGTCAACTGATACGTCCACTGTGAAGTTTAGCAAATCGGTAGTATTTGTCACGGTGTTCAGCTCGTACGGTGTTGACGTAGCCAGTGAGGGACGGTGCATGACAATTGTGGCACACCTGTCTGCAGCTGGTGCTGTTATAGATAGATGCTGTGATTCGTGTGCGGATGTTTCGTATCCTTCGGCTTCTTGATGCCTGCCTTGGCAATGTGTCCGCATTTCTTGCAATAATTGCAACATGCTGCCTGTAATTTGTAAATGTCTGGAGTGTGCTGCGCATTGCTTCGCCAGCAGTGCTGAGCGTTCCAATATAGTTCGGCTGGTTGTTTGAGCGATCTTGGTTCTGCATTTTGTAGCCACTTGTATTTCGTTGTGCACTTCCTTGAATTCAGCTTGCATCTTTTTCTAGCCTTCCCGCGGCATTCTCTGCTAGCAGGGCAAAGTTGTAGCCAAGTACGAGCTGCCATCACTGCCCTATTTCTGTTTTCCAGAAATGCTGACCACTGGGAATGTTGATGACAAGGAGCAAACCCACAAAAACCCTCTATTAGTGACAGAAGAACAATGGTGTTTATGCTCCATCATACAAGTTATGTGCTGCACTACACTTTCCCCACCCCTAAGCTGGCAGTATGGTGGGAGCTACATGCTTGCAGAAAAGTCAACCGCCACCCTATTGTCCCCTGACCGCTATCTGTGCTCGTTGGCGAAGAAGGGAGCGTGATCATGTGGCGAAAGGTAGACGCACGACTAGTCTATCGAGCAGGCAGCCTCTAGTGCCTTGTCACCTTAGGAGTTAAACAAGTAAATCAAAGAAACAAGCTAGGTCTTGCAAATTAACCATTTATTTAGAAACATAAATTTCCTGTGTAGAAAAAGCCCAATTTTAAGCCAATATCTCATGGCTGTGATCTTAATGCTTCACAATTTTTTTGAAGATACAATAAACGCAGACAGAAAGCTCTTGTGCAACCACAGTGGTGAAGTGAAGTGAATAAAAAAGGAAGGTAAAGTGAAAGACAGTTATGGCAGCATGTCTTTACCAGAAATGAAGGCCCTGGCTTGTGCTGTTTATGAATACTTCGCATTTAACGTTCACTGTGTAAAGCGTAGACTCTCTGTAAACTCTCAACTGCAAAATATTGCGACCAATTCAACATTACGGCTGTTTCCCCAATCTCACTCGAATGTATCCGAGTTACTGCAGCACACCATGCCACGGAACCGCACAAATAAAGAAACGCTGGACGCGTTTAGGTTTTCCAACACCAGGTACAGAACCTTTACCATAGAGTGAGATTGCGTCAATTTGGGAACACGGATTATGAGTGCTGTGCTAGGATCACTTGGAAAATATCTTAGTATTCATGGCAATTATGCCTTCTTACAAAAGGAAAGAGTAAATGGTGTAACATCTGGCACTTCTGGATTTGAGGTGTTTGGTATGTCTTGGTGGTGTTTGTGTGATTCTGGTTAAGACTTGGTCAGCTGTGGTTCTAGGCCCCCAACACTGCCCAGTGGGAGCGGATCGCAGCAGAGTTTGGCAAGCTGCGGAACTTCCCGAACTGTGTCGGAGCCCTGGATGGCAAGCACGTGGCCACCCAGGCCCTATCCGGTGCGGTCTCCGACACCTTCAACTACAAGGGGTTCCACAGCACTGTTCTCATGGCCAGCTGCGATGCCACTCACGAGTTCACTCTCGTAGATGTTGGGCAGCCGAGGCGGTTTAGTGACGGGGGAGTGTTCAGAGAGTCTGAAATGGGGCGGTCTATGCTGTCGGGGAAACTTGGTCTACCGCCAACTGGGCTCCTACCCCGAACAAAAACCAGGCTGCCTTTTGTATTCGTGGGCGATGAGGCGTTCCCCCTGCTTCCTAACCCCATGCGCCCTGCCCTTTTCCAAGGAGAGAGCTGCAGTTACTCTCTCGAGTGTTTAACAACAGACTCTCCAGGGAAAAGAGGATCATTGAGAATGCCTTTGGCATCTTGGCGGTGAGGTGGCGCATTTTCAGACAACCAATCCAGGTTTCTGAGGAAACCCTGGAGGCCGTTGCCGGGGCATGCGTTAACTTGCACAACCACTTGAGGGTGTTGACTACGCTGACCACGAGACCCCTTTTGGTGGTGTGGTGAGCGGCGGCTGGAGAGCTAATGTAGATGATGGCACTGCCCTGTCAGATGTAGTTGCATCAGCTCGACTGTGCCTGGCGACAGGGCTAAAGCTGTGAGGGACGCCTTCAACAGGTACTTCTGCTCTCTCACTGGTGAAGTCCCTTGGCGGTACAGTGTAGTGTTCAGGGGCTCAGCATCTAACGCTTAAAGGAAAAATGCAACAATTTTAGTTTCGAAAGAATTTGCAGTTTTTAATTTTTACTCAACCTTACCACGAGGTTTAGAGAAACCGCCTCATTCTTTTGAAATATCGCAATTCCAATGTGTATTAGCAAAGAAAAATATGAGGAACATTTTGCTATTTACAGCTGCAAGTGGCGGCCATGGGAGCTATGGCATGATACCAACCTCGGTGCATTGTAATAAGTTGGCAAGATGTGCTACTTTTTGCTCAATATCTTACGCTATCTTTCATATATATTGTCGTTTCAACATGAGTAAATTCTGAAAAGCCTCATATCATTGAAAAAAACGGCACTATATTCAGTTCTATGTCAACTCTTTAATTTTTTTTTTTATGTTAACTAACTTACGTGCAGATGCAAAATTGGTTTTCAGTCTCCTTTGCTCCAGACAGGAAAGAAAACAACTACTACAATTATTTGACCGAAGTTCAAAAATTGTTGCACGGCCCCTTTCACTCTCTCGGTAACATTCCAAAGTCTTTTAAACAGTGTAAATTGAATATATATAGGGTCCTTGCACTTGATGCCATAATAGTTGGAAATCCTAGTGGCGTATTAAGGGGCCACTCCGCTTAATATTTGTTTTTGAAAAACTAATGGAGTCCTCTTCAGTATCACCTAGGAAGACCACACGTCAAATATTACGACCTAGTTCTCTCTAAAGGCTTCTTAAAGGGTCCGGCAAACTTTGCAACTCACCAAGTTGCCGAAATTGGCTGACTTGAGCGGGCGAATTGAGGCGGCAACCAACAGCGCAGTCAAGGCTACGGCGTGAGCGTAGCCAACACTGAGCTAAACGTCATCACCATTGCCGTCTGTTTTTATTTCTCCGGGCAAGCGTAATGTATAACGTCAGCAATATTTCCTCTCGGCGCTAAGCGGTGCCCGCGCGATTGGCGTAACACGCCTGCGCAACACGTTTCTTGGGAGCCGTCCGGCCGCCCCGCCGGTATCGCCGTCTCCTGCGTCGCAACCGCCGTCGTCGTCTCCCTGTTTGTGATTGTTGTCTCTCGCAAATTAATCCACAGTACAGCCACTACGTGCGCAGACTTATGCCGTAGTTGGGCAGACGACGTCGAATGCTCTAGACACCAAAACTTGGTGAAGATTGTGGTGCAGACGACACTTGCGCCTGGCCCACGCCCGCCCCATTTCCAATCGCGCCCGTTGTCGTGTGGAGCAGGGGTCTCAAACACGCGGCCCGCAGAGAACAGGCTAAAGGCCGGTTCAGACAATTGCGTTTGAGTGCGTTTGACTGCGTTGCGTCGAGAACCGAAAGCGAGTCACCGGCACATCTGTGCTTCGTATAAAGCGTGGAATCCAATTCAAGGAACCATCTGGGCACGCGATATATGCAGCACGGATGTCCTGGTTTCTCGCTGCCGCAAAGCAGTCAAACGCAGTCAAACGCAACTGTCTGAACCAGGCTTAAGACTCCCGGTTCCCATGTCTCGAGTGCACGCGCAATCGTGATCTCCTCTCGCCAATTCATTTTTGCTCGAGAAGTCGCTCCGCTTTTTCAACGTATTCATATAGCTTTTACTTATGTTTGTTCATTTGAACTTTGTTTCTTTTTATCGCTTTCTTCCCAGCTTTTTGTAGTGCTAACAATTGCGGTACTAGGCTGCAAGGGCCAGCTCCTCGTTGAAGGATGCATCTCGGATGCGCAAAGTCTAAATCAGTAGGAGCAACTGCCGAAGATGAAGCTACGAGCTCAGAATTCTCGGCTTAAAAAAATGTCCCCAATAAAAGACAAGTATGAGTGATGTAATAGAAATCGCCAGGAAAGCAAGAACTGTCAAACAACTGATTGTTTTTAGAGACATGTTGAGTTTGGTTAATTCTTGAGAGAATTGAGCAACGAGAACGACAGTGTACTTGCTCTCTTGTTCTATTAAAAATGCGATCACGTTGGCGCGACAGTATCATTGCAATTATTGTTATCACATCAGGTCAGGGCCGAAAGTAGTCTTATAAACAAATCAAACGTAAAAATGGCACTGGCAAAATTGAGTTTACAAAAAGCATAGAGCACGAGGTGTGTTCTGTTTTAAAGTCTTTTGAACCCCCTCTCTCTCTCTCTCTCGCCCCCCCCCCCCCCCTCACCCCCAACCTTTGACCCCCGGCCTTCCCAGTTTCCGCGATCTGGCCCCCACACTGAAATGAGTTTGAGACCATTGGTGTAGAGGATCACGTAACATCGTGTACCATGTGATAGCCATGTTCTTCACGGCCCGAGGCCAATGTTGACAGAAGGAGCCGAAATTTCGGTTTTTCATTTTTTTTTGTGCTTAAAATGGGACTTAAAAATATATATCCCATTTTTCGCGAAGCAGATGATGTAGTGTTTTATATTAGGGCTTTTTAATGCGAAATCGCTTATCATCTTGAAGTATTTAGAATTGAGCGGAATTGCCCTTTGAAGAAAAATCCGACGAAGTCTAATGTTAATAAGCCGTCTGCGGTATCGCTTGTCACACATTGTACCATTTTCCTATTCGTTTTTAATGTAAGCAATCCTTTGCTATCGTCACCCTAGATCTCAGACTAACTTTGTTTTGTTCTGAGCCGCCTTAGTGGGCTTGACGGTGACTGCAGAAGCCATTTCAGTGAGCAAAACCGAATTCATGAGGCTTGTCCTAGGTTTGAGTGAAGACCGGTATGTATAAAAATTGAGCACCAGCGACTTGTGCGGCTGGCACAATTAATTGTGACGCCAATAACTAGCGTTCTGAAAAACAGTGCCTTTGCACATGAAAAGGCATCGAACAAAATCAGACAAAAGTGAACATGGATTCCAACAAGATTTCAAGCCAGGAATGTTCTTGCATCATGGTCTCGTGCGAGCACCCTAAGAAAATCCTAGTGACGCTAAAAAAAATGTCCGGTGAGACCCGAACCCACACGTTCCAAATTCCACCATGACCAGTATTTATATCAAGCAAAAAAAGGGAAAAACCGTCGCCACAGGCAACCAACCCCAAACGCAAACAGAAAACAAAGGGGGGTTTGCTATACCTAGCCTATACCCGAATCTCTTTCTCCATGCCTGCGCGTCCCCTTCGTCTCAAGTGTCTCGCTTGACCGAGGCAAAGGTGTTACCCCCGCACCCAGACGCCCGGAGGCCGGTTTGTTCCCGGAGTCCACGGCTCTATGCATTATTCCAGGGCAGTTCTGCTTCAGGTGCCCCAGCCTCCCACACAAAAAGCACCCTTGCGGTCGAGGTTTCTCAACCATTTGCTGGTCGCCCCCAACTTCCGCACGCCCACCCCGCATGTTCACCTGTGGCCCCTCGGCCGCCCTCCGGGGCTCCCAGTTTCGACCGCGCTGACTCTCTTCGAATTTCTCAGCCAGTTCCGCTACTTCCTTTGGCCTTAGCCATTCTTTGGTTTCATTCTGAACGACGTAGGCCCGGACATCATCCGACATGACATGCTTTAGCCGATCTGAAATGATCAGCTGCCTCATATCATCTAGTGTCTCTACTTTTCGGCTCTCCATGTAGTACCCGAACATGGTATTCAGATTGGTAGAGAACTGTGCCCACGACTCCTCCTCTTGTTTGCGTGCGACATGAAATCTCCGCTTATACTCATCCGGAGTCATCCTGAGCTCGTCGAGGATAATGTCTCGTAGCTCCTCGTACTGCAATACCCGTCCCTCGGCTCTGTTTGCCACAACGGCGCTCGCTTTCTCGTTTAAAAAAGGCAGGATGAGTGCCCCGTGTAGGTCCTGTGGAACCTCACAACTCGCCAGCATTGTTTCATTTCAACGCCTTTAAGCCATGCAGATACCAATGTGTCCGTCTCGGGCATTGGCGCCAGCACCGCACGTAGCTCCTTTGCATACCGTCCGACTCCCCCCGTACCCCGGGTGTTCTCTTCATGAGGCTGCCCCGTTATTTTGAGCTGCTCTAGCTCTATTTTCTCGAGTTCTATGTTTAGTCTCATGAGTGTTATCTCAGCACTAAGGTCATTCAAATCTGTTGGCTGCCCTCCCTCACTGGTGCCAGCGTCTGGTTCCGAGTTGGCGCCACTGAGGGAAGACCCTGGGGTCTTTGATCTTGCCTCTCTGGTCATGGTGAGCCTCGGAGAAAACGGGAATGGGACTCACCCACTGTTGTTTGGCAAAATCCAATTAGCTGCTCCTCCAGTCGCCGCCACCCACTTGCCGCCGTGCCCCCACTCGGCCTGGCGATCGTGCCCGTCGTCTGGAAGTCTCAGCTCCCTCTTCGTTCACCGAAAAGAAGAAAAAAAAAAACATCACACACAAAAAAACACACAATTTTCCGGCACCACCACGAAGTTCAGCACTGCAGCGACGATCTCGTCTCTCCTCTTGAGGCTTGCCCCGATATTCTGTCGCCGCTCGCTGAAGACGCTTCGCCGGTCCGCAGGTGAAGCCACAGGTCGTCCTGTTCTCCGACGAAGATGACGCCCAGGACCACCTGTCAGCTGCCACCACCCCTTTTGGGTAACTGTACCCCCCCGGGCTTTTCACGTAGATATTGCCACGGTCCTCACTCCGGCAGGAGGGAGCCTTGTCCCCAGTCCAGCAGACGACGACTTCTTTGCGTAACTGTACTCCCCGGGCTTCTCACGTAGAGTTTGCCACGGTCCTCACTCCGGCAGGAGCGACCCTTGTCCGCAGTCCAGCAGACGCGACCTTTGTCCGCAATCCAGCAGAGGAAACACTTGTCACATAAAGCCCAGGTACACTCCGCCTGCCTCCGTTGATGCCGTCGTTTTCGCTCACCGCCCGTCGCAGGAAGTCAGCAGGATCCTGTCGACTGCGCCAGTCAACTTTCCAAGGGAGAGGGGGCCGGTCAGGATGGTGACAACCGATGATGATGTTCGTCGGATGCAAGTTCCCGGAAAGTCGAGTAAGAAAAAAAACTAAAAGTTGTAGTTCGATCCCGCTCGACACATTTCGACGTGGTTGGTTTACGATGGCCAGTGTGGCCACGTTTTTCAAAACAAAACGACAAGTAAACGGTAATATACAAAACTGCCAAAATTAAAACCCCGTACTTTAGTCCCCAGTCTCAAAAGCCGAATTCCCCGAGAATTCTCTCGGCAGCCCTTTTCTAGACTCGTAGAGGCCTCCTTTCCCTCCAGAGACGGACCAATCACTTCAAATTCCACCACTCACACGTGGTACACTGTTAATCCAATGGTCGGCGAGCTGTCATCTTGGCGCTCCAACTGCCAAACCTAAATTCCTTGTAGAGTTGTTCTCTGCAATTTTCCCAGTCTGACTGGCGCCAACCGCTAAGTTATTGCATCGGGCAAAAAGCGACAATTTTACACTAAGCGGCAAAACCCTCTATATACAGGCACATTCGGGTAAAAGTCGCAAGAGTCTCCGCAAACGTGTTCTCCCCGCACCGCCTCTCAAAACCCGAGACGTTTCTTAACGACTGGGGTCCGACTCTTCTGAACCGAGCTCCGCGGCTGCTCGAAGCCACCCGCGCGTGGGGGCGGAAGACGCCCAAAAATGCAGACACAAACATAGACAGATAAAAAAACACTGCCGACGCAACTGTAGAAAGATAGACTTTTCTAAAACAAATCTTACTTATTTCTAACAAAAATCCTTCGTTACTTAACAGAGGACTTATATTTTCTATGTTTGTGTGGTGCTACTTTTTTCCACGTGTGCAAATAAACATTTAAGAAAACGGAGAACTGACTTGGTCAAACTGTTTCTATCTCAGGAGTATCCCAGGTTTCCCAATTAGCCATGTATGTGTCATCTATTATTAACACAGACCCCTTTATAATGACGCACTTTGGGAGACAAACTGGGTAAATACATGCATTTTTGTCTCATTAATATCAATAACTCACATTATGGACACTTTGTTTTGGGGATGGAGGTGTGCATTAACCAGATATCGCTGTATATATCACGACTTGGAGTAAACAAACGTCACAAGATACCACCAATTCATTATTTTCACGTCTCCAACTTGGGACTTCAGAGCTTTGGGCTAGAATGTAATCGAAAGTAGCTGGGAAAAAATGTCACCTTGCTTCCAATAGACATTGCAGTTCAACACACCTTTTCTGGCCACAAATCTGCAGTCGACTGCAGCTTTCATGACCTTTTAAGTTATAGGGAATGCAAAAAAAAAAAGAAACTTAAAATACACCTCGGGTATCAGGCAGCACGGGACATTTGTTTGGTTGTGGAAAACATTACAGGAATGCTCTCGCGTTCTGTAGTGTTTTGGATTTGATTCTCGTGTCACAAAATTTGCAGTCAATTTCATCACATTTGCTGTAGGAAAATGAATGTATCTCGTACAAGCACAATGCAGATTGCTATAGGGTAATTTATTAATCGGTGTTTTGGAACCTCGGTTGTCTGTTTGCACCAGTCAATGCCAAGGAGGCAATGCTTGCAATCACAACAATTTATTGAACATCACGATCATTTCGCAAGCAACCCACATTCATTATGCATGTAAAAAAAACAACCAAAAATAAAATCTAGGTTAAACAGCAAACCCACGAAACCCAGTTAAAAGAGAGGGCGGGAGCCAGATGCAAAGCGGGACTTTGCGACGATTTGAAGATGCGCTCGCATGGTGCAGAAGCCTAGAGGCACAAAAATTGTTCAAAACTCCCAGTGCTTTGTACTTTACATTTGTATTTACATGTGTTATGTAGTTTGTATGCGTACTTACTTTTGCTCTGTGCCGCCAAGATGAAGGAATATCCAGCTCGTTTTGTTTGGGGATTCAAAACTTTAAGTGAGACATCTGCCGAAATGATGTGCAAGACTTGAGAACATCGCCACCAGACGTGTCATGTCCGAAAGGATCAAGTGTCGTGCCACTCGAGCGCACACGCACACTATACAAGACGTTTCCAGTGCCAAGTAGGAACAAAACTTCTCGGGCATGCGACACAGAGACATGGGACTCCGTCAACACCGGTACCTCAGTCGGAAACTAAACCAAACAATATGGCTACCACCCTACTGTCCCTGCGACAGCTGCAATGACGGGGGGTGTCAAAATAATTTTTGAGATACGTTGGCGGTGGACGTCTAAATAGTAAATACCTTATATTATTTCATCTGCAATAAATACACTAAAACTATTACATAAACTAAACAACGAGCAAAATAACAAATCAATATATTATATGCAAAAGTAAAGAAGATATAATGTATCACAAGTGGGCATATTAATATATTCCTGTCATGACATGCAATAAAAAAATTTAAAATTTAATGTTTTGCAAATTGCGCAGGTCAAAACAGAACGCATAACAACACATTGCGTCAATGCAACATTACAATCAATATATAAAATAAACGAGTAAAATAAAACATCTGTGAATTTTAGGATATACAACATTCAAGGTACACAATATTACTATATGAAAAATGTACACAGTGTCTTACTATTTTCTTTTTTTGTTGTTGTTTCAGTGTTTGCTCAAGGGCAGGAACTACTTGGTATTAATGTTGCTCACTTATAAACGCCCGTTCAAACAATTGCAACCAACTACGACCGACTGAGACAAGACCGGTTTTTAAGCCTCTTGCGACGGTTTACAAACGAATACACTGCTGCGGAGCCTGTCGGAAGCCGTCGCAGCTAGAAGCTTAAAAACCGGTCTCGTCTCAATCGGTCGTAGTCAAATGCAAATGTGTGAACGGGCCTTTATCGGTTGTAGGCGCTTTTGGGGGAGGGGCCTAGGATCGCCCACTCAACAGAGTGCACTTGCCGCTGAAAGTAGAAAGTAGCCGCCCCTTCTGCCGGCATGCTACTTCCGTATTCCCCAGACACAGTTACCTAGTTTGCTGAACCCTTGTCGGTTCCGACGACGCTTGCTGTTAGCTCGAACCTGACTTTAGAACCAATTTTTCCAGAAGCAAAGAGTTCGAAGCCTAGCTTGCCGACCAAAGTAGACCATTTCAACAAGCTAGGCCTCCATTTTCAACATACTTCGCTCCACTGCCTTTTTTAAAATTATGTTATAATCTCGAACTCGAGCAAACGCCAAGCCTCGTCAGGACCGACACGGGTTCAGCAAGGTAGGCAACCACGTCGGGAGAAAAAAAACAGCATGCCAGGAGCAGGTGTGAACGCTTCCTACTCTAAGCGTCAACTGCTGTTCTGTTGAGTGGGCCCTTCCAAGCCCACTCCCAGTAATAGCTGCACCTGATAACAAACCAGCCATATCAACATCATGTTTTGTGAGATCAAAGCTTATTACTGATTTTCTTTATAACTAAGCGTTTCCATCTTTAGCTCATACGCCATCTTGTGCATGTTAAATTTAAACCGACTTTGATAGCTAAGGGGCAAGCTCTCAACCTCGCTGACCATAAAGGCCACAAATGCACTATTAGGTTTGCTTATATCGAGGTGAGGCCTTGTGCACACCCTGCCCATCTGACGCACAGATTCTTCAATGACTTTCGTCAGAGCCGCCTCCTCTTGAGCCCTGCCCTGCGGAGAGGTGCCCTAGTGTGTTCTCTTCCTGGGGCGCAGTGGCACTGACTGTGGGGTTTGTAGCTGCCGCTCAACCAGGGCTGGCCTTGGCGGCGACAGCAGGGTGGGGTGAGATCCTGAAGGTGCGCACTGCGGTGGCACCAGCTGAGATGAGCTGGGTACCTGATTGCTCTGCTCGAGCTGAAGGAGCAGCTGGCAGGTGGGGGACAGCTGCAGGTCATCCTGCAACGAGTCCCAGGACGAGCGCAGGCTTGTTCCACAACCACAGTTGGCAGCAACAAAAATAGAGTTGCATTAAAACTTACATTGAAACAGCCACTTCAAGAATATATTTTGAAATTTCGGTTTTCATTAGTTGAGCGTCCTCGTAGGCTTTCTGTAGAGGTGTGCGGAAACTTACATTGAAACAGCCACTCCAACGATATATTTTGAAATTTCGGTTTTCATTAGTTGAGCGTCCTCATATTGTTTCTGTACACGTGTGTGGGTATCAAATTCTTGACTGCAAGCAATGTTGGAAATTTAACTGCAAATCAAATTAAGATATATTACATTTTATGCAAATTGAGCCGAAATAGCTTAATAAAACATAGCTGGAATCCTTTGATACAAAGCATACTTATCAAAATGACTGAAATATTATCTGTTAAACATTTCACTGACTGCATAAAAAAGGAAGGTCAGAAAAAACAAGTTAGGTGTAACATAGAAAGCGAGGCAATGACTAGCTGATTTATTTGAATATTGCTGAAGGTTTTGTTTCTTGTAACTGCCCTTTAAAATTGGGGGTTCAACTATAATAATAACTGGTAAAGGCTGACCTGCAAAAGCGTGCAAAAATGTTAAAACCATCAAGCCAACCGAGACTCTCCGACACATGAGCCATTTATCCTAGCACATCGGTGCAAAGCAATGACGACTGATGGATGTGTGCCAGTGAAACGCAGTTAAGCTTCTCTGTTTTGCTCTGGTGTGAAGTGGAGAAGCTTGACTCCATCTACCAATTCCGGCAGATGGATGTGTGTAAATGAGTTAGTTTAGGGGTTTACGAAAAGTTTTGTTGCTGCTTTCGTGTGTTTTTCAGAGTATTTCTGCCTACTTTTCAGGTACAACAGGCCCGTGCACTTTAAAAGGGGGGAGGGGGTTGTCTGCATCAGGTCTACAGTGACTGGAGTGCATTCTCGACTCGTGCGTGAAGTGTCTACACCACTCACGCATTGAAGGTGGTTCCAATGTTGGAGGAAATAAATCGCATCATAAGAGCTGGTGCGTCATGCTGGCAGGACACTGCGATCCTGACGGTCTGTTGTAGAAGTGTTCTGGTACAAGAGACGAGCTTAATGTAAGCGCCACTGCCATCACAGCATCCCAACTTGTTGCTGTAGATGCCTCCATGCACTGTGAAACTGAGAGTGAGCTACAGAAACAGCATGACACTTTTATGACGTCATCAGGCGAAAATTGATGGACCGCATTGGAAGATGCAGTAAACAGACTTCTCAGAAACACTCTCCAGGTACTACAGTCACGTCTATTAAATGCCATGGAGGTGTCTGTGCCGGGATGAGTAGTAGCTCGGTAACTTCCATACGCGCAAATATTGGTTGAAGGCTCAGCTTTGTCTGGTGTAGACGAGACGGGCTCGTCACGGAAAGCATTTCGTGCTGGATGCCATTCTCAAAGATTACATACTTAGTCCTCTCAGCTGACAGACTGAGTCTGACACCTTTAAGATGTCATTTTATAGCTAGTCAACGGGGAGTATTCCTGTGGCCCACATCCCATTGAGCCAGGCAAGGATCGTCTCTAGCCCCCTGTTGGGTTTTGCATAGAATGCTTGCGTTGATGCTGTCCAGACAGGGTGCACTCAATTAATTTTTATATGACCTGTTCATCTGTATGGTGTTCATGACTGGACGTGAGGCGTCGCAGACCTAAGGACTTCGGACATGCTTGACGGTCTAAGACCTTTTTATCTCAGTCCTGGAATTTTATTCTATTCATGTCGCTTCCAAGCAAAGCAGCATATGGTCACCAATGACAGGCGGAGAGACGGTTACTGCAGTAGCAAACTAAACGTTTAATAAGGGCGAACTTGTGCCCAAATCAAGTAATACAAAGATGTTGAAGCTCGGCGGTGTAACACGATCGAGTGCAAGAGCGAGACTGCCTCCGAACCATTATGCGGAGCACCTTTCGTACCCGCGTGGGTTTCTGAAACCTTCGGCGTGGAACGTTGGGCGTGTAGAACATTGTTATCTCGATAAGACGACAAGGTTCTCGATCTTACAAGAACGCTAAATTGAAAAAATAAATAAAAGGAGCGTCCGCTTCCAGGAATCGAACCTGGGGCCTCTGTACAAAAGCCAAGCACGGTAATCATTCAACCACGCACGCGCTCACTCGACGACGCACGTGGCATTACTCGTCCCTTATCAAAAGCGCATCGTTTCCGGCGGTCTGTATGGCTTCGAAAACAGTTCGAAGTCGTCTCAAACGCTCGTTGAAGTCGCTTGAAAACACTACGACGTCGTCAAGGTAGACGAGACAGCTCTGCCATTTCAATCCTGCCAGTACGCTGTCCATGACACGCTGGAAAGTTGCTATTGGCGTGCACAGTCCAGAGGGCATCACCTTGAACTTGTGCAGTCCATCCGGCGTGACGAAGACTGTCATCTCTCGGTCCCGTTTGTCGACTTCGGTCTGCCAGTAGCCGCTCTTCAGGTCCATCGATGAAAAGTATCAAGAGTGGCGCAGCCGTTCTAGAGTGTCGTCTATGGGGGGAGTGGGTAGACGTCTTTTTTCGTCACCACGTTCGGCTGCCGGTAGTCCACGCAAAACCTAAGCGTTCCGTCCTCCTTAACCAGTACGACAGGAGATGCCCTCGGACTGCTTGAAGATTGGATTATATCGTTGTTCAGCATTTATTTAAAATGCTCCTGGATGACCTCCATTTCTTTTACGGAGTCTCTGTGCAGCGACTGATGCACAGGGAGCGCGTCGTCCTTGGTAACAACGCGGTGCGTCACAACGTCGGTTTGGCACACCTTCGACGACGTCGCGAAGCATTTGCTGTGAGGACGTTAATCAGCTGCCGTTGTTTTAGGCCTGGAAGCTTGGGGTCAATGTCGAGCTGCGCTATGAATGTACTGTTCTGCTGACGTGGCGAGGATTCTTCAGTAATCACGGCGATTTCGGCAGAGTTCTGGAGTTCCTCGAAGTACCCACAGCGGCACCTTTCGTGAGCTGTTGCATTTCTTGTTGGAAGTTCGTCACGAGGACGACAGTGCGTCTATTTTGAAGTCTGGTTACCCGTCGCGACTTCTATTCCCCTTCCCAGGAGCAATGGAACGTTGCCCTCCAAAGCAGCTTCGCCACAGGTAGCTGCATCGGTCACGACGGGTGCAACAACACTTGATCATGGCGGCAGGTTCATGTGGTCGACAGCAACTCGAACGGTGACTGACGTTGTTTAGGGTTCTTCCGGAGGTAGAACCGATGTCCGCAGCATACATCTGTTCTCTCCAAGGTCAATGATGGCGCCATATTCACACAAAGTGTATGCCGAGAATGTTGTCTTTGACACAGTCTTTTTAGAACGACGTATTTCACAGGGCACGTCTCGCCGTGAATCTCGACTCGGGAAGTGCACCTTTTGGACGGGCGTAATAGGGTGTCCTCCGGCGGTCCGAATTGTGGTCCACCCCAGGGCGTCGTAACTATTCGCAGGCTGCGAGAAAACCCCCCGCTCAAGACTGAGCAGTCTGCTCCTGTGTCCACGAGGGCCAATGCGTCTTAGGCTTTGCTAACAACTTTTACGTTGTTGGGCACCGTCGCAGGAACGTCGTTACGATGCGGGGTGTCCGGAGAATGTGAGCGCTCTGACGTTTTGGAAGCCTTTAATTCGGTCGTCTGCGGCAATGCCACCTCCAGTCGTTGCCGCACTTAGTTTTCCCGGCGACCCAGGGGGTACAAGCTTTCTCGGCGGGACCAGCAAAGGGGCGATGCCGGACGTCGTGGAGATGGTCAGCGGGATCCATCCCCACGACGTATGGGTCTATGTTGTTTATGAATGGGCATGTCGATGTAGGACATGCTTCACAGTCTAAGATCCTTATATCTCAGTCCTGAAAAATGTTATACTCTTGACGTCGCTTCCAAGCAAAGCAGCATATGCCATTACTTGAATGACTCTTGACGGTGCTCACGACCTTCGCGCTCCCTAATGCCTTTGCATTGCTTCACTCGTCCTAGATTACTAATGGTGCACCAGCTAATCAAGAACGCATTGCTGAAAGACTAAAAAATAAGCTAATTATTAATGCAATGAATGCATAAAACATAATATCCTACTCCTTCTGCATTTGATTCTTGCCTCAAATAAAATAGACCTTTTGGCAACAGGTATTGCTTTGTTTGTGTCTTTAGCACACAATCTTGCCCAGAGCAACTAGCATGCACTCGCTGAACTGTCCTTTTTCCCTAACAACGAGTTTTTTTTGTTTGTTTTTTTTGTACACAGTGAATACCAATGGCATCCATGCGCATACCGTATCTGCACTTTTGTGTAGGTGGCAGTTAGAAATGCTGAACTTTTGATCTGAGAATATTGGAACACCACACACTTGCCTGTTGGCAAGTACAAAAATTACAATAGAGATCTTGTGACTTACACAGGTGTCCGTGCCGGGGATCTCCTTGTCCGTGGCCTCAAGACACCCATCTGGGTCTGGAATAGGAGAGTAAGCTCTCATGAGGAGCTCTGAAAATGAAAAGGTTTTGCTTAAAAATTAAGCATTCAAAAAGTTTCATCAGTGTGATTGCCCAACATGCTCGAGATAAATCAACACACATATGGCTGTGAAAAATAAGGTTTCAACTCATTATATGCTCAAGCTACTGCCCAAAATGTTTTTAGTTATAATCCCAAGTCCCGCCTTTTTTAGTTTTGACAGGCAAGCTCCTCGGCCTAGCAGTCATACATCAACGACAAGATTGTCCCTCTACAACAGTGAAGCATTGCCAATGTATACTCTAGGCTAACCTCCCATAGTGCTGGATCTACAGGCTGCGGTCGTAAGTACACACATGTGGGGTACGCCTTACAAAATTTTAACTACAAACATACATACGAGAAATCGGGCTTGTGAATGCGTTTTTGCCATAAGCTTTATGTCCACTTTTTTTTCAGAGCTCATTTCTGAGGAGGTCAAATCATAAAAATAAAGCAAAATCAGAGGCTGTGTATTTTTTATGTCCTATACCAGCGTGTTTGTCATCAGCATACTGGTTCAGCAGCTCACTCCCAGATGGCGTGCTGATCAAAAATGCTAAAATGCAAGAGCAGAGGCTGGCGATGAGCAAAATAATGGCAACAATTAATACTTTCAACTAATTATATTCACAATGACCACCTGGCACCAAGTTCACCAACCAGTGTGCAGCCGACGAACATCTGGTATGCAACATAGGAAATGCACGGCTGCCTTTTTTGCTCCATTTTTAATATTTTACCACGTCCAAGTTGAGCTCTAAAAAATGGACATAAAGCATCTCGCAAAACTATGTTCGTGTGCCCAGTTTTAAGATGTATGTTTGTAATTTCAATTTTGCAAGGCGTGCCAAATCTGTTACTCTTTACTGGCGCACCCTGTATGTACAACCACCTTGTTTTTCCGTAACTTTAGTTTGATTACTAAGCACTCTAGATTTTAGCATGGGGCCTACAAAAAGCAGAATGTTGTCTGAAAGGAAACTTGCCTCTATGTCTCTCTGGCGACAATCCCTCACTTGTTTCGGGCGCCGCCACTCGATTTTTCTGTCCCAGGGCCATTCGTGTTTTTTTTTAACTGAAAGGAAGTATGAGCATGTTACACTCGAAAAAGAAATAAAATATTATTTATAGTCTAATGATATAATATGCATAGTACACTCTGGGGTGGATCTGGTGCTTGAGGAAGCTCAGTGAGTTCCATAGCGTCCAGCTTGGCTGCCGGATGTTGTCCCGGCCAGCCCCACTTCGGCCTGTGCAGTTCCTGGCCTCACGACCATACCCGGCTCTTATGGCCTGCCATGCACGTTTGCATTCGCTTGCACTGCAATCTGCAGTCAAAAAAACAAATATTTACAAATCAAGGCATTTACCTTTTGAAGAAACGTTCTAGCCCATAACGAAAGGAAAGAAGACTTGTCTTAGTTCGAGTCCCCATGGAACAAGTCATAAAGGTCTTACTAATTTTCTTCCAATATAATAATAATAATAATAATAATAATAATAATAAATATTTTATTGCCCCTTTTCAACACAGTACGTAGACCGGCCCGCAAAAGCATGGGTATGCTTGTCGGCGGGACCTGGCGTCCAACAGGTTGCTTACATAGTTATAACAAAGCATGCATTTTTTGCATGCAACTAAACAAACCCGAACAAAGAGAACTATACCCGACAAGAGAACAAGGGAAAAACGTGGTCCATTTCAGTCACCTATCGTCTGGCAGCACCATTCTCTCAGATCTTGTTTTAGTCTTTTTAGGGAATCCAGCTTATGAAGCTCTTCTGGTAACTTATTAAAATAAAAAGGAACATAGTATGACCTTGCATTCTTTCCATATTTAGTATAAATTCTAGGAAGAATGAACTTTTATGTTCGCCTCAAAATTCGTTCTTTTGTTAAAGGAATTTTAAAATCACTCCTGAAGTTATGTTTCACCAAAATTTCATAACAGTGCAACCTCTCAGTAGTTAAAACTTCCGCTGCATTCAATTTCTTATTTTTCTCTACTTCTTCGTACATTGTGATATTACAAGCAATTTTATAGAGGATATTATCGATTTTTGATTTTTTATAGTTGGAACACATTCCGTATAGCGAGATTCCATAACGTAGGATAGACTCACCCAGTGCGTTATATACCCTCCTTTTCAGAGAAACGTTCGAAACACTATGCAACCTGTACAAATAGGCTGATACGGTTCTCATTTTTTATGATATATTCTACATGATCATTCCATAAAAGATTTACATCCAGATGAATCCATAAATATTTGGTTGTTAGAACATAATCTAAAGGTACGCAGCTACAGGTTTTGCAACTATCTGGATGAAGAAACAGTGGAGTTGACAAGTTAACATGTTTGTACGGACTATGAAAGCCCATCAACTTAGTTTTACTAGAATTGACAAAAATATGATTGTTAGAAAACCATGTCATTAATAATTCGATATCTTTCTGAAAAGTTGAAAGTGCGCTTGTTTCATCGCTATGTTCTAGTACCAGGGCTGTATCATCTGCATATTGATACACTCGAGATGCAAGAGATAGTGCTCCAATTTAATTTACGTAAATATTAAACAGTAAAGGTCCTATTGTTGATCTTTGTGGTACTCCCGATTTAATTCGGATTACATTACTTCTACCGTCTCTTATTTTAACCAGTTGATATCTATCTGTAATGTAATCCTGCAAAAATGTATGGAAAGGCCCCCTAAAACCCATATTTTTTAGCTTTAATAAAAGTTTTCATGATCGATTGTTTCAAAAGCTTTTGTCAAATCGAGAAAAAGGGCTAGTTCAAAATGATTCTTGTCTAGACTGCAACTGACATAATCTGTAAAATCTTGCAGCAAAAGTTCAGTGCTCTTATTCTTACCAAAACCATACTGGGATGAGCGTATTAAATCATACTTTTCACAATATGCAGTCATTATATTGAATATCCATTTTTCCATAATCTGTGCAATAACTGGTAATATAGAAGTAGGCCTGTAATTTGAAACGTCCTTTCTGTCGCCATTTTTGTATAACGGCCTAACTATAGCGGTTTTTAACTCTACCGGGACATGCCCCGTTAAAAAACTGTCGTTTATTATTTTTAATAAAACTACTTTTAGCTTACAAAAATTATGTTGAATATCCCTTAGCGTATTTTATCAATTCCCGCAGGTTTTGTCAGTGACATATTTTTTATTACATCTTCAAGGTCTATTTCTGTCATCTGTGGTAAGTATGCAGAGTGCAAACTACCGTCGTACTCCTCTCGTCCTCCCCTTTGATATTTTATCCTCTTTCTAAGATCAGTGACCCTTTGAGTAAAAGTTTCGTTAAATAAATTACACAATGAGACAATGTCGTTACCTCCAAAAGCCTTTTCAAATGTTTCATCAATTGTTCGCTTCCTTTTTGAGCCGGTGATGAGGTTGATCAAGTCCCACGTCTTCTTTAGGTTTCCCTGGCACTTCTGAAATCTGTTAGTGTAATAAAACTTTTTCGCTAGTCTTATTTTCGCGGTTACCTTATTGCGTAACTTTCGAAATTCTGCTCTTATTTGAGTATTGTCTGGGTTTCCCTTACATATATTCCATAACCTATCTTTTTCATGACATAACGTCATGATTTCATCATTTGTTCATACATTATCTGGTTTTCTTTGTTTCAGTTTCACTGTTTTCCAACACTGCTGATAAATGGACCCCATCTCGTCACTGAACCTTTGATAAGCAGTAATATGGTCGTATTCCAATAGTGACCCCCAATTATATGCACTTATCATTTTGTCTATTCTGCTATTGTCTAGAATGCGTTTATAGACCGTCTGTTCTTTTCCACTAGAATTTACTCCCAATATAGTCAGCGCTACCAAATAGTGGTCGGCAACTTTTTGCTTAATCACCCCTGAAATTAACTTGAGATCGCTGCCTCTAACAATATGATCAATACAGGAACGCGTAAGGTGCGTTCCTAAACATTCTTCCCTAGTGTAATCATTAATTACATGTTCTAACCCGTAGCCTGCAAGTAGATTCAGGTAGTCAGACACACCGAACCTGGCTGCATTCATAATATCTATGTTCAAGTCGCCAGCAATAATTCAATATTTGTTGTTGCTGAATTTATTGAGTAGCTCGTTGAATTCATCGAGAAAAGAATGTATATTCGTACCAGGTGGCCTATATATCGCACAGATAACAAAGGATACCTGTTGATTCGACGCATACACCACCAAACCTTCCGCGTGTATTCAAGATAACTTTATCTGCTCAGTCATCCAGTTGTTCTTTATAAAAACTAATACGCCACCACCCCGTCTTCCCTCTCTGCACACGGAAAACGAGTAATATCCAACCAGATTAAAACAACTGACCATCGTTGCATCTATATTGATTTCTGTCAAAATGAGTATGCCAAGACGCGTCAATCTTACTTAAGTAGACATTTAATTGGTCCCAATGTTTATGTAGAGATCTTACATTTATGTGTAATAAGTTAAGATTCATTCTACCGCCTTCCAAATCTGTCAACACACTCTGGGCGTTGATATCCCAGTCTTGAAATGATGGGAACGATGTAGCCATAATTAACGTAGTTTAGATAAGTCTTGTTTCTTTTCCACGCGGATCGCAGCCGCTTCTTCTTTTTCCCGGACTAGAATTTTCCCGTTAGTAATCCACACAAATTTGTAGCCCTTCTCTTTTGCGCACGACTTCGTTTTCCATAGTAGTTGTCGAAGTAACTTTGTTAAATTTTCATTAATAAATATCCATTCCTTTGCCAGAGCCCTTCTCTTGGAGATCCAGAGGTCCCTTACCGCTCTTTCTTTGAAGCGAACAATGATGGGCGGGATTTTCCCTTTCTTCGGACTTAATCTGTGTACCGCTTCTATACTGTCGTATGACGGAGCAGGTAGCTGCAGTTTAGCAGAAGGTTGTTGGATAGTTTCCATTAGGTTCTCGTTATCTTTTTTGGGGACCCCGTGAATTTCAAGGTTTTTCCTCCTTGAGTACTGCTCTGCCGCATCAACTGCGGTCTTCAGCTCCTGAATCTCCAAGCCTTTCTTATACATCGTCCTTTCCAGCTCATTTGTCTTACTTTTCAGCTCCTTTAGCTCTTTTTCTTGGACATTCACCTTTTCCAGAATTTCATAATACTCTTTCCCCATCACTTCTAAGGAGTGTTCTATGCCTTCCACGGTTTTCTCTTGACTGGTAAGCTTCACAATTACCGCATCATGTTTGTCAGATTGCTCATCGATGGACTTTTCGATTTTCTTAATACGGGTTAAAACTTTCGTTAGTTTTGTGCTCATGGCAAGGATGTGCTTCATTAAATCTGAAGCATTCGGTTCTTCCGAAGTTGCGCCCACGACGCTGAATTGACTAGCTTCCTGGGAGTCCTTAGCCGCCTGCGTCGTCTGCCTAGCCTCGTGAATCTTACAGGTTGCACACTGCCAAACACCCAAATCCTCTCTCGTCAAGGTTTTAAGCACAGTCTTAGTCACCCCGGCACACTTACCCACATGATAGCTATTATTACATTCTACACACTTTAGACGTTGGCTATCTGCCGGAATTGACTTCAAGCAGCTCAAACAAGCAGTGTTCAAGCAGCTCAAACACTCAACAGGCATCTAGGAAAGGGGAGCAGTCCAGCGAGGCGGCAAACGAAAGAAAGCAAGATTGATAAGAAAAGATCCTTACCTAGAAAATGCAGACGAGAAAACAGTGTTACGTCTTGGCACACACCCCGCTGGACTGCGCCCCGCCGTAGACTGCTGCTTGGTTTTGTTGACCGCAAGGGGGAGGTACCGTAGCCAACAACGTCACTTGAACCAATCGTGATTCATGCGACTATCAACGTCCGACAGTGCAAGTATGGTTTCACTGTCCGGTAATTCGGCGACTTTTTTCTTTGGGCAGTTGATGTTCTGCGATGACTCAGGCACTCCGACGTACTGCGCTCATCCTCCACCACCGCTTGGTTCGTTGACTGTTGGCGATAGTCCCACTTCTGTTTCCTTGGCACGAAGATAGGCTTTTGCCGGGAGCGCGTACCAGGTGCTAGAAAATGCAGACGAGAAAACAGTGTTACGTCTTGCCACACACCCCGCTGGACTGCGGGTTGTGTGGCATGATTTCACTGAGTCGGTTATTCATTTTCCATATTTTTGTGGGGGAGGTTTGGCTGTTCCTTGATAATTTGGGGACCGCCTAAATTTTTTATCATGCACTAAGTCTGGCTCAGAGGCAATAAATCATGTTTAGAATGTACTCAGTGTTCAACATTTGTAAGCTGGCTCAGGTGCTTTAAATAGGCTGACCCAAGTCAGCAGGCTCGATCTAAAATTAACCGTAAAAATCGACGCCTGCACCTAGTAATCTAAACTCTTCGTCAAAAGTGTATTTCACAGATCGTTTTTTCTTGTCGAATTAGAAAGCGTAGCCATCTTTCTGTGAAAAATAGGGCAAAGAAACTTGCCAGGGTCAACGGCCGGCGGCGACGCAGACCAAGTCGAATAGCGGGCGGGTTTGGCGCTCGTATTGATAGATGGTGCTACGTGCTTAATGAGACTGCTTGCGACCACCATGGTTTATTCTAATGAATGTAATCCTTTGGTAATGTACCTTAGGTTAAAAAATGAATACTTACACTAAAAGCAAAACATAAAGAAAAAAAAAAAGAAACATTTGCATAACGAAGGTGCTTTTGCTGCCAACAGATTTCGTCTGCGTGTCGTCTGCTTTCTTTCGCTGGTCGGGTACATCTTCGGACGCTACTCCAGACGACATCTATCAATATGCGCGCCAAACGCACCCACAACTCGACTTGGTCGTTTGCGTCGCCACCTGTCAAGTTTCTGGGCCGTATTTTTTACAGAAAGATAGCTAAGCTTTCTAATTTTACAAAAAAAAAAACCGACCTGTGAAATACACCTCTGACGAAAAGTTTAGATTGCTACGTGCAGGCCTCGATTTTTACGGTTGGTTCACTTTAGATCGAGCCTGGTGACTTGGGATACCCTATATACTTGCATAAGTCCTTCATAGCCTCTTCAAGGTACCGGGCATTCATTGGGTGCTTCAGCTCGAACAAAACCCACACTTGTGTCCCTAAAAACCAAATGCCCGTCAGTTTTTCATCTATGCAGCTATTCTCTATAGTACACACAACCTATCGTTGCATGCTACAGCATGGCACACATGCACACATTTAACTACAAAAGTTGAGCAGCTTGCTGCAATGGGCAAGTTGCCTTGAAACATACTCCCAATACTATTACGGCTAACCTAGAGTGCACTAAAATTTTTTCCATCTTTTTGCGCGTGATGAAATTCTGATGAGCATGTTGACGTACAGAAAAACTCTGAACAGGCTATTCCACCAGGATAGTGTTTTCTTTATGCTAGCGCGTGTTAAAAACTTATCGGTCAGTGCAGGTGTCAATTCGACAATGGTTCAACAATGATGTGACAATTCACTTGACAACAACACTCAATCACTAGTTCGTAAATTGCTCCAGTTTTAAAGTATGCCCTTACATTGCGTGCGTACGATAGAATTCGGCGATCGACGGTAGGATTCGGCTACATAAAATCTCTGGCTCCGTGCGCCTAGCTGATCTCGCTTTCAATAAGAGCTGTGCCCCTCGAGCAGCGGGAACACCTTTGCCCAGCTTTCGGTTCAGACCGTGAAAGTAAAGAATGGAGGATCGCAGCGATCATCAAAGATTGCGACCATCTGTGTCAACAGTATACGTAGCTGCCCGTGCGCCTCGAATATACGGACATGCGGAGGTGCCCTAGTGTTAATACCCTGTTTTCGTCCGTTTAAGAAACGGTGGACATGAACTAGCTCGCTGATCGCTGGTCAACTATTCATAGTTAAGATCTGGAATACGCTCGCGCGGCGATCCAGCTGCCGTGCTCGCTCTATGCAGCTCGCTCAAACAAACGTTGAGAAATGGATACTTACTTAGGAGGTTGCCGATGGTTTTCCAGGAATTCTCTCGCGTTATCTTGTCACGATAATCGTGTCGGGATGTGTCCCATATCCAAGGAAACTGCTCTACTTTTTTAATAACTGCTACCTCAAAACAATAAATTAAACTCGTCAGCCATCATCGAGGGAACGGGAGTCGGGACAGACGGGATGAAAAAAAAGTAGGAGGAGCCACACTCCTTTTCTTTTTTGTGTCGTCTCCTCATTGGCTCGTCGGAGGGCCGCTTGCAACTCCTTACGACCAGGTACGACCGACTATGCGCAGTAGCTTAGACCTCGGCATCCTCGGTTGCCATGGCAACCAAGTGGTTGTAAGAGGTTTCAAGAGGTTTTAGCGCACTCGGTCGAAGCCGGTCGCAAGAGCCTGAACGGGCCTTTACATTCTCCGAGTCGTTTGGCTCGCCTTTGAAGCGCCCCCTTTGGTCCGCCGAAAAGTATACCAGCGGTGGAACTGCGAAGGAAGTGACGCTGTTGCTAAACATTTTCAAGGACTTCGTTCATGTTACGTTTGCGCCATAAAACCATGTTCTTTTTTTTTTTTTCATAACGCAGCTTTTAGGCCCCCGTTTCCGAGTTGAGCGGCGTCGATGCCGCCGACGGCGTCGGCGTAACCGCGCTAATTCTTGTAGGAAAATTGACGTCACGTGACCTCAACACCAATTCAATTCCCCGCTAAATTTAGTTGGAAATTCAGTTCCTCCGTTAGATTTAGCGGAAAAAATTCAGTCTCTCCGCAAGATTTAGTTGTAAAATTGACGTCATATGACCTCAATTTCACCGCTAAATCTAGCGGAGAAACTGAATTTGTTCACAGGTGACGTGACACCAAGTTATGTGACGTGATTTCCCCCGCCAAATTTTAGCTGGGAAACTGAATTGGAGGGGGAAGGGAGGGGAGGGAAGGAGGAGGAGGAGGAGGAGGAGGAGGGGAAGAGGAGAGGGTACGGAGAAGGTGGATTGGCATACCCTCCCCTCAGCACCCTCCCCTCCTTATCCTGAAGAGCTGCTCTCTAATATCGCATTACAGAGATTTGTAAACGTCTTTCTTTTTAGAGTGCAGCTCTTAGACGCCCATTTTCAGGTTTTGCAGTGTCGCTGTAGGCGTGGAACATTCACGTCACATGACCTCAATGCCAATTCAACTCCTCGCTAAATTTAGCGGTAAATATCGCGGCACATGACTTGGTGTCACGTCACCTATGTACAAATTCAGTTCCTCCGCGAGATCTAGAGGGAAAATTGAAGTCACGTGACCTGAACAGCAATTGAATTCCCCGACAAATTCAGCGGGGAAATTGAGGTCACGTGACCGGAACACCAATTCAGTTTCCCCGCTAAATTTAGCGGGGAAAATGACGTCACATGACTTGGTGTCACGTCAAATATGAACAAATTGAGTTTCTCCGCTAGATTTAGGGGGAAATTGACGTCACGTGACCTCAACAACATTTCAATTCCCCGCTAAATTTAGCGGGGAATTGAATTGCTGTTGAGGTCAAGTGGTTTTAATTTTTGCAGAGGAGGAGGATTGGAGGTTATGCAGAAGGAGGAGGGTAGGGTACGCAGGAGGAGGAGGAGGAGAAGGAGTAGGGGAGGAGAAGGATGGGAGGAGAGGGAAATGAGGGGAGGACGGGGAACAGAAGACTAGGGGAGGAGGATGAGGAGGAAGGGTGGAGGAGAAAGAAATGAGGGGAGGACGAGGAAGAGAGGAGATGGGGAGGAGGGCGGGAAGAGAAGAAGGGGGACATATCCTCACCTTCATACCCTCCCCTTCTTCTCCTCGAGAGCAGCGCTCTAATTTCGCGTTTGAGATTTGCAAACGTCTTTCATGTTTTTTTTTGCCTTCTTTCTTTTAGGCGTGTTGGACGATTCTAGACACACAGAAAAAAAATATTATGGCTCATGAGCAACCAGGATACTCGTGCGTTGGTGACATGCGCGTAATAGGATGTCAGACTATCGCGTTTTGCCTCGCGCATATCCCCTTACGTAAATAATTATTTTATTAAAATACGCACCGACAGATTGCTCAAATTTGTTTCACATAGATCTCCTAAAGCATACCAATAAAATTAATGCTTACCTTGGCGACATATTTGGTACCAACCAGGGTGCACGTTTCAAAGCTAAGCCTGGCGCTGAACTTTGCGCCTTTTTTGGAGGAGGAAACGTGCAAATCTCAAATACGCATTTATTTTTTTCGAACCACTCTTGCAGATAGCTCTCAGTATTTACATATGGAACGTTCATAGGTCACGGCTCCTCTATATGAAGTTTGAACGTACTCCGATTGAATGTCTAGGAGATGTACGGCCCTAACCACATACTCTCCTATTTTGCCTCATGTCTCATTTTACACCACCTTACCCTATTATTCCACATGAAGTATATCGCCACCGCTCAATGCGAATTCATGTAAACGCCATGCCTCTAAGGGTTTTAATGCGCTACCGTCACATCCATATAAATGCCAGCCGTAGACCGCTTCTATTCCGCTCTTCCAAAGGCTGATTGATTGTGGTCGAAGAACCCTATAACCCGTTTTTTTTTCCTACATTAGTTCTCGCGCGAAGAACTAAAATGTTGTTCCGGATGAGCGCTCAGCATGATTTTTGCCGACAATGCAAGTATTTGTTTACAAAAAGCGAACAAGCTCGTACCGAAACCGAAGGTCCAGTGAAGAGGACTCTGACGTTAGAGTCTCTGACAGATATTGGTTGGAAGGAAGCAATGCCACACAGTAGACAAAGCCTGCGCGGCTGAGCCTTCAAACGTATATCTGAAAGATGGCTATACCTGGTAGACCCCACAGGACGGTGTAGGCCCTGAACGAATGTAGACGGCGAAGAAACAATTTTCCCGTTAACAGAGGGGCGTTTAGAAGTCCTGATTTTATTAAAAATCCGTGTGGATAAGTTTGGCCAAATCAATGAAAATAACATCAAACCTGATTATAAGCAAAATGATGCAAATCTCGTACTAAGTAAAACAACTTGTGTTTCATACGAATGTTTGTGCGGAACCCTCCTCAGGATAGTAAAAATACGATGATGGGCAGTTAATAGCTCATGCTCTTCAACGATCAAATATGTTCCAGTGGTTTCAATAGAACACACGTGAGTATAATTAGCTGAAGTAAATTTTGTATCCCCTTCGTTCAAAATAGGAACAATTTGGGTTATTTTCCAATTAATTATTTTTTTTATAACAAATATTAAAAAAATGTTATTAACTTTGGACTAGGATGCGGTGAAGCACCCTGCTAAAAATGTATTTGAAGGGTATTGTAGGCCAGTGTCTTTGATACTGAAGTTCGCCGTTCTTATTAAAAAAGACTGCCAATATTGCTATTCGAACTGGATTCAAGGAGCTAACCTTCTTTTCTTTACAATTATATCTCAATTTGGTAGTCTTTGCTATTGTGCATGTTGCCCAGAAAAAACCATATGGAGGTCACTGACCTCGGCCAACGTTCTCCGAAGGTCGCTTTTTTTTAGCAAAACGGTGGCTACACTTTAGATAGTTACGTAATAAGAAGGTGAATGACCAGCGAAGCTGCTTAGCACACGACACAAACGCGATACAGAATTTTGAACAAGGTTATGAGCACATTTACGCACGATCTTTATCGGTGGTGCTTGCCGCCCGCCGCCGCCGCTGACATTCTCGTCGCGGTTTCCGCCGTTGTTCTTCGTGAGCGCGTTGCTCTTCGGGAGTCCGGATTATTATAGGAAGCCTCCCCATTACGACTAGAGAAGGGAAATTGAAAATGAAAAACGGCAACTTGTCTTTCTGGTTTTTTATGTACATTGGCGGGGACGACTTTCGCCTCCCCGAGGAGACGGAGGAAAATAGACACGCGCGACGGGAGACGGGACCGCCACCCCAGGAGAGCGGAATGAATCTTGGCATGCAAGCTCTTGGAACGACGCCAAAGAGAAGGCGCTACGAGTTTTTCTTGGCGCACATAAAAAATTGACGGAACCCGAGCCATGTACAGCTTCGCTGTGAAATGCAAAGCTTCGAATATACCTTAGCCACTGTTTGGTGGCAAACAGCGTAACAAAGACGTAGAACCAGAGAGGGCGCTGACTTACACCCGAATTTCACAAGTGCTACTTGTAAAACGCCGCAATATCTTATAATTTATGCTGTGGCCGACAGAGACGCGGCCGTCTGCGGCCCATGGCTTCGAGGGTAACCCGAGCCTCTGGCAAGGCAGTCAAAAACAGGGGGCTATACGCGTTCCCCCACTGAGCCCGGGAGGGCAACGTGAGGAGACGGGAACCACAGAGCGAGGTGCCGAAAAACACAAAATGCGTCGGAGAATTCGAAGATGGGGGAAGACTCCGAGAAGCTTGGCGACCACTCACGCCGACAGCATCCCTCTCCGACCTGCGTATACTATCCTTGCTGTTTTATGTGACATCAGGGTAGTAGAGTCTACGTGCTCTGAACAGGTCTGCCTTAGGAAATGCTCTCTCTCTGGTGGAGAAAACGACCGGCCTGAAGGACCATGGCCAGCCCATAAGAGTTCTACGATACTGTAAAACCCTTAATGTTCGTGAGCCCTGAATGGTCGCGAATTTCGCGATTTGAAAAATTCGCGAAAGTTAAGGGCACGCGAAAAATTTCAATCCTTAAGAGTTCCAATGGAGGCGTTTGGAATTCGCGAAATTTAGGGGCCGCGATTATATCCTCTGTGAGCAATTCGCGAAAAATAGGAGCCGCGAAAATAGAGGGTTTTACAGTATCGCCCCCAGTTCCCGTCTCTCTCTCTCTCTCTTCTTCTTCGTTTCTGTCGGTTTTATTTAACAGTCCTTAACGTGGGAAATATAAATACTAGACATATGGGCACTAGTGTGCAACATAGAACTTTTGAAGGAGCCGTAACAGAAGAAAGGAGGTTAACTAAATCTCCAATTGGCAACTGAGTCGCCTATACTCCCTTTCATCTTACGATGAATCGAAGCAGAAACTGCCGGACCTCTCAGCCAAACTAGCACTGTGAACGATTCACGCGACTACAGGCCCCGCAAGTCGTTTCGCCCCTTCCGAAAGTCACGTTGCACTCACACTGCATTGCATTGGCTTCAATCGTTTTAGTGTCTTTCAGAAACTATTGTAGGATAGAGTGTCCGAACGAGTTTGCTTTGATTTCGACGTGAAATGCTAGTAATTTTAAGGTCAAGAAAAATTAAATAAAAAGTGAAAGCCGTTTACAACTCCCTGTAACGCCGAATTGGAGCGCAGCTCTTGAGGAGTTGCAGGGAAGGGTACTGAGGGAAGGGTAGACCCCTCCTCCTTCTCCTCCTCCTCCCCTCATTCTTAAATATGCTCCGGTATGGTCCCCTGACCTCGGGGGGAGGGGGTCACGTGACCTCGGGAGTCACGTGACCTTGGGGGTCACGTGACGTTGGGGTGACCTTGGGGGGTCACGTGACCTCGCGGTTACGCCGACGCCGCTCAAGCCCCGAACGGGCGCCTAAGAGCTGCGCTCTAAAAAGAAGCAAGTTAAAATGCACGTAAACTGTTCCTCCGGTCCTACCTTAAGGGCCAATATCAATAGCATACACACACAGAGCAGGGACGTAGCCAGAAGGGCGGGGGGGGGGGGGGGGGGGGGGGGGGGGGCCTCGGCCCCTCCTGAAGTCTTCCATTTTGCTGGGACCTCCTCTCCTCCCTCTCCTCATACAGCCATTTGCCATGGGCGCCCCCCCCCCCCCCCCCCGAAACAAAATCCTGGCTACATGCCTGACACAGAGGCTACGTTTACATGGGTGCCACTGCAGCGCATCGGATCCAGGTAACGAATGGAATCGGTCCATGTAAACGGCTCGGATCGAATCGGATTGGATCCGATCTGATCCGCTGGGACGGGATGGTTCCAGATGGCTAAAAAAAGGGGTATCACCTTATGCACTTTTGTCCCATATAATACACCCCAAAACTTCATTTCGACGTACAGCTCACTACAGTGGCACAAACGGCCCCAAATTTTACGAGGAGCTTGATAACGGTGCGGTATAAATTTTTAAATAGCTAAAGTACGTATCAAAGACCACAAAAATAAAACACAGGTTTTGCAGTAGGGCCAAGAAAACGCGATTATTTTTTTTTGTAATCAGTAACATCTACATTAGCTTTTTTAATAAGTTGTACGACTCGGCTATCAAGCCCCTAGTAAAATTTGAGGCCGTCTGTTCGAATACAGGGCGCTGTAAGTCGAATTGAAATTGTAGGGTGTATTATGTGGGACAGAGGGTGTGTTGTGATTTCGGCGTCAACAAGGTGGGAGCAAGAAAATGAAGAAGAGAAAGAGACAAGAGCGAGCAGTTTGTACGAGAAAAGAGACTGAGACGAGAGACGAAGACGAAGTACAAAACGTTCTCGGGGCCGACAGGGCAAGCATCAAGCTCACGGGGGCGAAGGCTTGCAGCTATACGCAAGGTCTTCACCCCACGTCGAAGTCTTGCAGCTTTACGCAAGACCTCGTTCCGCCAAGACGGCACAACCAAACCCGGACTCCGCCGCTGCACCACCAACGAGAAAATGAACTCTGATGAAGCTCGCCGCATCCGTGAATTGTAAGACTTCCATTAGTATCGTTTCTTTTTTTTTTCTCCTTTTCTTTCTGTACTTATGTCATTCGCGCTTTAATCTTGTACTTTTTGTTTTAATCATTATATTATCTGTCGAAATCTAAAGTTTATTTTTCTTTCTATCTATCAAACTGGTCTCGATTTCATTTCTCTTCGCGTCGCTGCGAGAGTGAAATAGTCCACTACATTTCTGGCGTCCGCGACAAGACTGCTCTTAATTTCCACCTCAAAGAGCTCCACCTCGCTAGTGTCCGCGTTGGTTGAGGATGGATCTTGAGAGGTTGACGGTAATTGGTAAAGAATAGGGTTTCTCAGGGGCTTCGCTAAAACAATGGATAGACGAAGAACGCGCACGCGAAAGAGAGGAGCGTCTAACAGAACGAGAAAGGGCTCGAGAAGTAGAAGCTCAAACGAGTGCTCGTTTAGAAGCAAAACGCACTGTGCTCGAACTGAAGTTGCGGTTACAAGAGCAGCAAGGAGGATCGATCACTCGGGTTCCAGACAGAGGTCGGCATTTTAGGTAGCCCTCACTCACCCTCACCTTCACAGCCACACTCACCTAAGCCCCTCACTCACCCTCACCCTCACAGCTACACTCACCTTCAGCCCCTCACTCACCCTCACGATCAGTCACACTCACCTTCAACCCTTCACTCACCCTCACTGAGCCTCACGGCCCTCACGCACTCACCGCCCTCACGGCCCTCACGCCCCTCACAACCCTCACGCCCCTCACCGCCCTCACGGCCCTCACGCCCCTCACTCACTCATGGCCCTCACGAAACTCACCGCCCTCACGGCCCTCACCGCCCTCACCGCCCTCACCGCCCTCACGGCCCTCACGCACTCATAGCCCTCACGCCCCTCACCGCCCTCACAGCCCTCACGGCCCTTACCGCCCTCACCGCCCTCACGCCACTCACCGCCCTCACGCCACTCACCGCCCTCACGCCACTCACCGCCCTTGCCGCCCTCACACACCTCACGCCCCTCACGCACTGATAGCCATCACGCCACTCCGGCCAGCTTCAGATGGGGCGATTTCGCCCAGAAACTTTACGTCGCAACACCAGCAACACGGGCCGCCCGCGATCACACGCAGCAACCAAATGCTGCAATTTGCCATCGTCATCATAAAATTTTATTTTTCTTGCACTCTTTAGACACAATTACGCGTTATAAACGTGTTTTTATGCATTTAAATCTCGTTAAGAATACTAATGCACCTTTCTGAAACAGTTTATTTCCAAAAAGCGATCGATTTCATACGAGAACCAAGTCTTTCGGTGTCATCATCACCGGCACGAGGTATCACGTGAAAATTTTGCGTCCCTGATTGGATGCAGCCGCTTCAAACGTATTCGAATTGCTCCGAGTTGCTCGCTTATTTCGAGTTGGACCCGATCTCAGCAATTCGTGTCGATCTAGGGAACGCTAGAGAACAACCCGTCATTAACACCAAAATTGCTGAGAAAGATGCTCGATCTGAAGGGGGGCCTCACGCACTCACCGCCCTCACGCACTCATGGTTCTCACACACCTCATGCACTCGCCGCCCTTACGGCCCTCACGGCCCTCGCGCCTCTCATGCCACTCACTGCTTTCACGCACTCATGGCCCTCACACCCCTCACGCACTCACCGCCCTCACACCTCTCACACGCTCATGGCCCTCACGCCACTCACCGCCCTCACGCCCCTCACGCACTCATGGCCCTCGTACCCCTCACCGCCCTCACCGCCCTCACCGCCCTCACGGCCCTCACGGCCCTCACTGCCCTCACCCCCCTACGGCCCTCACGGCCCTCACCGCCCTCACAGCCCTCACGGCCCTCACGGCCCTCACTCACCCTCACACTCATGAATTTTCCTGGTTCAGAAACTCACTCACCCTCACCTTACCTGTAAAGATGAGGGTGAGTGAGGGTGAGTGAGGGCCCTCATGAGTGAGGTTTGCCGAGGTATGGTTCCAGATGCATCTGATGAAGGTACGACTCCTAGTCTCGCTTAGGGGTATCGGAGTCCACATAAACTTACACCCCTCTTTAACGAAGAGAGCGATGAATTGGTTGCATACATCAACGTTTTGAGCGGGTGGCAACCAGTCAAGAATGGCCTCGGGAAAAATGGGCCTTGTCCTTGAACCTATGTTTGAAAGGAGAAGCGTTAAGTGTAATAGGACGCATGGCTGCCGACGATGCCATGGACTATGCTAAACTGAAGCAGACTCTTCTCCAACGATTTCGCTATACTGAGGAAGGATATCGTGTCAAGTTCAGAGAGGCGAAACCAGAGAACTCCCAAACGGGAAGACAATTTTCTGGTTGTCTTTTAGGTTATTTTGACCACTGCCAGGAGATGGCAAGGACGGAGCGCACTTATGACGCACTTCGGGACAAAATTGTCTCCGAAGAATTTCTGAACAAATGCCACGAGAAACTCGCAATTTTTATAAAGGAAAGGGGCTGCCAAGGGCTCGACAAGCTAGCAGAAGCAGCAATCCACTACCTCGAGGCTCAGGGGTTGGTTAACCTCGGCAAAAAGAAAGAAGAGACTGACAAGCCGGCAGGGCAAGTTAGGATGTCTGATCCTCAAGGTGCAAAGCAAAATCTGCAGTGCTTCCTTTGCAATAAACAAGCCATCGGGCAGTAGACTGTTGGGCAAAATGAAGAGGACCCAATCAAAAGACGAATTTCTGCTGGAAATGTCGCTAGAATGGGCATAAAGTTGAGGCTTGTCCGAAGAAGACAGACGGTGGTGGACAATCGTCATGTTCTCTGACACGTTGGAAGGATCGTAACGTCTACGGATTGGAAAGTCGTCCATCCGAACGCTTTGCTGGGAAAGCTGAAGAGTACAAAACGGGAACTGATGGTCAAGCAGACGGCATGCCCACGGCTACAGGACTACTCGAGGGTCATCAGGTCACCGTCCTGCGAGATTCTAGGTGTAACTTGGTCATAGTCAAGCGGTCCCTGGTTCCTGATGTCAAATTTACAGGACGAAACCGCGTTATCTTCCTGCTTGACCGGACAGAATTGTGTCTGCCTGAAGCGGTGGTTGACATTGATTCCCCGTATTTCCAAGGCAAGGTGACAGCGACCCGTATGGAAAATCCTCTCTATGATGTCGTTTTAGGAAACGTGGATGGTGTGCGGGATGCCTCCGATCTTAATGTTATATGGAGTAGTCAGCAAGACACGCCTCTTCAAGGAGAGAGAGGCAAGCGACTGTGGCAGTTCAATAACTGAACCAGTTATCATTGAGACGGACCTTTCATCGGCTGCCAGAGAGCCAAACGAGTCACAGGCCGGAGCCGCAGCTAAGCTGGCCTCGCGAAACTCTGGTCAATTACTTGTGGCGGTAGTGAATCCATTGGCCGTCAACTCGACGGAGCTAAGCGCCAAGCAGAGAGAAGACAGTACTCTCCAAAGATGTTTTGAAGCGGTTGGGAACAAAGTTGCTACAAGATCAGCTGAAATTGAGTTCACACTGATCAACGGAATTCTGTTTCGACGGTACAAATTGCCATCAAAGAAGGAGATGGAATAGCTCGTTGTTCCAAGCAATCTCCAGGACTTCGTGCTGAAAATGGCGCACGAGGGAATTCTCGCTGGACATCAGGGAATTAAACGCACGACAGGTAGAATCCTCGAGGAGTTCTACTGGCCAGGAGTTCATGGAGACGTCACTCGATTTGTAAAGTCGTGCGACACCTGCCAGAGAACTGTCCCAATGCACCAAGTAGGCCGCGTACCTTTGGGCAACATGCCAGTCATCGAAACACCATTCCAGCGGGTCGCCATCGACATTGTATGACCCCTATCTCCAACATCTGAGAAGGGAAACCCTTATGTACTCACCATGGTTGACTTCGCGACGCGCTACCTTGATGCGGTTGCGTTACCAAGCATTGAAACGGAGAAAGTCGCCGAGGCTTTACTAGAGATGTTCTCACGTGTGGGATTTCCCAGAGAAATCATTAGCGATCACGGCAGATCGTTAATGTCTGGGCTCATGAGGGAGTTCGGCCGGTTACTTTCGCTTAAACATATGCCATCCACGCCGTACCATCCTATTGCAAACGGCCTTGTGGAACGTTTTAACGGCACGCTGAAACAAATGATCCGGCGAATGTGTCAGGAAAGCCCCAAGAGCTGGGACAGATACTTGGCACCACTGTTATTTGCATATCGTGAAGTGCCACAGACCTCCCTCGGGTTCGCACCTTTTGACCTACTGTGCGGTAGATACGTCAGAGGACCCATGGTCATATTAAAAGAGCTCTGGTCAGGAGAGAGTATCGACGACGAGACAAAGACTTCGTACGGCTACATGGTCGAGCTTCGGAAGCGCTTAGACGACACGTGCCGAATAGCCCAAGAGGAGCTCAAGAAAGCGAAGATGACACAGAAAACCTATTATGACAAGAAGACATGAAGGCGCCAGCTCACTGTTGGAGACAGCTAGGGTCCTGCTCCTTTTGCCATCTGACACCAATAAGCTGATCCTTCCCTGGAAAGGCCCCTTCACTGTCTTAGAGAGACGAAATGACGTTGACTACGTCATCGACCTTGGAACAAGAACCAGCTTGTTACATATCAACATGCTGAAAAAGTACGAAGAGAGGACAATCGTTGATCAGACACCTCGACGAGCTTCGGTCGCATTCCATGAAGGGAAAGTTGAGGAAGAAGACCTCCCGTGTGCAACACTGCAACAAAACGAAACTTATCGAGACGTGAAAATATCAAGGGACCTGACTGCCGATCAACGAGCACAAGTTTCCAGACTACTGAAAACATACCAAGAAAGTCTCTCAGATGTGCCAGGAAGGACCCACCTGGTAGAGTGCAAGTTGAAAGTCACGACCGACATTCCTAGTCAAGTCCATCAGTACCCCATATTATTCTCCATCCAAGAAACGGTACAGGAGGAAGTAAAAGAAATGCAACAGCGGGGCATCATTGAGCCCTCCAAGTAACCCTATCAAGCACCCATCGTGATGGTAAAAAAAAAGACGGGGCAATCCGACTCTGCATTGACTTCAGACAACTGAACAAGGTCCTGATTCCCGACAGTGAACCCATCCCAAGAGTAGACATGATGTTTGCAAAGTTGGGAACAAGCCGGTACTTCTCGAAGTTTGACTTCTCTAAAAGATACTGGCAGGTTCCGATGCACGAAGATTCAAAGCACATGACAGCTTTTTCTTCCACGTCTGGATTTTATCAGTTTCGATTTATGCCCTTTGGCATCAAAACAGCACCAACTGTATTCACCCGCCTTATGAGAAAAGTGGTCGAGGGGGTCTCGAACATCTACCACTACTTTGATGATGTCCTCATCGCAACGGAGTGCTGGGAGGAGCATTTAACGACTCTGGAGTTGTTCTTCCAGCGCGTGAAGCAGGCGGGTTTAACGATCCGTCCCACAAAGAGCCAGGCTTCGCATCTGTCAAATTTCTTGGCCACATCGCTGGACATGATCTCCTGCGCCCTCAAGTCGAGACCCTGGAGAAAGTGCAAGCTACCAATCGACCCGAGACAAAAAAGGAAGTGCGATCCTTCCTTGGCCTTACGGGCTACTATAGGGAGTTCGTACCCCAATACTCTGAAATATCTCACCCACTTACGTAGTTGACACGTAAAAGAGCACCAAACAAGGTGCACTGGGGGAAGAGCGAACAGGCGTCGTTTGACAAGCTAAAAGAACTTCTGTCCAGTCAGCCCATCTTAAAAGCTCCAGAATTATCAGAACCTTTCGTGTTGCGCGTACCGACGCTTCGTCGAGAAGTATAGGAGCCGTACTCACGCAGCGCCATAATGATGTTCTTCACACCGTATCGTACCCAAGTCGTCGATTTGCTGCCACGTCAAGCTGCCTACTCGACAGTGGAACGAGAAGGACTAGCCATTACTTGGGCGGTTAAGAAGTTTCATGTGTTCTTATTTGGAAGACCATTCGTTCTGCAAAAGTGATCATCAGCCACTCGTTTACATCAATTCTGCAAAGCATGTAAACAGTCGCGTATTACGTTGGAGCCTAATGCTGATGGAATATGACCTTACTGCTGAGTACATTAAGGGTAGTAACAACCTGGGCGCTGATTACATGAGCCGCATGTCTGTTGCTGAATAAGATTTTTTTTTTTTTTATAAAGCAACAATATCACGAATTTACTGAATTTTTGGAATTGTATGTGTGCCCGGCGGTGCTTATTGAGTGACTTTTGTAAATGTATGTACTTTTGTGTCTGTCAGAAGTGATGTGTTTTTCAATGTGCATTGTGTTGTGATAGACTGCGAACAATATGACTTAAAACGTGCTAGAAGTTGTTTCAGCTGAACAACATTCTCAAGTGGAGGGTGATTGTGGTGATTTCGGGGTCAACAAGATGGGAGCGAGAAATTGAAGAAGAGAAAGAGACAAGAGGGAGCAGTTTGTACGAGAAAAGATACTGAGACGAGGGACGAAGACGAAGTACAAAACGTTCTCGGGACCGACAGGGCAATCATCAAACTCACGGGGGCGAAGGCTTGCGGCTATACGCAAGGTCTTCACCCCACGTCGAAGTCTTGCAGCTTTACGCAAAACCTCGTTCCGCCAAAACGGCACAACCAAACCCGCACTCCTCCGCTGCACCACCAACGAGAAAATGAACTCTGATGAAGCTCGCCGCATCCGTGAATTGTAAGACTTCCATTAGTATCGTTTCTTTTTTTTCCCTTTCTTTCTGTACTTAGGTCATTCGCGCTTTAATCTTGTACTTTTTGTTTTAATCATTGTATTATCTGTCGAAATCCAAAGTTTATTTTTCTTTCTATCTATCAAACTGGTCTCGATATCCTTTCTCTTCGCGTCGCATACCTGCGAGAGTGAAATAGCCCACTACAGGGTGTAAGAATACACCCGATTACACCCTTTTTTTCAGAGTAAGACTCTTCATGAATAAGCTACCGGATCGAATCGAGTGCTCGAGCGAGGGATCACGGGAGCGTTGCGTTGCATGACGCTAGGCAAACCGGAAACCTCGGAAACAATCGAAAGGTCACGAGGTTTCCGTTGTGATCCTTCGACACGAGGTGCCACTACTGGTCGATTGGATCCATGTAAACTAGCCATAGTTTACAGGACGTAGGGTCGTTTTTAATCTTCGCAGTGATCTCCTCTCTTGACAACCGCAATTGCTTTCTAAATAGGCCGAAATGGGAGGAAGCAGCTTGAAGGGAGCCGGCATGCATTCGTACTGTCGAGTAGTGACCTTGCCTTCCTGTTTCCGCTTTCCGCTCAAAGGAAGGGACCGAATGCGACTTAGCAGATTCTGGAAACTCAACAAGTCATGGGTGAAAATAAACAAATAGAGGATTGTCGAAAACACGCACAATTTCTGTAGCCGCGTTTACATAAACGCTACTTCAGCGGATCGACTTCATTCGTCCTTCGAATGAAGCCGACGATGCAACGTTTGCATGAATTCGCACCAAGCCCTACGCTAAGGTGGCGCCAGGCCGTGTCAAAGGTTAAAGTTAAAGCTAGGTTTCTGGCACCAGACGCTCCACGTGACCACTCTCTCCGGTGTTTCGCACTTGGAGGCCCTTCGACGCACTCGACCAGCGTAAAGGTCGTGCCCGCTGTCTTCGATGCTGTAAGTTACGAGACGAAAGAAGCATCAAAACCCAAGCGATTTGGGCTCCAGGCCACGCCGCCGGGCCACTCATGTGGCCCGGCGGCGACGTGCGTGCACACGCCCCGGCGAGCGATATCGTTTACAACCGCATTGAGGACGCCACCGCGCATCGCCTCGCTAAACCTCGCAAACCACGACCGGACTGCGAGGCCGAAAGGCTCCGGCGCAGGCAGGAACGGCACTGATAGGGGAGCTGCTCGTTCTGCAGTGCCGTGCAGTGCTTGGAGCTCTCGACGTAGTTCGTGCTTCCGCCAGCCCCAAGGAACTCCCTCGGGCGTGCAAATCGTACTTTGCAAGACCTGGACGGGGGCCGCCTTCGCCGAGCAGCTCAGCTATGTGTATTCCGCACGCTTATGATGGCAATTGAAGCTCGTGTTTATTCGCGCAAGAAAACTACGGGCGATCATACGGCACCACTCTCCGCCGCCGTCGACGAGGATAAGCGCCGCCATCTTCTCAGCTCTTCACTCGCTCCATCAGCGAGCGCCTTCCCATAATCCTCCCCGCTCCACAATGCGATGTGACCTCCGTTTACATCGGCTGAATGAATGCGCATTTGCCGTTTCGATCCACATTTGTGTGCCGGCTTGAATGCGATGCGCTTCCCTAGCGCAATATTTTATTTACATTACCGCATTGAATGCGACAAGTGGATTCGACGCGACTAAGTCGCATTCAGGTAATCGCGGCTTTGAGAGGCAGTACCCTGTAACGCAGTGCAGCAAACAAACAAAATATTCAAGACGAATAGTAGGGAGTTTTAGTAGACCGTTTTGATGTTCCGATAACCACAGTAACAACAACGTGCATACAAAAAGCCGCTGCGGGACTGTCGAGTTTTCGTGTTATTGGGACGCTCTAGCAAAACTGCCTAGTGCTGTGCGTACAGGAGATGATCTTATTTGGTCATTGATGGTGGGTGATTGTTCTTGGTGTCTGTCGAACCATAAGGAGATGTTTTAATCTTCTTAGAACTTGATATTTATTAGTTAGCAAATCTTATAGGACATCGTTTAGAGACGATTGTTCTTTTATGAAATAGTGATTTAATTTGTGTGGTTTCGTAAGTGAAAACCCTTATATACATTAAGGGATATTCAACGCACTCATGAGTTTCAATGTATTATATTGAAGCAAGCTTATATTATGGCAAAGTGCCAACAGATAATTACAATTAGGTACAAAAAATGGAGACAGTACCCGACTTTTTATTTCGAATATAGCTACAAATATACCGTCTTTCAAATTTACGGGTTATATATCAAAACGATATATGTCATACAGATTTCGGTGCACATTTTTGGATCACATCAGAGAGTCTCCGAACGAAAATCAGAAACGAAGATGACATTGTTAACAAAATGGAGGTTCCAGCTTGTAGTTTTATCTCGGTTTCTACTCGACTAAAAGTTATATCTTGTTAACATAGTTTTGATAGTCAGAAAAGTATATTGTAGGCTTTTTAGTAGGCATGTTTTCAAGCTTTTACTGGATGTATAATTCATACCATAAATTTGTACACAGCGAAAATTATGACCATACAAATCAGGCAAATTACAGTTAGAGGGGCTATGTTTGGGATTTTAGAAAAAAATATTTATTAATAAAAGCGAATCTTAATGCCGATTTAGGGTTCTATGGTCAGTTTAGAAGTCATGTACAAAGATTTTTGTTTTGCGATTGATATATGTGCATGACGAAACATCCGGACGCCCAACCGGTACAGTCGACAAATATCAAATCTCTTTTCTGACGTTTCAGAGATTAAGGGTTAAGAACCAAAAATGAGCTGTAGATATGGTCTTGAGTCTGCCGTTTTGTTCTAATAAAAAAAAAAAACTACACCAGCATACAAACGTTTTAGAAAGATTTCAAATCGCAAACCTTTTACATAGCACGATTTGAAAGGAAATAGCCTTGTTGAAGATGAGTTTAGCAGTGGCAATCTCTAAAGAACAAATGGTTCTTATGTGGTAAATATAAACATAGCAGAACTGATCATCATCAAACTTCCTTGTCAACACAACGTTTGTAATTAAATTTTGGCAGCCTGTTATGTTTTATCGTCTTTCAAACATTAGCGGCATGAACACATAACAGTCCATCATACTCTGGAAGCAGGCCTAACCCACGCGTACGACAATCGCTGCCCTTTTTTTATCGTACCGCTCTTTCATAGAAAAGAGGAAGTCACGAATTAATTTTCAGCAGCGCCCCAGACGCCCCAGCAGTGGTGGCTGACCGGCATCACGCCAGGATCCGCTCCGCTCGAAACAAAGCGGCCGCTCTTTTCCTCGCCCGCGGTCCTTATCTCACCGCGCTGAGAAGCGGCTCCCCCAATGGGACCCCACCGGGCGCCACGTCTGGGACGAGGCCAATCCCCGCCGGGGCAGGAACTGTCCGAGACGGCGTACCTGTGCCGCCACTTCCATTCGCCGCCAGAGCCGGTTACCGAGCCAATGGAGGCCGGACGAAGGTGGGCTCGTGCACCCTAACGACCTCCAAGTCCCGCCCGGTGCACCCCTCCTCTCAAGACCGGCCTCCTTGCAGTTCCTTACCGTTGCCACCACCTGTCTTCCACCGCTGAAACACGCAAACTTTCACTCCACGCAGACTGCGTGCTGCTCGCCGCTCTCCGTCGACGAACAACGCCATGAGACACCGAGGATTACGCGGCTCCGCGGCACGCTGCCCGTCCGTGCCACTACCGTGAATTGTGGGACGTGCTAGTTGGGGACATCGAGGCAGGACCTGGGGCCCACTTACCTTCCTTCTTCGAGTCGTCGGGACTACGCGCTGGAAGCGATGGAAACGTTCGTGCTCATCCCCAAGGAGCTTAGTCTTGTGCTCTGTGAAAAAGAGTCTGGGACGTCTTCCGCGATGCTTCCGCAGCACCAGGCCTCTTCGGAAAACGTCAGGAAGGAAGCCAGCGCCGCCGTTTGGAGCAACAGTCGCATCTCGCGCGGCACGCGGTTCCTGCCCTTCCAGGGGACGGTGCGCTTGGACAAGCTCGACGTGTTCGGCACGCTCGACCGAAACGATGTAAGTTGAACCGGGTCTCGGTCGGGCTTCATTCATTCTCGCATGCTTCGCCCCATACTCTGCCTGGTATTGTTTCAAATAATGGCGCGGTCTTGTGTTCAGGGAGCGTGGCTGTCAACTTTCCGTTTTGCTTAGTTCGGAGCGGGGTGAGACGAGGTGTAACAGGAGGCGGCGCGTGCCGGGTGATGGCAGCACGTGCGTCGATGATGTCGTTAAGGTTTCTACTGCTGTTTAGTGTCGCCCGAATGGTCTCAGGTGTCTGGCCGTTAGATCATCCTGTAGTTCGAGATGAGCAATGAGGCACCCTGGTTTTAAGTTACACCAATCGCGAAGGCTTTCCGTGTCCATGCTTGTGATGCATTCGGGCGACGTAGTCAGTGCAATAAAATCTTGCTCCACGACATGCACACGTGCAAAGAATTCTGGTATCGGCCTTTTCGCTCAGAGCTTTACAGTAACACGGCTAATCGCTTCTGTGCGCATTAAGGATTCCTTGAGCACTAGGCAATTGACGATCATTGAAAGACGAATCTTGGCAAAGAACATTCCATCTTTACAATCAGAGTATGTTCTATTCCGCCAGAAAGTGGCGCTGAGGATACCTGTGATAATTTTTAACAAGTTTGTCACAAGTATGCCCCAGTTATCCATGTATTTTATTTAGTTAACCAATGGTACCAAATGTACCAAAAGTAACCAATTTTCGCACCAAGTCTGTTCGTTGGAAAAGGGTCCAAATAGCGTATATAACCAAAAGTCGCGAGAACATTATTCGGTTAGTATAAAGATACCTGCAGGTGATAGCATCAATTGGAGAAACAAAAAGCGACCAGTCCATAGCGTCGCTCTTTTCTCCCCAAGTGTCCAACTTTGTTTTCTAAATACTGGCTCATCCCGCATGCACTATAGAACAGGGGAAAGAGAAACTCGAGAGAACTACATTTGGCTACACTGCCGTTTGACGCCCCGATTCGATGGAACCAATCATTCGGAACCAAAAGTGCATCCTCACCACTCTTTATGTCTTTGTGTGTTTACTATGTCACCAGCTAAAACAATCACACGGAGGAAAAAAATAAAAAAGAAGAAAACAGGGACGCAATAAAATATGAAAGATTGACGAGGAATTATATAAATGAAACAATAAACTCTAGTAAAGTGGTATGCTGGGGTGGGGTGAGTTGGTAAACGTTGAACATGATGAAAAAGCGTCTTTTTGCGCGCGATTTTCCATTATGTTAAATGAAGCATTATAGGTTGGTTTGTGAGGCTTAACGACCACGGACAGTACAGAATCTCGTAAAAGATAACCCATAAAAAAGGCATAGTCTATATTTAAACTTTACGTGGTAGCCGTTAATCTAAAAGGTTTCGGCTCATTGTAGACCTCGACGATTAGCTAACCTCAAGTATCTTTTATCACCCACCGGCAGGTGGCGTATTCACCTGATGACAGGTCAGCGGAATGCCTGATACCATTGGGCATGACTCTTCTGTTTGTATTTGATGTATTGCTTCTAAAAATATTAACTGTGTGCAATGTAGTAAATACATTGTCGGAATAATTGCGAACTAATGTATATTACCTCTAAATGCGTGTTCTAACTTCTTGCTTTATAATTTACTTTTCCTTCCTTAGGAGTACGTCTTCGTGCTAAGGAGCGCTATGGTGGTGATAAATGGATATCAAAATAAGCGTTTACAGCAAGAAACTGACGAGCGAATCATCTGACAAGTTAATTTTCAAAATCAAATTTGAATCGGGTTTTATAATATTCACAATCTACTTAATATTTTTATAGTAGAAATGGCAGCTTATGGCAGAGTTTATCCTTTTGAGCACGCGTTTCTTGCCTGTTGTAAGTGCGCCGACTAATTTCTGAGCGAATTCATATCCAATGCGCGAAATGAATCGACAATGATATATCGTGAAAGTCGTAAGGAATATTATTATTATTCTTGATTACTTGCATCCCATCAATAAATACACTGAAGATGCGGGTAGGTCAAAAGCTAATCGCGGCGCCTGGGACTTCTCGTCAGCGCCTTAAGAAAATCCACACAATAAACGCATACTGAACAAACTTGCTTATTTGATGCAAAGACAAACCTACCTCTTGGTAAGACAAAAAGAACAAAATATTTGCACGGTAAGAACAGCATCGACGTGGAGTCTCTAATAATAACAGTCATAAGAAGGTGAGGAAATGCAAAACGAACTATCGCGCAAGAAGGTTGTGCTCGCATTCCAAAAAATCGTAACTTTTTTTCATTCGTTTACTTCACGTAAAGCAACAAGCAGTGGAAGTATTGCGAAATAACCAGAATAACAGTTGAATAAAAGCAAACTTTACAGATCAAAAAGGATTGCCCGGTATTGAATGCAAGCTTACAGAAAGAAGCAGTTGAAATCAAAACACACACACACACACAAACACAACTACCGTTGCGAAGAAAAACTAAAACAAAAACCTCCAAAATTGAGTCACAAAACGTTTAGCACATAATTTCTTAATAGTCGTTTTGGGTGACGTTATGAATTTATCTACAACGGATTTAGGAAACAACCAAATAATTATTGTAGATAACAAGATGACAATTATTTTCCATGCGTTATATGCACTCAGGGAACATTAAAGCGTTCACCATCCCTTAACGAACGTTGTATCACACGAGGGGTTTTGAGAGGTATCGTAGATATATGTTTGTCAATAACATATATTAAAAAAATACGAAGGAAAAACGCGGAAGGCACAAAGATTCGGACAGATTTTGACATGGGGTGCTTGCGAGACTCCTATAAAATATATTTCGAAATATTGTAACAATTTTTTGCCAAAGCATGCCATAATTGGTGTATACATCAGGCACGTAGCCAGAATTTTGTTCGGGGGGGGGGGGGGGGGGGGGGCGCTCATGACAAAATGTTGTATCAGTGCACCGGCCCCATGTGTTTCCCCCCTGGCTACGTGCCTGATATACATTAATACTGTAATCTAAGAGATCGCAGTAAGAAATATTTACTGATCATAATTAATAATATATATATATATTATCCATTCAGAGGGACAAGGAGATAGAATAATAGCAATAATAATAATAACAATTCTTTATTTTGGTTGTGCCCACAAACAACCATATCGGCGCACTACACTGACATCAAACACAAAATCCAGTAAGAAAACTCAAACGTTAGAAACAGAACTAAAACAGACACAAGATATTGCTTAGCACAATCAGAAAGGCAACATACGTTTACGCGTTTGAATATTAAATAGGTTAATACATCAAAGTGGTCTTTGTACATTTTTATTGCCATTCTGAACTATTGTTAAGGAGGACATAAAGGGCATACATATGTGATAAGAATATAAGGCGCTCAGGCTGACCCGAAACAGGACATGAAGATCTACGACCATAAAAATTAACAAATTTGTTGATATCACTTTGCCATGAATAAATTTGCGTAAAAATATAGAAAGAATGCCTGACTCGCCTGCTTACACCCAATTCAGACAATGAAAATCGGTGTTCTAACATTCTATAATGATAGAAACACCTCTTTCTATGAAACAGTCATAAGCTTTTACTTATCATTCGTTTTTCTAGATTTCATTTTGCGATGACTTTTGATAATCTATAAAATCCAAATGAAGGAGCGAAGTTTCAACCGTGATTGAACCAAAAATTATATATATGCAATAGGTAACAAGATGTTGAAAATTGGCGACGCGGTTGTGAAATGACGCCCAAAGTTCTTAATGCTAAGTTTCAGAAACATGCGTGTTACTAAACGAAAGTTAGCTGTCAATATAGACACCAAAATCCTTGATAAAAGATACCTTCGAAATTAATACGATTCCCGCATTACTAAAAAAAATTATTGAGCGCTTTCCAGAAAGAAAAAATCCCTATAGATTTAGTTTTCTGAGGGTTATGTGAGAAGCAATTTATCGAGCACCATTTCTCAACACGCTCTACGTCGGCTTGGGGATATAGCGATCATGTACCAACTTGACTCCTAAAAATAGCTTAAACCTTCGGCAGACAGTAGAAACATTTCTTCGGTTACACAGTTAACAATAGCATTTAAAAACAAAATAAACAAAAGCGGTTCCAGGATATAGCTCTGAGGAACTTTGAATTAAATTCGTCAAAGTGACTATCGAAAACGCGAACGCAGTTATAACTACCGCTCAGATATAGGTATAGTAAACCAGACACATATATATGGGCTGAAATCTGATAGAATCTTTAAGGACATGCAGATTTAAAGAAGCGCCTCAAAAATGTATTATAAATACAGAAATAAGTAAATTTTTCCTAACTTTTTTTATAATTCAGTGGGCGTTTGGGTATTTGTACTATAGAGAGGAAGCCTGCGCGCAAAAGTTTCTTTTTTCTGACATGTGTAGGCGCGTTACGGGCGTATCGCGGCAGCGAGCCGCAGGCATCTCATCACAGCAAATGGCGGGGAAGGCGTGGTTGCTTTGAGTTCAAATGCATGCGCGTAGCAAGCAAGCATCGATAGATTCGTGGAAAAAAATTGACTACGAACGAAAAGCGTCGCCGATAATGCACGCATACGTCGATCAGCGCCAGAGCGAGTCGCCGAAACAAATCGGTACACCTTGGAAAGGAGGTGTCCATGGCAATCACAGGGGCGAGTAAAGTACAAACCACCCACTGGTTGAAAAAAAAAAAAAAAAAAAAATCGACAAAGAAGCTTGCGAAATGCCTCGCGATGGAGCGTGATATTTTTCACGCGTGGAGGAACGGGTGTTTATCCGGTCGAAACGACATACGTGACGTAGGGGAGTGTGATGCCTCAGACATATTATTTAGTTTCAAAACCACCGGATTTACACGTTAGCATTATGGAGATCTGAGTTCTTTTTGATGCGGGTGGCTTACAGCCGTGCAATGAGAGGCCTGCAGCAGTGAGAGACCTAAAGAATGGCGATCCAAGATATGCGTGGAGCGAACCATTCTCCCTTCGGTTTTCATTGTGCGCCTGACCTGTTTTGATTGGTTCTTTTTTTCTTCTTAGCTAATGACTTGTCTTCTCAATGCTATGGTTCGGTGAAACTTTGCTGCGTATGGTCACCTTCTGGTGAGTGCTCCATTTCTGAGGGACTATCGTTATAATAATTTATTTTAACGTATATACTTAAATTTATAGGAAACATGTACAAATTCAATTCTATGATCCTATAACCAAATTTCAACTAAATTATATGGAACTGAAGTAAAGAAAAATTTTGGAACATGCGGCTTTGCTATGCTTTTCTCGGTGATCTTAAAATTATTTACAAATGCGATAGGCTTAAATAATACTTTTTCTGCTTATCTAAAGTTTAAACTCTACTATGCTCGTCGTAATTAATAAAATTTATTATAAAGCGTTATTTTAGTTATATAAGTAACAGATCTTACAAGACAATCAAATTCAAGAAACGAGGGAGTCTGGTCAGTATATTTTGAAACAGTAATTGAGAATATATCTTGTAGGATGCTCCTATACCTGCTGTGCTAACCTGTAATTTAATTATCTATCAGAACATTAATGCTTCTTTAAAGTAGCCTTGTCATTTTACATAGCTCTAAAAAGCAAGCTAAAGCTAAAAATAAGAAAGCGTTAGTTGCATGCGGCATGCTAGAAATGAGAAATAAAACTATGCATGACCCTTGATCCAAACAGCCTTCACGTATTCCCTTTTCAAGCAGGATTCTTTATGCCTACTTCGCTAAATATTTCTCGTAAACCTCGTACCCACTAAGTTACAAATTTTTAAAAGCTTCCTCCATTTTATTGATTTGTGCACTATAATATATATCAATATGTTCGGAACCCCCCCCCCCCTTCTCAAGCCTCCTTCCCGTGGAACTCAAATTTGAGATATATTAAGATGTGAAAATATCTACTCAATTCAAAACATAATAAATTACTCATATTGTCTATGGCCTCTAAACACGCAGAGCATTTGGCAGTTTCTTTTTATTGCTGGTATATCTAAGTCTGGATGGCCGTCAAGCATATAGGCCGTTCAAACTCGCGCTATTAGATTCCAGAATACTCTCGAAACTCAAATATTACTTTTCTAAAACTCAAATCAAACCTCGATCTACTTTCATTAAGAAGAACATTATCACGCCAGCTTATTTTCACGAGATAAACTATCATGAACATGACATAAGCACTTCATTATCATTCCAAACCACTAGTATATTGTTTCGCATTGGCAACGGGTGTAAAGTACGTCTGCCGAATTTTCGTTTCAAATGTCCACATTTCTTAACTCAACCTTTCCATTAGCAATAACGGACTGTAATAACGCACCAAAGAGTACTGTGACCCCGAGAGATCATACCGGATTCATTTCACAACTAAGCACCCATTTGAAGTTGCACTAATGTCAAATACTTAATTAGTACAAATATTTTATTTGTGAAGTATAAAAAAGTAACGCAAAAGTAACGTGCGTTATTTTTTATTAGTAACGGCAACTGTAACGCCTTCCTTTTATTTTGATGTAACGTAGGTCCGTAATGCGATACTTTTATTTGCAAGTAAAAAGTATCGTATTTTGTTACTTTTTTTCGGTAAAGACAACCTTCAACACTGCCTTTTTAACGCTGTCTGATTGGTTTTATCAGCTAATAGCGTCTGCTGGGTCTGGACCATTCTTTGTCAGTAACTAGGTACTAGCAACGCGTTACCGGTAACTTTTACCTGCTACGTGTTGCTCTTTAATGCAGGTAACTTGTAACTGTAACACTGTTACACTCTTATTGAGTAACTGTAATTGTATAGGACACTGCAGTTTTTTTTTTATATATAAATTAGAATTTATTGCTGTGGGCATGGTGAAATTACCGTCTTGAAGTATTTTTCTCAAAACTCCTCGCTAAAAAAAAAAAAAAAAAAAAAAAGGCGTGGCCACTTATTAAACAAACTAAAAGTGCCTGGTTTATCCTACGACCGAGAATGGACTGAAGTGTCAGCATGGAACCTGGATTTAAAGAAAGTGGCGCCCGCGGTGGTAGGAGCGGAAAAACTATGTCTCACCGACTTTGGCTCACTCTTCTCTTGTGGGGAACTCCTGCGGGTGTCAGTGGTCGTGCGATATGTCTCCGAGTATTCCCCGTGTGCTGTGTCTCCACACCCCGTCCCCCCTTCCTTCCCCTTTGTCGGATATGTCCGTGCTGTCGTTTTTACACCCAGCCGGACGCCGTTTCCTTTTCCCTCTTCGGTGCCCGTATAGTGCCGAAAGTAGGCGCTTGTTTAACTTTTTCAATCTCTTCGGAGCCGCTCGAGTAAATACTAAGGCAGGTTCAAGTTCAATTGGTTTCTTCGTTGATAGCCTCAAGAAACACCCCAATGGAAGGGCACTTTGTTATGGAGCCTATGTGTGCACGAGATGAAGCGATTTCCCAAAAAACACGTGTCTTAAGTGGAAGAAACAGCTGGTTTTGATCTGTATATGCGGCCTGGTCTTCCGCAGTTTGCGTTTCAGACACAGACGCCGCGGTAGTCGTCATACACTCGTGGAGTACCAGAAGGCCTTACATGTCTCCTCTCTTCCTATATTTTTTCCAATCTGCCGGACCTGCTAGTTTAGGCCTGCTTCCGAGTATATCCAATAAGGTAATTATGTGACCATTTGTGTCCTCATTCGTTTCGGAGTGAAAATGAACGAAAATGCTCACTGACGCGGGCCGATGACAATTTTGAAAATACAGTTCGTTCTAAGTTATAACAATTATAGAAAATAAATTATGCGCATCAACATGCTGAAACGGCCGAATGACACGAAAAACAAACACCTTTCGGGTTTACTTTTTTTATAATTTCTAAGTTCACCTTCCTTCTCACTATATAGTAATACTGTTTTGGTTCGTGATTTCTTGTGTTTTCTTTTACTGCAACGAGAAAGTAACGGTGGTACTGTTTTTGCAGTAACTGTAACACGTAACTTTTTGAAGCCGCTAACTGTAACTATAACACTGCTACCTTTTACTGATAACGTGCCCATGACCGGTCTTGACGTAAGCGCTTTTCACACACTTCCAGTTGAGTACCACCGAGAGAGACAAGACCGCTGTTTAAGCCTCTTATGACGGCGTAGGACCTGCTCCGCAGCAGCACATTCGGGCGTACGCCGTTTCAAGAGGTTTGAAAACCTGTCTTGTCTCACTCGATCCTACTCGGTTGCAAGCGTGTGAACGGCGCTTGAAAGTAAAACGAAGTATAGAAACAAGAGAAAAGTGTAAGTGTATATTTCTAAACTCTTGGGAAGGGGTTCCAGTAGAAGTGTTCCCGGAAAAAACCGACCCCGGAAAAAAATGTCCCCGGAAGAAACTGTCCCAGGAAAAAAAACTCCCGGAAAATATGTCCCCGGAAAAAAAGGCCCCACGTAGGAAGTAGGAAAAAATGTCCCCAGAGGGTCGCTATCGCTGAGTTTCCCAAATTCTCATGGCCTTCGGGCGGTCCTGTCATTGTACGGTCACAAATGACCTGACCCACCCAGGCGTAGAAAGGGAGACTGGAAGTCACACAAAGCAACCGAGGTCATCCATGGAGGGGTATTTTGGAAACCAAGTTATTGTATTTGCCAAACACCTAAGACGTGTCTTCGACTGTTCATTTTTCTTCTACTTCGAAACTTTTCTCTTTTCCTGCCTCAGTCTCGGGCTAAGAACAAAATGGTTAATTATTGTGTTCTTTTTTCATTGTGAAATAAACATTTATACCACTTCTAGCCAAAACCAAACCATTTCCAAAAAAAAAAAAGCGCGACACTGTTAGCACGAGCAAGCGATCGCTGGTTTTTTATCGTTTTCCCGTAGAAACGAAAGGTTGTCATCAAAGTTCTCATAGGTACTGAAAATGCTCGTTTGGGGATGTAATGCACACGGTAAAATTTCATCCCCACCAATACTCTTTCTAAGTAAAATGTGAGAATGCGCCAGTGTCGTGTTCGCGCCAACAGTTTCGCGATGTGTACCTCGGGGAATCGTACATTTCCTTATTTGTTCGGGCCGTTTGTTTCTACTTGCTACACGATGACTTTTTTCCCAAAGACATATGACTAGACCGCCCGAAGCCCTTGAAGGTAAGGGAAACCCAGAGACAGAGAATCCTTTGGGGACATTTTTTCCTACTTCCCACGGGGCCTTTTTTTCCGGGGACATTTTGTCCAGGGACTTTTTTTCTGGGGACGTCTTTTCCGGGGGCCTTTTTTCCTACAGCCCTTGTGAAGCATGTGTAAGGAGAAACGAATCTACATAACCAGTTACTTAAAATAAGCAACGTAAACACGTTACCTGGTATTGTTATGAAGATGTAACGAGTAGATTACTACGTTACTGAAAAAGTAACGCGTTGCCGGCTACGCCGTTATTAGTAACGCGTTGCCGCCAACACTGGTTACCCGTAAGTACCCTCAAGGAGAAATAAATGACGACATACGTAATGTTAGCAGTGTACTCGAAAATGAACGTAAACTATATCAATTGTGACTCCAGTGAACAATAAGGAGACATGGGGCGCTCTATTGTAAATAATGTTAATTTAGATCAAGAATTTCTTCAACGTTACATTTCTTTATTAGATTTATTAAGTTCGCTTGCCACTTTCTACCATCGGAATGTCAAGAGTATAAAAAACTTAGTCATTAAATATATTTATGCAACCCTTATATTTATGCAACCGCACATGAATATTTTGAAGAAAGAGAACGGCGCTATAGTTTTTCCTTTTTGCACGGGTACATTACTGCGAATTGGAGACACATCCACAATAGCTTGAAGCGCTTACTTTAGTTTCTAAGTAAATAGAGCTAAAGTTTGTGGCAGTCACTATATCAAAAAGACTAAAGTAAAAGAAAAAACTTAATATAATTATTTTTTATTTCAAAATCAGATGTACGTATGGTAACCACATTCTTGATAATTGTTTCATTGTTCGTACAATTTCCGATAACAAGTCTATTGCACGCACCTTTTAAGTGCTTGCACTATAACAGCACTAGTATAAAGCTACACACATTAATATCCCTGTAGCAGTAGAATCTCACCCAAACAAGCGTTACCTTCTTCGGATTTCGCTGCTCTTCTTACCCAAGTTTTATTCGCTGACGCAACTGTACATGATACATGCAGTAAAACATCTGACAACATTAGAGTCGTAAATGCTGATTCCAAGGAAACTTTGTGACAAGGTGCCGTTACTATGAACAAAAAAACTGATGAGAAGCAAACTTCATAATTTCATTTTTAGTGACGTGAGTGCGCTAAGATACATGTTAAGACTGATACGTCTTTGCATGAACACTGAATTAATATTTACAGATTAAGTGTCTTGTTTGATTCATTCAAGGGTGAATAATATACAATAACGAGATATAGGTATAAAACACCTCTAGATGGTTTTAAACAAAAATTTATTTATGTATAGATAGCAAGTTCACATAATGTTACGTATACACAAAGAAAATCGAACGCAACAGCCTGATTGGGGAGCAAAGCATTTTACAAAATAATCAAGGCACTTTTAATCTTGTATTACATAATATTGTATAGTTCATTATTGCAGATGACTTTTTATGCAGCAATCCGTCAACCGCCTCTCCAAAATAAACATATTTCAAAAGACAACTTTCTTCAGTTTTGAACAGAAAGTAATACAGTTGCGACTAGCATCGTATAGAATATCAAGGTTTGGCATATTTTACTTTTAGGCTGTGAAATCGTGCACTACAGTTGCACAGACCTTGAGTTATGGATATTCAGTAGATGACGGTTCGTTGTCAAAAAGAGGGATTTAATTTAATAACAATTATGGAATAACTAGCACTCTAACAACACTTTCGAATGGTATGGCCGCCAAAGCTTCTAGTTAAAAATGTTTTAATTATAAAAAATGTAATGGTGATATATTTTAACAGGGGCTGTAGACAGGACCTGGGAAGGTGTATATCTCCAGGATGAAATCTCTTCCCGAACACTAGTACGTTCATAGCTTCATGTGCACCCGATGTTATAAACCTCGGAAGGCCTTTATATCAAAATACACGTTTAAAATAATGTGAGATATAATATATTGTATACATTTTGATTCTGCTAAAACGACAATATAAAAAAAAAAAAAAAAAAAAAAACCTAAGCTTTCTTTGGCCTCAGGATCACGAATATCTCAATTTTATTTCAGATTGATGCGTCCAATCTTTCTCTCCTTCCCCGTGCGTTCGGTGGACGGAGAGTATTTTGACGCATTAAAGAGAGATCTCAACATTCTTGTGCTTTCCGGAAGCCTTACCTGAGCAGTCGAGAACGCTACACGCGTTCCGTCTCAAACTGCTCGCGCACGCAAGGCAGCGGGAACCGCTCTGGGTATGACGTCCCCTCCAGCATGTAGTTTTACGTTTTTTCTGCATTTATTGATACTTCGGGGTCAAAGTTTGCGACATTCACATTCATAGTACAAAAATACGCTCGAATTCGTCTCTAATTCGTCTTTTTCAAGAACCACATCAACTTCCTTTTCAAGGTCAATGCATTGATTCCTGCCATGGATGTTATCCGAGTCACAAATGTCTCATTCTCTGTCCGACAGGTGGTTTGAACCCATCAAACCACCATGTACCAACGCCATATAGATTAACGAAACCCTCTTTCCTTCTTCCTTTTAAAAAAAAAAAACGGAACCACACAATGACGGCGCTTCACTCGGAGGTTCGGTCACAACATGACATCTCCATCAGTGCATCGAGTGAGCAGGACCCAGACGAACTCTGACGCCGCACTCGTGTCCAATCAGTTCCCGTGCTAGGCCTGCATGATGACTCAAAATTAGAGTAAACGGGCCTTCATAGCCAAAGCTGTGTTGCATGAACACGCCGCCGACCACAGCCAAGTGCGGACACATAAGCGCATTCGCCAGTCGAGGATGTTCCCGCACGAACAACAAAAACCCTCCAATTGGCTTATCTATTGGTTCAGCAGCTTTTAGGGGAGAAATTATCCCAATAACGCCTTGCTGTGAATAATTGCTTCGCTTCATAGCATTTCTTCCTATAGTCACGGATGTTGAGGATGTTGAATGTTCCCCAGCTCGCCTACATCATTTTTCGTTATTTATATAAATAGAAAAAAGTTCGCTCGACAGAAGAACACCGGGTAGATTTTCACGCAGGAAAATGTTTTCTGGATCGGGTCTGCAGCGCGTCTAGCTTGCGGTAAGGGCGCACGCCGGTGACCGCAGAAATCTGGGATCTTGAAGCGGAATTTTATGGAAACGAGCATAACACAAAAAAACAAGCACAGAAAGACGCATGTTTCCTCATTGAGTCTGTTCATACCCCAGTTTCGGCTTCCGGAAGTTTCAGTGCCTGTTTCCGACGTTTCGTGGCCACTCTAATTCTCCGAAATCTGTGTTAATCTTAGTAATGCTATAATTTTAAGATTGTGGCATGAATGCATGAATTCATGAATGCATGAATGCATGAATTCTGAATTGCGTAGTTTTTGTTTTGAGTTTGATCAGCAATTATCAACAAGTACAGCTTCGGACCATGCAATACTTCTTACGCTTGTGATGCCTGCTTAGGTGCGTAGCGTAGCGTAGCTCAAAATGTGTTTGGAAAGGAGATATAATTCTTAAAAATGAATAAACTGCTGTTTCATCTTTTTAATTAACCGCTTGAATTTACGTACTGAACACAGGCTTTAATTAATTAAAATTTCTAATTTCAACATCTGTTTAAACATTTAGCACACTACTAGCGACATGGACACCCCTTACTTACGTATTTCATCTGCAGACTGACCAAAAAAATTAAACTCTAACCAAGTTTCAATAAAAACAATATACCCTACGTTTCGGGTCCAGCTCGACCGGCCGCTTCGTCACGGATGACTATGGGTTGGGCGAATCTTTTTGGTCGTCTTCATCTATATCATCTTAATGATATTCAGCTCCGTCTTCATGAACAATACCCAGCGCTGGATATTCTTAATGAAGATGAATTTGAAGATCATAAGGATGATATACATGAAGACGACGAAGAAGATTCTCCCAACTCATAGTCACCCGTGACAGAGGGGCCGCGAGCTGGTCCCGAAACGTATAGGTATATTTGTTTTTATTCAAACTTGGTCAGAGTTTCAATTATTTTAGTCAGTCTATTTATTTCCTAACCAGAAAGATTTCTGCCGAATATGTTTACATTATATCATCTGTCATCTGCTCTCCTGCTCAAGGAAACTTTACCCGTTTGAAATGTCTAGCTCTTGTATCGTCGTCCGCCGCCTGGCCACGCAGAAAGAACACGTGCATAATCTCTATGGAAACATTTTTATGCATCAATCGGTGGCTCACTGATGGCGTCTATTAAAAAATACAAATGTACTTGGTATAAAAACTCATAAAATAACGAAAGGTTTGACTTCGTCTGATCAATTTCGTTACTACCATAACCTATCAAACTGATGCAGGCTGTGTCAAAAACCATGAACAAAGGGGTCAAAGCACAAACACAAAACTCAAAGCACATCTAGGTGACTGGTGCGCGCTGAAAACGTCCCCCTTCTCCAGGGATTATCACCGTTTATCCTGTGCAGCTAGCCTGCGCCTTTGCATTACTTAAATCATCGCTTTCTAAATTCACTTTGAAGTTGAAAAAGAAATATTTAGCAGCACCCTTTCCATACTTTCGCGCACCTTCTTCAAGCGTGTGACTTGGAAACATAAACCTCAACGGGACTTGGAGCCTAAGAGAATGGTCAAGTTGCTGCTGTGCACAAAGCACTCAGTTTCATATAAAACATCATTAAAAGTTTATTTTTCGCGACTTAAAATGGGAGAATGTGAAAGTCTAATAATGACAAGCACGATGCGAAAGTTAATAACGGGGATTTATTGCATCCCGAAAAAACGCTTACGCAGAGCGCGTGAATAATACTTTTATCCTTTGGTAAATAAATTGCCGAATGTTCAAACGCCATCGTGTCCCAAACAAAGCCTTGCACTGGAGGGGCACTCACTCAGCCAACTCTCAAATATTAACAGACACTAACGACGAAAGAGAAAGTACACGCACACAAAGCCACCCTAACCGCATGCGCAAACAAAGGAATGTCTGTCGACCACACACAAAAATAAAGCGTTCGGTAGCTCACAAACGAGTAGTTCAGGGAGCATCTCTTGCCCTCATCTTCGTTCCTCAACTAATTATCTCAGCCAGCAAATGGGCGGGGACGAATCCCTCACCTCAGCTAAGCCTCCGTTTCTCATCACGTTTTGCCTCTTTCCCTCTCGACTGCCCTGCTGTTTTTTTGTTTTTTTTCCCTTTCGCTTCGGAAAGATTAGCCTCGTCTTTCATTCTCACTCCGAGTTCGACTCAGGATCCCCGTGAATAGGTAAAGCTAGAGCGGCACGCTGGGTTAATGCCAGATGAGCTCTCCCTCGCAGGCCGCCGCTGCATTAGAAACCAGAGAGCTGACGTCGGGAGAAAGGAAGGAGAAAAGAGCGACTATGACGAATGGCTCCCGCGTTCTCAAAGAACCAAGAGAAGTAAAAGCTGTCGAAATTCGCTCCCAGGTTTGGCGTTATGGCGCACACGCAAGTTCGTTTTCGTCGCTTTTCTCTCTCTACACATTATGCCTTCTACCATTTTTCCCAATTGGTGTGCGTGTGTGCGTGCGTGCGTGTGTGCTCCGACTTTTCGTGTATACCATATCTTTGTTTTGGAATTGCTTGCTTTCTCTTTCCTGCTTAAGCTCTGCCTTCTTGTTTGCCTTGGTGCGAGGAAAATGATCAGAAAGGAGGAGCCCCAATTGCTTCTCCGAGATGCGGCACGGGCGGCGAATGCGTCCGAGAACAATAGGAACCCTCGGTAGGCTGACCCTTGGGTGCGGGTGCGTCTGTTACGCACTTTGTGTGTATGCCGGGATGATTGCGGTTCTTCTTTTCTTTTTTTTTTTGTTCCTCTTGAGCATGGTATTATTCAATTTTCAAAGAAGCGAACGAACCGATAATGGAATTCTCCATCATGGGAAAGCCTCAGTATGGCGTTTAACTGTAAGAAGTAGCTATGTTGTTGTTTTTTCTTGAATCCTGCATCTTAGCCATTATTCGTTTCAAGACACACCACGCAGCTCGGTTTAAATCTTTTGATTCGCAAGTGTTAAAGGCAACCACAGGTTCTTAATAAACCCTTTGAATATGTTTGATTATGCAGAGAACAAAACTGTCTTAGGGATCTTCGGTTGCCACTTGCGCAGACGACACTTTAATACTGAATAAAGGCGGAGTTCAAGACGTCCCTAATCAAATATATATGCAACGGTGTTCGTTCGTTTCAGATTAACTTATAAGTAATCTGCGATGCGTATTTAGGTGGACTGAACTTGCAGAATCATCAAACAATATTAGAGAAAAAGTGGCGTAAAATGTAAATTTTACGGGAAATATTTTATGATAATCCAAATACGCTAAGCTTTTACACTACACTAAATGTCACGATCCTATTTCTAAGCGTTTTTATCATTCACGCAGACAGATTTTCGTGCTTCGAATGTGCATTTAACCATGCCGTCTCGTCATCGAACGAACAAGCTCATAACGCACTATGGCTCTTAGTTCCCATAGAAATCTAAATTGTAATGGAAAGATTTAAGGCGAAACATTTTAATGAAATAATTGAACTTTAATATCTCTGAGGATAATGCTGAGGTGCAATGACAGAGAAAATCTGTGGAGCGTCATCCCTCCGTTCTTACGATAAGAGACAGAAAGTTGCTAATTGTGAGAGCTGTCTTTTGTTTTATAACTACGCCAAAAGAGTCCCGGACGAACTGGAAATTATAGATCCAAACACCGGAGCCCCAAGCGTTCCCTCACGCGTGTCTGACTCAAGCACGCCACCTTCTGCTCGTATCATAATTCACGTGTACGAGGTGTCAACCTGCACACGCTGCCAGCTGACAGCTCAATACGAAAATTCGGGGACACGCATACCATCGGGGAACTGAATCACGCTCGTTCGCTGGCATATAATACCTCGCCGTCAGTCGCTTTCTTCGCCTTCCGGACCCGCCTTTGTTGCGCACAATGCAACCGAGATTGTCAACAATCCGTCGAGTTTCAAGGTGCATATTGCGATGCGGAGCTGTTTTCCGAGAAGCGTTTCCTGTGAGTTTTAGGTGAGCTTGTGTGTTCAAAACCCGCGCTCCTCGACGAATCAAGGGCACGACCAGGAGCGCGAGTGTATTTACTCCGCGGCTCGGATGCAACATTGTGCACCGCCTAAACGAGTTCCGTGGAGTCGTTCCGGGCTGACATTTTTTTGTGTGATGGATAGGTGGCTGTTGCGCAAATCGAAACTGCGCGACTCGGATTCGCCATGTATATACGTATATACCAATGGAACGCAACTTGGTTGGAAAATTGCATCCGAGCTTGCGCCACTTTGGGTCGAGAAAGAACGTGAATCAATTTTGTCTCCTTCAATGCCATGTCGGTATGCAGACTCGTGTTTGAACTTGCGTATCTATACAACCTCTTCGCCGCCGGGTTCTTAGAAAACTACATGCGGCAACGCGTAAGAAAAGGTATACTGATATTTCCTGAGCAGACGTAGGTAATGACGATATATGTGTGTCGACGTCGGTCGACCTTCCGCAACATGCTAGTGCCCCTTTGCTCTTTCTTTTGCTTCGCTTCTTTTTTTTTTCAGTGTCTGCCTTCCAACAGGGTGCGATGAAACAGAAGGCTAAATTGATGGCCTTGCCGTATCAGCGGTCAACACATTATAACTCAGTATATCACAAAACACAAAATAGTTTGTACGCTATCTGCATTGCCAATGGTAAGTTCTAGACGGAAGTTAAGCAAGCTATAACTAAATCTGTTTCAGTTATTTCAAACAAAACAAAACGCACAGCAGCGCGTGCCCACATGTAAGTACGATGAGAAATGTACACGGAAATCGGCGCTCCAAAAACCTAGATTTGGAAAGCACGACATGTATACCTCGTTTTATCAGATCACAGAGCACATTCAAGGGCTAGAACACTTACAAGCCCAGACATACATGCTAAAGCGCGCATTTAATGTACTTGATTGTTTACGGCAATATCACATAAACAAAATAAAAAAATTAACAACGCCGTAACTACGTTTTTGAAGTTGCTTGATTTATCCTATCGAATCGTAACGTAGGCAACGCTCTGACTTAACCCGAAACATTTATAAAAAAATCATTTCTTTGATTGATATAAAAAAATTAGGAATTTAATCAAGTTGCTCTTGTCCAACCCTTCAATGAAATATTTGTGCAAATTAGAATACGAATAGGGTTATGACAATTCCACAGTCTAAATATGTACACCAATACAATTGAAAATATCTACAGAGCCAATTAATAATTGCTCCTCACTCAAATGGCAGACACCAGCTAGAATGTATTTGATTACATTGTCTCGTAAATGGGATTGCTTACATGAGATTCTTTTGCATTTAGAACGTATACTGTTTCTTCCACTTGAGTTAGTTGATCCTATGGTATTTTGGATACGAAATCGTATCTCAGCTCGGAAAAAGATGGACATGGGTTGAAGCTGTTAAATGCTTACCATAAAAATATTATTATCGCGTAGTGAGCATTACTTCTCATCTTAGTATTCTATGTTTTGTGGTCGAAAATTCTTGGGAAAGAAGAAAACTTTAAACATAAGGAAACTAAAGAAAACAAAACAAAAAATAAGCAATGTTATTTGGTTGTTAACGGATCTAAAAAATACGCTAACCAGAAAGGACAATGTTTTCTTTTAGTGTACATGAAAATATATGTTATGGTACTTCTTTCTGATTTCTAGAGCACCATTTTAAGTAGCATAATTTGGGAAAGTAGTTAGTAAATTAGCAATTCTAGATTCTTACGGTTGTATCTCTGATTAAACTCTCGAAAGGGCCATTCGTTTTTTTAAGGATAGATTTGTTTTGTTTTTATTGCAGACGTTCACTAGCTCTAATGATGTTTCTTTTTACTTTACACGCTTCTTCCTACAAATGCACCGAATAAATAATGTAATACGTAAAACAAGTCAGACACCGGATTTGACGCACCATACCCTCCGGCGATACGTCTGGTTAATTAGGAGAATTTATGTTCTATATACATCTAGGAGACAAATATTCGCACTAAACTTTGTTACCAATGGACAATTTTTATTCCGCAGCAACAAATATTTATTCCTGAAGCAACCCCGTAAAAATCAGTGTGAGAGCCTTGAATCAAATAACATAATGAAAAATGACAAATTTACAGTCTATATTTCTATAGGGTTTACACGGCAAAAAATATTAGACTTTACTGATGGGATTAAAATTTTAGGATGGCGGAATATTTGTGACATTTTTCTTATTTTTGTTTTCCTGCTAGCGCATGATCATTTATAACTACGCTCTGCAAACAGATATTGTTGTTGTCATCTATTTGCACCTTGACAACATATTACATATATGTTGTCAGCTATTGGCACTTGACAGTAAAGGGTCGACGAGGTTGACATATCTGAACAACCCACTAATGTCTCCTTATGGTGGCGCTCGCACAACACATGTGAATCAACTCGACTTACCAGGATAGGTCAACTTCTCCTTGCACATATAAAGGGTTCAAAATCAATTTGTCTTTCTGATTTACGTATACTATGATAGTTAACGATTAAATATGGGAGGCTCAAACTTAAACTCAATGTCGATTTAGATTATAACCCGTTCATTTTATAACCAAGGCGAGAAAGAGTTGGTAATAATAAGCGCACCGCATGTTTCATCTAATCGAACGGCTCAGTCAAGTTACTACAAAAAAGCCTTGTTTCCCTACTAACGAGGTATGTAATATATATATATATATATATATATATATATATATATATATATATATATATATATATATATATATATATATATATATATGCTATTGTCTTCATTTAGAAGGGAATAATTTTTTTTTCTATTGCACTTGCACCTTGGGATTTTAAGTCTGAGTTAAGGAGCATTCAGAAAATAGCGCTGATTCTGCGAGCGAGCTGGTGAGAATTAATCGTAATGTAACTCCTGAGGAGTTGAGGTGCGGACAAATGAGAAACTTTAAAGGCGAAGAAAAAGACAGCAGTGTCCGTCAAACGCAGCTGAAATTACTGATTTTTCTCGCTCTTTATGTAAACCCGATTACACTCTTTGTGGACACAACAACCCACTGACCTCTTAACCTCTTTTAATGTTGTCATTTACTCCGACTTTCTTTTTCCCGCACCACATCTTTCGGGTGCTACATCATGATTCAGCATTGAAACACATCAATTCTTACAGCATTAGTAAATATAAACATTTGGCGCCGTTCTAGCTACTGAGGTGACTCGAAATGCTGTAGAGTTTCTGATGTGTGCGTACCCGTGGCGCGTTCTTTTCGCGCCAGCACCCGGCGTTCTCTCGCGTCCGGCAGCTCACACGTGCAAGGCTGAAGTTTATAATGAGTAAAGGCTGGTTCACACAGCCACGCGTTCGTACATTACGTTAAGCTCCGAAAGCTGACATTGCTACAAGTTCGCGAAGACAGGCTGGCACGCGAAGTTCGAAACGCGAGTGTTTCCCTGAATTATACGTGACGTAAGAAAACGTAAGACAACGGTGCTGTGTGAAGCAGCCTTTGACTCTTTTAATTCCAAGAGCAAAACAAAAACACTACGTTAGTCATGCTACCACATAATCCCGAGCTCCATGAAAAAAAAAAAAAGCTTATAATCACAATTTGTATTTTCTTTTTTTTTTTTCAGACGGTTGTGTTAAACGGAATTTCACCTTACGAAAACGGTTAATACATTGACGAACACTATTAATAATTTCTTAACTAGGCGGAAATAGTGGTTACGGATATAACACGCAGTGGGTACACAAACCGAATGGTAGAAAGAAAAAAAAACGTGAATCCCTTTAAGCGATTGCAAATTCCTCGTTGCCCCGCTCGCTCGTCTTCGGAAAAATCCAAGCGCGCGCTCTCGCAAGAACAGAAACGCACGCTCACAGAAAAACGAGGACCTGCCGCAGAAGAACACTCTCCTACAAACAACGTCCTCGCAAAGCTAGCAAACTAGAATTTAATTAAGCTAAAAATTCGAATTTCACGCGGAAACAAACCATCGGGGCTGTCTGCGGCAGCGAGGAAGTCACGGACAACCCCGATAATGGGGGAGGGGAGAGAGGGGAGTGGGGGGAGAGAAAGAGGAGTGGGAGGCCCGAAGAAAGGCCAGGCCAGCCACCCGTCGCGAAAGTGAACACACAACACCGCAAATCTTCGCCCACACTCGACCAGTCGTCCAAGCAAGCGAGCGAGAACCAGCGCGACTCGATATTTTCTCTGCGCGCTCTCGGCCCCTCGGCTCCGACCATTTTCGCGTGGAAATAAACGCGTGGTGGGGAGAAAAGAGGGAGAGGAGGGCGCACACAATGGCCGACATGGGCGCCCCGGCGAAGAGCAGAAGACGACTGCATGCATGACGGAATTATCAACACCTGCAGCATGCAACGTCGGGGCGCTTCGGAATTTGATGGCGGAGGTATGCAGCTCGGAGGGAGTTTGCGATGCGGAGCGAAGCCCGACGAGACGACGGAATTGCACGCCGCTTTTGTGTGCCCAGCCGCTGCAGAGGTGGTGCTGCTCGGTCGGAAACACGTGTCGGCCGTCGAAGCCCCGTCGGTCCGCCCGTCCATACTGGCGGCGGTGCGTGCCCCGCGGTCATGTTTGCAAACGTTCTTCAGGGTCGGTCCGATCGGCCGTGCCCGAAGTGGCTGCCTGCGAGATACAGATGTGCCGTCGCTGGCGTTGGGTCTCCTTAGATCAACACGTTGCGTGTCAGTAGGCGCCGTTTTTGTTTTCTGTCCTTACGTTCCGGCCCCTGTTGAACCCTGCCTCTGTTTGTGGGTGGCGTTGATGCTGCTCGAAAAGAGCGAATGCGGAATGTTGTCTTTGAATCTTAAACTTATTTCGGGCTTAGCCTCGGTTCATAGATGAACATTAAGTCGATCATTGTATCAATGTGGCAGTATTCAAATGGAATATACTCCAAGCAGTAGGTATTGGTGCACAGGCGTCAACACAGGACACGTTCCGACCTATACTAATAAAATAAATTAAGACATTTATCCCTGGTGAGCGCAGAAGATGGAGATGGCGATCTATGAGAAGCTCTTAGCGAATTCCGCTCATGCTGATAGGTTCCTCAGAGATAATCGGCAGAGTGTGGCAGAGACCCTTGCACGGATATTCCCAAATGTAAGAAAACACCCACATCTGTTTCTCTGTTTCCATTGAAGGCAAACTATTGGCTCCTTCCCATTACCAAATGCTTCCAGTTAGAGCTTTTTCAGGCTGCCTTCGCCATTTTAATTGGCAAAACTTCCAATATGAACAAGGAAACATTGATTGGTTCTATGCACAAGTCCTCACGTTTTACGGTGTAAATGTAACTCGTCCTACATTTTTCCTCGCCAGTTTTTTTTTTTTTTTTTCGCTTTTCGCTTGTTTAAATATTTTCTTAATTTTTCGTTGCCCAATGCCCGTACTCAACACATAAACCACGTGGCGGGGAACGCGCGTAAACCAACGACATCTACAGAGAACGATAGTCGGCACCGTCGTTCCTACAGAAAACAAAGAGCGTTCAGAGTAAATAAAATAAATTATTTCTGCTTTTTTCACACGTAAAAGGCACCATCTTCTAATAATAAGCGTTCAAACATTAAAAACTACGATTAAATCCAAATAGGTTTGTACAAAAACAATTTTTCCTGGGAGCGAAACAAAAACAAACAAGGCAGGATGACTGTCCGAATTATGGAATTTATCGGCTCAAATTTCTCTTAGAAAAAAGACACAAGAGGGAGAACGGTGGCGGGGTCGTTGCAAGGGTGGCGCCTGCATCTCGCGAGTCGTAAACATCAGTCTTGTCAGCCGCACACGCAAACGGTAAGGCAGCTGATACACCGCAGCATCACGCTATTCCATAGCTGAGCTCGTGAATTATATGCAGGTGCGCCAGAGACCAGTGGAGCATCCGTCACCTGCATGAAACTTCTCGTTGTGCGTGTGTTTGCTTTCTTTCTTTCGCTCGCACGTTTTGTTTATCACAAACAACACGACACAAACACAACGTGAAAACAAAATGTGCCGCACCACAGCAAGTTCTCCACTCTCTTCATTTACTCCACGCACTGATTCATCAAATTCCCCGAAAAAAAATAGTAATCACAGCGGTTTCTGTCAGCTGCACAGTGCCGAGTGGTTCATCGCCGACAAATTGGCAGAGAGAGCTATCGGACGGGCGACATGGATGTGGTGGTGCCCGATGGAATGTGTCAAGTTGATGAACCCCAGGTGATGCTGGCTTGATATTCAGTTAGGAAGAAACAAATAAAAAATGTGTATCTCTCTCGCCAACTAGAAGGACAATTTTTCCAAGTTTCCAGTCGAAGATCAACACAAGGCGAATAATTATGTTCCATATAATATAAACAACGCGAGTGTTTTCGTCATGTACAGTTATTTCCAAAAAAAAGAAAGAAAGACGTTCATTGGGCGTAAATTATTTCTGAAGCTGCTTGTTTTCACGGTGGATCCCTATCGTTCCTTCGAAACATGGTTCGTGGAAACATGTTTCGTGGACAACGTTTTGTGGACAGATGTTTCTTGGATACAGGTTTCGTCGACACTAACGTTTCATCGACACTCGTTACGAGAATTGCCCTCTGCAAGAATATTTCATCGTGCTTGCATCGCTGGGGCGCGTGTTAACCTACCCGGCTTACCTGTTCACGCCCCTTTAAGGCGACAGTCTGCAGCGGGTCCTTACGAAACTGTTAACCTACCTCGAACACCAGTGCATGCCACTTCGCCGCGACAGTCTAAAGCAGCTCATTAAAGAAGAAAAAAAAAAATAAGCTGACCTGAGCTGCCGAATAAACAAACTGTTGATGAAACAATCGATCGATGAAAATATCAGTCCATGAAACGTTGTTCAATAAACTGATTCCCACCGTCCTTCATGGGCTTCTGCCGGCACCAGATTTGAAGTGGCAAGTGGGATTCCAAAACGAGACCCGAACGCACCCCATGAATGCTACCTACTCCTTGTGTGAAGCCCAGCAAATTTATTTCAAAAATTCCCAAACTTGGCACTATGGAAATACTATTCCGCACGCTGCTATAAAGGGACCATAAAATTATTTTTTAAGTTCTTCGCCCTTAGCTTTCCGCCTAAACTCAAAATCGAAATAGGAAATCACGCGTCCGTGAAGTGCTTGAGCGTCGGTACGATGACTTCAGGCTTCCAACGTCTTTAAGCACACCACGGAACTTGTCATTCGCAAGCGATGATAAGTGCCGTCACGGCACTCATTGGCCACGAGAGCGAATTCAAATATTCGTCGATGGATCAATTGTTGACGAAAGTATGCGTCCGTGTGACGCAGTGCTCGTGTCCAACGCGGCTCCTTTGCTCGTCTGGGAGAACTTCCTTTGCCGGTAGAAAGGCATTCTTCACGTCACGACCGCGTGATTTCACACGTTAGTGTCCGAGTCCGGTCGAGTGGTAAAGGAAAGCAGACGAGGGTGTTCATGTTAGGTTTTGTGTGTAAAACTGGAGGCAATAAAACAAAAAGGGGTTCCTACTCCGGGATGTTTTTGGAGATTTAAGATGAATGGGGGTCTTCAATTGGAAAAAGATAGAAAACCATTTCATGGCCCCTATAAGTTCGCCAAAACCGATATAATGAAAGAAAAGGGGAGAGACATAATAACAAATGATAATCCTGCAATGCTGGTAATCTTGCTTAAATTCATTCATACGAGCGAATCCACCTAACGCACTCAAATTAAGAGCGATTAAACAATCAAATTAATAAGCATATGTTTGTGTTTGCGCAATGTCGGTGAATGGGCTCCGTTTGGTTTCGCGTCTGGAGCCCTAAGGAGGCAATTACTATTCCGCGACGAGAACTTGGAACCCCCCGAAAAACGACCCATGTGGGATTGCCGCCCCTCTGAGAAAGAAAAACGCGAGCCGTTAAAGCAATAGGAAACGCGCCCCATAGTTCCCAATTAAGAGCGAGCCATATTTCTCTACGAGTCTCAGTTGAAACGACCAGGCGTGCAGCGACGCTTCTTTGTGCCCCCGAGTCTCGATTCCCTCGGCTCGAAGCAATTACAAACCCATACCTACCTTTGACGGGAGGGTTCGCTCGCTCGTATTTTTTTTTTTTTTTTTCGTTCGGAAAGACGCACACCCCAATACCGGCTTACCAACAATTGGAATGGCTCCAGACCGCTTCCGTCGAGCACTCACGCTCGTTTTGGTACGAAACCACAACTCACATCGGACCCCATTGAGAATGAGGCGAGCCGACAACCGGGGACCCCTAAAAACAAAACACAGCGGAGTGAAATAGACTAAAAGGGAGAGTAATGTTTCCGCACAACCAACTTGAAAATGCTAACGCGTAAAAAAGGAAAGAAAAAAAAAACGGCGAACAATCTTGGAGAGCCGGTGGAGCACAGGAATTATTTAGCTAGCTTCGTAGAGGCAGCTTATAAATCAACAAGAAACTAAAGAATGGTCTAGAAAGGTTGAACAAAACGAAGAAGAGCAAAAAAAAAAGAAACAAAAAGCGACAAATCTCGGCAAGGGCAGAGAGAAAGCTGCGCACGCCACAGGCAATTAGGAGGACCGGATGACATCAACGTGGCACGGGCGTTATCCCCTAAGGTTGAACCAGCCACGAGGAATACACTGCGGAGGCCTTCCAGCCAGGTCCGAGCCGTGCACATGTTGGGCCGTGCCGTATAGCGACTCTGCGGGCGCCTCGAGAACCTTAATTTTAGTTCTTTCCGAGACGAGTTGTTGTGCCTTGCCCCCCTCCTGGGAAGCGAAATGGTAAGGCACGCAACCGCCGGGCCCTAGATGCCTTGGGCGTGTAAAAGGTGTGTACCCGTCCCCGTCGTCTTCTTTTTATTTTTTTTTTGTTTTATTTTTTTATGAGGTTTGAAAGAAAAGCACACGCCCGTCTGTTGAGTTGGAAGTCGTGTTGGCTGCTGCATGCTGCGGTCGTTTCGCGGAAAGCGCCTTTTTGATGCGCCGGCATTGTTAGAGGTCTCGCCTTCCACGCAAAGTTTTGGGAGGAGCCCCCGGGGTGAGGCCTCGTCCTGCTATCAAAAATGTAAAGAAAAGAATCCAGCAGCCCTGCCCGTAATTTCGGTCCGGGTGGCATTTGAAGGAAAATTACGAGAAATCGTTACAATGAAATTTGTTCGTGCACCCTGTGTGAAGGGGCCTCGGTAAAATCGGGGTATGAATGAGGCACACTATAGCAACGTTATGTGCTGACGTCATTCACGAGCGTTTCAATAAAATCCGTGTTTCATTGTGAGCGTTTATAATTTGAACCATGGTTAAAAATACACGTATAGGCGGGAATCTTTATGTAATGACAAGTTGGCAACAATATTGGAGATTGTTACCTGAAATTGCTTTGCCTAGAGGTGCCGGCCCTAGGACTTGGAGAAGGACAATGCAGCGAGAAATAAAAACAAAATGATTTTCGGTATTGAAGCGCTCTGATGATGAGTAGTTAGCTTTATGGATTTATCGCGCCCAAATCAAATAAGCTCCGTTAAAAACACCGCGTTTTGCCGCTGGCTTTTTTTTTAATAATATTTTCTAGACATATATTTTTAACATTTTTACTCTGATAGTAAATCTGCACAGTTGACCGACGTAAAAGTTCCGAGATTCGCGAGGTGGTAATTCCTTTTTCTCATCGAAGCGCAGCAAATCTTGTTCGCCCCCCAATACGAGCTTTTCCTTTTCTATACACGGCAGGAAAGAGCCCCGACGGTCTTGGCATTCCGGGCGCTTTATACGGTAACACCGAGCGAGGCGAGTGTCGGCAGGAAGGCTAATTCCCCGGCTGATGCGTGTGGCCCTTCGCGGTCAGAGGGGGCGGGCGGAGATTGGATGGACGCGCGCCAGAGGTGTTCGGGGAAGGCGGCGAGTTCACAGAGCAGTCGAGCGCGCGCTCTCGCATCGATAGAGGGCACTTTGCGCCGTCAAATGTTGGCCCAAGCGCTATACAGGTATGCCGCACTCCCTGCGCGACCCCTGCCGGGCAGTACGTGCAAATATGGCGGGTGAACGTCGTCTCCCGTGCTTTCTTCTTTGTTGTTTCGTATTATATATATTTTTTTTCGTCCACTTCGATACTTCAGCGTGTATATTGTTCGGCTGGTGAAGAACAGTCGGTGGAGCTAGATTGGTTTAGGTTAGTATTGAGCCGAGACTATCACGGGAGGGAGACTGATATGCGGCGGTGGTGGCGGCGGCGAGGCTATGTTTTCGTAGCTGTTCAAATACCGGCGCCACGTACGTGCGTGTACGTGCCGAGGTGTTTCGTGATCGAGCGAAGACTAAGACGTTGCGTGAGTTTACTTTAACTTGATTTTTTTTTAACTTCACTTTCTGCTGTCGTTTCGTTTTATTTATTTTTATTCTATCATTCTTTGTCGAAATTTGGATAGACTTAAAACATCTCTCCACATACCTTTCTTTACGAATGAATTGCGCGAGATTCAATTTGTGTTACAACTGCTGCAAACTAAGCATCATAGTGTTCCCGGTTATTTTCTAGTTACCTTCTTTTCGTCCTTGACATTTTTCATTTATTTATTTGAGGACTAGTTAAGACGATAAAACTTAATCAGCAGACCATTCAGGACAAATCAACCAACAAAGTAGTCACTGTCCGAATGCCACTTCGGAGAGTGTGATCTTCTCTGCTAGCGGAGACATTATAACGGAAAATTCTTACGTTCTAGAAAACCTACGCGCTGCCGAAAAGGATTATATCAGCGACCCTCTCTTTCAGGTGAAGGTTGAGAGAAAATCGCGTGATGAAGTCGAAAGAAGGAAAGTGGGAAAGGTTGTTCTGCCTCCCAGAAGACAATTTTGTAGGTCGGCATTAAATACAAACAACTTTCCTTAGGTCCTCCTATGTAGGAAAGAGGTCTTACCTGAAGAATAAGAGATGTACTTACGCAGCATAAAATAATAATTTTTATAAATATTTAACTCCATCAGGCACGTAGCCAGAGAAGGGGGAGGGGGGGGCATATCTTCCGTTTTGCTGGGGCCTCCTCTGCCCCCTTCCCCTCATACAGCATTCTGTCACGGGCGCCCCCCCCCCCCCCCCCCCCCCAAGCAAGATCCTGGCTACGTACCTGAACTCGATGTTCCAATAAAATTCGGGGTTTCACCTTTGAAAGACAAGTCATGGAGAAGGGTTTATAAACACTCCATCCATTGAGGCGCATTTCTGCTTTCGATGATAATGTGGCTTATCTGGACACGCAGGACTGTGCGTTACGCTGACTTCAGTGCTTCGGGCGAGTAGCAACCACGAAGCTCGTTCAATACTGCTTTTCTGAGTTAAAGTAACGTTTAACCTCTAGATACCTTGCTAATTGATTTAACGATATTCTAACAGCAGAAATTAGTTATTTTTTGTTTTTTACTTTTGCACACGTCAAAAGGGAATGTTTCGGAGTGATGCGATAATAATATGGTCTATACGTCTGCAGCAACTAAGTGCCTCAGGCCATAATTTCAATGTTTGTAATTCATAGTTTAGTGCCATCATAAAAACAGTTGTGTGTGCGTGTGTATGTGGAATACATATCGATACGTATATTCATTTATTTTCTACAAGGTAAAGGTGCCGTCAGTTCAAATTCGTGTTGGGTCGATGTTTGGATATTGCAACTCTACTCAGATTGCGTAACACTACCCCATTGTTTCCAGTAAATTTTGAAGGGAGTTGTCAGTACTCTAAAATAAGCTCATATCTTTTGAAGCAAATTAAAAGTTTTAAACATTACAGAATATCTTTGGGAGTTATTTTGTTCGTTCTATGCAAAGGGAAAACTAGAGTAATTTTGGTATTCCCTATTATTGTGGCCGTTGCGATAGTCAAAACCTATTTCGCAATTGATCAATGGCAAAATTCTGAACTCTCGAGTCCAAAACAGGTTTGGACTTAAACACTAACTTTTTAAACGTACGGACACCGTACGCCCATGAACTAACAAAGAAACCACGTGACTAAAGCTCGCGGCACGGCACAACGCGCCAGCTGACCAATATAATCTGTTCTTTGCGTGCGAAGAGCGTAGGGCACTTTTGCCGACTCTGAGACTTTTCTTATACCTTCGTTCAGATGGGCCGACCGACGCATACACAGAAAAGAACACAAAGAGTCACCCCGATCAATATCTCACCATGCATATAGATCACTTCTATCGTCGCTGTGATTAGTGATGATAACTCACACAGAGCCGCACCGACAACTCGTTAAAGGGACACTGACAGGGTGTTTTTGCTCGCCAAGGTTTTTATTTGTGCATGACATATGAGAGCTTAACTACTTACAACAACATTTGAGGCTCAAAAAGTTTTTTTGTTTTTTCCTCCCGAAAACTGCCGATCAAGAACTGGCCGGTTCTAGTCGCACTCACTCTCTTCTCCGTGGTGCATGACGTTGTCTATGGTTTAGACTCAACAACCAAATATATCCAAAGTCGTGGGTCATCGAAGGCACACACTCAATGTTAAAAATAGAAAAGAAAAATTATACCTATTTTGTGACCTCTAAAAAGACCCAAAGACATTAAATGAAAAAAAAAAGTTGCGCAGCCATTTGATTTTTGCCAACCTCTCTCGTCCTCTAACTCTTCTTCCTCCCGGGTTCAATTTCGGTTGCGTTTCAAGCAGTGGCTTTTTTTTTTTTTTTTGTGTTTACTTGCGTATTTTTTTGAAACCATAACAGATCGCCTGGCAAAAAATAAAACAAAAATGTTACGGTTGTCAGTGCCATTTTAAGAATTCAAGTAACAACCGACGGAAGAAAAAAAACACAAGATTCCATTTTGTCGACGTCGTCAGTGGAGCAATGTTTTCTTCTTTGCTTCTCGCTGTACTCGTTGTGGCTGAGGTTTGGAGCAAGGGGCCCTTGGGCCTTTTCGAAAGATTACATCACGGAGGTTCGATACCGGAAAACGGAATGAAAACATGTCCTTGCGAGCAGCGAGCGCTCCGGTAGTGCCGGAATTCCGGAGGGGACTCGAAAGGAGTGCGCCCGGGGACACGCCCTTCCGTCTCCGACTGCCTAATGCGTCGTGTTAATTGCGAAACACACTTCTCGTGTGAAACGACGGCAGCAAAAATGAACACGCGACAGCGAAAGGAAAAGGCGAGGGAAATAGCGGTGTGGAGGTAAGCCTCATGCGTGCTTATTGCGGTCTGGTGTAGTATACACGGCCGCCCACTTCCACGAGGGCTAGATGGCAGCCAAGGGGGCGACGGAAATGTGCGTTGGTCGGCGGCAGTCCCATACATTACTTCTTTCGCGAAAGCGTTTAGCTCTAATTCCCCTCCGCTGTGGCCATGTCGGCACTTTCCGGGCAACGGAAACCTCTTCGCAGAACACGGGCTTCGTCCACGTGTGTCGTGCCTGTGTAATAAGACGTTTCCCTTTACTTACAAAAGAAGAACAGAAAACAACATACAAAGATTTCACAAGAATGGCTCGGCGTGGTAAACAGTCGTAGAAATATGTGATGGTCATTACACGATCAATCGCCACCCGTCGCCTTTTCAATCATGGATGGGCACCGTATACCGCCGTGAGGTCGCGTTTCACTACTGCGTTGCGCACGTTAAATACCCCAGGATAGCGGTTGTACTGTACTGGCCAAATTTATCATCTACATCTGAGAGGCAAGTCTCCCATTGGGGCTGATTAACTTACGGCGGTATAAGCATACAAATAACACAATTACAACTTATTACGGGCGGAAACTAGTGTGGGATACTGGGCTTTGTGTTTACGTGATTTTGTTTAGAAAAACATGTTCAAGAAATCTCGCATATTTGTTTAATTGTTAAAACTGTAATGAATCGATTGGAAGGTTAATATTTGTACTGTAATACTGTTTCTTTAAATTACATTCGAAAGACGTCGCTAGGCAGTGGCGTCTCTTTTAGTTTGAAGTTTTTAAATACGTTTTTCTAGCAATATTGACGACATATTTTATTGTTCTTAGTTTTACTTCGCTTTTTCTTGCTTTTAGAAAAGAAAAACAAAACAAACAGCAATTGAATCTTGGGGTAAAATAATTCAATTGCACAAAACAAAGATCTTTAACTCTCCCTCGTTGCTTATATTTCAATTAAAATTGCAATTTGGACCTATTTGTTCCACACAGGGACAAGAAACTAGACAGACAAGGGCACTCATCACTTGTCTGTCTACCCACGTGATGATATTTTTAATACTTACCCACGTGATGATATTTTTAAGGCATGTAGTAGAATTGGCATCACTGAAACCTTGTGAATAATAAAGTAGTGACAACAATATCTGGCAGCAAGCTCGGGCTCTTAAAAATCTTTTTTTTTATTCCTCGATTTAGGGGCGCAAAAATAACGAGCCTTTCACGCACCTCATATGATTTTTCCTCATTATGTCAGCGTATTGTTTTAACTAGGGTCGATTAAAAGAGTTAATTGTGTTGGCTAACTAGCTGTCGTGCGTTCGAGCTCACAACGCCAACAGAACAATTAAGCTACCGACGCATCCTTGTTAGCGATGAGTTATCAATTGCCCGAGCATAATTTCTCTCACTACTTGCCAGAGTTTTATTTCAGCATTACACCTGCTGACGCCGTTCAAGCTCCCAGTCGAAAAAACGACATTCAAAGTCAAAGATGCTAAGCAGTCTATAAAAGCTTCGCACTAGCTCATTTTTATTTGAAGAAAAAATGGGAGGTATACGTACGCAGGCGTATAAAACATAAAGCAGTGGGTTGAAAGCCTTAAAACAAGCGCTTCGTGATACAAGCGCATATCAAGTATCTACCATTTTATATTCTAAAACCAAACCCATTCAGTAACCTGATGTCGCAAGCCGCAGTCTTTTGTATGTATTCATATCGCCCCAGTACAAGGCTGTCTATTCTTATTACTTGCTCTGCCTGATCGTCCGGCTTACCAAGACAAGCTCTGCGAGTCTCATATCCTCGCCCGGAACACCCCAGCTACGCCCGACTGATTCACCGCAACTAAGGAAGCGCGTTCGGCGTGTCCGAAGAGCGTTTCCTCCAGCCGAAGAAAACACGAAGAGAGCAAGAGAACAACGCTAATCGTAGAAGAGGACGGAGGGAATACACGCGCGGCGTGGGTGATTCATGCGAGCGAGAATCGTTCCCACAACCGGTAACGTCTTGCTCGACAATTATGGCCTGTCTCGTGCAGCGGGTCATCCCCTCCGGGGCCAGTCCTAGCTCTTGGAAGGAGTCCGACGGGGAAGGTCATTCCGCGTGCCTGAATACTTCCTGAAACCCAAGCATAAGCAACGTGGCCGCGGGTTGGGTTTCGGATTTGTCGCGCGAGTCCACGCTCGGCCGTCACCCTTTATTAATTCAGTAATGGCGTCCACTTGGCCCCCAACGGTCCAGAGATTTCTCCGCTGGCACTTGGCGGAGTGAGCCAGCCTGACCGTCGCCGGCACAAGCCGAGCCCTCGCGGCGCTGTGCGGAGCTGTTCCTCCTTCGGAGAACAGCAGCGCGGTAATGTGGGTATGGCGCGCTGGCGCGGTGACGCTCCCCTGTCTCGCCCGCTTCGGCACGCTAAGTATAGAGCCGCTGCCGCGAGCGGATCAAGCTCGTCAGCGGAGCATCCTTCAATATCTAGGCAGGTCGTGCGCACGGTCCGCGGAGCAACGTTCAGACGTGATTAACGAATTGGACACCAGACTGGCATAATGGTCTTTTGTGCGAGTCATTACAACCGAGCCTTCCTCGCGTGTTCGGACTGGAGATGACCGCTCCTGCGGTGGGGTTCTCGCGCGCACTCGATCGCTTTGGGTTTGCTTTTGGGCCCGCGGCGATCGAGAAAGAGCAGCAGCGCGGAAGACACCGTGTTGACGGCAGCTTGCTTCGGGGAGTCGGGCAAACGTAGGGGTTTGTTAAGTTGCGCGGTCGTCGTTCGGGGAGTCGACGCATTTCGCGCGCTGTCGGGTCCATACCCTGTGCTGTTGGTGTAAACAGAACAGCCATTCCAAGTGATTTTGTTTGGAGTCGTCCGTTGTTCTGGGAAGCGCGCGAGTGGCTACAGTGTCGAGGAGAGGCTGGGACGATGTTTACCGGATGACTGGTTTGTTGACTCGGAGCTTATCTACGTTTGGGAAAATATGTAAAGTCTCACGCAAACGTCAGGAACGTGGCCGTGAATCGGCGATACAGAGCCCAATGCCGTTCATCAAAAGAACACAAAGTGTGCTCGACTGACAGTGGTAGCTGCTGCGTTATGGAAAGTCATGTTGAAAAAGATGTGCTTTCAGGTAGTGTGCTGTACAAAGTTTGCAATGGGTTTTTGCGCTCAGTAGGATATGTAGGAGACGTGCGTAAGGAGACTGTGCTTTGGTCGAACGATATGCGCGAGATGTTGCATCTACTGAAAAACACAAACGTTCTAGTTTCTTCTTTTCGCTGAAACTTTTTTTTTTTTTTTTAAACATCCCGGGATTGCTCTTGCGTTGGAGAAGCGAAAGTACGTATTCGAGCTGTTCTGTAGATGCCCGGAGAGTAGGCGAGAACGGAACCAGGGTGGCGGCAGTGGGGAGCCGAGGGAGCGTGTCTGGACAGCGCGACCACGCGGGTATTTCGCAGCGGCGGCTGCCGGAGGGGTGGGGGGCAGAGAAAGAGAGAAAGCACAGCGTACGTCGCCGGAGCAAAGCACAGCGGCGGCCTTTCAGTGGAAGGGAAAGGGAAGCGAGGATCGACGGGGATAGGGATAGATCATAGAAGTGCTTCTGCTGTGGAGTGGGGTTTTGTGTAGGTACATGAGCCTTTTTAGCCGGGAAAGGGTAAAACAAGTCCCGCTGTAAAATTAGCAAAACATAAAACAAAAATGTGACTTGGGGACAACGTTTTACGGCAGTAAAGGGGAAGCAGTGGGCGACCGTGACCTTCCAAACTTTGAACGCCTGTAATGCCGCAGGACGTGGTCTCCGAATCCACATTGTTTATTTATGATGGTGTGGGGAATAACACTGGCAGAATCGTACAGAACGGTTCTGTTTTCAATTTTTATTTCTGAAAGAAAACTGTCAATATCGACTTCATGGGATGTAGTGCACTTCAATTTTGGAACAGAAGGAATATCTCAATTGTTCTGTATATTTGACTGATGGTGGCGTGCTTTAGGGCGCAGCGATTACGAGGCCTTTGGAATTTTGGAGGGTGCGGTACCTTCAGACTCGGACATCGGGATATCACGTTTCATATTTGGCGCTTAAAATATCTGTGGGCATTCGTAGGAAAACGTATCCGTGATGAGTGTTAAAGATCTTGGGCTAACCGTCCTGTGATTTACGTGTCTATTCAACGAAGTTAAAGATTTTATTTACCGCGGAAGCACGTACACATATGCATGCATATTAACTGAAACGAGCTGAAACTTCAATTTATCGCAGCGTTCCGAGAGCTGCGAACGACCGAGTAGTTGCAGCACGACATCTTTGGGAGCACACGTGACAGTCTCCTCGACGAAGTCCTACTAATAAAGATGCGACAAGGTCAGAAAAGGGCAGTCGCGGGAGGAGGCGAAAGCGGAGCAAGTCTGCACGGGTCGGGACCTATCCTGCCAGCTCCGGCATTATCTGCGGCCCATCTCGGTGCAGCGACGCGAGGGCGACGCTTCCATTCCCCGCTAATCCCCCCATTTAGTCTCCGGAGGGGCAGACTACGCGCCGGTTGCGCAAGCATCCCCGTTCTTGCCCCCGAGAACCGATAGATGCAAGGAGGGAGACAAGGCGACGGACGCAACTTTCATTTGCTGCTTGCTCGCTGTCGTTCGCTCTTCGCAGCCGCTCTCCGCGCTTTATCAGCAGGAGGGCAATTCACACGCGGACGTGACAACCGCGAACAAACAGCGGGCCAAGGTGCACTATTCACACTTTACAGCGCCTACTGTTTACCACAGCCGTTACGTCGGGACCTTTAGTGGACCCCCTTATCGCTAATCGCTGTATAAACTCTCGGCGGGGGAAGCCATCGCGTCGCAGTTAAGCAAATCCCCCGAGGAGCCGACGGGGCGAGAACCATAAAGTACTGACGCGCCCGGAGTGGTGGTGGCGGCGGCGTTGCGTCCTCGTCGCATGCCCCCCCCCCCCCCCCCCCCCCCCTCTTCCTCTTCTCCCCAACTTGTACGCACAGTCGACAAAGGCACGCTCGCTCCCGTGTGCATTCGAGGCCCTAAAACTGAAAGGCGCAAAAGGAGCAACGTGCACTGCGTCCAGGTTTTGATTTATGATCGAGGGGGCAATGGGAGGATGGCCTGGGTTCTCTCGGAGTGATAACGGGAGTTGGGGTAGGGGGCCGTCTTAGTCGCTTTAGATGGGCGCGAGCGCTGGCAAAGCGGTAGAGTGACGTGTTTAAAAGCCAGTTAACGCTTACCCAGGGTTGTTCAATTTGCGGGGGAATCAGTCTTTACGAGGATCTAATTACGTCTCACACTAATCAGGCAGCCGAATTTACTCTGCATGCAGTGTCCTAGCTCCGCTTCTATGGCGTTTTCGAGGATATTTATAATCATCTTCACAACCAGTAGGACAGGTCGAAAGAAAAAAGAAATAGTCTGAAGATCAATTTCTGGGTTTTTGAAATCAAAGTTCCGGAACCTGCAGCCTGTGTAATGTATTATTTTGGCATTCTTGGTGCGCGCTCCCTACACGAGGTTTCGGAGATGAACGTTTGCATTTTGATTACGACTGTGTTACGACCGCTTGCTATAAGCGGTCGAGACGCAGTCGTACGGTTACAATATGCTACGGCGGCTTACTATAGCAACCAAGGACCGCCCAACACGCGCAAAGCGTTGCAGTGGGACGTAATGAACTCAACACAGCTCGGTAAACGCTACGTTGCGTTTACCTGCTGGTTCAGGTAGCCATAGATAAAACGTAAAAAGGTTCATCTATTTCTGCCTTAACCAGCCTTAGTTGAACATTTCTTTTCGAAAAGCCATAACACACCGCAAGAGACTCCCCTTAGGCAGTGCCGGAATTTCAACAAATACTTATTTACTAAAATTATAGTAATATAAGCACCACGCACTCTGCAACATAACTCGTACATTTTAACATGAGGCAAGTGACAGCTAATCGTATAAAAATTCTGAGCTTTGCATTTGTTATGTCAAATTAATAAGTACAAAATACTAAGTCATATGCTCCATATGCTTATTTTACTTCAAACAGCCTACAATCTGGTGCATGCTACTTTGTTTTCATTTTGCTTTACTTAGTCTATTGCTCGTAAACTTTTGAGAACCTGTAGACACCAACCTAGGTCGAAATGGCCAATACCTTCAACATAAAACAGACAACACAAAAGTCGCCCCAGAATTTTTTGCAAGGGTTTAGTTACATAGCTCGTTCAGAGAAACTACACCACACGAAAGGGAATCCGGCTTTTGGCTCCACTGGTACTCATCGCGTGTGCTTCCACAGCTTACGTGAGAAACTCGTCATGGCTTAAGCCGTTGTCGTTTTTTATCCGATGTATAGCCGCACCTGTCTCGGTGCGTATATTGCAGAACCAGTAGCACTACTTGTCGAACGTGCTTCTTTCATTGCACGAATATGGATAACGATTAACGTACAACTGGCACGACATGTGATACACTCTTACAGGCTCGAACGAGTCAGTTCCCCCTGCAATGCCTACAGAAAGAAACAAGGCTGTTTTTCATTTTGAAGCTCCAGGAAGATTCACCACGAGACATTCGATATGGCAGCCGATGTCGCACTGGGAAACTTTGGTTCATCGAGGTGGCACGTGGGAAATTCAACGACCTTTTCGGTACGAGAGTTGAAGAGTTAGGTGCTTCTCGTATAGTTGGCCCATTTGAACTCGCGAGTCGTGTAGCATTCATTGGAATGCTAGGTAGACGCAGCGCTGCTTAACTTTTAGATAGTGTAAGAGTTTCGTTAATGGATAATGCATGGTTTGTTCCTGGGTGTTATATTCATTTGCGTTTCATAAGGAGAACGACTCCTACCATTTTATTTTGAAACGGTAGGTGTTGCTGTTTGCTTCATGCTTCACTAGAGAATTTTTTTTTCTTGGCAGGGGAATCTGCAACAATTTATTGTCCAGCTCGCTTGCCCCTTTGCATTTAATTGCATTATAATTATGACAATTTAGTAGTTGTTTAATTATTTAGCTAGATTATCGGGTAAAATGGTTAGGCCAATAAAGGACATGTATCCCTAATTAAATTACAACTGGACAAACAAAAAAACTTCAAAAACACAAAACCGTACGAAATACAAAGTTAATGGAGAATTAATTCAGTCGTAAAAAACACACCACCAAGCAAAAACAAAAAAAGAAAGAATGAAAAAGAAAGAGGCCGCATCTCCACATGGTTAATGATGTTGATTGGGGCGAAGCTCTGGTGGTGATGATGATACTGATTTTATTGTTCACAGGTAGTGCTGATGGTGCTGATTTTTTTGTATTGCTCATAGGTAGTGTTGAGTTCCGGGTTGCGTTTCGACTTCATTATTACTGCTTTATGGTCGGTGAAGTGCAGAGCCAGTGGTTCTTCTAACGGATCAGCTTGGATCCGCTAGAAGCCGTGAGAACGCATCTCCACCGCTTAAGTCAACGGTCCATGTCAGAAAGAGAATGTGTGATATGGGTTGTGGTTATATACGCAGTCGAGCATTTGACCGCAGAGCCCTCTCGTCAATAAACGTTGAGCTACTGCATGCAAAGTTTGACGCGATTATATACGCATTTGACCGCAGCGCCCTCTCCTGTATAGACGATGAGCGGCTACATGCAACATTGGAGTGTAGCGTAGTGGTTAAGACGTCTGCTTCGTAAGCGAGCGGTTCTAAGTTAGAACCCCCGTGCGGGCGTGCGTGTTTTTTTTTTTTTTTTAGGTGGGCCGATCCCGGAAGCAGTGCAATCGATGTGAGCACGGACGCCGGACGAGGCTAGACTCTAAGGAGCTTCGCCCCTAAAAACACATTTAAGGACAAGTTTTGCCTAAGTGTAATTCTTAAAGCAGTGGCCTTTCGTAAGTCATCTCACAACTGAGGTCAGTTCATGCCATGATATTTGTTCGTTTAAACAAGTAAGAAAGGACGGTACACAAAATTATGATGTGCTAAAGCATCGAAGAAGCGAGGTTGAGTCATTCTGGCTATTGGTAAATATCTAAAAAATCTGGGATCACGAATGACAAAGCGGACAAAGGAACGCTCCCCGCAGGTGTCAATCACGTGTCCAAGGTGACTGTCCTTCCATTACGGTCGGCAATTAAAACGCCTCTTCATTAACCTCCCGGCGGAGGGGTCGGCTCTGACATAAAAAGTAAAGAAAATAATTGGCGCAGCTGCCCATAAGACTCGCCTGACCTTAGGAGATTGTGTCCATGGTTTTTAAGAATATTTACCGCCACCTGGACGTATTAACAAAATTGTGTTTTTTTTGTTTTTTTTTTTTTCTTGCATTGACGAACACAAGTTATTATTGTGTATTTGCATTTGCGGAGTTACTCAACGTTTAAAATATTAAGAATGCTTTAAATAGGGCTTTTGTGATCTAGTATCATTTGCTATATAACTACGTACTCTGAAGCAATAAAATAGTATTTAATGTACATCGCCACAGATAGCTTCAACGTAACTGCACAGGCTATCTTTGTTAGTGTTACACTGATCGTAATCCTTTCCATATGTTCTTTTGTATGCAGCGATGCAACAAAACGTATAGCAATTTTAATGAACACAGCATTCTAAGAGGCATTTTTTGTTGTATCGGAACTATAAAATTATATTTCCTTTTGTTATTTCCAAGAAAAAAAAATAGGTGCAACGATTTCTTAATGCAATGTACGGAATGACTAAAAAAAAACTAGTATATTATTATTTTTTTTTAAGTACCGCACATATTTTTTTTTATATTTTTTTTTTTTTCAATTCCGCTTTACTCAAATCTTATAGTGCGTGAATATAGGTACAAACATATTTCAGCCGCAAGCGAAGTCTCAAGCACAGCTAGAGGCACTTCTTCATCAAACCGAAAATTCTTTCCCATTGCCTTTCGAGTGGTCCAAAAACGTGGCGATGAAAGAGGAGCCCAACTGACGTTCACAAGTGCAGCTATATCATCCACCGTCGCTTGGCGGTTTTGCATTACGATGCCATCAAACTATTGCTGGGCGTCGATTAACTTTTGAACCCGATTAATTGCCACACTTTAATCAATTAATAAATTCAGTAATCGGTCTACTTCCATTTCCAAGCATATATATATATATATATATATATATATATATATATATATATATATATATATATATATATATATATTTAGATATAAAGATATTTTAGGCAATATTCTTTTTGTTTTTTTGCTGAATATGCGACAAACAATTTCGATCATGAATTAACCTCGATGCGTAGTTGGGAACAGTTCAGAGACACACTCACATAATATTACTTTAGCTGCATGAGGCGGACAGGTTCGTTGATATTCTTTGGCAAAAGCGGCAGCCTTTAATAGACTAGCTACTTTCATAAAGCCCTGCATGCAACACGGCGCGCGTTGCACTCTGGGAACTGGTTGGCCAGGGAGGAGAGTGGCATTGTTTCGGTTTCGATCGACACGTCGACTAGAGGTCAGACAATGAGCGTGGACTATTAGCCGCTGTTATCTCATGCTTTCTGGTCCCGAGAGCGTCATTTGTAATCTCTAAACTAACCTAAATGGCCAGTCCTCGAAGCTTTAGCACAAGCCCGAGATGTATAGCTTGTCTTAATGCATGCTTGTTGTATTTTTGTACTTGAGCCTTTCTGTTAGCGTTTCGAGGTATGTGGACGAGCCAGTGGTGGGAATTTGAGCTCTGCGAAGCTCGGGGATCTTGCTTGTGTGCGAATCAGTGAGCTATAGCAGCCAATAAGTACGCATACATCTAGCTCGAGCCTTTACATTAGTATTGTTGACCAGGAAGTTTGTTTCGTGCGTCCATAGACGAAATATAACTTTTTGGGATTACTGTTTTTTTTTTTTTTAATACGCCGGAGTACGCGAGGTAAAACTCGGAGGCGCCATTGAAAAGCTCCATTTGAACACACTTCCCATCTCTTATCTGTACTGCCTCGCAGCACTGCACGAAGTGAAGTTTCCACCGCTTGCATTTCACTAATATTAAACATCGCGTATGCGCATAAAGTTATCCTGCAATCATACGGGCACATTCGCACATACAAAGCGTTTTAAGAAAGCAAAAGCCGAGCCTATGTGTGAAGAATGTCGCACCGTTCGCCGGAAGTGCGCCGGACGGTCATGAATCCCTATGCGGTGCGCCAAACGAACGAAATTATTCAAGGCGCATTTCACGGTTGCTAATGGCTATAATATATTTTTTATGTGTTGGCTTTTTTCCTGACTGTGTATGCCGAGATAATTTCAGACACACTGTTCAGGCATAGACCTTGGGCGTCAGGAAAAGCTCGTCTAAAAAGGCTTGCCGAGGAGTAGGGGACGCTTGTTAGGGCCTCCGTCGTAGCAAACCGATCTCAGTGTTTGCGAGAACTTAATCTTCTATCAGCATAAAATTTGAGTGTGAGATATGTGATGACACGAGGAAGACATCGTAGTAACGTTTGTGCAGTAGTGAGGTCGAATTTATGTCGTTTTCTTAAAAGTTCATCCGCCAACACTGGGCTCAACTTCGATAATCCTGTGAGGATGCGGCCTGCTTTTCGCCCAATGAAGTAGCAAGAAGCGGACGTTTGGAAAACAAAATACATGTAGGACTCAAGGTGACCAAATTTCAGTTGTAGTTCACTGGTACTAGACGGGATTACTGGCATTGAGCCCAAAGATGCACTCGTGGGGTGAGATGACTAAGCCACGTCTTACTACGTTTGCATACGCACGCACAATACCCGGTGTTTCGGGAACCAAGGAAAGTGCCCCGGTCTTCGTTTTCTATCACTCGAGAATGAGTGTATTGTACATTCGTAAAAAGTCAAGTAATCGAAAACGCAATCAGCGCGTTCGGTCGCGACGTGATAGCATGAGATGAACCTGCTTACTCAAAACCAAAACTGAGTGGCCAACTAGTTCCCAGAGTGCACTGCGTGATATTTCGCCGCGATGGGGCGCGTCGGTTTTGGTCTATTCTTCACAATAGTTCCTGCTGAACCAAACGGACACTCGCACGGCTCTAAAGTGGTCGGGACACGTGCAAACTTCTGCACGTGTCTGGTGTTACAAATTTCGCTCCTACAGTTTACTTTAGGTTGAACGTTTACCGAAAGGTGTTCCTTCATACAGCTGTACATGTCCCCGTCTGCGTGGTTAATGCCTTTACCCTTCTTTTGGTTCGTAAAAATATTACCGATTAACCGGTTAAAATAATTAATCGCGGTGAAATCCTTCACCGATCAATCGGTAAGTTAATCGATCAATTTCCCAGCCCTACTGTAAATGTTTCAATTAACTCTGGTGTCACCCCTCGGCGTGCCCCATCCGATCGAGGAGAGTCTGTAACGCAACTCAATCCACTTCGAAAGTTCCTAGTCTATTCGTACACTATAGCTAGAATGACAGGCAAGCAAAACCCGACAACGGCTTAATTTAACGATTAATTTGGATGCGTTTCAGAGAACAGCGCTTGTTTTTAGTTCATGGGCTGCCATTCTTGCGCTCCTACTGTGACGTCATGCTAGTTGACTATACTGGTTCTGTACCTGTTGGACACTGAATATTTGGCGGGAAGGCTACCAACTTAGAGGCCAATAACACCGTATTTAGAATTCTTTTTTTTTTTTTTATAGATCAATACTGCAGCCCCCAAAAAAGTAGTGCTTTCTCCTATAGCTTACTATACCTCCAAAATTAGGTTGCCAAACACCGGAACACGTGGTAGAGGCCTGTAACAAAACAGGGAAGGATCAAAGGGAAGAGCCCGCCGCACGAACCAGTTACCATGGCAATTCGTTCAGTGCGAAGCGAACTCGTGATTCCCACGAAACAGGCGCTATTGGAAAGTCTGTGGGCGCGTCGTGCCTCGCAGATCGCGTCGAGTCCCCGGGACACGAATTTCGCTTTTCGTCGTAATCGGTCCGACAAAGCGTCCCGAGTCCGCCGGGCCAAATGACGGCGTCGTTTTTATAGTCCTCGGGGCTTTGGCCGGCCGTGTTGGCGGAGCGCGTACACGTACTACATCGCGGGGCGAATATCGGAACTGCCTTCCGCGTGCGTGACCATACTCTTAGGCGCATAAAGTTGATCTCGAAGCGGATAGCACCGGCCCAATATGGCATCATCCGCACCCGCCGATCATGCCTCACGACTCTCGAATCTTCGCTCAAAGCTCTATATTCGCGGGTCTCTCTCCCTCTTTTTTGCCCTCTCTGGGCACGTCTTTTCTTTCGGTAGCCGCATTTTATTCGACACGACCCGCCTCTTCTTCACCGCGCGGCGCGCATCTGGGGTCGAGGAAGGAGCTACCGACGATGGTGTCCGTGTGCCTGCCCCCCTTTTTTCTTTTAGTTTTCGAGCATTCGTGCTCGCCGGTGTTTTCGGTCTTGCACGGACTCCCGGCACCACCAGAACGGGGGCCAAGAGAACAATAAGAAACTTCGATGAGCGGATCGTGAGCGCGAGCGTCATCTCAGGTTGGGCGCCCTGATATTACACTATGGCAGCCCGCGTTCAATGTAGCAGGCCGGGGCCTTCGGTCGGTACGGGCTCGGTCGAATCATGCGTCCATTTCAAGACGTCCCCCCCCCCTCGTGGGAAGATCTGACCTTGAGGCTTCTATCTACGGGGCGCACTGACGAGAAGAGCCGGCCAGGCATCGGAAGACGATGAGAGAGGCGCATCGGCTCCGAGGAGGCCTTGGCAGTAGAGGCGTTTCTGTTGCCAACGCGATGTCGCGACGCCTGGTTCGTCGGATCCTTTCCTGACGAAATCGAAAGTCGACTCCTCCCGGAGGATCAATATCCGGATGGTTCTTTCTCCTTGCCATTGTTCTCGCTTCCTTTCGCTGTCCGTTGACGGGCCCCGAGGAGTTGCTCTATTGTAACAATGGAGAGACCTCCGACGTGAGAAGAAACGATAAAGATCGTCCGTGGTAGTTGTGCGAGCAGTTGGTTCTCTGAAATGACTTGTATGAGTTCCTGCTTTTGATTAATTCGACATCTTCGTCCATCTGGCACTGGCCGCTCGAATCGTTCAGTATCGTTCAGTGTATAGCCTTTATTTGAATAATTCTTATGGGGTGTGTTGATTTCCTTATAATTATATTTGATAAAGTTACGTGCTTGTTAAAAACAAAAATTCTCGTAAAATCCGTCACTAAAGAGAAGGGAGATCTAATGCAGGTTCTATTAAATGGCTGAGTGTCCGTTTTAAAAGGCGGCGTAGATTAATATCAACGAGAGCGAGCGAGTCCGATCACCCAAGGAGCGCGACTTTTTATAACTTCTATATTTTGAATGGGCCGGTTTCCAAAATTCTGAGATTATGACTAAGTTCGCACAAGGGGTAATTTTATCGAGGATAAGTTCTGGATGCCTGTAAATCTTAGACATATTTCTTACTATGGGTTTTTTTTTTAAATTTTAATTACAAACAAACAATTTTTTTTGTGAGTTGGAGATGACAAAGTCCAGGCATCAATGTTTTTCAATATAAAAGTCTGAATGTCTAATGAAGAAAACGTGTTTTCACACTGTCACTATTATCTTACATTCGAACACCATATGAAAGTGTCCTCCTTCGTTCTGTGCATTATAAGAATCATCAAAGGGTTTCAAGAATAAAACAAACATCCACTTCCGGCTTTTTGCACCAATATAATGTCCGAAAAGCAGGATGAAAAACAATCTCCGACACATTTTAAAACGGGACCACACAATCCTCTAATGCTCGGTCGAGACAGTTTCCCGCTGGAAAAGGCGAAGCAGAAGAAAAACATTTCACGCTCTAGAACGCTCTAGAATGCTCTGGCCATCGCAAGCACACCTCAATCTACGCATACGAACGAACTCACGGATCCTGCGGTTTATTTGTTTTTGTTTTTTTGCTTTCCTTCGTGGAGCAACGTACTTTCAGCAGCTGATGTGTCTGGCGCACCTCAAGATTGGAGAATTGATATATCTCTTTGCAATAAGGAAACGATTCCTCCAGTGCGGGCAAGTTCCCAGTCACCTACATTAAAAGCCACTCGCTCTCATTTAGGCCGCAGGACTCTTCGAAATCACAAAAGCACTCAAGCCATTGCCAATTTTCAAAAATTAGGACACGAAGTATCTCTAGTTTCGGAAACAGAGCTTACATACTGAATAAAATAAATTTTGAAAGAAAGATGGTGCGCCTCTATGGAACGCAATGTCTTTTCGCTAAATTGTTTTTTTTGGAGATTCTTATCTTACATATATTTACTTTTCAAAGGATGACACAGCACCACGGTGGCGAATAATGCAAATAATAAAATTAAGGTTTTATGCAGTATTGTAACGGTTCAGGAACTTGTAGCGTTCAGAGAGGTGCACGGCGGAAAAAAACGAGCAAGACAATTCTCTAATTTCCCTGGTGTACTGAACGAATATGTAATAATATGTGTACATGTTTTAACAGAATCTACGGGTTTCATATACACATATTTCTCATTCAGTATACTCAGTTCCCAACATGGGGCCATGTCCGCTATTTAATAATTAGAGACGAAAATTATATTTCTCCGAGACGCACAACCATTATGTTGGTTTTGAATGAGACAAATAAGAGCACCGTATTTTCCGAACTATGTGTGCGTTCTATGCATGTGTAAAGTTGAAGCTTTACCCAATTTGAACTGTCAACTGGTGCGGACTGCAGAAAGATTTGTTTTCTTCTATACCATTCACTGTGACAAGATGTGAAGGATTTTATGAATAACGTAGTATATTAAGGTTAATTTAGGCACGATAAAATCTTCTTTATGAGCTAGAACAGCAGGCATTTGTCAAGTGTTGATGTGAATGATAATGTTTTACGTTTGGGTGAGGCACTACGCGTCGACTGTGCACGGCGCACGGAGTATGCACCGGCTGCGGTCTATGCAAGAAAAACATTTATTTTTGACCACAAATTTTTTCTGTGGACAATGCACCGGGTACGGACTTATAGTACGGAAAATACTGTACTTTTTATTAAATCTTGGGTGTCACCAAATGCAGCTTTCCGGTATATACTGAGCGTGCGCCTTTCTTGGTGCGTACGCGAAATTAGCAATCATGTGCATCTCCACCTCCGAAGGTGTCAAATGCAACATTTGCTTTGAAATGGCTTACACCACAACCCACTGAATATCTTTTCCCCGTCTTGCACGCTATCTCATATCGAACCTAACCACCAGTATCCGTTTGTTTCTCGCAGATTCGACACCGATTTGGCTGCTACGACGAGATTCAGCACGGCAAGACGAAGCAGGTGCGACACTGCAACTGGGTTCGTTTCGTTCGCCACTCGCCCGAGTTCAGCGCCGAGGTGAACCTGCTCGGCTCGCTGGTCAAAGGAGAGCCCGTCTACGAAGCCATCCGTACCGTCGCCTCCAACACCGAGCTTGTGGTCTTCTACGAAGATCCCGACGAAGACGTTGGCGACCACGCACCCCTCACCCTCGTCGTAGCCAGGGATCTCTCATTGGCGCAGTACCGCAGTGCCATGGGCATGATCCTCGAAGGTGAGCGTGCGTTTTCTGTTCGATCCAAACATCAACAACAAAATCCTGGACTCTTTAGCGCAAATATGATGCGAATGGTCGACGAAAGTCTCATACGGTGGCGCCTTTGTCTTGCGCTTGGGTCCTCAGCCACTCTTCTGATGTATCGTGCTTAACAATGCCGCCGGGCGAAGTAGATCGCTTCTTCGCAGCGTATTCGCTCCATAGAGTCCAGCCTTAACACGGAAACCAGAACGGTGCGTATAAATTTTATACTTCGTTTGAGCTGAAGTACAGACGCAGATGACGATGGGATTTAATGGGACGAATCAAGCAGCGTACAAAGCGCAAGTAACTAGGTCTTCCCTGTACATGATTGGTTCAGCAATGATAGAACACGTACAGAAACATGACTAACAACATGATGGTGCACTCTTGGCGCTGTCTGATTGAACCTATCAGCTCGCAGCGTCGGCTGCGCCTGGACTTAAGGTAAAGGAAAGTACATTATACCCACGTACGAAAATCGAACAGACAACGAAATCCTGAGGGTGAAACCATTTTTTCCACTCCGCCTTTTGTTTTAATTTTTACTGTGTGTGGCTCTTTATTGCACCACAACCACAAAAAAAGATATGTTATCGCAACCAGATTTGCAATGAACCTGCAGTAAATGCATTCGATATTTTTTCTTTCTGTGCTCGTGTTCTCATTTTTTTCTGATTTGTGGTCTTTCAAACGTATGCTGGAACACATATCCGAAAGACAAGCAAAAAATCTAATGGAAATCCAAACGTGCAAACAAATTTTCATATATATGCATATATATATATATATATATATATATATATATATATATCTTTTTTTTAACGATTTACACGGAAGTTTTTGCAATGCGGAAATCACGGATCTACTTTTGAAGCACCACATTTTTTTTTATTTTTGCGTGGAATAACTATGCTCGTTTTTCAAAGGTATCATGAAACGTTTTTCTTTCTTTTTTTCATGTTCTCATTTTTGAGCGAATTTTGGCTGAATTTTTTCACCTCTGTTGACAATTTTAGCCGCCTTAAGACTCCTAAGCACTGCACTCGAAATATTAAAAAATTCTGAGCAAATCTTACGTTTATCATTGCTAACAAAATTATATGCAAAAGTAATACTAGTTAACTATTGTAAACGCTAAGGACTTCCCTAAATAAGCTCCTGGGAAGTGACCTACGCGGCATCATTTGTTTTTGTGCGATAGTTAGTTTTCGTAAGAAATGTCTGGGTGTCCGCTTCGTTAGCTCTGTATACTCAAGTTGATGCTTGGGCGAGTTGGTACATTCTTCGGAGTTAAAAACAGCGCGGAAAGACGAGTCCAGACATAGAAGTGACACGGACGTAGCGCTACGTCCGTGTCACCTCTTTGTCTGGTCCTCGTCTTTCCGCGCTGTTTTTAATTCCGAAGTCCGTATACTCGTTGCTAAAACACTTAGTATGTGTCAAGTGGGCGTCTCTACACTACTGTACCACTCCGAACTCCGACATGCATGTTCAGATGTCTTATTCAAACTGATTATGCCTTTTTTTTAAAATATATGTTCGGTAGTGACTGTTTTAAAGTGAGAAGCGTTCCATCAAGTAAACTCTTCTTGAACCTAAGAGTTTGTAATATCTCCCGGCTTAAATTGTCACCTAGGTCCTGAAATTCAAGAGAAACTATACCGAGAGAAACGCAGCACGGCGTGCAATGCTCGATAGATGGCAGAAGGGTCAGGTTTTTCCTTATCTATGCGTTTGATGGAAAAAATTACAAATTATCTTTTCAGAGAAGGTTTTTTCCGGTTGTTATTAAAAATAAATGCAAGATTCCTGCATAACCCTTCAGGTCACTGGGGAACATATTTTTCGTTGCGTGTTGCATGGTATCGCCCAAACTTTCATTTTGTTCATGAAGCGGAAGTCCACTTCCGAGTTCGTTTCTCTCCTGCTCTCTCGTATGTATTTGCTTTCCCATGCACTCGGAGGGACGATCCCGAAAGGAAACAAAGAATAGGACAGAATATCCACCGGCGCATGCGAAGAGCAAAGAGCGGCGCCACCGCAGCCGCCATTGTTACACGTCGAATCGTGGCCGGCCGGTCTTTCGCTTTGCCCAGATCCACAAAGTGATTGATCTTTGTTTCGTTTGGTTTCTTGGATGACACCTCTCGATCAGCCGTCCGGCCGAAACGGCTCTCAAAAGTGGTTCGCCGAATCGGCTTCCGCGCTTCTCGTCGATACCGTGTGCCGCGGCTGGGCAGCCATCACGGAAGCGCGGAAGTCTGGAGTAATCTCCGCCGCACGTGCATGCTTCGCGGAGAAACGTGCAGCTGTCTGGTCCGTCACTGGTCTCGGGTTGAATGATGACCGCCAGTAATTATTTCTCTTCCATTGTATTAGGAGTCGAAAACGGCAAAAATTTCACTCAGCGCGTTTTTTTTTTGTGTGTGTTTTGTGTGCTTGAGTTTCTTGAGTGGTTCTTAAATTAACTGGCACTTCGAGTAAATTTGTTTTGTGTAACCACTTTCCAAAGAAACATTCAAGGTGCTTCAACGTTTCTCTACCCGTGAAACAAAACAAAGTTACAAGTTAAGTTTCTCACAAAACTAGAAAAAAATAAGAACCTAAAACCTTTCGAGCTTTTGGGAAACTTATTCCCGTGCAGTTTTAGGCTACCACTTACAAAGACGTGTCGGTCGGCTTCGTGACCGGTTACACGAAATAATTAAACGTTTTGTAAAAATATATTTAAAAAGAAACTCCGCTAATCTTGTTGTCGTTTTAAATTACAGTTTTCCGCTTGAAACCTTGGAATTACCTTCCACTTACCTTCCCTGTTTGTTTTTCCTTCGTCAGAAAACGTATTGCCCGTGTTTCTTGAAGAACTAAAGCAATAAAACTTTTTTTATGTTTTTAACTGGGGGTTCACAAAAAAGAAATGAAGATTCAAATTACAACACCTTGAGGCAGTACTTTGTTCATACCTAGGAAAATCGCCGTGCGTATAATGCATTTTATTCTTATTTTGCATCGATACCTTTCGGTGCAATTGCTTATGTAACGAGACCAGTCTTGGGCAGCAACTAGTTAGTAGTAACGCGTTACCGCTAACTGGTTACTTTTTTCGGTAACTTTTACCTGCAACGCGACACTCTTTAATACTGGTAATTTGTAACTGTTACACTGTTACTTTTTTGTAGGGTAACTGCAACTGCTGTAACAGTAACTGTAACTTAACGTTACAGTTATTGTTCTTACTATATAAATTAGAACCCACTGCCACGGACATGGTGAAATTGCCATCTTAAAATATTAATCTCAAAACTCCTCGCTGGCAAAAAAAAGAAAAACGAAGCGTGGCTAAGCCTTAAACAAACAAAACATTCCCTGATTTAGCCCATGACCGAGAAGGGACGACATACGAGTCAGCACGAGACCGAGAATAAAGGAAGCGGCACCCGCCATTGTAGGGGCTTTAAACAATGTCTGTTCCACCGAATTTTTTGGCTCACTCTTCTCTTCTGGGGACCACCTGCGGGTGTCGGTGGTCATGCGATATGTCTCCGAGTATTCCGTCTGGGCTGTGTCTCCACACCTCGCCCCCCTGTCCCTTCCCCTTTTGACGGATATGTCCGTGCTGTCGTTTTTACACCCAGCCGGTCGCCGTTTCCTCTACCCTATTAGTTTCCAAGGAAGTTGTCCCCAAATTGAGCAGAAAGCCAGCGCTTGTTTAACTTATTCATTACCTTCCGTTCGGAGCCGCTCGAGTAAACAGGAAGGTAGGTTCAAGTGTAATTAGCTTTTTCGTTGATAACCTCCGGAAACACCCCAATGGAAGGACATTTTTTTGTGGAACTTATTCAGTGCTCTAAATAAAACGATTCCTGAAAAGAAAAAAAAATTGTAAACTGTCTGGGCGGGACATGCGTCTCAAGAAACGCACTTTACGCAAAACGTTTTTTTTTTCTTTATTTAGAGCAATACTGTCGGCGAGAGATTTGTTTGAAATTCTGCGTGCAAAGTCCATGACGTCACGGAATGGTCATTTGCCCTTTCGACTTCAACGAGATGGTCATTCGCTCTTTCCACCTCAACGTGAAGGCGAAGTCGATCCACCTCTCCTACACGCGATCGAAATGCCGAGAGAAGAAACATGTGGACAGGAGGTTACTACCAACTAAATCGCGTCGCGCGCCGTCAATACTGGTTTAAACAATTTTTTTCTTTCTTCGTAAAATTAATTTTTTTTACACGCCTGTCACAACCAAATAGCTTAAATTTCTTTTTTTTTTCTTTTCTGGCTGTTCTTGATGCGTGTGAGCGGACTGGTCTTCCACAGTTGGCGTTTAGGACACATACGCCGCGGTGGTCGTCGTACGCTCGTAGAGCTTCAAAAGGCACCACTTTGTCTTTTTTCGCCCTATATTACCGTATTTACCCGAGTAATAGCCACACTATTTATGAACAGAGCCTTGCTTCTACTTTCCCGCAAAGCACATATACAGCCAATCATCGCGTTGCGCATAAACAACGCCACAAATAATTAGATCGAGAACACGAGCCTCCATACGAATGCAAACTTCACAGATGGTATCTTCGCGCGAAGATGTTATCTCTGTCCTGTAAACAGCTGGAATCATGCTGTCGATCGCGGTGATTGGCAATCAGGATGCTCCGCGGAAAAACGAACCCTCAGGTTTTCTTCATAAATAGTGCGGCTATTACTCGAGTAAATACGCTATTTCGAGGCTGTTTGCCCTGCTATGTTTAGGCCTGCTTCCGAGTATATCCAATTAAGGTAATTCTGTGACCATCTGTGTCCTCATCTGTTTCGGAGTTGTCAATGGCAATTTAAATTGTCAATGACAATTTAAAAAAAAAGAAGTTGATACTAAGTTATAACAATGATTGCAAATAAATTATGCAGATGAAAATGCTCAAACGGCAAATCAGGCAAAAAAAAAAAAACACCTTTCGGGTCGACGACAACGTAACTAAGGTCAGATAGTTATTGTAAGACATTTTACAACCCGAGACGTAGGGTACAAGGAGGGACAAACACAACGTGAAAAACTAGAAAAATTTAAACCTTTTGGGTTTAACTTTTTAATAACTCAGTTCGTATTTTTCCCTCTTGTATTAGAAATCAAAAAAGATTTAAAGCCGTCGGGTTTAAATTTTTTCTAATTTCTCATTTTACCTTTCTTCTTAACAAGTGTAAAAAATAAAATAATATTGTTTTGGTTTGTGATTTCTTGTGTCCAAGTTCTGTACTGTAACGAGAAAGAAACGGCGTTACTGTTTTTGCAGCAACTATAACTGTAACACGTAACAGTAACTCTAACACTATTACTTTTTACTTGTAACGTGCCCATGACTCAGCGAAATTCATGCCATGACTTCCTACGGGAACGCCTATGGTGTTTGGTTGCCACTATGGTCACATGGTTGCTTACGCCAGCCTATGAGACATGTGACACCCGCAAGGGAGTATTGCTGCGGCGGTGATGCTAGATATTATTCCCTCGGCCGTAACTCTTTCCCGTCTCACTTTTGCATTTAACATTTTCTTTATCCGCCGCCAAAAACGTATTCTAAGGTTGAAATAAAATATGCTGCGGACCCCTTAGGTTTTACCTTGCCTTATCACAATCCTCTACTTTGAAACAGAGACCAAAAACAAACAAAAAAGTGGTTCAATCAGCAGTTCGCCTAAATGAATTCATCTCCCTTGACTTCTATATATAAATAGAACTTACAAAGCGAGATTATTAGGAATTCATACGCTCAAAAATATGCAGCATACTGGTCATGCCTGGATTCTGGATCATACACATTTCCGTTTTAGTGTTACCGACTATGTTTATGATCGCTTGCTACTGCTTATGACGAGACGGCTGCCATGGCCACCGACGTCCGCGAACGCGTCGGAGTAAAACTCAAGCAGTCGCACCGCAGTCGGTAGCACTCAAGCGCTGTATATCTGAACCAACCTGAACAAAGTCGCTTTTCGTAGAACACGCACGCCAGTCACGTGGTGTCTGCTCCTTTGGGGTACGTCGTTGGCGCAGCTATACGTCACGTGATCACGCAAGCACGTGACTCATTGTCACGGTGTCACCTGACTTAGGACCCACTAAACTTTGTGGGTAAACGTCATTTTATTAAACATTCGCCGCGAGGGGGGCAGCCATCGCAGCGGAAGAGAAAGCCACAACAATTGGTTTTCTAAACAGTACTATAAAGCTAGGGATGCCACAACGCTATTCAATTCGGACCGGTATACGCACACTTCAGCGTTTAATACATATAAAAATATACTTTTATCTCTCCGGACTTGTAGCGATTAATAGTCGCCTGTGTTCTCGCGTTACTCTAAGTATGCAAGCCGCAGGCCTTCCTACGCATGTTTTTGGAAGAGCGTGACTAACGGAGCTTCTTCAAACATCGATATTTGACCCTCGTTGGGCACGAGCTTGCACATCAGATGCGACAAAACAAAACAAACTCGCAATCCGGACGCTATTTTTTGTCCACAGTCAGGCATCAGGTTATCACATTTGAATAATTTCCTGGAGTCGGGTTGAATCATTCACTTCCACCCTATCTCTCATATATTCAACTCACAAAGGATTAGAGATTTAGCGACAACAGATTCACCGTTGACGTCAAATGCGCTTTTCAGCTGAATTCCTCCGTTCTATTGTTCTGGCCGTTCGAGTTGTTACCGCACATTCCCAGCTTTTGAACTTTTGTTATGATAACCTCACGTACAAAACAAACATTGTTTCTTGGGTGAATGCGGCGATGCAGTCGAGTCGTTTCATGATACAACTGAAAACAGCGTGCGACTAACAAAGACGAGGAAGGTGTAGACGGGACAAGCGTTTTTATTTTGAATCATAAGAACGCATTTTGAGCAGGCCACATAATTTGCTACCGCATTGTGAGTAGCATCCTTATGCACATGTAGCGCCTCACATCCTGCATAGGGATGCCTTTAAAAAGAAGGCAAAAACTTACTGCACCTTTCATAGAAACGTACACGTACCGCTTACCTTGAAATACGTATTGTGTGTTTGCGCGAACCTGGGTCATATATAAGCATTGCAGTAAATAGAAGAAAAAAGACCGAAGAGCACACAACTTCTTCAGAGGGGATAGCTGTGGATTTCTGACGTCGCAGGCGTCAAAAATGCCTAGGTTGAAACAGCACATAAAAAATCACTCACGGAAGCCTCCTGAAATGCTCTGAGCAAGAAACGTGAGATTCTTGACGGAGTCCCAATGTCCATTGCCTCGTTGGATTATTCAATGTATAATGCGGCCAGCTGTCTCATGCAATGACAAGGTACTTTTTCTCGTGTTAATTTGCGACAAAGTTCAACCACAGACCGCTGAGTGCATGATGTTTTTAAAACCCGCAAAGCCAGCTTCTTGAGAATGTAATAAGTAAGAAAATTTTAACACGTACGACAAAGCGTTTTTTTCTTTTTTTTTTTTTTAATCTTGGAAAGTTTTAGTGCGCACATTTCCGCATCTTCAGTCGTCGGGCTAATTACAAAATCAGTGTCACGCAGTTGCTGCGCGCACTTTTTGACTAATTGCGAAATATGCATTCGTTTGAACTCCGGACAAATTAGATTTAGAAAAAAAGGGTGTGGGCGTTTACGTTCTTTTGTCTTTTTTTTTTTTTTTTTCGGTGAACGTTTTAGGCTTTTGTATATATTTCGAGGGTACCCTTTGATATATCCCCACCTCTGCCCGTTTCGATCTGAATGAGCATTGTGCCGGAGAGTGGTGGTGTTTTCACCACTGCGGTGGTGCGCATTAACGACCCCTGCCAGCGGTTCTGCTGCAGTGGCGAAATTTCTCATTACAGCTGCTGAGACACCAGTTGCCCATTGTGGGTCACTAACCTCCGGCTCTATAAACAAACACACAACAGAATTACCTATTTATACAAAGATTGGCCAACTGAATATCAATTATGCATTCTATTCTAATTAAATCACTGCGTTTAACATAGAGTTAGTAATCATTTCGTCGCACTTAAGAATACGGTAAAGGTTTAACAGATTCGACGTATTCATCACATGCCAAAGCGTAGCAACAAGAGCAAAGCTCGCGGAGTCCTTGCAACTTGCGCGCACCCAGGACTTCCTTTATTGCGGTCTATGAATTGCACAAAAAAATAAAAAATAAAAAAACGGTTGCAAGTTTGTTATTCAAGGTGAGCTCTTGAGATTCAATCTCGGTGTCTGCTGCTCAGAGCGAGAGGAACCTAGCATTTCGTTCGGCATTGAGGCAACCCGAACAAGAAAGGCAACGGATCGAGTTGCCTTTTTCAATTCGCACGCAGCAAGAACGTCGCTGCTCCAAGTGGATGCTTGTCCTTACCTCGGCGTGTTCTAGAGGAAACCACGGGGATTGAGCGGATAGGTGCATACTCGCGCACAATTGCCGTCGGGCGAGTAGGTCCATAGCATGATATTTTTTTGTAGGTGTATGATCACACTGTAAACCTACACAAGCAAGGGCAAGAAACATGCTTCCAATCTAAACCACTAATGGAGACAGGTATAAAGTCATTGAATTCAACGGCAGGTCTAGAAAGGGAGATTGATGATGTGGAGAATTCTGCGTATTATAACCAATCTATTCCTATTTGAAGTATGTGCAGTGCTAAGGTGCTGAAGCATGTAAAACATTATCTGGAGGTGTTTTTTTTTGTAATCTAGAGCACGTCAACATATATTGCAGCAAACTGAATTATGAAAGGCAAATGTATAGACAAAACATATTTAATCGAGAGAACTTGTGGCCGCAACGAAAACGAAATGGGCAGCGTATACTTTTCGACGGCGAAAAAAGGGCCTCCCCTTTGATGTTTCCAGTCATCTTATTTTTTTATATACAGTTTATGATCTAGAGAACATTACAGGCAAGAAATACGTAATAAGTTTCAAGATTCTAGTATAACGTTATTAAAGTGTACGAAAGATAAAATAAAAAGCTAGCAGGCAGGGTGACCATAGCAATAGCCAATTGTCCCACAGTCACGTCTCGTTAACATGAACATCTCCGTTTCCAAAACAATTTCGGCACACAAAATAAACGCAGATACCCGGTGCATTCCCAAAAAGTATTAACGGCGTCCATATTAACGACACATTACTGAATAAGTTGATAGAGAAAAAATAGCTCTAACATTCAACGACGCAGGAACGTGTTCAACGTATGACGATTTTGTCAGGTAGGATCAAAGTACTGCCGAAAATAGTTCTCTTGAGTTTTAAACAAACTCCTGTGCACCAAAAGCAGACTTCTATACCAAGAAAATAAAGCTTTTTCGCGCGAAAAGGAAGTCTCAATATTCGATGTCCTTTCTACATTTTACTAATTTTTACGGTCAGGTGTTCTGATGTACGTGTTTGCTCGAATATTGAACCTCAAAAAAATGATGTCGGAACGATAATTATGTATTAATCTTTGTCTTCGTAAAGGTGTGGCGAACTATGCTGATAGTCAGTTGATCATACGTAATAATCGCTCTGTAGCACAAATGCACCAGTCTTGCAGGTCTGTGCATATGATGAAAACTTCAGGAAACCGACAACTAAGATGTTGTTGTTTCCATATGCCCATTTGTTTTACATAATATGTCTTAGCGCATTTGAAAAAGAAGAATGAATCAGGTATTTCAGGGCAATCATCTATTATTCATAGTATATGTTAAAAAAAAACTGCGAAGCAGGATCTAGCACATTTGTGCCAAGTAATGTGGGAATGTGTAATCACATCTACAGAACTATGAGTGGTTCTGCCGAGATGTTCACAAACGATTATGTAACAGTGATCAAGCCGCTGACTCCTAAGTATATTTATGCGCATTTCAACATTAAACGAAACCGTGCAAAGCCATACATGGCCGCCGTTGTGATCCAGGAGCGATGAAACAACGCTCTAGGTTACCGCGACGCACGTTCACTTGATAGCTCCAGCTGGGCAAGGTACGCCTGCATATCATATGACGCTGTTTTGCCGTGTCTTATTTTGCAGACACTCCTCTGGACCTGTCCCAGTCATTGCTGGTGTCAACGTCGTCCCCGTCATCGCCCCTGACACCGCAGCTGCCCCGCGTGCTCATGACACCTCCGTCGGAACCGGAGGAGAGGCGATCAGTTTCCAGTGAAGGCGCGACAACAGAAGATGTGAGCCTACCTTATAAGTCTTGCCTCCCGTTACGCCATAACATACTACACGCTTTTGAAACGACTGTCATTAAATGGCCGCAACGCGCGAATCTTTATACATGTTGTGTTAGCGTTCGCTAAAAATAATAAAAATATTGTAGCCTACGTTAAGGAAAGACAAACTGATAACGCGTTGCTTTTTTTTTTTCATATATAATATTAGTTTGTTCTACTCTACCTGGAAATATGGTCGAATCAATGGGTACCAGCTCAGATCTTTCCAACCAAGGTAGGACAAATCTTTGGTCTAAAATTGTGTTATTTTAGGAGAATTTAGAGCGTTAAGGGAGTTCGAAGAAGCCAAGGTAGGATTATCTTGACCTTCTTCAGCCAGAGTATGGACATTTTTCCCTCATTCGGCAAACAACTGCAAAAATGAGGATTCACCTTTGGTTGTTTGGTTTTCACCCGGCGGCAACTTTGGGCCCAAGTGGCCAAACAAGTGCCAGATTGAGACTTTACAGCTGCCTCTTCGGCTCATACGTTGCATATTTGACTGAACTCTGGTACTTTTAAAATTTTATGGCGAGCAAGAGACATTATAGCTCAACCAGCTTGACTCATTCTATGTCCAGATAAAAAGCCATGAAAACGCCATAGAAAGTATTCTGGAAATAACGCATTGTAGAAAATAGTACTAGGACTAAGTTAGGGTCCTGGGATTGCCGATCTTGTGCCACGTTTGACGATTATCTGGTGTGCAACCGGATATGCTCCTTTGTTGTGTGAACATCGGGGGAATTGCAGCATATATGAAGTGATCACTTGGAGATGAGATATATGCTATCTTTTGTATTATCGGCAAAAATCCAATGAAATTGGTGGAACATACGAGAACTCGACTTTATATATGTAGTGTATAACTGATTATTTTAGAAAAAAAAACATAATCTCATAAGCCTAGATTGCGCTTAAAATTCAGCGACAGGATTATGAACATGAATTTCTGGCACACGTGTGCACGCTTCGCCTACTGCATGGCGCGATTATAATCAGTCGCTACATCATCTTCTTGATCACAGGTTTTCGGTCACGCAGAATTTACCATAAAATATTAGTTTCGTTTTAAGTTACGGCAATATCAGGATGGATTATAAGTTCTCCGATCATAAATGACGCGCACATGATAGAGCGTATTGTTCGGGCCCCGTTTCCCTAATAACTTCATGGAAGTATTTTTCACTGACTTAACTCATATAGTGGAAAAACGCTGCATGGAGCCTTCAGGTCTGAAATTTCAAAGAGCTTTCGATCTCACCCTTCTTGGGAAAACAATCTAATAATATATTGGTTTATTTATCACGTGACTCATTGGTGTGCTTTCAGACGGTCACAATCGAAGCCCCACGACACATGATGGTAAAAAAAGGACGGGAAAGGACTCTTCTTCCCTGCGAAGTTTGCGGAAAGGCGTTCGACAGACCATCTCTTCTACGGAGGCACATGCGGACGCACACTGGTGAGTTAAGTTTAACAATTATTTCCTGGCACCTCCCATTCTGGTTTATGTGCAAACCAAGCCGCATTCCTCTTAGCTGGCAGTTTTCTAATATTGGCCTTTGCAAGTTTAGCGTATTCTATTCTCTTACATCTAGCCAAAAGATGCAACAAATGCTTCTTCCGACCATCATAGGCGATTAAGGTCGATTTATGCTTCCCTTTTCTCGGGATAACGTGTTGCTTCATGACATGAAAAAGTGCTGCCATTAGCCGAGTTTCGTGCTATGGAACTTCGCACTCTCAGAAATCATAAGTGGGAAACATGTGGCGACAACGATGGCAAGACAAAGAGTAATAATTGAGAACGAGCGTGTTGGTGAATAGGTGCGAATAGTTGGAATGATAAAACACTGAGGACGTCCCGTCCTCGGTGTTTTAAAAATTGTTGTTGTTGACAGTCCCTGTCAACAACAACAATTTATTTTGCCTCTATTATCACTTACAAAAACAAAGGTCAAATTCCTAATATCAAAGATAACTAGATTACTGATACCTCGTCGTGACGTCAACGCTTTTTAAACTTCTATATTTATAGTACATTTTCCTGTTTTTCTCCTTTCCTTCCTCAAGAACGTCGAAACCTTTGAGGGGCGGTTTTATATTTCGTGCCATTTTATGTTGTTGCTCAATAAAAAAAAGTCCTCTTTCCGTCTCCGTCTCCAATGTTTTATCCGTTCAAGTATTTGTAGCAAGCGTAACAACATTCCAAATGCACCTAATATGTCTTCAGCCGTTTTGCAATGTCGTCTTTTGTTTCAAGCTTCTGACATAGTGTATACTGTGGTTCATTTTAAAGCAAATATTCTTCGTCTGAATGCTTCAGGCAGGGTTCGCTCCTAATCTTCTTAATGAAGATCCATGAACAGACCCAAAAAGTACGCTGGAAACTAGGACGTACATCGATTAATATTCTTAACAAATTACCTTGTTCCCTATAGTCGTATAATTGTTCGATTAATCGGTTTGATGTGGAGGTTGACAAAAATGTTAAGCTGATACATCTTAAGAGTAGTATTACACACTTGAGGGAATTTATGTTGGGACTTGTATAGGGTTAGCGACGAAGAAACGTTAGAATTGATTGAGAATATTTTATTGCATTTATTGCTTTGTTTGGCATACATAGCGATGTCATGATCTGATGTCAAAGGTGCAGGCAGAAACAGCAATCACCTCTTTACAGACGTACTTTTGCCTGCTTTACGAAGGGTTAGTAATTAAATATAAATGTTTAGCTGTGTATTATTTCTACTGACATATTTATGTCAATAAATTTAACGTCAAAACTTAAGAGACGAGGGCAAGCAAGAGAAACACAAACACGGCGCTTCTTTTGTTGTCCTTTGCTTGTCCTCGTCTTTTGCGCTGAATTCCCTATCATGGATTACCAACTAGCAAAATATTCAACTCTAGAAATATTTACTTGATTCACATATGATACCATGGAGTTTGAAAAAAAAAGAGCAGCGAGTTGCTTTACTGATTCTTCTTCCTCCTCCTTACCATAGGTTGTAAAAAAAAAGTACTTTAGAGCTAAGCACCGAAATAAATAATTTTTGTTTCAGCTGTTAGCTCAGCAACTCATAAGGTCTAGCGATTTGACGAGTTCCAGAAAATAGAAGCAATTAGATTTCACTTCGACTGATTTATCAGTAAAACAATTAGAAAGTGACGAACGCATGAACTTATTCATGGGTAAGTTAATCAACGAATTTCGCTTCCCTACTGTAAACACCTCGCATCTCTGCAATAGCCCGCCTTTTATGATACGCTTTCGACAAGCGCGGAAGCCAGCGTAAGAAGGCGATCGGGACGGCAGTTACCCCGGCACGCGCAGGGTGTGCAATCAGCAGCAGCGTCTCTTCTCGTCGCCTTCGCGAGAACAAAGGACCTTGACGTTGGCGACAGAAACTAGCCGGCGGGGTCGCGTCCCTCGGCGCGAAGAAGAGGAGGCCCTAATGCGAATTAAATGGAAGCGCATCGCCCGAAGCCCACGCTCCCTCCGTGCTGGCGCAAACACGTACCGAAGAAATGAGTTGGCGGACCTTCGCGCCTTATTTTGCCAGTGCTCTCGCCGCACGCTCTGCCGCTCTCGACGCGAACGGCATTCCATCTCTGTTGCTCTTCGTTCGGCGTCACTCGCTTTAAAACGCATCTTATGATAGGGTTCGGCGAGTTATACCTGTTCGACCCCACTTTTATTTATTTATTTATATTTTTTAATTGTGCGTACTTATTTATCGCTCTCGTGTCCCGCACGCGCGAATGGCCATGGCTATCCGCAAGGAAACACGAAAGCCGCGTTCAGTTGAGCGGCATACATGCTAATCGCGCGTCACGCGTTTGTTATCGGGAGCAGAGCGAAAAGAATAAAAATGAAATCAGGAAGGCGCGACCAATATACGGACGCCGGCCAAAACACAGCGTCAAATTAATGCGGAAAACCTTATATCGCTTAACGAAAGAGGCGACGGTGGCAACCAGCGCGTTTGACGGATAAATGAGCTGCTGCTTGTATTTTTCTTGTCTCAGATTTACATTTCCAGTTCTCCGCGCCCGCAAAGATGTGGTATTTAAGAAAGAGTAGCACGGGCAACACAAAAGGAAGGTAAATACAGGAACAACGAACGTTAGAGGGTACGCCGCGTCTCTAATTGTCCCTAAATTGTGCACGCTTTTCACCACCAGTGGTGTCTCTTTGACTACGCTTACATTAGAGCAAACACAACAATAAAAAAAATATGTTGCAACCCGCATAAGTGTACTTTCCATTCAACCTCAGCTTTTCGAGAAACAAACTGGTAATCTTCACACACACACACAAAGAAATAAAGGAACGAATAAATTGGCGCTTACTCAAACCATTCTGCAAAATGGGGGACCTGTATAACTACCCTGTTGAGCACTAAGAAATCGTATGTGATGATGTGTTTTGAATCCAGGGTTGTCAACAGATTGTTAACCAAAAAGCACTACTTGAGAGTGGCGGGTATAATTGGAGAATCTGTCTTAAGAGTAGACGTGGCGTTCCTGTGACACAATGTGCCTCCTTCGGACGTTACAATCTGAAGTTATCCGAGTCACACTTAAAGCAGTGTAGTTCCTGCAAAATTTTCTTCGCGTGCCGAATTACAGAAATTCCTGATTTACGTATTAAATGCATAGTTTTATAATTACCGATAAAAAAAAGATTGTACATTCATAACAAACCCCGACCAAGAGTCCTCAAGTGGCTAAAATATACTTAGGATGTACTTTTATCAGTTCCTGGATAATGCCAGGCACTTCGTCATTCCGAAAAATTTTGCTGTATTTGATAATTCAGAGATGCTTCTCTCGGTCAACGAAGTGTAGTAAAATCTGTGGGTGCCCAATAGCCATACGTTGAGTGTCTTTACAATCTGAGCAGGAACACTATATTAAACGTATAACAGACGAAAATGTTAAGACTCCTCTAGTATATTTTTTTCGCAACACGCTGTGGCAACACTTCAATCTTTGCTATTAAAAGCAAGCAGAGGACAGAGGCTACACGAAGCCTCTATGTACCGTGTAAATATATTAAAAAACAAGGGCAACAAGCGACCTACGCTTACAATGGGTAGCGGCTCAATTCAAAAGGGCTGAAGCGTCTGTATATAGCCGTCTTCTTGTGGCTAGGCAGTCTAGACATCGTGATTCGCAAAGCTGCACTCCCTGCTAACAGTTCAGTATACCAAGATTGTCGTGACGAACCTAACGCGACCTATGAAACAGCATAATTGCCGTTGTCGTTTACAACAAAAAAAACAACAACGTAAATTGCGGGACACTACAATTATACTTCAAAGTCAGTGGATCTGGCGGTGGAAATGACATGTTCACTGCAACTGTGCTGCAACAAAACCGATTCTTTTTTTTTTTTTTTATTTGTTGTCCATCGGAAACGTTTCTGAGCTTGAACTGTACAGAGGTGGAATTATGGGAGCGTACTCTCGGTAGGCCGCAGAGGCTACACCATCCTTGGCTTTATTTTAAGCTGGTTGCGTGTGTATGATCTCAGCTTAAACAAAAATATCTCTAAATCGTAGACCTTCTTGTACGATTCTGGAACGCGTCAATATTAGTCCAAATCAGACGTAAAGCGTAATATCTGGCAGCCACACACTTTTTTTTCCGTTGTTTTTGTGTTGTGTTTGTGTTGTTTAAAGGTGCCTGAGGAAGTGTTTGAGATCGCCTAATAATGGCGATAATTCACAGTGCTGGCTCTAAGCATACTAGAAATTTTTAAATCATGACGTTACGCGGTCGATTTTCCTATTAAGAAAGCAATCGAATATCGCAAAACACCGATTCCACCTCCGGCGATGGAAGGAGCATGTTCCGAAACCAGAACCAATGTCAGTCATTAGCGAGTCAAGGATCCTCGCGCCTCCGACCGGTGGAACAGCGGAGTGCTATCTCGAATGCGCGCGGCTCGTTTGCCCATACAGCCCGGACTACGATTCAACCGAGCGAACGCGCGCTTGAGATCTGACAACAGGACACATCACTCCCGCGGAAGAAAAAACGAAACAAACAAACATAGTTCGTTGTTTTTGAGACGATTATGGCAGTATTGTGTTCCCCCTTTCGACTACGCTTCGACTACGACTACGCAGTATTATGTTAGGTTCATTATTATGTTCAGTAATATTGCAGTATAATGTTCCCTCGACTACCCTCACTTGCTTCTATCACCTATAAAGCATACACATTTTGTAATAACAGCGTTTTGCCATCTCAACAAAATAGTGTGCCATAAAACCCCAATCATCATCTCAACAAAATGTCGTGTTTTCATTGGCCGCATGCCGTCATGGCTGCCGGCACAAGTGCTCCTCCCGTCGCCAGAGATGATGTCGATCTTCGATTGCTTTTTGATAGGGAAATCGGCCGCGCATCGTTATGATTTAGAGATTTTTAGGAAGCTCAGAGTCCACAGAGGGAGTTATCGCTATATTTAGGCGATCTCACAAACCTCCTCAGGGCACCTTTAAAATGCCTCTATTAGATGGCTGTAATAATTCTGTGCTTCAAGTCAAGCGTGTTTGTCTTTGCTAGCGTCTCTCATAAAATGCTTAATTATTTTTTTTTATTATGGGTTAACGTTGTTTGAAGTTGTAGACAGCTTCCCTTCCTTCAAAAAGGAGTTTTTCTAAGTTCTCACTTGCCTGAGAACAATGATTAAACATCTAACTTTATTTCACTTATATTCGAGTAAAAAATATTAATTGGATTATCGCCGATGAGTTCTAGAGTGGGTAGAGGTGAAAGGTTGCTGCAACGTAACACGACTTTAGGAAAGTCGTGTTACGTTGCAGACAATAGAGTCGTAGTCTACGTAATGTGAGGTCGGAGAGGTACCCGAGCGCGAAAGGGGATGTGGGCCCGTTTATATTCGAATGAGTCAGATATTTTACCAAATACACGTTCCTCAATCGCAATCTACTGACTGGATGATGTTCCCGTTCACTGTGTGCAGGTGAAAAGCCGCACGTCTGTGACGTCTGCGGAAAAGGATTTAGTACATCGAGTTCGCTGAACACCCATCGACGCATTCATTCGGGAGAGAAACCTCACCAGTGTCACGTCTGCGGCAAGCGTTTCACGGCATCGTCAAACCTCTACTATCACCGAATGACGCACTCAAAGGTGAGTTTATTTTTGCGCCATCCTAATTTGTTGAGTATATACCGCAAAATAAATTATGTTTACACATATAAAGCGCCAATCAATCTAGACATTTTCTCGACGTATGAAGATTCCGCGAATTCGGTTTTCATCTAGTTGTAATTGTCCCTCGGCAAATTTGTCAGAACTTCTATTGGGTAAGCTCACGTCTAAGAGCAATTCGCCTTCGACGGACAGAAGGCTAATGAATGTTTTCATATTACACACCGAAAAAGCTTGCTCTGCTTTAAACCAGAGACAATGGTGGAAATGAGACTACATGTGTTCATTGTCAATTTAACCTAAATGCATATTTGCACACACACAAAAAAAATATATTTTTGGGGTAACGGTTGTTATTTTGTTTATTTCTAATTTCTCTCCTTTCTTAAACACACAAACACACACACACAAACGCACGTACACACACACACACAGACACACACACATGTATATATATATATATATATATATATATATATATTATTATTATTATTATCGACGGATCAGTTCTGTGGTGTCTTATTTTAGTTTTAGACCTAACGGGTACACGTGTCTCTTTCAGTCACCTGGTTTGTAACGGTTAACTAAGCTCGTCCAGTGTTATCTGAGAAATCCCCGGCTTTCAGAATCTCTATTTTTGCCAAGGGCCATACTAATCAAAGGCAAACAACTGACGTACTAAGGGACATTAAGTATAAATAATACTCAGGATAAACTTCCACCTGCTAAGAGCACAGTCTCTCGACCGATAGTACATTGAGAAAGTTTTTTTTAAATTTCTGAATGTGACAAGCGATGATTCCTAACAGTAAAATAACAACAAAATACAAAAACGAGCAAGGCCTGGTTTAAATACGCTTCGCCTATCTAACTGAAACGATAATTTAAATGCCGTAAAGCTTGCCAATACGTTATAGTTCAACTGACTTTTTTCGTATACGCGACGAAAATAGTATACATAAAAGTAGTCATATAGGCATATCGGTACTATAGTACCGATATGCCTATATGACTTTGTCGGAAATCTGTAAAAACCAGACCAAAACATTTCGGTCCACCTTTTACACTTACAGATGTCATTTCTTTCGGTTTTCCAAACATGCAATCAAGCAATCGCAGCTCGATTGATGCCAAACATGCTTTTCGGCTTTTACCTGGGTCGTCATGCCAGTAATCTTATAGAACCCAGTTTCTGCGAGTATCTATACATTTTCCAAGAAATAAAACGAAGCAACCATTTACTCTCTCTTCAGAATCTCCAATTCCATACTTCCGTTGACACCAATTTTTTCGCGACCTAATGCTGTTTAGACGCCGCGGAGTTCCGTACAAAGCCGGTTGTCCTTTCTTCGTGGATTCCCTAGAAATTTTATCAGCCTATTTCAGACAATTTCAAGAACTTTAATAAGTGTATTTAAAATATGTGATTCTTTAATTGCTAGGGATGATGATCATGTGCTTGGTTCCTGACCACAAGCGAAGTCCCGAATTAAAGCTCAGTCCGAACCCATGAAACAGCAAACTTTTTCTAACAAAGAAAAAAGAGCGCGATATATATATATATATATATATTGTCTACAAGACGCGGATAAACGTGAGCAATGCACGTTAACATGCCCGTGCTCCCATCAGAGACCATCTGCCGCGTGCCTCGACACGCAACGGAAGTAGGGTTTGGGCTGTGTAAGCTCGAGTAGCTCCCGTGAGAGAATCTATCTCTGGGGTCGGACGCAACAGGTGTTACGACAGCTTTTTCAAAGGCATGCGCCGGGGGTTCTTAATGCCCGCTCTGTAATTCTGACTTTGGGAGGTTGCGCTTTTAACAACCCGAGGTAACTCTCGGTTGCGGTTTCCTCCTAGAGATTGCCTCCACGCTCTTTGTAAGCCTCGTTTCATTTCCTGTCTTTATTTCTTTAGCTTTTGTACGTTAGTAAAAGAACATCTTTGATTATCCTCGCTTCAGTCATGCTGCGAGAGGAGAGTGAGTAGTAAGATGCGATCTTGCTTCACCTCCAGGAAGAGAGTCCCGTAGTCGATATCTTAAAGTCAGACCTTGATTAACGATGTTAGAGGTCAAGTACAATCACCCATGCCTTTGTATCTTTTGTGTGTGATGATGTTAGCGGAATACGACAATAGACTGATAGAAAAGAGCTGCTTACATTTAATTAATTCTCTCCACCTCCTTCAACATCCAGTTATCGGATTTGGTACATATACGTGCGTTTGCCCGATATCCTGCGTGTGAAATTTTGTCATCATTACGACCGCTCGCAGTCTTAGAAAAACAAAACTATATGCTACAGATAGATAATAATTTAAATATCCGCGAAGCAAACTGGGAATTATGTCTACCTGGAGTTGCAGTCACCATGTCATAGAACTAATTCTCCGTTGAAGCAGCAAGCGTGAAAATCTTTGAGTGAAGAAATAAAAGCAACTATTTCATTCATAAGAGCGCTCTAGCGATAACATATGGGCTATATGGTTAGGCTATAATTGTAGCAGCGTTGCGGAGTTGCTACTCTGGAATTGGAATGATTCCGAAATGATTCCACATTTTCCTGACTCCGGAATGGAGTGCGAATGGGATGGGCTCGGTTCTTATGTGAGGTGTGTCGATTATCATTTAGGGGGGGGGCCTACGGGCTGATGGCACAATTCGCTGGCGCATGGTCAGTGGCCCTTGAAACAGCATCATTGCACTGCTTCACTAGAGGTGACTGACAGCTTGATTGTCCGACTGGCTTCTCCTCCTTCGAGGATGAAAGGGGCGCTCCCTGAGAGAAGCAACCAAATCTAAATAATTGTAGACAGACAAGGTGTCGTTCCTGGCGCCGCGAGAAGTGACAATGCGCCTGTTGTAACCATGCGCGAGCTTCATGTAGACTTTAACCTAGGTGTCGAACCAAACACCGGAGCAAAACCGTTATTTATAACTGAACTGGAACAAAGCCGTTATTGGAATTAAGAATTTGATATGGAACCCGAACCACAATAGAACCGTATTTTCGTGTGGCGGTTACCGGTTCTTTTGAAACTGCTTTACGTAATAAAATGGGACGTAATAAAATGTTCTTGCGGCTGGCGACTCGAAGTGAATGAAATATTTGTGTCGGTGGCGTCAGCAGTTAAATATTTACTAAACAAACGGCAGCGACGACAGGGAGACAACTCAGGAGTAATGAAACAAATAGGTATATTTCACGTCTACGTAGCACACGAATTTGCATCGACGAATTCGGTTGGAGCCGTACCAAAGTCAAATTTGGGGGTTTTACGCGCCAAACCAATGACGGGCATCTGGCACGTCCCAGCGGAGTGGTGAGGATTAAGTTCGACCACCTGGGGTTTTTTTTACGTGCAACCGAAAGCTCGGTTACACGGTGCCTTCTCCCCATTAGCCTCTGGCAGATTGCGGGCACCTCGGTCGGGATGCGAACCCGCCACCTGGAGATTCGTTGGCCGACGTTTCCGCGTGACTTCACGCGGAAGCGTGAAGTCACGAGACAAGCTTCGAACTATGGATTGGTTCGTATACGTTGCAGCGTGCATCGCAGTGAAACGGAATATATCCGACTATGCCGTAAGACTAAAGAGCTATTTTTGTGGATGTGTGAATGTGTGTATCTGTGTGTATGTGTGTGTGTTTTCTTTTCTTGCTGCTAAACTATGGTCCTCAAAGAAGTAGAAATCAAACATAAACATCAAAATAAAAGTAAAAAGTTAACGACTGTTAGCGCGTTTGTTTCGCTGTAGCGAAATCTGAAGGCGCCGAGCGGCGAAGTCGCGATGAGCGCGGAAGTGCGGCGGCTGTCGCCAGTCGCCCAACACCCTGAACGCTGCTTGAATATATATATATATATATATATATATTTTAGTGTGTGCGTTTTTTAGGAACTGAAAGCTTCCCGTTGTATTGTACCCTTTTTTGGTTTTGTTTTAATTGTCTTTCAAAAGGCCTTCGCTGTTTGCCGTTTCGATCTGGATGAGCATCGTACCGGAGTGCGGTACTGCCTGTTCCCCTTAAAGACCCCAGGCTAGCAGTCGTACTGCACTGGCTAAATTTCTCATCTACAGTGGGTAACAATGTTGCCATACTCGGGAAAACTAAACTCCTGCAGTCTAAACAACTAATGACTTTTTTTTTTTGTTTTTTGTGGGTAGTTTGCGAGCACGGGGCGATCTATCGTCACGGTGTCACTGTGCGTGCTGGCTAATTACCTTCACATGCGAGTACTGCACTTTGGTAGTTTCCAAGCACCTTTATAGCCACGCAATTTTCCTAAAACGTTGTTTGCGTTAAGAATTTAACACCAGACAACGAAATTAGGTATATATTTGTTTTGCTCTCCTCGTTTCCGCAGCACGGCTTCTGATGACCTCATTTTCTTTTTTAATGCAGATGTCGCCGTGTTGAACTTACCTTTCCTTGTTAACAACTGGGAGCTGTTGATTCTTTTTTGAAGACCCAGTTTGCACTTGTTTGCATCTGATGAAACCGGTAATCGAATCGTTATTTCAAAAACGCTACTGAACCAGAACTGAAGTGGAACAAAATCCGAAACTACTGAACCCGAACCGAACGGGAATAATGACCGGTTAGACTCCCTGCTTTAACTCAGTCAATCTTGTAGTGTTTGCGTGAAGCACAAATAAAGAATTAGAATGAATTTGCTAAGAAATTCCAAAAGTCCTATAACAAACGTATATGCTTACGTTCTAAGGCAGGCCCCATAATATGGTACTACAGCCGCTTGTGCTGGCGCCGTGCACCCATTTCACTTTGTCAGCATTTTTCTGTTCTTACAGCAGTGCACAATAGATTTGGGGCTGGTATACGCGGCGCCGCTTCCAACAGGACACTACCGGTGCTGTTGTGCAATACTCGAAGCAGAAAGCGAGATATATTCTTGCGCCATGCACGCACTAAACATTTTTAATGCTTCATCAAACGAGCAACACGCTAACCATGAATCTGCGTAGGATGGTCCGTTTGCGAAGAAAATCTCTGGTTTTGTTAATTGTGTCTGTAGCGACTCGCAAGCATTTTCCGCTTGATCGCGCGATCGATGTCTGCAGTGAAACCAAGTGCCACGAAGCGCTTGGCGCGGCCACCCTTTGGTTTTGTAGAATGAGTGCTTTGAGGAAGCTTTTGCAGACATTTGAAGTCGTCTCCGCGTTTGATGTCAGCAGCTTTATGCTGCTTTTCTCCAGTAACACATTGTGGCTGTTAATGGCCCTTTTTTTACGTTTAAAAATTAAAGGAATGGTATCATGGCGTTCAGCTATTCTTCAAAAGTGGGAATGGGTACTACAGTGTCTCCATTCCGAGGAGTTGAAAGGAATGGAATTATCGAAAACTCAAATTCCCCGGAATAGAAATGGAATGTAATGGAGGAGCTTTTCCGAAACACTGAACAGTAGATATATAATTTGTGTCTCTATTTTATTTATTCTTATAATAAAATGAAGTCTAGACAACCAATTGCTCTCAAGCTTACAGTTTCACGCTAGAAAATAGCTCACAAGCAAATGAGTATAGTTCTCAAATTCTCGCCAAAAATCAAATACCCATTCCTGGGAAATTTTTCGCTCCCAACAAGTACGGCATTACAAGTGGTAGTATGTGCTGGGAATCCATTACGAAACGTTTATACGAAACAGAGTTTGTGAGAGGCACAACCGTCTGCTGAGGCTCAATTAAAGTTGTTTGTTGGTCTTGAATAAGCGCATCACCGCATGGCGGCCGGGGACGTAGCAGTGAAGCCAAACTACCGCTACGTGGTTTGTGTAATGAACTGAATCATGCATGCCACACCAAAAAACAAATTGATTTCGCACTGTTTTGCAAACATTTGCCGAGATACAAAATCGTTTGTTACATGTCGAGTGTGATCATGTCGGCGTAATCATGTTTTTTATATGAGATTGCATATTTAACTTTACAAACCATACGTTAATTGCCTAAGTTCCAAGATTTTTTTTTCGAGATTTATTGTTATATTTTTAGTAGAAAAAGAGCGACAGCTCGAAATGAGCGCGAATGCAAGAAGGAAAACCAAGGTGCCGCTGGACACCGCGAGTGGGGCGCCGCGTCCCCGCCCCACTTGATCCAGAATCCGCTAGGACACCCCTCCTCCGCCAAAAACCGGCCGTGAGATCGAACAGCAACAACAAGAAGAGACTTTAAAAAGCGGGAGCTCAGACTGGACCCATCTCCGACATCATCATCGACGTCGTGATGGAAGAACGCCGCCGCCCGAGCGGCGGCGGCGGCGGCGGCAGCGGCGGCGCGCAGTCGGCGGACCCCGCGTGATCGATATTACTTGCCGACGCGCTTGTGCGGCAGCAGATCGAAAGTGGTTCGCACGACATTCCGAGGCGAGTGGTCGCCTGATAAAGTACGCACGCGCGAGGAAGCCCTTCTAGGAAACGAAAGGCGGAGCAGCGATTGAAAACGTGCGCTTCCCCGCTGTGCGCCGCGCGCGGACATGTGGCGGCGGCCCGTTGCTCTGCCAAAGTGGGCGGGCACCCGAGCGCTGTTTCCTCTGATCCCTGACATACAATTAGTAGTTTCTTATCTGCCTCCTCTGGACGAACAAGCAGGACGAGGAGCCGCCGCGACGCCAGCAGCAGTAGCACCACCACCGAGCGCGATGTGCCGCCCAAAGCTCGATTGCGGGACGGAAGCTGCGTCTATCGGAATGTTTTCGCGCCGACGCCGCCTGCCTGCCTTCTTTCTGGTTGTCTACCGAATCGCTGCTCTGCCTCACTGCTGGCCGTTGACCGCACTTGTTTGCCGCTAATGGCTGGCGGGCTACGCCGAACCTCGTGGTTGCTCGTTGACGCGGTGATTAACCGCCCTTGCGTTGCTCTGGTGATAACAATACGGAGGGACGTCTTTCGATCGAACAATAAGTCGCTTACATTTTAAGGAACGCAGGATGCGCCTGGCTTACTTACTATGTTCATGCCACTTGCTGCGTGATTTGTTCTGCAGCGTTCCTATCGGCGAATGCTCCAATCTTATTGGATAGGGAGCGATAATAAGATGAGGGAGACCAGTGTTGTACGGAACGGCGTTCCAAGGAACGGCGTTCCTGTACCGCGTTCCTTTTAGGAGGAACGAAGGAACGTAGCCCTTCTATTTTCCATCAGTGGAACTGGAAAGGGAACTCGTTACATTTTTACTTGAACAAAAAAAAGAAGGCGTTCCTTTTTTTCGTTTAGTGGAATAATTTTTATTTTATTTCTAAGAGGGAAATTCTAAAAGTATAAAAACAACGTCTTTACGAAGGGCAGGGTCTCATTAATTTTTTTGGTTCATTATCTTAGGGATTATTTCGTGTGGTTCTCGCTCGGTAACAGTCGGGTGCAGGAGAGATAATGGAGATTGATTCAAAGGTACAAAAAGCAAAACTTTTAGTCGAAGGAAAAGACGAAAATTGAGACGTTTCAAACTCAGTTACTTTATTTGCTTTCATGAATCTTTGTATATGCATAAATCTAAGGCCGACTACAGCCATCACTGCTTTCACAAATACATACAGTTACAGCAAAATAACAGGTTACCAGGCATCGAGCACACCCTTGTATCATGAATATCAGTCACTTAAAAGATACACAAACTTAATCTTTATTTCTTTTCTCCTTGTCCCCGACCTTCAAACTGAACAACGAATTCATCTTCGCGAAGAAGGGCTTGTACTTTTTAACACTGTCCTTCCAAAAGCCCTGCCCTCTTCTTCACTTGCTCGCCTTAAGGATACCAATATCGAGAAGCAACAGTTGTTAAGTTCGAACAAAGGACTTTGTTAGATTGAAACATGTGAGGTTGTTGTAAAACGCTCGTGCAATGTGGGTAATGGTACATTTGGCTTGTTTGAATCACCCACCACAAACATGAATGGGGTTAAAAGCTGAGATTTTTAAGGCGATTATTTCGACAAATGAAACCTTGCTTCCATTTGTTTTCGTTTCCTGATGTCCTTCCATCCTGGCATTGAAATATGTATGTTGCGATTTGATGGGATAAATATTAAAAAAATTAAACTTTGCTCGATCTAACTAAATACGGTAAACAGAAAAATACAAGTGTAAGGTATATGTAACGATACGTTACATATTTTAACTGCAACGGGAACGAGTTCCTTTTTCACATATGAAACTTGTAACGGCAACGCGTTCCGAAAATCAGAAGGAACGAGGAACGAGCTTTCGTTCCTTTCTTTGAGAAACGTCTGCAACACTGATGGAGACTCCTCAGCCATGCATTTCTAGGGCTGTCAGTGACGAGAAAAACGTTTCGCCTCTGCTCACACAATATTTTACTTTATTTTCTGTCCATAAAACTACGCCTGATGCGGAGTTTTAGTGATTTGTATTTTTAATAATTTTATATGATCGAACATCGACTAAACATTGAAACGCAAAATACATGTCCGCTTTTATAAATTACGACCAAAATGTTTAACAGGTAATGGTCACTTAGAATTGCGCACCCCTGTTATTAATGCCGCATGATTATAGTCTCACATGTAAACTATAGCGGCCTAAAATATACCTCCCTCTAACATAATATGCGAGAAGTGCGGGTGCTTGGAGTTGCTTTGTAAGGTGGACCTATAGTACCGAACGTCAAGAAAAGCAACAACTTCTGTCTTTTCTGTTGCACATAATTAAAGCCTCTTACACATGGCATGTTCCTTCTTTATACGTAGGTCGTAATATGTTTTTTTTTTATGCACCGGCCGTTATTCTAGTATACTCAGGTAATGAGGAGAGCGATGCCGGCCTATCGTTTGTCTTTGACTTAGGAGTATCTGTAAAACCGCTGGTTATAAAATGATGTCGTAAAAACTGGCTCACGTTCTAACCCGACTCGCAGTTAACAAATAGTTCGTTACGAAGAGGTTGAAACCGCATTTATTATTGTATTCCGTTGAATGATGCGACAACTTTTTTTGTAAAAAACGCGACTTTTAAAACGGGAGTTTTCGCTTGAATTGTTACTGCAACAAGTGCCTTCCTTTGTTTCACTCTCTTCTCAGGAGAAGCCTCACAAGTGCACACTCTGCTCCAAATCCTTCCCAACACCCGGTGACCTCAAGAGCCACATGTACGTACACAGTGGGTCTTGGCCCTTTAAGTGCCACATCTGCAACAGAGGCTTCAGCAAGCAGACCAACCTCAAGAACCATCTCTTCCTTCACACGGGTGAGCCGGAACAGAGTCCATTAGTCATATTTATCACTGTAAACAGCACAGTTGAAATGTCTCTACTCTTCCACAAGTTGCCTCAAGCCACCATAGCTTCAGTCAACTTGTGGATGTGGCAACTTGTGGAAGATACGTACTACTGCCTCATGAACTGTAGTGGAAGGGGGAAGTTGTGCGCATTTTTTTCTGACGACTAGAAGACAACAAATCGTAAATGTTGTGGAGAAGACTGGTGGGCCAGACTGATTTCTGTTTGGTGGTTAATGATTCACTGAGAATTCTGAGATGCTATCTGAAATTTCATGAGCAAATATAGCATATATTAATGATTATTACTAATATGCTAACCAAATAAAATATCAGTTTACTCAGCAGTTGGCAGAACTCATAAAACTTGGTGCTCTAGCACGAATGATTTTTTTCTCATTAATATTTATTAATGGTCATGTAGATTGTTTTTTTTTCGTGTTTTTTTGAAATACTGAGTGAAGATCCGACATCTACACTATTGATAAGAAAATTCAAAGTCGGCAAAAAGCGCAAATATCCAAGCTTTGGGATTTAGTTGAAGCCCTATAAGCATCCACGATGGTTCAGAGCATTGCAATAATTTGACATAACTCCCGCACAGACATCACGGTGGTCTAAATTTGGGCCAAGTGTAACTTAGTTTATATCTTGGTCACAGTAGGCCTGATGATAGAAGCACAGGTTGAAAGGCACCATGTGCTTCTATGGCGTGCTTGCACCTTTGCATTTAATTGTATTAAAATTAAAATCACGTAAAATTTTGAAAGTCTTCGCACTCTAAAAATAAGAAAGAAAAGAAACTTGGCGAGATATTACTATTGAATTCGTGGCGCCCTCTTTTATCACTATCGGGTCATGCCAGATTAATTGGAATACACCATGTCGACCCACTTTTCGACCATGGCACTAACTGAGGCTTGTACCGTCCAATCATTCCTTTGTCTCCAACGTGGCGTCGGATAATCTTTGTCAGCTTAGGAACAACGAGGCTGTCACATTGCTTACTCCCTAACATTGTAATCTGGTCACCGTGACGTTTTTGCTTCAGCGTACCTCATTAAAGCAAAAATGTGAGCGATATATTTTTTTTTTTACTCAGAACGTCCTAATTCGTAATAAAGGTATTAAAGGTTTTGATCGCTATTTCCAGATTGCATCCTTTCTCCTCTAGAAAAAAAAACAAAAAAAAAACATTCCATTTTAGGTTTTCACATGCAAAAAGACATAAAACACCGAACAGACACAAAATCGCCTTCAACCGCAGACGTTGTTGTGAGTAAAGGGCTATTCACACACGTGCGTTGATTTAGACCGAGTGCGAGGGTTGCTACGGCGACAGCTGCGTCGACTCCAACAAAACGGAATAAAAACTGTTTTTGTTGGAGCCGACGCAGCTGTTGCCATAGCAACCCTCGTACCCGGTCGAACTCAATGCAAATGTCTGAATCGCCCTTAAAGTGGTGTTCACACGAGGGAGAAATCGTGGGGATTTCTCCACGGCACGCGGATGCTGCAGGACGAAAACGTAGGGCTGTGCGATGTGCAAAAGCCTCGCATTTTCGTCTCGTGATGCGCGCGTGCCGGGGACAAATCCCCGGGATTTCTCCCTCGTGTGAATACCCCTTAAAGGGGCCCATGAAAAGAATTTCGGGCTGGTATAAATCACTTTAGATCGGGATTTTACTAATAGCACATCGTTCAGTGGGCCAAAAGGAAAAAGGTAGAAAGTTAAAAGCCTGCCTTTCAGAGCGAAAATCTGAACACACAGTGGACTGTTTTGTACCTCCTTCCCTTTGTAAGCTCTCTGCCTTTTCACTGTGATACATCCTCGGTTCCCAAAGCGCGTCACCGGGTCCAAACAAACGTCACACGATGCTGGACCTCCCTTATTCCCTTCACCCCTAAGCTGACATTGTGGTGGAAGCTAAGCGCTTGCCCGACCAATCAGCCGCTTCCCTTTCATCACTTTACCTCATTATCTGCGCGTGGGTATGCGCAAGAGAGCGTGATCACGTGGCAAAAGTGTGGCTTCCCTAGCACTGTCAGCTTCGGGGTGAACGGGCTGGGGAGAAAGCAACTTTTGTCTGAATTTTGAGCGACGGGGTAATCTTCTAGGGGGACAATGGCTCTGTCTCGTCTTCTCTTACTCCGAGAGTCCCCTTTTGCTCGGAAACAAGATTCCGAGCAAGAGGGGACTCACCTCTTTTCTACTTCTCAAACTGTTTGGTAGAATACGCTATTTATGAGTTGAGGAGGAAAGCTAAACAGGAAAAAGTTGGAAAAACGTTTCATGACCCCTTTAAATCTGTCTGTGCGTTTCTTCGTCTCGCAATTTAGGTATGGTAATGCCATGTCAGCTTATCCCACGCATTTGTTTTTCCTCAGCAAACCTCATACCTCTTACTCTGATAATGCATTATCTATGATTCAACAGAAACACCTCTGTTTCTCCTCAATAGTAGTAAACTCTGTTGTAAAGTTCACACTTGGGCTAGTTGGCAGACTAACTCTACTAAGTTGGTAGTCTTCTTTCTACTTTGTGCACTAAATACCTCAATATGCGGGAGCATCTCTTTTACCATTTCTGAGTTTGACTCCGTTCCTACTATTTGACTTCTCCTTTTACTTGTATCATCTACATGCCAGCACTTAAAACTATGGCATTCCGGTGACGGGAGTTAATTTGTGGCTAGTGGCCATTGGTCAGCTGCTGAGATTGGGTAAGAGACAAGAGAACACTAGATAATTTTATAACTAATGCTCGCCAATTCAAGCCGTTCTAAACGTGGTCACACACATAATGAGTGTGTCTCCGAACAACATAAAAATATATATATATCACAACCTCTCTTACTGAATAGCGCCTGCTGGTCAACAACGCCGCTTCGCCCTATTAATAAAAAAACCCTAATATAATTTTAAAAAAAGAAAGAAAATTGCACCGTCTGTTGCTACTTGGAGGAAGGGCCCCATACTGCGAGGATCCCCGAGGCGTGCTTTACCCGAACCGAAGATAATTGCTTCGGCGGGCAACACAGCGCGCGCACCGTGTCGGCAAACATGCGGGCTTCCTGATGAGGTTCCCAGGCCCGCACCCTGTAGCCGCTGGTGCTAAGGTCCGTCCAGCCGTGGCCTTGAACTCGCACGGGTGAACAGGTGTTGTCCTTAGACCTTCCCAGTTCGTGTTTCCGCCCGCCCTTTCCTGGAATCGCCATATGGAACGGCCGGAGTTGCGCTCAAGTGGAGCCCGGCTGAGCAAATAACGCGTATCTGAAATGTTGCGGAGGACGAATCGGACGAAGCAATTATCTGGCAGAAGCTCAGCAGCACTCGACTTATAGGATTAAATATACGAGCTTCCGTTCTGCTCATCTGCTCCCGATGCAACGTGTCCAAGCTCAACCAGACTCTTTCGAAGATAAACTCTCGGCCAAATATAACGTATTTTTCGCTCCACAGTGTATCCGTATGTCCAAGTCGCCCCAGGGGGTTGGGTTGTGATCTGGTATGTACTATTCAGACCAGGGGTCTCCACACCGTTTTAATAAGGGGCCGGATTAGGAATGTGTTGGAGTCTCGAGGGCCAGGAACCAAAAAGTAATCATAGATGAAAAAAAAAAAAAAAAGAAACCTAGACAAGGATTTAACAGAAAAATAAACGTTAAAGTAAGAATTAAAAAAAAAAACTATAAGGTGGAGGAAGGCATATACCAATCTGAAAATTAATATTTCGCCATCAATGACATTAAACAATATTTATGACTAAGAAAACTCTCCAGGAATGAATAAAAGCGCGTGAGAAATTTGGCACATTCGCGCAGTGGAAAAGATTAATAAGAATGATAAAACTAATATTTACAGTATGAAATAGCTGCGTCAGAGAACAATATGCAAAATGTGCACGAGAACGCAAATTACACAAAACATGAAGCGTGGGACAAATACCCTTGCCACACGGGCAACTCGAATGCCATTTACAACGAATGACATTTGTGTGATCGGCGAATCAGCTCGCAATCTGTCGCGCGTGGAATGCGCCACGCCCGGAGTGTCGCGCGCTGATTGGCCGTCCGCTCAAATGTCACTCGTTGTAAATGGCATTCGAGTTGCCCGTGTGGCACGGGTATAAGAACGGTATGCCCATGATGGACATTGTTGAAATAATATAATGGCGAGAGGACTCGCATTACAATGCAGCTTCTCTCATTCCTTCTGGTATCTTCGTTTGCACTTCGGAGAGCACAGCGGCGCCATTTCTTTACGTACGCTTCTTGTTTACGCCGGTAGCGGCGGATCTGCTGGAAGCAGGCCGCGGGCCGAGCTTCATTGGAAGGACCGCGGGCAGTCGCGGCTCGGTCGGAAGACTTCCGCGGGACGGATCTGGCCCGCGGGACCGGGTTCGGAGACCTCTGATTGAGACCACATTATGTGAAACCTTGTACTTTAAGGGGGAGAGTCAGCTATCGCACAGTAGCGTAAAGTGGAGCTCGTATACAAGTTTAATGTTCCCTTGCGTTAGGGCAACCACGCAGCCTTCCTATTAATCATGCTGCACAATAACTTGTATAAATAATCGAAGGTCACGTGATTCTTCTAATACTTCATGAAAGAGCCCTGGTGAGGAAGTAAGAAATTGAAGAAACGAGGGAATCCGGAATTATAAAAAATATATATTCATATAACTGAGAGAAAAGTAGGTGACGCCCTACGTTATTGAGAGCGCTTCTGAAACCTTGTCGCAGTGTAATATTTAGAAGTAGAGAGTCCCGCAGTTAATAAAAAGAGAACCAGTTTGGGTCTATTCATTGTAAAATAGAGCAACATTTGGGAATTTGTAACACCTGTTTCATGTATGGTTCACAAACATCACGTTCACTCTCTTTTAATCGAATTTACACCCAAAAAATATATCGCTGGAAAAAAAAAATAAAAACAGTCAACGCTTTAGCGAATTCTTAGATTTGAAAATAATTGGTGACTATTTGTTTCTAGTCGTCTCTTTCGGTTTTATTTTACTCCACTAATAAACCCACATACATTTCTCAGTCGGTATCGCGTATGCGGTCGTTCATATTACTCGCATCCTCACACCCACCCAGTTCTGCTTTTAAGCTCTAAAACTTCCTCGATTCTCCAACTAAATAAAAAACGAAACAACAATTCTTTTTCTCTTTCTTATTTGTGCCGTCAACCCAGGAGACAGATGTTCCACCGTTCCCGGCGTCATTGAGGAAGCGTCGTTTACACGAAGCGACCAAGAGCGTCTCAATTGCGCCACAAAACGTGCCCGCTTCCCGCGTCACGTTCCCCTAAACCACACAACGCCCTCGGGCGTCGCTCGGCCATTCGACCACTGCGACCGCCGCACGTTTTGCTCGTAACTATTACTGAGCGTTCATGCTTGATAACGACGCGATAAAGAACACACGCACACAGACATAGAAGAAAAAGCCCAGGACAGAGCTCGCGTATGTAGAACCGCGCTCGCGCACACGGGGAAACAACGAGGGAGCCTGTTCGGTCGGATATCGCCATTATTTATAGGCAGTAGCGCGGTAAGACGATCCCGGCTGCTATCGCTTCATTATCGCTTTAATTCGGGCTCCCGCGGACGGCCGAGGGGCGAGATCCCGCGGCCGTGGCTTGGTGCGCGTTGCCTCGATCGCCGCCGCGGCTTCTTCGCTTCCTGGGGGTCGTGTTCGGTGCCGCGATGCCGTCGAGTGTGGGAATTCGTGCTTCTCGCTGACGGGGTGGTTGAGAAATTGCGCCTCGCGGCTGATTTCCGAAGGCCAGCTAAACGTTAAACGTCACTGGTTCGTCGTTGTTGTAATCGCGTGTTGTTGGCGTCACGGGAAACCCAACGTTCTTCTGGTCACCTGAAAGGAGGTTCACTTTAGCGCTTGTAACGTGCGTATGTGCGGGGAACAAACACAAAGACAAATTTAAAAGCTAAAGAGAAGAACAATAACTTTCCAATAAATTGGACTATATAGACCCCCACGCTGTTTACAAACAAGCCCGCGTTTGCCCACACCAGGTGCGGGCACTGCGCGTGCGCAGAAAACGAATTCGCGTGAAGCTTCTGCGCATGCGCAGTGCCGTCGGCAGCGCCTCCGCAGCTGCTTGACGTCAGGACCGCGTGTTGGTCTATACGGTTCATCAACACACGTAGTGGGTCAATCCAGTACAGATCAGAGGTATGGAGGACAACTTCTGCAGCCTTCAGTCTCTGGCTGGCACAAAAGGAGAATTCTGAAGCACTGCAAGAAAGCATAGTTTCTTTTTTGCCCTGGAAAGGGTGCCTTGCCATAAAGACGTATTGCGATGCAGGTGGATTAAAGCAAATGTCTTTATAGTATCATGCTGAGTCATATGTGCTCATGTTAAGCAATCCCCAAAAAATATATAGTTTAAACGAAAACGGCTGCAACTAAGGAGGCTCATTGTTTTCCCTTGAATTCTAACGTCTAATTGCATAGGCAAAGGTCACTATCATTGTGGTGGTCATTGGCTCGAGCAAGACACGTCAATTTAAGTGCTCTTAAATTTGCCATGAAAAAAAAAATGTTTTTACCGCTGTCTCAACTTGGAAGGATATTGCCCGTAGGCAACGTCCTCCCAAGCTTCGACCGTGACATTCACAGCGCGGATTATACGAATCATATTGCCTTCTGATTCAATCAAAATACAGGCATTAATACGCAAAATTTGCCTTTCCTAGACTCGAAATAAAGCGCTCATTTTATGAAGCCTTTTTTTGGAACTGAAACAAACGCTCGGTAATATCAGCTTCCTTACGACTAAAATTTATACGAATCGTACTTTCCCCCGTAAAATAAAACCGTGCAGACTTTAACGCGACAGCAATATTACAAATGTCAATACTAGCGCCCGCACACCCACTTCAAGCTAAAGTGAGCCGATTTTCGGTCCTTTCTACACGTCTACTCACCTGGGTTTCATCCAGCCATTTTTGCTTTTCTTTGAAGCGTCTCTTTCTCTGGCGTCTTTCCTCCCCCGAGTTAGAAGGACCGAAAGAGCGCACACGCGGCGGCGTGTCGACGGCCTTCGCCTCGCGTGGCGGGCGTCCTGCCCGACTTTTAGGCTGCAACGCCTTCATTTCCCGGGCACCGCGCCCCCCCGAGGCGTTCGCCGGTGCAGCTCTCGCGGAGTAAAGCACCGGACCTGTTGCTCTGCCTGCCGCCTGTGGCGTCGCCTCGCGTGCGGGTCGCAGCCGGCGCGAATCGCCGGGGTCATTAGGAAGACGCCGTGGCGGGCGCGGCGACCATCCCAAGAGCGCTATGAGATGCGGGCACGCAAGCCGCCGAGAGAACAGGCTTGTTCTGCTGCGGCGGAGTCGAGTCAAAACGCCCGACGGACCTGGGCGCGTCCACCGAGGTGTGTTCCCGGGAAAAGACACCGCGGCGGCTGCGACTGCGTGAGTTATGCTCAGCCTTGGCTCGAGACGAATGCGTGGCAGAACATATTGCTCCCCGCTATATGAAAATGTAGGAATGAGAACATGCAGGGCCTGTTTCGCGGGCGCAATCGGACTGTGTAAGCGGTTTCCCCGGTACGTCTTGTCACTGAGCGACGTTTTGAAATTGCGCGCGTCGCTTGTTGTTGGAGCCTCGCATGCGCCTGCTGTGAACTGTTACTTCGAGGAGATAAGGAAATAAACTTCCATTCTGAGTCGGTGATGCTACGTAACGCTTTCAATTCGAGGTTAAATTATTTCGTTTAGCCAGTACTGCGTCTTAATAGGTTTATTGATAAAAATCTCGAGAAAGCTCGTTTTATTAACTTTTATACAGTAACCTGCAATTGCCATTTGTGTTCTGATTATTTTGAAGGAAAACATTTTTGTAAATCCTTTCCCGTCGTACGAGATAACGTTTTACGACATATCTGGAACCAATGGCGGAGGAGATCTGCCGTCTTCGCGACAATCAAAATAAAATGCCTCGAATATAGACAAAAGCGAAGGTTGGAAAGAGAATACAGGTCAACAGCGCAAAGAAATACAGACTTCGAACACTTATAGCATATGCGCTTAAAATCAGCGGAACTTAACAGGTGCAACTAAATAGGTGTCTAGATGTTAAGGACTCAATATCTTAGACACCGAGACGCAGCTCTAGACTACCGGAAATAATTAAAGTTCCAAATCTCAAGACCGACGCATAACTCTGAAATTCTCCGAAGGTCGGAATTTATCACGAAAGAAATCAAAGCACGTATTTAGAAACTGGTAGCAGTTGGAAGCTAACCATCACATCAGCAAACTCATAAAAAAAGAAGCAGATGCCGCAATTCGAAAGAAGCTCTTCCTCTGCCGAAGGCCCCGTGGCACAGGGCTGCACAATCGCCCGATATCAGGCAATTAACGAAGACCCGCTCCGAACAAGTAAAAAAATAAACAGAAATAAAGGGGAATGCGCGCGAATGGTCCCTCGTATGCCTTCACCTGCTCCCATCTCGAACCTCGGCAAAACCGCAGCCTCAAGGAAAAAGAAAGAAGGGCCCGCCGCGACCCTCCCCGCTGCCCACCTCCGAGCCCAGCTCCACGACCGCATGAATCCACGTCGGACAAGACGCAACCCTCGGCGAGTAAGAACAAAAGGAGAGGAGGCCCCTCCACGGAACAGGAGCAGGCAGTGTCCACGGCAGCGGCTCCTCCGCACCAGCTCCGCCGCCGCCGCGTGTAGCACAAGGAGCGGTTTTGCCTCTTCAAAGCTGACCTTTCGGCGGAGAGGTGAGCGACGGGAGCCTGCCGGCCGGGCAGCGGCGGTCCCGTCGAAGGAACGTTCGAACGACGCCAGGGCAGCGCCAAAACAAAACTCCCGGCCAAATTGGCCCGCGATCGCCCGGGGACGATCGTGCGCGAGCCATCGCCTGCGCGTCCCCCTCTTCTGCCTCTTCGTTCCTCCCCGTTCCTTTCTGCGAGATCGCCACACCTCCCGTCCATTATCCCGGGTTGCCGACGACGACGCCGCTCCGGCCGAACGCGCGGCCGGTCTCCCCGGGCCGGTGACTCCCCTCCAAACAAACAAAAACCGAGGCGAAAAGAACCCCATCTGAGAGGTCCGACCGACCGAGAGCGACCTGCTCGGACGCGAAGGAGAACCGAGGGCGGCGGCGACTTCGTCCGAGCGCACGGAGCATCTGCCACCGATCTGCACCCTCTGTGCGCGCCTTCCTGGGGAGGGTTCCACGGGCCCAAACCTTATCGAGTCGGACGTCCTTGCACCCTCCGTGCTCGAGTCCAGCCGTCGTAGTTTCAGGTGCGCGCATCCTCGAAGGAGCTGGCCGGTCGAAAGGTCGAAGCGACTGCGACGACTCCGAGACGCGGTGCAGTGGCAGGGAAGGTGCAGGCATGACCGGTAGCTGACTCCGTGACAGCTCCGGTGGGTAGGTTGGGGGGTGCGGGGAACAAGCGGCAGGGAAGGCGGGAGCCAGGGCGAGTCGTCTGACCCACGGGGGTCAGGGGCCATCGCTTCTATTTAGTGCCGCTTCGCTAATCGTCCCGCACCGGCGGTCGAGGGGCGTGCTGGTCTGACGCGGACAAGACGAGCCGATGCGTTCTTCGTTCGTTTTTTTTTTTTTTTCTTTAATGTATTTCCCGGTGGGTGCAGATCGACTCAAATTGCGTGAGAACTGCGCTCTTGGAACTTGGCCTAATGGCTGTCAAGACGAGCGAGTGTTTTCTTGCTACGACCTGGGAGCCAGCGCCTCGGGGTAAGTTTCCAGTTATTGGAGAAAACGATGGACTATCATTTCGATGCTCTCGGCCAATCCCGCTCACTCTCAATATATTCTCTCATTCGGAAGCTGCCAATGGCAATAAGTGGCGTTCCAAAACGAAGATAAATGCGCATTCTTCATTTTCTTTTTTCCCGTATGGTGTGAGGAAATACGCTATCAAGTCGATGAAACCGCCAAGAAGACTTTTTTTTTTTGTCGGAATTCATGTTAAGTATTGAGCGCGTAACGGATAAAGAAGCAACCACTATACTCCGTTCACCCTTGACCGTAGACTAGAAGCTCCGCCTTCAGCGCGAGCTTTCTTCCTTTGCTAACGCAAGTGTGAACGCTCAGGCACGCGCAACCGAAGCACTGAGGAAGACAGCGAGCTCGCGCTGAAGGCGGAGCTTCTAGTCGCAGCTTAAGGGTGAACGGAGTATAATACTCGAGGACACTTTCTATTTACAGCGCATACGCACTCCAGCTAATCACGTCTACTCTCACGTCGTTCGTATTTTCTTTTTTCATTTTTATTTGTTACTGGTTATTTACGTCGTTCATCTTTTCTGACTAGTAAAACGGTGCGTGCACGACCGCATATGCGTTCATTATTTTAACAGTCGACGCAGACACACAGAAAAAGAAAAAAAGAAAGATGAAGAGGCGAAGAAGGATATGAGAACCGAAGCGAGTGGTAATTTTCCAAATTATGTTTTGTCGTTCAATATTGACCCAGAAGAAGAAGAAAAAACTGCACTTAGGCAGTCTCACCGACTAATTAAAAAGGAGCCCCCGACGATCGCCCGGGGCCCTTTTCCCCCAGTATATTTTCCTTCCCCTTGGGCCGGAGTGTAGTATGAGTCTGCTAAACCTTGAACAAAGCCGTTTACCTCTTCGAGGCCTCCACGCCCATATTTCCAGCGAGTCCTAATCTTAGCTCACGCGAACGGACAGACAGATACGTCGTGCGAGCGTTCTCGGTGTCCGTGCGTTTTCTCAAGAGTCCGCGCGCGGCCCACCGCGGCACGCGCATGCAAGCAGCCTTGGCGCAGAGCGGTGGCAGTCCCAATAATACGCCACACCTGCGCTTTTGCGGCCCCGGCGTCCTTGCTCAGCGGCTTCCATATGTCATGCGGCTGGACATTTTCCAATAGTTTTGCGCAAATTTGACGGCCCCGTGGGTTTTCTTCGAGGCTGCAATGCACGCTGCTTTCACCTCCTTCGACCGCGCGAGCAGACTTTCGGGCCTAATTAACTCGCGTGTCTAAAGAAAAGTTAAGGGAAATAATCATAATAAAAAATAAAAAAAAAACTGAAGTAGAGGGTTTTTGTGCAACGAATGATGCAAGAATAAAACTGTGCGCCGGTTTGCAGGTTCGTGTATCTCTGCGTTTTGTATACGCTCCGCAATGGGGAACATCGGGCAGCCAACGCCCCGCTTGTCAATGATTGTCACCGTGGTTCTGATGTACACTGGAGGTACTCCTCGTAATACTAACATCAAGTTGTTTTTTATTCTTTACGTTTAGCTTTATCATTTCGATCTGTCTGTGGAAACAAAAAGAAATAAATGGCCGAGTTTCGTTAGACACCTCTTTGACCAGGCAACTGAGCAACCTGAAATCGTTGGTGTCGAACGAGAGTTTCCACAGCTTTATCAATCATTTTGGAAGCAAACTATTCTCAAAACACGAGGAAGAAGTTCCGAGATGATGCCCTGAAAGTATACTGGAATGTATCTGACGTCGTGTGAGAACTGCTTTCGTTGCGTCAAACTTACGCGATACACGAACTAATAGTGCCTAGCACCTAAAACTGGTATAACATTTACAGCCTCGGTAAAAGTCGTCCTAGGCACAGAATTTCATTTAATTTTTTTAATGCCTTTCTTCGCGGTTCGGGAAGACACGGGGATGATGTATATACCACGCTTACTCGTTCTTCGAAATATATATATATATATATATAAATCTGTAGGGTGCAACGCACCCACAGATCCAGCCATCTCTTTTATTTTCATTACTGAGGCCAAAGGGCATGCGGAGAAACTCAAACAGACCAAACGTAGTTGTAATAGCTGTCTTTGGGATGTCTTCGTCAGCGACGGGGATCTGGTGGTACGCGCGGGTAAGGTCAACCTTCGAAAAAATGGTCGCGCCTTGGAGGTTGACAGTAAAGACTGCACTTGCTGACGCTGTACTTCTGCGACATCCACAACACGATGCCAGAACCTCGATCATGACAGATGCTTCAGCTACGGCTGTTGGGGCGGTCCTACAACAACAGGTGGACGGTGAATGGCAGCCCCTAGCTTTCTTTTCCAAGAAGTTAAAGCCCGCCCAGACCCGCTACAGCGTCTGTGGAAGATAATGCTCTGAAGCCGCCATCACAGGCAGACAGGTCTTTCGCTTGTCCCGTTCTATGTCCTCACTTTAAATAACGTGGCAGGGCCTCGCGGCCCCCCACAATATATATATATATATATATATATATATATATATTGTTTTTGGTTGCATTGCGTGCTGCTCGCTATGCGTTCCGCAAGAAGTAGCAAAGTGTCCGTTTAAAGGAAATCCATGCGCGGACTATTTCCTCTCGCTCATAGCATCTGCTCGCCTGTCGGGAGCGCGTGCACGATCGTCTATGGGCTGCGCGCCTATGACCGCTGCGTGTGGCTCTACCATTGCGTGAAACGCCCCGCGAACGTACTTACATCAGCTGGCGCGGCGCACGCTTTCTTGACCGATAGGCCGGTGCTCGGAGCAAGCAGCAAGGAAGCGGTGCATCACGCGACGCGCTGAAAATGCTATTTTTCCTGATTTCAGCAGCAGCTAGGTTGCCTCGCCATCTTTAAAGTTGCACGAAAATTAGTTTCTAGCTTGTCTTTCGTCCAGATTTTTTGTTTGCTCGGATAATAATGATCGTTGCACGTTCATGACGAAGTCACGCGTACGTACTCAAAATATATTGTCTCCGTTTAATTTTACTATTTCTTGTACCGCTGTCAGACGGGCGGGTCAAAGGCATTTAGAACAAACTGGTTGTCGGCGTACCAGCGCACTCCGATAAGCGCGAAATCGCGAGCTAATTCGCCGATTCTATCCAGGAGTTGGTTCTCAATGCCTTCGATTCGCCCGCCTGACAGCAGTATTAGAAACGATGCGACTAGAACTTGCCAAGGCGAAAGAAAGCATCCTATGCTTTTATAACCGAAGTTATCCATGTTCCACAAATACTTTCAGTGTACGGCTCCGGCTTATAGGCTAAGACATGCGGAGATAAGCATACTTGCCGAATAGCATCTGTTGTTCCACTTCTTCGATTGATGTTAGCTTATCATCTATGTATCGTATGCCAGTCAGGAGCAAAAAAAAAAACGCAGTAACCGAGGAAGGCACTTTTTTATACATATATAAACGTGATGGAAGGGCAAATAATTACACGGGACACATAATGATATTTTTCATTATTAGTAAAAGTACAATCATAACTCATATTACGTTGACACGCGATCTTGAGTACACTAAAGTCTGATAAATTCTGCGGCAATTTAGTGCGCGCCCCTGGCATGTGAGGTATTTCGGTATTCTATATAATTGATGCAGCCATCCTAAACGTGAAAGGGACTTTGACGTTTTACCTGTAATAGATTCTGCTTCCGTACTTTTTGAGTTTCCTGTTCAAACTTGGAACGTGGCCTTACGTTTGCCAACTTGCGCTTCTAGTGACGGCAGCCACTGCAAGCGAGTACAAGCTAACTTGAGGACCATATACTGAGTGCGAGGGCATATAGCCACTAGCTGGCGAAGATATACATAACGCAACGTTGGTCACAGCGTTTTTTTTTTTCAGTTGTTGTTAGGAGGTCGAAGCATCCGGAATTGCAACTTCAGCATATAAAACGCTTACAGTATACTGGCAAGCGATAGTAATAAGAAAGCATAAACCTCCCGGAAGAAAGCCGATCGATATTTCCGTGTTCAATTTATGGCGTTTGGCAGAACAGAGGTAGTAATTCACTAACACCAACGCCAAATAGCCAGATACCAATAAAACTGAACGGATTTACTTTTTTATTTGCTGTTGTGGTTTCTCGTGAGGATGAGCAAAAAGCACGCTTTATTGCACAAGGAAAAAAAAAAAAAAAACATGCATTTTTTGCATTTATCTTCGAAGAAAAACGATTGCTGTCTCAAACGCCAGCCACCGAGCGACAAAGAAAACAACTCAGATCATACACCAGGCAATACGTGCCTTACTTTGAACGTTTGCCTACATCGAGGGCTACCGGTCTTACGACCAAGCAAACGGGATTCCTAATAACGGCACACCTTTGCCGACGGCGCATGGTTGATTGCATGACTCGTACGAGCCTCGCCCTATCAGAATTCGGTTTTCTGGAGTCTATGAGCGTCGATTATGTATAGAGATAGCAAGAAATGCATGTTGCAGTGTTGTTAGGTCCTTAACGGTTTTCGTTTTATCTTGATGAAATCCGTTCTACACTCTAAAAAATGTCTGCGCGTCTACTTACCCGCAAAATACTCGAAGAGCCAATTTCTGCGATCCACAAAATCAGCTCAGCGAATGATGAGGCGGAACATCTGTTTTGACCTCAAAATGAAGCCTGTGCTGTACCATTACGCCATGCAAGCATGACGCTTTGCATTGCGTAATGCCACAGCGCAGACTTCATTTTTAGGTCTAAACTGATGTTCCGCCTCATCATTCGCTGAGCTGATTTCGTAGATCGCATAAATTGGCTCTTTTAGTGTTTTGCGGGCAAGTAGACGCGCAGTCAGTTAAAGTGTAAACCCAATCTTGACAAAAAAAATTATCTGTAAATTTGTTTAAGTAAATTCGTATCCTTAGTTTTCATATGTTCAATAATCTTGCTTCTCCCTACTCCTCCCCCCCCCCCCCCCCCTTCCAATATGTTTACTGAAATGTTTGGTTATACCTGGTTAAGCGTCATCTTACGGAACCATTACGGCACGTATGATGACGCGAGCGAATTTTTCATTTTATAGGAAAGTGACCCTTACTCATCAGTATATCGTAAAAGCACAACCCGAGCAATCCTTTGGCCGCGAAAGATGAACTTAAATACAGCCGCTTGTAACGCTGCTAATTTCCATAATTAGAGGCCTAGAGAGATGAGACGGACGAGCATAACTGCATGCGACTATGCAGATATCGCACACTGATTTAGAAAGCGCGCTGATGTTTTGGGGTTCTTTCTCAATACACCGCTTATACGGTTACTACCAAAAGAAAAAGAAGGTTAGTGCTACAGTACAGGAGTGGCTTTAATAGTTAAAATAAGGCTACGACAACATAAGAAACTGGGCCCATCAACACGGTTCGAATTGAGCCGATGAAACACGATACAAAGTTGAATACTCAATTAAGTGCATCGGTTAGATTTAGCATTAATATACCTAGCTTTTATTTCCGAGCTATGCGTTTTGACGTTATGTTCTAGACGGAAATTTCGTTTGTATTTAACAAACAATGTTGGCATATTTTCAAATCTGCTTGACCGCAGAAAGTAAAATATACCATTCCGTGCGAATCTGAAAAGAGAGAATACACAAACAAAGTCAGCGAACGACGCGGACCGACAGACCGGTAAGCTACCCTGCACTTAGCAACTAAGTGCTTCCGGACCACTCTCTCGGAGAGAAAAATACGAAGCTTGACAGTTCGAAAAACAGATCGCACTGGAAGATCTCCTCGAGAACACCTGTAGTCGACGAAGCTGAGCGCTCCTGGTTAAAAAAAGAGTTTTCCCTCCGCGAAGAGTGGAACCACGAGGAGCGATGGCCAAACCAAGGAACAAGAAGAAAGAAAGAGCTGTTATCGACAATGGTCGGTCCAGGGAGATAATGCCGCAGTTGGCGAATCCTTCAACTGCGGCCGTCTGGTTAAAATAGAGTCGGACACGGCGTTCCCCGTTCCTCCAAGTGGGCTGTAGAGGAGTGAGCCTGCGAGCTGGCATTTTTTTACCTTCATTGAGGCGGAAAGAGTGGGTTCGTGTGGTTGTGAGCGGCAGAAATTATAGAAAGAAAAATGGGGAAAATATGTGCTGAATGTTCAAGCGTTGAAAGAGATGAGGATGACCATCGAGGAAGATATTGTCATCTTTCTTTTCGAAGCACTCTACAATTTCCTGCATTAAACTCTGTAAGCGTTTGCGAGTAGAATAGTACGCATATAGAAAAAGAAACGTGTACTGACGTTTTTCTGACAAATTATTAAGCTAATCCGGTATAACACTGTGATAGTAGGTCAATTTAAAACAAAAAGCTAATACGCTCAAAAATACTGAACATAAAACTTTCGGACGAAAAACGTGTCATGCAGATTGGGTGTTTGCTGTGTTTTACACATCCAGTCTGCATTCATTGAAGTTATCCGGCATTTACCAATAAATAGCCTTGCAGGAGAGTTGTCACATTTTACCAGAAATACATGCATTAATCACGAGAGTTAACTAAAGAACAAAAAACTGGGGAACTCAGTTTTATGAGAAGAGCATTGCTGCATGGCTGGTTCTATTCGTAGATTGCACGCTACTGTCAAAGGACTAACAACCTTTCCTCCGAATCGGTAATTTCTTTTTGAAAAAGATTACCTGATGCCAAAAGAAAAAAAAAAGTAGAGTAGGTACGACAATAAAGAAAACTTTTCTTCAATGAGCGACTCGTTTCTTAGGGGCTCTCAAAGGGCATGACGAACTGCTGATCGTCACAGTTCCAGTGACAATCTTCAGATGGCATGAGGTAATCAATCTGCACAGTAGGCTGGCGATTCTAAATGCTTAAACGAATTATGACGGGCCGCCTCCGCGGGCACGCATGACTATTGATTCGATAATACAATGTATCTGTAGAGTGGCACCTCCTGCCCCCTGCCGGCAAGACGCTTAACTGACAAAGCTACCGGCTGGTGGTAGAGGAATAGAATAGAGCGAGTTGTTCTGTACGGATGTCACTTAGGCTGACGGCGTCTTCCTCTGACCTCCAGAGCAATATCAACTTATTGATGGCCTATATTCCCTCTCAATGAGACAGAATGCACCGCGTTGCCGGCCTATTGATCTCTAAACTACTTGACGCGTGGTCCTTGTAACCAGTCAGCGGGTATGATGTCTGTTTCCCGAGAAAGGGCGATGTCAATTAACCACGCGATACGTGTTAAAATGTTCTTTTTTTTTTCCTTTGTGCAAAGCAAAACGTTTGATTTGTTTGTTGGTCGCACGGGATAGGTTGGTGAGAAGAAAACAAGTCTAGCGTGCGAATTCAATCATACTAGCAGTGACGGCTTCTCACGCCATAACAATGCCGGCGAACCAGCGTGGCGAACAGCGAGGATCGTTTACTTCGGAATAAAGTAGAACGCGATTAAGAGCTTTCCCATGCGGCGCTCCTTCCATAAATTATAACAGGCGACAAAGTGGTGAACGGCCCGCGCGGTCCTTCCGCAATCTCCACTCTAAGCACTAAGAGACAATATATACGTGTTATACTATAATGGCTGTAATCATATGCCCACAAACGTGGCAATGGGTTAAAGGAAGTGGTAAGGGTAATGAAAGAAAGGGTAGATTAATCGAGCTTTGTACCATTAATTAGTTTTGTGGTAATTTTAAGTGTTAGTGTCGTGTCTGCAAAATGAAACGGTGGCCGATCACCGGCCCGAGCCCGCCGGTAATGACGCCGTGGTCTCCTAGTGGTTTCTGCCCGCTATGTTCAAGCAGCAGTTTCTTTTATTTCCCAGCGATAATCATGTCTGTACACGTGATAAAAGATAGAACAGCACAAACAGAATAGAAAGGGAAAAGAGAAGGTTGCCAGGCACGAAGAAACATATCTTCCGCTCTTAAAAAATAACCTATAGGAGAAATATCGATTCCACAAGACAATCTTCGTACCAGTCCGGTTGTCTTGTTGTCTGGTTAACCGACAAGGTAGCTCCTGGCTTTGATACTCCTCCACCGGCTGCTCTGCAGGTTTGTCTTCATCTCCTGGAGGCACCTCGAGCTGATCTCTATCTGCGTTAGCTCCTTGGGCTGCTGAAGCACTGTATCCTCTTCATGCACTTGTAGACGGAGGTGCCACTGGCTGTAGGTTGCTCGGTGCTCGACTTGCAGGAACATGCGGCACGCTTCATAACTTCAAAGCGTTCCACGTTATGATTTTCAGTCTTACTTTAGGAGAGACCTCTTTTCTTTGCGATGATGGGCTTCTTCACTCTTACAAAGCCACCTGGAAGAAGCTTGGGAATTTTCGTGGATCTTTTTGTGTCCATATACTCGTTGCTGTAGGTCTGCTTATTTTTCACTCGTTCCCGTAGCCTGAACATTTCTGGACCGGGGTTGACAAAACACCCTGGGTCAACAATCCAAACGGTGCCAAGCATGGTCCGTGAGACGTTCAAACGTGAGATGGTCAAGCGTGTTGGTGCGATCCTTTGTGATTGTATTCTCATGAACGCGTGCAGCGATAAAGCCGTAGTGAGGATTGAACCGTGAAGTCCAGATATCAAGCAAGGTTTGCCCCGTGAGGTCAGTATGCCCATCAGGAAGGCATTGTTACGTTCTGCTAAAAACTGAAGTCCTCGTTCAACGCCAAACTCTACCGCATTATTTGCGAACTGTCAAATGGTTTCGCGGCAACACATACACTTTGGCTCAATAAATCATATCCTATATACTAGGCAAGAGCTCCACCCTGATCTCGACGTGCTTATAGTCGCGGAGATCGCGTGTGTACCAGCGAACAAAAACCGTCAGGTTATTTGTTCATAGAAGTTACTGCTTCCTCTGTTATCTGCGCCTAATTAAATGAATTCTGAGCAGTGCGTCAGCGGGTTTGATGAGTAAGGATGCAGAAACTGCTGTATAAAGCCTAGTACCCGCTGTTCATACGTCATACGACAGACGAGGTGTTGGCTGCGGACGTAATGGCAGATTTATCTGTGGACACCCGCCCTCAGGCATGTTAGAATCATGTTTGCGTCATATATTGGCGTTCTTAAAACATACCTGCAGTCAGTTTTTGTATGACCAATTGTGTCATCACCGTCAGACAGAGTCCGAGACGTGTTTCTTAGGATTGTCAAATAGTATTCGAAAGCTGAAATTCTAGCGCAATAAAAAGAATACTAAGGAAGCCCTAGTGAAAAACTTAGAATCAGTTCAAACTAACTTGGTATTCTCAAGTTTTAGCCGAATGCCGAGTTACGTGGCACGCTACATACTTCGCAACTTTGAGGCCGCGTCAGCTACCGGCATTTAAGCCCTACGAGGACACAACCTAGGACGGTGGCGCATTACCTCGAGGCGGCTCATCAGGACGTTACCCTCCGCGGGAGTATTTTTTTATTCGTAAACCCGAGAAGCAAAAGAGCGTGTTCTGACAAAAATTTAAATGCACAGGACGCACCCGAAAAGGCACTCCCGAATATGAACGAAGAAGCGACTCCGGATTGTAAACTACAGTGAGCGAATTGCTGGCCGTAGAGATAACGTTATCCGGACGGTCGTGTAATTGTCTCCTGGGAGGGGAGGCTTAAAAGCTTCTCTGTCGTCGCCTCGTGAACGGGGAGGGAGAGAGAATCGGGGCAGGGGCTTTGCCGGTATCTGCGGTACACGTTCCACGGGAACAAGTCCGCGACCGCGACACTACAGTTCGCCGTTCCAAAACACAAATATAGTACGAGTCCGGCCTGATTGGCAGCAATTAGGCGCAATCTGGACAAAGATAAGCATCGGGAGACGAAGGAAAACCTGCGCGTTCCTAGTGCAACGGTCGTCGTCGCCGTTGCCACGTTAGTGGTTTGTGTGTGTCTCGGTCTCCTCCATGGTCCGCTCGGCGTGCCAACTAATAAAAGGATTTGGTAGATTGCTAGCTGGCGCGCTGAGCAGTTGGTCCCTTTGGCGCCTTAGTGTTTGCGCGGGCGGCTCCGGATCACGTCGAACGTACACGCGGCGAACCTTTAGTCTATGCGAGGATGGATCCTTATCTTAGCACCTTTTTTTCTTTTTTTCCCCCCGCTCGGTTGAACACGAGGCGGCGACGAGGTGTTACTCCTCGACCACGTTGCACAAAGAGCTCTAATTGCTTTACACGCAGTTAGGAGCGGCGCTACGAGCTCCATTCTGGGCGAGTGGGTGGCGTTTGTCGTAAAAAAAAATATGATGATGGTGCGAGAAAACTGGGGGTAACTGATAATAATACTTTTTTTATATATTTTGACAGAAGATAAGGGAAGAATGGTACGATTAATTGACCTTAATAATCAGCGAACAGCGCAAGTTCGCACTCTCTGATATTTTTCCTGTTCAAGCAGTTTCTTCATTTCTTTTTTTTTTACGACGGTATAATCTGAACACTGCTCGCTGCTGTAAACGATAATAGTAAAAAAAAAAAATGTTAGTTCGACAAGTTTTTGTTATCAAGCATGCGATAAAGTTACATAGGGCATTGAGATGAAATCCACAAAAAAAAAATCTCATAGGCCTCATTTACCTCGTTTCATGTTCGGGATGAGCGTAGCCTGGAAATATTTATCAACTAGTATTTAATTGATTTAGATATAAATTTTATAGAACAATAAATAATTTTGAAGGCAACGTTTTTTGTTGTTTTTTTCGTCCGAATTTTTTAGAGATGCGTCTATTTTAATTTTGAGCGTATTTGATTAAGTTACATTCGCAAAAAACAACAAAAGCAGTATACGTCAGTGTTTCGCATTGAATTATGTCTTGTGGGCTTTGATGTTCTCTATTCACACTAGGTTTTAGTCTCTACTGCGAGTCAGCATGTAGTGATTCATTGATGACTACTGGGCGCTAAGAGTACAGAATATATATCTTGAGATTTACTCGTTTTACATTCCCTTCAACATATTAGTCATATCACTTGCATTGAAATCCTTCATATGTATTTGCATTGAAAGAAATAATGTGTTCCAAAGTGGGAATTTCAATGTATCACAATTTGCGTCTCCACGGCCTGAAGCACGTCTTTTTGACTTTTCGCCATTGAAATTCCGATGATAGCAATTTCAGAACAAATATAAGAAAGGAATTATATTATTTTTTTTAAAAGGATGGCGTTTGGATAAGAGTGTTCGCACAAAAGTCTCTGTAGTGTAATCGTATCAAAATATTTGACGCCATTTGAATTTGCTATGCTATATCAGTCATAACTAATCCAAATATTGTGTAAATAGTGAGTGTGCTCGCTTCTCTCGCGGGTGCCTTATTTTTATTTTTATCAGATAAAGTGTTTCCTCGTAAGGCATTGCGCAATAATAGATGGTTCCACTGCAGATCAGTCAAGCAAACTCCATAAACAGCCACCGTTTGCATATTCCGAGGAAGTTCAACGTATGCGATTGAGATTGATATTGATTTTGCGAGTCAGAATTGGTCGGCTTTAGATTAAATACGAAAATTGCAGTCTTGTGGCAAACATGGGGCTGTCTTGCGGATCCAAATACCTCATCTTTTATGTGCGCTCGCAGATCACACATAGAATGCACTCCAAAATGCTTTTAGCTCGTAAGCGGAAGCGCCTTCTCACACGAATCCGCGCGTGCGTTGAACTCTGGTAACTTAGATGAGGACTCAGTACTCCCTAAATCGGACCCCTAGGTTACCTATACGCCGGCAACCAAACCTGCAATCACAGGCGTAGACTCCAAGCTTTCTTCGACAAAATCTACAGTATCTTTCTCACATAACTTTGGCATAAACATTGGTCAGGCTTAGTCGCTATACTATAATGTTTCTTGTCTTAGATCGTTGTTATTATTATTATAAGGGTAAGTCTGGCGAAAGGCTGCGATGAATCCCTCTGATTTAGGAACATCATCGTCCGAAACGCAGCAAAAGGCTCCAGCTAACTACGACATTTCACAAAAAAAATTATTCACACAGATTTTTTTTTTTTAATTCGTGCTTTTAAAGCGAAAATTTTATATGTCCTATTCCGCGAAAGGGCGTCGGCGTTGTGCCCGACAGATGGCCATAAAAATAGGCCATCAAGCACGCTCCGCTCAAGGTTAAAGCGGATGCGCCTCAGAAATGTATTACAAAGAAAAGCAAAACACCGGAGATGCTTCGTCCCGGAAGCCGCGAAGACGGCGGGGGCGCAGCACCTGCGCAGGGACGGGGAGCGTGATATCACCGCCGGAGCGCCGTGTGCACCGAACACACACACACCGAATACAATACCGGCAGAAACAACTTTCATACGTCTAGAGACATTACTCGAAAACACTTCACCCCCGGGAATATAATCATTGTGCATTCCTACGCGTAAGCAGTCTTAAATGTCTTCGGCGTTTTTTAATACAAAACGTCATTTTTGTTCATTTCGAACACATTTCGCAATGCTCAAATGTTGGGTCTTTCATCCGGTGTTTGGTCATGTACAGTAGATGCCGAATAATGCCACGCTGCACAAAGAGGAACTTTGAGGTGCTTTATTTGCTTCTCCGCCAGTTATTTCTTCGAGGCTCGACGCCGGTGCTCACAATGCCAACAAATACCGAACAGAAACGCATTCTTATTTACAACCCGCACCGAATGCACCAATGAGTCGGAGCATTTGCACACCGCAAAATTTGCTGTTCTCGGGCTGAGCAAACGGGGAGGCCGTCGATCGCGTCGGGGGTGAAATTACGCCTGCCGTGACACACATACCCCCCCCCCCCCCCCCCCCCCCCCCCCGTACGGCTATTTCATACGGATACAAAGCAAAAGCTGAACAAAATACCGAACTTTATTTTATTTTTGCTCTCGAGCGCGTTGACAAGAGGTGTTTTGTCCGGTCCCAAAAGCATGTCGTCTCTACAACGCGTCTCGAGTACCGCTCGGTATAAACTAGAATGCCCGTAGACTTTTTTCTTGTTACATTTTTTTTTTTATGAGACACCCAGCGATTGCTCACATTCCGAACGAGAACCAAGGATATACAGTGCCAAAGCATGCATGCATGTGGCCGCAACAGTCACTGCATGGTACACCCACCGGCTCCAACTCTTCGCAGCCTAATTTACACGAGAGGAAATCAAATGCCTCCACCAAATGCTATGTAATTTCGTCCTCCGTCTCGCGCGCGGCGCTCACTTGCAGTTTCGGCGACGCTGTGTCCCCCGAGCGGGGCGCGCATATCCTTGCCATTCTGAAAACCCATTATTGTGAGGTGACAAGTTAAGTGCGTATACATAACATCGCGCACGGAGACAGTTGCAATTACCGGGACCCTGGCAAGGACTTGCTGTTGCTGCTGCTCCTGTTGCTGGTGTTGCTGGCGTATACCTGCTGTTGCACGCCGGCGCCTCCGCTTCAGTCGTCTTTAAGTGGTCCGTGCGCTACAGCTATAGGGTACCGGTACTCAAGCGCTGTTATGCACCGAACAACTATGGGAACAGCAGTCGCTTGTGCACTTTTTGCTGGAAATGCGACTTTGCTCTATTTTGTAGTTCATTGCGAATGGAATTCTAATGTTTGGGCTGTCCACCTGTAAGGATCCTAATATTAGCCCAGCTGGACTGTCAGATATGTTTCTCGTACCTTTTTTCTTTTTTGTATAACACATAAACCACGGCAGACATCAATGTTGTGCATTTTGAAAGTGGTTTTAACGTACGCGAGCATATGTCCCCTCTTAGATTTTTCACGGGGCTGCAAAAACCCGGCTATTGTGACATTCAGCCAAGAGGTTTCTAAGGAAACTGAAACGTTCGATACTGCATGTTTTGTAACGTAAGTTATATTTGTAACTTGATAAATGAAGTTAGTAGAGGCTCAATTGCAAAGATAATTGTGTTGTTAAAAAAGTTTTCGCTTTAGCATATTACATTATTGAGCAAAGAAATGTCACGCCCTACGCGTAAGCGTAGCTCGTGTTCTGATCTTCCCGTGCACCAAAACGTATTGGATAAAATCATATATGCTTTCTTTGTGATATTTTCCCTCGGTTTGCCATAAGGTCGTGCTGAAAAGACGCAGTTTATATCGGAGTAGAAGCTTTCTGCTGGGCTATATATGAAGAGCGTTTAAAGCTTTTCGCACACCCTCTGTTGCGTTTCCATAATCTCAGTCTAAGAAATAGCAAAGTAAAAAATATAAACTGCCAAAAAACACTATGGGAATCGCAACTTGCTGAAAAGGCTACCGTCGAAACGCTCCAACGAAATGGCACCGTCCTCGTCGGAAGAAAGTGGACATAAAAGACGCAATTCGAACAGCAAAGAACACCAGCCACTGGCGAATGCTGAGATAACACATTTTATCCTTTCAACCGCACGTCAAGTTTTTCTTTTGGAAATTGGCGCAGATCAGCTTCCCAGGCTAAATAAGTGCATCTAAGTACACCGGAGGATGCGCGCTATTGGCAGGAGCTCTCAGCGCAGCGACGGGCAGAAAAGGCCCAAATTGCAGGGTCGGCCATAACGCAAAGCGCGGTGCGTATGCTGCAGCCGGGCCAGAGCTTTGTATGCCCGTCGTCTCCCCTCCGTGCGTCCTCTCTCGGGTTCTTTTACCCTCTGCGGAAAGCTGGTTTCGACTTGAGGGCAGACCTACTCAAGAAATCGCCAGACAAAACAGAAATCGCGAACATAACAACAAGCAAACCAGGGAGAGAGATCCTTTATAACCCGTCATTACGCACTGCTTCTTTAGACGCCTTCTGTCTTCTTGCTTCGATTTTCTCTTTTTATCGCCGCGCTTAGGAACGATTACAGTTTGAAGTTTTGCTCCTCGCGTGTTTGAAGTGGTCCCCAACTTCAGAGCTTGCCGGAGAAAATGGTGAATCCAGCAATATCTAATAGATTGGACCTAATATGACTGTTGTGTGGACACAGGCGCATAACAAAGGAAGGGTATATTTTGAAATATACATTAACTAGTTCAAATGACGAACTGCTAACTACTTTATTTTGACGCTAAGGACGGTGCTTTTGCATTTAAAGATTTTTGTTGTTATGACCTGTTCCCTGATTTTTTTAGAAGTATTCTAGGGGCTTGTTATTCAGGAAGGGAGTACAACTAGAGAGCGATCCAGAAGAAAAACATTCCAACAACTGAAGTTTTGGGCACCTTCTAAGTTTGAAGTAAAAATACACCCAGGATTGAGGCAGCTCCTTCACGCGTAATTTGCAATCGTGAACGATGAGCTCAGAACAAGGTCGACCGCATTCGATAGTCACCAAGTTGGCTTCATTACAATGAGACACTGATAATAGATGTAGGAAGACACAATTTTGGCAGCGGTTTCTTTATAATTCTCGATTACTCGGCATACCAAACGCTAAAAAAAAGAATATCTCCAGGAGATTTTTATGTCGTAATTAGATTGACTGACTTGAGATAATTTGCGTAGCGTGTTATAATCGCAGTAGACCTGTGTAGGAGACGCTTAAAGCCCGAGTCACGCGGCTTGTCAATCATACAAAAGAGAGTCTGCAAACACAATCGAGACAGCGCGATACCTGTGGTTCGAATGCCGCGTTCCAAGTTTGTCCATAAAATTTATTGACATGGGGCATTCGAAGAACGTATCTTGCGGTGTCTCCCGTTCGAATCTGTAAGCAGGCTATGTTTTGTATGATGTATAAGCAGTGTGACCACGGCTTAAGAGGGTATAACCTGGGCACACCGTGCCAGCCAGGCTGTACATTTCTTTATATACTCCACAAATTGCAAACGTATGCTACAATATTTATGCAAGGACAGCATTTAATAGGCATGTACAATACATAAAAGCTGATTCGATGAATTATTTGAATGATCTTACAAGGAACTGCCAGGCGTCCCGAATTGTTCACTCACCTCGCTGTGAACACTTCCTAGGCAACAACGCAATGTCCTCTAATCGTCGAGCAGAGGATTGGGAATATCTCTTTTCCCGAGTACCTACTCGGATTATTAGGGTTGCAGATCAGATACTACGCAGCATTGCAAGAGGCATCGGGCACCCCGCCACTTTGCAACTGGTCGTCTCTAAGCCGAACAACGCGTAGTATCGTAAGTAGCGCCGAATACAAGTTTCGTATAGCCAAGGTTGACAGCCAATAAAAAGCAAATACGACGGCGGCGCGCACATTGCGACTGGAGGGGATTATTACCCGCCGCTACCATACAGTCCACCCCGCCGCTTACTCGAGGAGGGGGGACTCCTTGCACAACTTAATGTCGCACCAGGGAGCACCGACTCGGCCCATTTCCTTGCCGCGGCCAGGCAGACGTGGGCCAAGAAAACATAAAGAAAAGAAAAACGAGAAGCCATAGCATCGGTCCCTGAAAACAAGACAGTCTGCGACAGGACCGAGCGAGCTGCCGCCGCCACTGCGGCGCGCGCATTACCGGGGCATCCATTATCAAACAGGCGCGGCCGGTAACCATAGAGCCCCGGCTATTTTTAATTGCCACATATTCGCCCCGACGGCCTCGCTGGTTGCCCCCGCGGGCGAGAAGTCGTCCCCGTCGCAAAGTGCAGCCTCGCCTCGCACGCCAACGATGATCGACGGTGATTTTGGGAACGGCGACGCGCGCGCCGTCGCCGAGATGTCGCGCAGATAGTGGAACCACCGGGGGCACTACTTTTGAGCGTCGTACACCGCGCTTCTGCTTGCTTGGTAGACACACTCTGCCCTCTTTAGGCTGCTTCATCTGCCCGACGGCCGTGTCCCTCCCCGTCCACATCACCCCGATTAAAACAAATGTGGCGCTCGCGTGCGCGCACGTCGAGTTCTAGTGCTGTAGGTTTTGTGTCCATCTGTGACGCTTTGTCGGGCCGTGTTTTACGCTGCGAGATTGTCGAGTGGACGGGAAAGTCGGCCGACGTCGAAATGCTGAACCGGAAGTGCGAAGTTCTATATAGAGAGTTGTGAATGGGGAATGTTTAAAGGATTAACCGAGTGCCGTTGTCTGACGTCGTTACTACCTCGCTTTTTATGCGAGCACTGCCAAGTACTCTGGGACACACCGCACCCGCGCAGTGCAGTAAACTCCTTCCACCTTACTGCACGGAAGGCTGGTGGGAAGAGAAGGAAGCTCCCCTCTCCCCGCTAGCCTTCCTTGTTCCACGAACCGCATTGCACCGGAGCGATGTGGGCCCAGACGAATTGGCCATAATGGCCAATTGGTCGGGGCCCACATCGCCGCGGTGCCAGTGGCGTTCGTTAGAAACTACAAATTCAGGGATGTAGATATTCCATAAACTTAACGCTGGCATTTATCATCATGCGGCAGTTCACCGTGTCGTCAATCGTAGAAAATCTTTTGGCGTTCTAAACTGTACTGATATCAAGAAGCTATGCAATTATTTTTTCCACTTCCTCCTTAGCTTTGTTTCTCAACTCAAAGGCGAAATAAAAAAGCCGGTGGTCGGGACGTAGCATTTCACCAAATGTAATGACTCTATGCTCGTACCGTTGTTTTGAAGCACACCATGAAACTTGTCATTCGCAAGTAATGATTAAGTGCCGTCACGACACCCATTGGCCACGAACGCGATTCCAAACAATCGTCGACGGATTGATTGTTGAGGAGCGTGTACACCTGTGTGACACAGTACTAGCGTCCAATGCGTGAGCTGGGGTCGGCTGACGTGCTTCGAGCGCCTCGGACGTATCACAGCAAAAAGGCGGAGAGCTTTCGAACGAATGGAGGTACTAAATGTTCCGCTATATTTTCAAAATTTCGTACCAAAATGCAGGGTTTTGACATTATACCATCTTTCATTTGACCCACTAAACGAAACGCGATAAGTAAAAATCTGAATTTAAAATCATGTATCCCAGCGCAAAAAGGATTTCATGGCCCCTTTGGCCAGAAAATAAGCCGGCTTCAGCGAACACTAGATCATCTACTGATACTATCATCTTTATCAGAGTCACCTGATAGGCTGATACACGTAAAGGTGCCGACTTATTTAGTTCATTTCCATTAGAACGGGCTCAAACAAGTTAACCAGAAGCAGAACTTCTGAACAAGTTATAATGTCGCCCCTTATTGTGTTGTGTGGCGTTGCTAGCAGATGGCTCTAATTTAGTTGCATATATTTGTAATTGAGAAATTCTCGCCCCTGACGTGAGTTTAGCAAAATATCGGAACAATATTCCTCGCTCCCAATACATATTGTATATATACAATATCTGAAGTTGCAAGATGTGTCGCTTCACGGACCACTTACAAAGGCACTACGACGACGTGTCAATTATTTGCGCGCAAAGACTATGACTTACATACTACAAGAACGCACAGACATTTCTCCGAGAGGAGCTAAACTTTCAAAAGTTCCTTCATATTGAGATTAATATTATACTGCACCTTGGTATTGCCAAAAAGCAACTGTATCCGATGAAACACAGAGTGTCTCTCCACTACCGATTGAAGAGTTCGACGGCAATCAATATGTTTGCCACAAAAGTTGTCTCAAAAACCTTTCTTTGCCACCGCTCTATGAGCACCGTCGTCCATAGCACGCGGCAACAAAGAACACTGTCTGAAGGTTGTGTATCGTTTCCAACATTTTGGGGTTTTAGTTGGTCGTTTCGATACCTCCGATAACCTTGCCTGATAACGAAACAATGCACGCGCAGAGGTGTCGGTGGAGTGTCGGCTATCGTTATCGGAGTTATCGGAACACGATATACTAAAACTTCGTATTAAAAGACGTGCGTGGATCGGGCTTTAAACATCGAGAAACAGAAGTTGTTAAGTTTATGCTTCGAAAACGATACAATTGCAACATTGCTCCTGTTCAGTATTATAGGTCAGTTTGTATAGTCGTTAAAGAATACCCCAAGGCGCGAGTCGCTGTCGGGGTGACTGGTCGGGGCGCGTGCAACCTGCGCCGCTCCCCTCCGCGCCGCCACACGCGGCACGGCCCCGGAAGTGAACGCAAAACCCGCCACGCTCAGTTCGCCCATCTGCCGGTCCGCTTTTGTTTCCCGTTTACACCAGGCCGTCATTCACCGCGATGCTCGCGGGCGTTCCCGGCACGTCCGATGCGGGAGGCGTGTAACGTCGGAAGCCGTTGGTGTGGCTGCGGAGCGGTGCACGCGTGTGCGTGCGCGTTCATGTGTGTGTGCGTATCTGGTTCCGACCCAGATGCTATAACCCTGTTCACCTCCTACGCTGCAGGACCTTGTAGATGGATGCGTGTTACGACGCGAAACGTCATACACTATACTATCGCTGCCATAGTTTTGACTAGTTTCCTTCGCTTCCTAACCTCCCCTCTCGTCTTGTGCGCAGGAGACAAGCCCCATATCTGCGAGTTCTGCCAGAAGAGGTTCGCCTTGGCCTGCAATCTGAGAGCGCATTTGAAAACCCACGAAGGTGAGAGACAATCCTCAATGGCGTCTCGTATAGCACGCAGTCGCAAATGAAGTGCCCCACCGGCCCAACCGTCCAAATAAAGGGGTGAATGTCTGATAAGTGAGGGGCTGTATATAGGAAACCGAGGCCGATCGCAAATTTGAACTACCTTGAGTTTATCGATGCTTCCATACGTATTTATATCCGGTGCTCCTTTCGCATAAAAGAGTCTCCAATTTCTTTAGCAACTTGGGACGAACATCCTCGTGCTTTCGTTCATATTCCCGGGCCACTCGTACATATAGCCACTGAAATTTAAAAAAAAAAAAGAGCTCACGTTGTGACGTGTCCAGGTCATCTTATTACCGTTTCGTAACCGGTAAGATTACGTCCCTATTCATAAATCAGAAACGAAACTTTATGGTGATAGAATTGCCATGTGCTTTTCATATAAGAGCCTGTAAAAGAAAAATGGACCTTTCCCGAGAAGCGTTCTGCGCACGCGCGAGCGCCCGATGCCAAGCGGCGGAAGTCGGAACGAAAAATCGAGGAAATTCGGAAGGAGGCTGTATATCAGCGAGTAGAACACGTAACTGCAGCATACATATAATTATGTTTCACAAAAAAAGAACGTCGACGGAAAGGAAAACACGACGTTTGGGTGGACGCCACGGATGCCCCTTTTTCAAGTCGCGTTGGGCAGGCGCCGCTGCTCAGAGAGCGAAGAAACTGGTAGCGTAGCTCTTATTATCGATTGGTAGCTCAGGTAGGTCACTTCCTCGATTTTTAGTTCGTGCAGCCACCGCCTGATGCCGTCGGTATGTGGAAAAGGTCCATTGCTACTAATTCAAATACTTTATCTGAAGAAATATCCTTCTTCATCTTGAACGGTTGGTCAACTTTCGAAGCTCCACCGTGTGTATGGTGGATAGTGTTTAGGCAGAATTCGAGCGTCTATTCTGGTTTACTCAAAGTCACATATGCTCGGTGCAAATATTGGCCCCCAACATGAGGACATCGGAGCGCCCGCGATACGACGCCCGAACTCCCAAAATGAAGATTTCATTCGCCGTCTATAGATTAAGGACACTTACGCGTGTACAGAGACACAAGTATTGCCCGGGGACGAGATGTAGAAATAGGAACGCCGCGATTCATTGCCCATTTCGGGGAAAATTGGCCGTCGTTGCGGCAATCATGGTGTACGATCCTATACTGCCCAATTCTGCCGTCCAGTCTACGAAACCACTTTAGCCAGCTCACGGACACACTCACACACTCGAAACTGGCAACATTTTCAGGCAGGAGCCGAGCTATAAACGCGGATACTTCCGCATATGCAGTCTTATTTTTCTGTTTCTTTTTTTCAGCGAAACATCTAATTGAGCCATCGTCCAAGGTGCAATTAAGTGCGTGTCTCCGACACAGAGAACACTCCAATCCGCGGAATCGATGCCATCTCTTTTGACTTGCCGAAGCAGGTGTAACATTTCGCAAAAGCTACACACCGGCGCGCCGCACGCGTGCTCGATGTAGGACCTGCATACAGGGAACGGGCGATTCGCTCGCATCCCCCGATGTGCTCAGGTACGGTCGAGCATCTCCAGACAACGACCTTCAAAATAAGGCAGGAAGGTAGTTCACCTGTATTTTACGATCCAAACACGAAAGGGAAGGGGAGGTAGGAGGGGGGAGGGATAGTTGCCTCTTCGGTGGCGATCCGACACGCAGGCACAAATGCCTCGGCGGACGCCAAGCCCGTCGCTGACATTTATGGCACAGGCGGCACATCGGTGGACTGCTAAAGCGGCAAGTGCTCCGGGATTACGACGCTTTCTCCCGCGGATAGTCGGTCGGACACCGAACGTTTCCTCTTCCCATGCGTTTTTGTACAGTCTTTCCTGGGTCCGCCGCTGGCTTTTCTGATAACCCACTGCACTGTGCGTCGCGGTTTTAGCCTATACGGCTCCTCTACCGGCGTTGGTGCATCTCTTTTCTTTTCTTCTTTTTGTTTATGTGGTTGTGTACGGGGCGGGGGGGGGGGGGGGGGAGGGAGGGGGAGGGCGTTATTTACTCGCAAGACTTTACGTCGTGAAATACTCTGTTTTTAGTGAGCTGACGTTGAGTTGAGGTTTTAAAGCTGGCGCTCTAGTGCTGCTGCCAGATTTTCGAGAAATTTGTTCTTTTGTTTATTTACTAGATGCAGGCACGCATCACCTGGTGTGTGGTGTTTGTATAGTTTTTTTGTTTTTTTTTCACGGGCGTTTGAGACCATTAATGTTTGTAAAACAAATTGTAGCTTTAAGTTTGCGGAACTGCGGATTGAGAAAACCTCAGGTTTTAATATATTGTTTCTGTAACTGCGGCTTCAAAGATATGTTCTGCAAAATGACTTTTAATTGGGCTTAATAGAGAACGTTATGAAGCCTGGTGCAAAGCAAGAAAGAAAAACACAAAAACGACGGAGACAAAGACGAAGACAGACACAGAGCCGCCTGTGTGTGTGTCTTCTTCCTTGTGACCGTTGTCTTTTGCGCCTTGTGCAGTGCTTCATAAAGGTTAGAAGAGTTCAGAGAATAATCGCTTAGACACCATTTCATTACTAACAATTAATGTAGTATGTCACTTTTTATTCATTACAAGAAAGATATTTTTTTAAGACTAAGGTGTGTAACATTTCATGGCCCCCTGAACACAGCATTGCGCTTAGTCACATTGAAAAAAAATAATATTAAGCGCTCACTTTGTGCTAAAAAGTAAAATCCTTTTATTTGTAAAAATGAACCGTTCTTTTGTTTTAGCAGTTCTAGAGGTTTAAAAAAAGGTTATTTATTTTACCAAATTGCTTCACTTTTTTATATAATATGAAATGGCACTGGTACACCACGATATTGCTCGGCGGACATTAATTCATCTGACCAATACAAGGAATTGTCCCTCTCGCGAGCGCGTGTCTGTACTGAGCTCCGAGGAAAGCACGCGAAAAAGCTATCGATACAGGCATAGGTACAGGACGCTAATGTCCTTTTCGTGAAATGCCTTTGATATATTTTGTTAGGGAAAAAATAATGGAGTATTTGTCTTCACAAATGCACACTGACACAAACTGACACAACTGAGTTTGTGTCGATTTCTTTACCATCAAGCTTACCACAATTCACATCCCTTGAACACTGGTTAACATTTGTCGTAAAAAAACAAAAAAACAACTAACATTACACGTAGCATTCTTGAGAAATTGTTCCCTCGGTTGTTTGTCCTTCGACGAACTGCTGTATTCAGATAATATATGTTGGATCATTGCTCGGTGCCTAGTTTCACTTTTACGAATAGTTATACTCCTTTTTAAACGCACCCCAGACGTGACCAGCTGCACAATATCCCACATGTTGTACGTAACAATATTTCCCGCGGGAGAGCCTCGGGAACACTTGCTTAATTTCTTTGTTCGCTTTGCAAAGGCAGAAGTGTCCTGGCACGTGTTATGTTTTCAAATCCACTCTATACGGTGGTAGAAAAGCTGCCGGTTACAACAGTCGTTGAATGCACAGAAAACAATTTATTACAAACCCGGAGATTAAGCTCTCGAAGTGAAATATTCTGAAGTCAAACTGCGGCCGTAGTGACCCATATTTTCCGTCCGAAACTTTTAATCAAAGTTGAGAAACCGAGCAACCGCATTGCTACGCGAATCGTTCGCCGGAAAAGAGAACTACAACTTCGATTGCCAATCTAGCTTCCGAATTCATCAACGCCCTCGTTAACTAGAGCGTTGCCGAGAAAAACAAATGTAACGGAAAGTACACAAAAATAAATATAAGCAGAAAAGCAACAGTAGCACCCGATTTTGCATCGCATACCGCTTGGTTTGTCCGCGCGTTCTCTTTGCCACGAGACAGAGCACGATACCTGCACACGACGTGGCGCGCCTTGCGCGACGACATAGTCATTTGTGTACAGCAAGCGGGCAGTGCAGTCACCGATGCCTTCGAGCGGTCAACAGAACGAGTCGCAACGCCAGGCGACCCGTATCAGAGCACTGGGAAATCGAAGCCTGGCCTAGATTTTTCGCGCTCCAGCGACGAGCGCGCGCGGGCGCCTAAAAGCCAGGGTGGGGCATAGCGCCGCTCGCGCATTTTGCGGAGTCCGCTAGGACATGTCTCTGGTGATGATTATACGGGCACTCGAGTGATACCACCGCTTCCTCTCTCTCCCCCCCCCCCCCCCCGCCCCAATTCCCTAATCCTAAATTGACCCTCTGTTTTCTCTTCGTTCACTCCAATTTTCTGCCAAGAAGACATTGACGATTCTCCCGTTTATGCGGCGTTGTGTTTTATTAGAGCTTCGCTTTATTTTTTTTGCAGCGTGGCATTTAGATGTTTGATAAGTGGGCTAACTGGCTGTGCTCATAAACTTCTTTTTCAAGCGTGATTTTAGTATTTTTGTAAGGTTGCGCCTTTTAGCCATACAAAGAATCATATTTTATTATTGCGTGATGATTATACGGGCGGAACTGCTTCGACAAGTCCAAGTCCTCTTTACAGTTTTACAATAAAGGTAACTTAGAAAGTTCCGCGGTTTCGCATATATTTCTGCACTATGTACTGATTTTCGTGGTTTAGAACTAACGCCACGTGCGAAAAGAATGATTGTTACATTAACTTAATGTTTCATGGTCATATGGACAATTCAAGCAGGGCTGGTTAACGATTGAGTCTCAAGTTCCATAACTATGACTGATCTCATCTGGCTTTTGAAGCGAAAAATGTACACTGTGCCCCGTAGGCTAGACAATCACCGAGTTGTTTGTCTGCGATGCGGTCAACAAGAGCGCACGCCAAAGAAGAACAATGGGTGATTTCTCGGCACGTGGCTATCGTCTGCTGGGCGGACGTCCTTCGGGGTTTGCATCACATGTCCCGCAATGTCAATTTCTTCTGCCTGTATGTTGTTTTTCATGAAAAGACAAACAAAAAAACGCTTAACAACTGAGGGCGTGTAAGGATAGGTTAGGTGGTGAAGGATGTAGGAGTTGAAACTTGCAGGTTATTATTAGGGCTTGGCGTTGATTAAAAGTTTTAACCCGATTAATGGCACCGATTTAGTTGACACCCACACTCACTAATTATTACTTCAGCCGCTGAGGCAAAAAGGTTCGTTGATATTCTCCGGCAGTATTGAACTCCTTTGAATGTTCATAATAGTCTGGAGCGCTAACCGGACACTCGCACAATGTTGAAGTGACTGGGACAGGTGTGACTTTCTCCACCCTTGTTGGGAGTTACAAATCTCGTCCCTACAGTTTACTTTATGCACGAATTTCTCCTAAAGTTCACCTTCATACAGGTGTACTCGTTCACGTCTGCGTGACGAAACCGTTGATTTCTTTACGTTTTCTTTGTTTGTAAAAAGTAACAGATTAGCCGGCTAAAAAATAGTAATCGATTAATCGGTAGGTTAATCGATCAAACGCCCAGCCCTAGTTATTATCTCTCTCACCTGTGCATGGGTGTTCTGGAACTCTACCGTTCAAAACATGATCTATGCGGCGAAGAAACAAAAATGGTGCTAATTGAAATCGATAAATAACATTATGAATGTTAGTATCTCAAAGTGTGTGGAACCGATCCAAACAATCGTTCACAAGACTTTGATTTCGCAGTTGGTCACTCGGCAAAGATTATGTTTATTCTTGCTAATTTCCTATCAATACTTAAATTAATTTTCATTCCAGACGCAGACGACGCTAAAAACTGATGGGACCAATGAGACTGCGTCAAAAGCGCACCATCATGGTGTTCGTATCGTAATTTTTATTTATGGGAATTGTATCGTCTATAGACCGATCATATACTGGGATGGCCTAGTGACTTACGCTTCTGATGATGTTTGAATGCTTCCATTATCTCGTAGGTTCGGTTCCGTCTGGACTTAAGCTTAAACGAAGTGTATGCTAATTTCAGTTAAAGGGGCGATGCAACGATTGTTGTACTTAGCGCGAATACCGCTTAGAACTGATCCCTGACGATAGTGACCTGTGAAATACCCGTTCGTTTCACCACACGCAATAGAAGTCGCCGAAAGAACTAAAGGAAAACGAGCAGCGTTCACTCCTTTAACTTGAAGCCAGAGCAAGCGACCAAGTGATCTGGAGCCGATTATATGCCGCAAATGTTAATCATAACCACGCATTGGGGTTGGCAAAGAACATAAAACTCGCTGAGTTCCAGACATTCTTATTGTTTGGCTATTGTATTGCTATTGGACACGGGCCACGACCCGCAATGCTCGGGTACAATCTATAAACCCCTTGAAATATCGTCACTGGAGGATACTGCGAGCCCCCAGTTACTTGATCAAGTTTCGCGAAGGAGAGATTGAATGAAAACTCTCGCTTTTGTCCTTGAAATTACACCGCAACGAAGGAGTTTCTTGAACAGTGGCCTCGCGTGCAAGTATCCTTAAGTCCCACCAGAGCCAGTAAGCTCGTGGAGTGGAAAAAAATTCAATTTAATAACCTTCTCAGCGTTCCTTTAAACATTTCGCGAAAAAATATGGAGAGATAGAAAATGAGTTACATCATTTTACGAAGTTTTGATCGGAGTTGAGTGGAGTACGGCACGTTCTTGTTCGTGCAAAACAAAAACCCCACGCAAAAATAAAATATGCTCATATACGTTTCAACTTTCACGCCGCTAATGACTTTGTCGTAGAGCCGCTTTTTTGGAAGTTCGGAGATAAAAATGATTTTTTTTTTTTTTTAAATTCATGTTACGTGATTATTTCTGACCTGCGTGTATTCTGAACACTCTGTGTCTGATTTGACTGGAACTGTTTTTCTTTTCTCTCGTTTTTAGCACGTTGTTAGGCACACTAGTACCGGATTGTGGGTGGCTCATTGTCACGGGGGAAACGTGGGTTTTAAGGGTATGGGACATTCAGAGGTTGCCGAAATTTGTACGAGAGATTGTGAAATCTAAGGCCTCAAGTAAAATGACAAACGGAAGTCCTTGGTTGCGGGCACCAACTAGGTAACTGTTGACTGTCCGAAGAGGTTATGTATTTACTGTGGCACGCGGCCTTGCAAAAACAACAGCAACCACACGCTTCATTACGACTGCCCCCAATGTATGTAGCAACGGGGGAAAGAAACTATTATGATGTTTTTTAGAGAACAAAGCTCATTATAGAGTGACATTTATAAAGCCAAAAACTCAAATATTGACTTAAAACGAAAGAAACACACTAGAGGATGAAACGCCTGTTCCGTCCACTTGTGCGTTTCTTTTGTTTGAAGTCAATTTAAATCACCAACATGCTCAAATCTTTAATAAAAAAATTGTACTCTATGATCCCTCCTGCGGAGGGAATCAACCCGTCACCCATATGTGGGGGGATCTGTTCATAACGTTTTGTCTGAGGGACTGTAGGTTATATAAATACCGTCCAAAACTATGTTTTTTTCTATCTTTTAGTCGTCGGAAGGTTACGTCGACTCTAAATGAACAATCTTCAAATTAACGCATGTTGACTAAAATTTTGACTAAGCTTCTTCACCCACTCACATTGTCTACAACTGTGCTTGCCGCTCCATCAAAATCCTGACGCTTCGCTGGAAATCAACCGCGACAGTGCGTGCCAACACAAAGCTTTCGGAGGAGGTCGCTGTTTGTCGCAACCTTTGTTATTTTCTAAACACTCTGCATGTTCCTTACAACGAGTCTCTACGTCGACGTACGTCATGGCAATCTATGGCTAAGCTGGGCATGCGCCTGAGCGCACTCTGTGCCACACCGACTGGCCCTTGGCCAGCATTTGGGTATGTCTCCAGCGACGACAATCTGGCCATCTCCCCGCTGTGCCGCGCTTGTACCTGGTCCGCGTCCCCGCTGCCTTTTGGAAGCCAGCGCGCCTATCGCGCATCTCCATCTAAGCACAGATGCTATGTCCAATTACTGGCAAGGAGGACGTCGTGGTTGTCTTGAGAAGCTCATTTCGGTTGCGCGGGAAGTGCGTACACGCTCGGGCGTCCCCATAACGCTTGCACCTTTCGCGCATATACGCTTCTGAGGCACGGACACCGATAAACAGTCATACGTCGTCACCTTGGGGAAAAAGCACAGATGCTATCGGGCGAAACCCACGCATGGGCGAAGGGACACTCCGAAGACTACCGAGCGTCGATGTGTGTGAACTGGGAGAACCGCGCGCAACTACGCACGACGAGGAAACGCAATTCGCGAAGCCTAATGAAGGCCTTGAATCGTTGATGAGATTTCGATAAAATGAGCCCCGAGCAGTTTGGGAAGATTTGATGTGTTGCTCCACGCGAAAATTTTCGGCTTCTCTGGGAAGACATCGTCTCTCTGGGATAAGTATAGCGCTCGGGGATGAACGTAAAGACGTCACACTCGTAAATGCTCGATAACTACCGCATAATCCTGGAGAGGCAAGACGTCCTGGCGCCTGAACAAAAAGAATAAATGCTTCCTAATCTTTACTGCGTACACTTCGTCCAGCGTTTGCGTTACGCCTTCGCTGTTCTTTGTGGTTCTCTGAATCCTAAACTAAGCTCTTGTTCTTTCTGTACTTGCCTTCTTACCTTGCTATATCAGACAGAATGAGTCATATCCCGGAAGCGATATGCCTGCCTACGAAACTGCAATGTCGTGAAAAAAAAGAAAAGGAATGATTCGATGAAGCGCTGATGCGTTAATCACATTTCAGAAGACTTAGCAGTATTTTAGGATATAACTTGATTAATAATTTACGTCCCGGTGGCCCGAAGTATTTTAGTCACCACTATGCCCCCTTGACGCATCGATACCTGCTGGAGAAAATTAATGCCTATAATCTTATGACTAAACTGACGAAAAACCAAATCTCGCAAAATATGCAGTATTCGATATATTTATCAAATTTAGCCAAAGAAAGAAACGAAAGTTTTTTTTTTTTTCCATTTGAGAGTCTGAAACATACTTGTCATTCAAAAAACGCAAATGAGTCACATAAAAAAAAAATGAGAGCAATGTGAAGAGCTGCCTGGTATCAAGGTTTCAGTTTGGCGCCTTGTTTTTAATCAATCTTGTTATGTGACTTAATCTTTGAAATTCTGCAGAATGAAACCCTCAGAGGGGCAATAAGTCAGCAGTGACACGAGGCGTAAGGCGGGCACCTCTTTTATTACTAACTATTTCAGACTGCCAGAGTATTATTTTGCACCATCCAGTAAAAAAAAAGAGAACTCAATTTTACGTCAAAGGGCTCGCTTGTGCCGCAAAGCTTTCCGACATCACGCGTCGTTTCGAGCGTGCCCTTGGAATGTCATTCTCTCCAGATGAAGTCGCGGTACCGCAGCCCGCCCCTAGCCTATTATCGCCTTTAATTATCGCGAGCGCTAATTACGTGTGACACAAATGCGTCCTTCGTTACGCTGTGTCTCTTGAACGCGTTCGTTGTGCGCTATACCCAATATTAAGAACGTAATTGCGTATACCGGAAGCAAATCGATCACCCCAAGCGCGGTCAAAATTAGCTGTGCAACTCGCACGGCAGCTGTGCGGTGTGGATACATTCAGGAGGAAACTGGACCATTCATAGGGTGATGCATTTTACTAAATAAGGCTTCTAATGTAAATTGGCCGTAAAACGTAAAACGCAGGCCAACTGTTTAACTACCGTTACACGTTATTAAGAAATAAAACGAACAAATAAATAAGCGGCTGTATAGAGTTATGAAAATCAACTATACAAAGGGTTTGTGCAGAAAGACAGGCCGGTACAAAAACGCTTAATAACAGTCATCTTACAAAAGAAATATTCAGCTCTTGGTAGAATTCCGAGGGCTATGTAAGAACCGCGAGGGTCGAACGAAAAGTGTACATTTACTATGTGGCAACTCGCTGGTCACTTTCAGTTTGAAATCGAGTACTTGTATTTAATTACGTAATTAAAATATTAATATTATCGTATTATTATTATTATTATTATTATTATTATTATTCTGCTTTTGACAATAATCTATACAGTTGCGGTCTATTTTTAGATATTTCTAAAGCTTTTGACTCCGTCGACCACGGTATATTGCTTCAGAAATTACACAAGCTGGGATTTCGTGGCAACTTTCACACACTTCTTACAAATTATCTCTCTAATCGTTCCCAGGTTGTTGCTCTGGGAGGTCTAAACATGAGCACACAGGTGTCTCTGACGTGTGGCGTTCCACAAGGATCCATAATCTCCCCCTTATTGTTTAATACTTATGTGATTGATCTTGCAGAAAACATCTTAAATTGTCATATATTTCAATATGCGGATGATACAGTTTTAGTCGCGTGTCACACCAACTACACATCAGCCGTACAAATACTACAACAAGCTGTTTTCACTGCTATGAACTGGTTTCGTGACAACCGCATCAAAGTCAACGCCTCAAAAACTAGTTTAGTATGCTTTAGAAATCCCTTAAAACAAACTGTGACAAACATTCCTCTCTTCATTCATACCTCCGATTGTGCTTCTTGTTCCTGTACGGCAGTTTCTTATGTCAATTCAGTTAAATACCTGGGAGTTTATTTTGACAGCGACCTTGCTTGGAACACCCACCTGTCCTATATTTGTAGCAAACTCAGAAGTACTGCCTGGCTTTTGTACACCGTTAGACATCCTGCTCCAATCGGTGTGCGCAGAGCTATTGCCAGCAGTCTTGCTTACGGCGTTTTAATATATGGAATCACCATTCTTTCCAATTGCTCCATAAGATGGCAAATACGCATCGATAATATTCTGCGGAACTTACTGAAGAGCGTGGCGTATGACTGTGATTTGACAGAATGCGGAAGTATCTTTGAGTATCTTGGTTTACCTTCCTTCCAAAAGTTGTTTGTGAATTCAGTAATTTTGCGCCATTTTTGGATGGATGATTTAAAAAAAAAACTTACATGTCCTCCCGAGTTCTAAGAGATAGTCCTCGCTATGTTTTACCTCGTTCTTATACTCGCTACGGACAAGCTACTCGTGATATTTATGTCCCGAAAATATTTAATTCGCTTTCTGATGACATCTTTACGCTTACCTCAAAAAAGCAACTAAAAAAATTCCTAATTGATTGGACTCTACCTTAAGTACTCGTTAATGTTTCCTTACCTTTTTCTCTCTTTTTTTGACAACTTTGTCGGAAATTTTTTATTTTGCCTGTATATATTTCTATAGTGTTTCTACCGGTTCACGGTGATTGACTATCTCTGTCAGTAACATGTATATATCTATATGTGTGCTTTGTGTGTGTCTCTACATGTACCTGTACATATGTCTATAATGTTTCTACCGGTCTACTGTGATTTACTATCTGTATCCGTGCCATGTACAAAGTGACTGACTACCCACCGCCTCCCCTCCCCCACCCCGGACAACTATGACTGTTTATCGGTGTTTGTTAACTAGATGTATATAATCGCTTACTACCTCTTCCGGGCCATGTCCCACAAGCCTACTTTGGCTTTGACGGGCCCGAAAATATCGAAAAGAAATATGAAAGTGGAATAAATATTATTATTATTATTATTATTATTATTATTATTGTTGTTGTAAAAAATACGCTTTTGTACATACCACATGTTGATAAGGTAGGCGCTGTCACCCCCTATTTTATTTCTAAATGTGTTTTACGATCACGAGCGACAGCGTCCCGAAAATGTTCAAGCAACAATCATTACCGAAGCTAAAGACAGCGCGTAACGACTTTCCTCGCCATTTTTAACACGCTCACTCCAGGGTTCAATTTCATTAAAGACCAGCGAAAACCATAGTTGCGCCCATTAAGAGAAAAAACAGACAGACAAACAAACACGCGCTCTATACGCAGTTTTGGGCGCGTATAATTACCAGAGGGTCCCAATACACGCTCCCAGCCCGAGGGTATTGTCCAGCAAGCACGCTCGGGATATATTCTCACGCCGAAATCCTTCTCTCGGTTGATACATCGCTTTTGTGCATGTTATGCCCAATGTTCTATTTTGTTTCGCGAACGCGGAAAGTGTTCTGATTAACTGGCTCGCCGAGCGTCCAGTAGGCCACGGCGCTCCCGGCGCTGGCTCTTTTTTTTTTTTTTTTGTTTCTACGCGACAGGCAATGCGTTTGCTACACTTCTCGGACACTGGCGGCTCGCCACAACGTCACCGCTACTTATCTGTGTCACTGCACCTTTTCAAGACTCCGCGATCCTAATTATGGAACGAGCGGGTCCTTTACCACGACGCGATACGTGCTGCGTTAATATAGGCTGCGAAGCGGAATGGCCTAGATGTTTGGGCGTCTTTTGGTGAACGGAGCAAAAAAAGTGTGCGCTGCGAAAAATAATGTGGGCCGCTGTGCGCAATTACGTGATCGTTCTTGCAGCTCTGCGTGATAAGTATCTCCCCATGACAAGATCAGAATTGCCGTCGTCTCGTCCAAGAGCTATTGCTGCAGCGCGAAGCTGCAAGAGGCGGACGGCACCTACCCGTAGTCGCTTCATTGCCACCGGTTCCCGGACAGCAATGAAGACATTTCGATGCGACGAACTTGATATGACCGATAAGCAGTCTTTTTCTATCCTATTTTTTTATTATTATTAATGAATCCAAATCGAATTACTAAAGAAAAAGCTGGCTAAAACGCACTGGGTTATCTTGGTTCGTATCGCACTAATGCCAAAAATATAGGTCTCACATTTTAGCCTCCGGTCATTACCAATTATATATCTATTCGAGTCAAGATTAAAAACAATAACAAGGACGAGCGCAGAAAAAAACGTTTTGTCTCCATAAAAAGAACTATTTTTTTGGTTGTTTTAATCAGTTGTCCTTGACAATTTTAACAGTACACTACTGACTGCGAGAGCGTGGTAGTACAGCAACCAGTCTAATATTTGTATTCATCTTTGTAACTGCGTTAGCACTTATTCGCGAGATTATGCGCCCTTCTAGCGGCGTCTTTTACTGAAGACTGTCCATCTTTCAGTATTGTTCTGCTTTAGTGCGTTTGCCCACAAAAAAGTTCCAACGAGGCATCTGAATTGCACTCTCCCACCAAGCAAAGCATTTTTTCTCTTTTTTCTTTTTAAGAGCGGAGTTGTTTTTTTTTTTTTTTTTAACAAAAACAAATGTACATTTACAGTCAGAGCATTGCGAATCCCGAGCCCCTTGTTAGACTTCCACATCCAGTAATATCGCGGCAGCAGCCGACTAGAACACCGATTGACCAGTCAGGAATAAAGGAACGTAAACATATCATAGGCCACGTTCTCTGTCTCTTAAGCTGCCACAGACTATATCTCAAACAAACACGAGCTTCAAAGAGTGTCAGTCACACAATATCAGGTTTCGAGAAAAAAATAAAATAAAACCTGCCTCAGATTGTCTGGAGACTCACAAGTAACACGCAATAAAACCGAGGACAGTCAGCATTATTAGAAGGCCGATTGCCTGGTAACCAAGCGACCAGAAAGGACATCCGCCCATCCATTTCACGAGCTCCGGTCGTGCTCAGACATCTTGCGCAGCTGCGTCTCGTGTCTGTATAAGCCTACACGAGAGTACGGCGAGCAAGATCTTGCAGCGGCAACAAGGATCGATAAGGGGAGGAGAGCAGAGCCCTTGGACTGGTGTGCATAGATAGGTCCGAAAGTAGGCCGTAAATATAGACGGCACCAGTTCGTGGTCCGCTCCGACCGACCGACCGGGCTCTCATCCCGAAACCACGGCGCGCCGGGCACGCCCAACGTCTCACGAGGCTGCTGCCTGCTTCGGCGTGGACGCAGACGGGCCGCGCCAGCCGGACGGCCACAAACGCTGCGTCATCGATCACATTTCGCAAGAAGGACTCTATTAGTGTTGCCGGTCTGGCTGCGGTCGCTGCTGGCGTGGTCGCTGCCGAGGCGCTGACCTGGCCGCGGCGTGTTGGAGGAACTTCCCCTACAAGAATTGGATAGTCCGTGTGGACGGGTGAGAAGCTCCCGGTGCGGGCTCTTACGCGACCCGTGCACGCTAGGAGTTTTGTTTTAAACTGGAGGGATGCATATCTCGACGTGTTTTTAGCTGAAGCTGCGCGCTAGGATGATGCGTGTAGCCGCGGCGGACTAGACACTGTGAGCGAGTGTGAAGACAGAGGGAGAGAGAGTCTAGAAACGAACGCGTTTAATTTGCACTGGAAAGAAAGGATGATGCATGCGGTCACGAATCGTCTTGTTGCACGCTGATATAAACGATGGATAAGAGTTGAGCACGCAAATGTTGTGAGTAGTTGATTGATCTATCGCAAACTATCGGGAAGTAAATATGAGGAAACGTTTTAACACCGCGGCTCGATTACTTTTAAAGGAATTGTTGTTTATTTTATTCCCCGTGACATTTTTAAATTCATTGCGCTTATATATAAGCTCAGGTGTGTCACCCTTTTTTAGAGCGCAATCCTTCCCGTGTCGTCCACGAAAGGGCCTACGACACTCGTATGAATGATGATGGCCATCGGCAGTTTATCGTTTTACTTTGTAAAGCCACAGGCGACCTGAACATTTGGTTTATGTTCCCCTGCTGCAGATGGTGCCGAATGCGTTTTTTTAGTAGTATTACACGTATTTACTCCATATTTATAGACGCCTTGGCAAATGTTAATGCTTCGCCTGCCATCGTCCCTTCCCCCGCCAAAAAGAAAGCTTTTATTTTGCTGCTCTACGTTAGTCGGGGATAAATTTTCAGTTCATTAATTCGGGTTGGCTGCAATAGGCGCAGAGGTAAATCACGGCGTTGCTTGATCCACTTCAAAGGCAAATATCGGCAAGATGCAACGTTCGTCGTCAAATTCCACGGGTTTTGTTGCGCTTGCTCCACGGTCACTTCAAACCAAGACCATTGACTCCGTAAGCACTTTGGTTTTTCAAGAGCTATGAATATATTAATAGCTAAGTCGATCCTAGTGAGCTGTTGAAAAGCTAGGTGAGCCGCCTCGCAGGTAACACTTAACGGGACTTTTACCTGTTCTACAGCAGGAACCGAACGATCAAAACCCAGGCCTCAGCGGATAAACTGAATTAAATTTGCGTATGCTTATTTCGAGGCTCCTTTTTTGCTGTTGTCTTTATTGGTTTATTATGCTTAAAAAACTTTTGAACTATATGTTTCATCACCGACAAATCACAAATTTTAGGCGAGGTTGTGGCTACACAATGCCGCACATATAGAAGGAGAACAAATCAAATCCCAGCGCTTGGAAGCAATGGACAGCCGTGTAAGTCTACATGGCTTGGAAACGAAACGTCTGCTTTTATTTCAGGGCATTTATTGTTACGCACATCACGTTCAGATATGTATAAATTTAGCCCTCGTAAAATACCTGGGCCCCGATAAAAATATGAAACAACAAATCCTGACCAACTGATCATATTTCTCCAGACACATTTCGTCATATGGCAGGGTCATGTAAGGAAAAGATACATTAGTATGCTTTACCCGTGCCTCGTGATAGAATATTAGAGTGCACAATTGGATTCAAGTGCGCGGCGTCAAGCTTGTCCCGCTGCGGCTTGATAACGTATGGTCTGCTCTCGGCTTTCACACTTCATTTGCATCTTCGCACAACCACGGGGTTTTATGCTATACCTTTTGTTTGCAAGATTCAAGCAGTTGTTAGGTCTGCGTAGAAGGCGTATCTGTCTACTTGCCTTTCCAGTTCCGGCATTTTTTTGAGGCGATTTTTTAGTTTACAAACGTTGTTTTTGATTTTGTTCGTGGTATATGTAAATCCATAAATTAAAGCGTGAGAGGTGGACAAGGATATGCTAGAATATATATGTTATTTTTTACTTGGATAGCGTTTATGTAAGGCGCCCGTTATCGAGAAAGAGTCTCGCGGCAGCAAAAAGTGTTTCAGGATAAAACCTCAGACGTTTTTTAATGTATTCCAATGCAGGCAGAATATGCGAGACAGTTAAGGACGCCTGCTGTACAGCTTTACATAAATAACCACATAAGACACAAGAATAAATTGTCTATGCAACAGATTGCCTGAGCCATCAATGAAAATAAACCAAAATTGACTAAGAACCTAGCGGGAAGTGGTGGGAAGGGGGGGGGGGGGCATGGGGCGAGGGGTGTTTCCTGGCGGACTTTAAGAATCTTCAAACATTTATTAGTCAACCTTTCCTCTTTTTTCGCCTCCACACCCGCACTTCTCCTCCTTTCAGTTGTTTCATATGAACTAGGTCGGCTATTCGCGGATTGTGTCGAATCTTGTCAGTTCAATACCATTTCTAGAACTTCACCTGCTTCTCGATAACCTCTGTCTTCCCTTTATGTTTCTTCTGCAACTTAAGATTTTCTTACAGCTTATGGAATCCTCAGTTTCTTAGTTTTAACTAAGCTCTTTATTTTTTTTTTGTGTGTGAAATTGCCTCTTTCATGTTTTTGTACGTCTGTTAATAGTATGCATGTAATGTACCATTGCTGTGGCTGAAACGGTGGCATGGCCTCGTGAGTTGTTAAATCTTCCTTTACCTATATCACCCAATACAATGCTTGTAAACAGAATTGTCTTTAATATATGCATACATGCAAACATGCACATTGCAGGTGGCGTCTTGCTGCACATTATAAGGGCATGGCTTCGAATTCCACTCTTGCTGGTTTCAAAGTTGACTGGCGCTGCGCCTTTCTCTAGTCGTGTGAATTTAATGTGTGGGGCATGTTGAGTACCCCAAACAGGGTGAAAAATAAAAGTAAAAATTATTTCAATCGCAATTTAAATAATAATTAAAATTTTGGTTTAAATCATATCGTTTTTACTGCGAAAATCGATTGTCTATCATTTGATGTATTGTGATGCGCATGTGTTTAGTATTTAAATAAAACAATCATCAAGCAAGAAAAAGAACCTGATTATGAAAAAATAAAAATAAAAATAAAAGCGGTGCTCTACTGAGTCAGTCAGAACGTTGAGCTTCCTCTCTACCCCCGACTGCATTCGTCAGTTACGGAATTTCCCATGTGGAGCGCAAGTTCGTCTGCTTCTTGAACAAGGGTTGCGATGGCGTCAGAACGCCGAGCCCTTATTGGCTGATTGGAAAAAAAAATGTAGTGGGTAGGCCTAAAGGCATTGAGGTCTACCCACTATCCTTTCAATCAAAGCCAATCAGAGGTCGGCGTCGTTCTGACGTCACTGCAACTCCGGCGCAAGAAGCAGACGACTTGCTCTCTTCATTGCAATCATGTAAGAACACGAATGGAATATACGCGAAAACAAGAAAAGTAATGATATAATACAAGCAACTCAAAACGTAAAAAAAAATAAAGCGTTTTCCCTCGCTAAAAAATCAAGCAGCCTTTGTTCGCCATTACGTAAACCAACGCTTCTCAGGCAATTAGACGGCCCGGAAAAATTGGTTTCTCAACGTATCTCGCTTCAATTTACTATAGAGGTGCAAGCAGGTGATGGAGGTTTACAGTAAAAAAATTTCAAGAGAAACTTAATTCGTTTAAAAAAAAACACAGACCTGTGATTATAATGCAGTTAAATGCAAAAGGGCAAGTGAGCTGGACAAGAATGACTAAAATAATCTTTGTACAAAGGGAACAACAGGAACAAGGAGATTTGTTTTTGTCGTTTGTCCATATTGTTTCCTTCTCAAGGTATTATTTTCGTCAAAAACCTGTTCCGGGCGATCTACGGCGCCACTTCGCACACGATGCACGGGCAGAGGGAAGTGCCACCGATAGATGGCGCACACCGCGTCGAAGGAGCGCCGGCCGATTCGGGTTGTACTCACTGCCGAGGGAATGCCGACCGATTCGGGCTGAAAGCAGACGATCTCGCAATAGAATCCGAATCGGCCGGCGCTCCCTCGCTGCGGCGTACGCCATCTGTCGGCAGCACTTCTCTCTACGCGTGCATCGTCTGTGGAGTGGCGGCGTAAACTGCCCAAAACAGTTTTTCTTTTGTTCTGAAAGAGGTAAGTTTATTTCTTGATTTTGTCACTGTAAATTTCCACTACCTGCTTGCACCTCTGTAATAGATTGTAGAGCCGTACGTTCATAAACCGATTTTTGCGGGCCGTCTGAATTGGCTTAGAAGCGTTAGTTTCCATGTGGTAATATGGCAGAAACTACACCAGTAAAAAATCGTTCAAAGACAGTACTCTTAAAGTTTAAACTTAAAGTAATCGTTTTTTCCACATAGCTTTCAATGATCGGACGAATTCAACAATTAAGTTTCCATGTTTAAAAATACATCTAATAATGTGAAAAATAAGGTTTTACTAGTTACACTTATTTCAATCAAATTATTATGCTTTAAGTAAAATAAATCTTATTTATTTGATTAAAATAAATTCCTCGAGTTTTTTTCACCCTGACCGCATATCGAAGCTGCCCTGCATTAGCCAACTTTCACATGCACAGTAAAGATACAAGTTGCTTAATTAATAGCCCGACTATATTCTCTCTGTCTATTTAGAAAGTAATTGGTTTAAGAGCGGAATTTTAAAACCGACATTATAAGTTAACCTCTTACAGAGTACCAGTAAGAGAAGTAGCGCTCTATTCGCCGAAAATATGGATAAAAAAAACGGACTTCAGCTATACCCTACTCTCGCGCTCTCTGGCCTTATAATCATCCCGTCATTTCAGAAATAACTGTATACGCCCATTTACGGGAGAAGGTCAAGCAAACACCAAATTATTCTCGCTAATTACGAAAGTCAAAAGTCAATCACCTTTACCCGCTCTACTCGCAACAGTGTATCAAAAAAATAAATGGTTGACTCGAATGACGTGTCTTGCCGGCACGCGCGAGGGACATCGAGCAAGCAACCTTTTACGTGCCCTGTGACGAGCACTCCGCTTTTTTAACCTTCAAGCCTGCACACGGCACGCGCTCCCATGCATTAAAAACAAGGCCGAAGTTTCGTATCTCCAATAAAATCTAACAACAAAACATTAAGATAATACCACTCAGTAGGAGATCATCACATTTATAAGGCGGCGCGAGCCTTCGCGGTTTCATTCCTGGCCGTGTAATGGGGCGCATTGTTATGCTTCAAGCTCTATAATAGGTGCTCCGCCATACGCGCCACTGTCAACAAAGCACACAGCGAGGAACTCCAAGGGCATTCCGCTTCCTTGCGATCGTTATACCCGCCTCACATTGTGGAACAATAAGCCACGCGTGCGAAGGTTCCGAGCGCGTGCGGATTACAAATTGAGAGGGCGTTGGCGCCTCAGAATCGCCGCCGAGAAAAGAACGAGAGAGCAATGGAGACACTCGGCGAAAGAAAGCAACGCGCTATCCCAAATAATAAAGCGCCCGAAGTGCAGGGCGTTCTGCCTCTCTCTGCGCACGTTCTATTTCTCTCCGCTCTTTCGTTTCGGGGTGGATCCCGAATTAGAAAGAAAAGAGCGAACCGCTCTCAGTATCGTGGTCGACTGTGAAATTTCTAGCACGCCCTGGGAGGATTATAACCCACACGCACGCACGCGCTCTCGGGGAGGTGCACGCTTTCAGCAGCCGCGAGAATGGGAGGTAAAAGCATGTAAAACATGTCTTCCCTTCTCTCGCTGAGACTCGTGCCGCTCTCGGCGGCCCCCGCTTTGCTCGTGGACGAGCTTGGTTTCAGGTTGTCAGCCACTTTGCTGTGCCTGGAGGTTTGACTCCTAGGAGCCACTGCGTCATCGGCTACGCGCGTGTGTTCCCGCATCTATATGGGCACATTATTTTTACGTTGGTCGATTTGATTTGTTTGTTTTACTCGTAGTTCAAGAAGCTCTCTGGGCTTTTTGGTTTTGTCATAGATTGTTTCGCCCGCAGTTGTCTGCGTTAATCGGCGCGCAGCTCGTATACACGTGCGCACGTATACACGTGGGTTTCACGCGTGGCAGTCGGGCTCGTTGTCTGTCTTGTTGTTTTTACACTCGAGTCTGCAGGATGCCCGTACTCCTTTGTTCGTCAAGCGAGATATTTGATATCCGCCCAAAACGAGGTGTGTCCACGTAGAGTTTCCGTGTCGTTCGCACTCCCACTTCTCTCTCATTTGCCATGTTTGTTTTTACTTTGACTGTTTTGTCCTTCGATATTTAATTCTACATAAGGAGGCATAGCAAAGGCAGATAGGCATGCAACTTTAATGAGGGTTTTTATAGAAAGGTATTTTTGTTGGCCTTTCTCGCAAGAAAAGAGTGTCCATGGCAAGTTTGATATTCATATTGCAAAGTCGCTCCACCGTATATAGACACATGTCATGTACACGCTTTAACAATATTACGCACTGAACGTGCCTCTGGCATGTTCCTGTAGAGAATAACTTAGAATATGCCATCTCTAATGGTGCCCCAGACGCAGTTTTTTTTTTTTTTTTTAGTTAACCTGTATGTGTTATGAGAGGAGACGCTATCAATGCCTGCTATACTTGAATCGTCTGTTCGTTAGAACTTTACACTTTGCCGTGCTAGGAAATTCACAGAAAAACTGGTCGACATCCTGTCCTGTTGTATTGTTTCCTTCAACGCTTTCTGATAGGAGGCTCCATTGTTGAGAGGGCACAGAGCGTACGAGAGCCTCAATTTTATTTCTTGGATGCCAAGAACGCTACGTTTTTCATTGCATCTACATTATCGCTCTTGACAGTTTTATACTTTACTGATTCGCGTGTATCTTGCGCAATATTTTCAAGTACGGCGGAAATTTGGTAGCAGTAAACGTACGTGCCATACTCATATTTGGTGAATCGACAGAGTAAAAAATGGCGCTATACTTTTACTGAGTATGACTATACTTCGTTTCAGCTTAGATGCGAGCGCGACCGATGTCACTAGCCGAAGGGCCAATCAAACAGCGAAAGAGGCACAACCTCATAGCGTGCTCTCTACAGTTGATAGGACCAGCCGGTATTCGCCGTCTGTCTCTGTGCGTGCTCCTCCGTCGGCTAGTTCTATCTAGCGACGAAAGCACGCCATGACGCTGCGCTTTTTGCGCTGTTTGATTGGCCCTTCGGCCCATAATATCGACTGCGCTCTGACCTAGGCTGAAACGAAGTATACCCGCCAAGCCGCGCGGGCCTGACCACTGAGACTGAGCTACACAAAATATGTAAAGCGCATGCTCAATCTGAAAATGTTCATGTTTTCCATGCATTTTTGATTTTCTTATTTTGTGTTTGACCAAAAAGAAAAACATAAAAATGCCAAGTTTTGTTAGTAAATTTCTTCTTGATTCGAAGACTGCCACGGCGGTGCTAAAGAGAACGTTGCTCATGCGTGTGCCAAGTTGTGCGTAACGTATTTTAATCGTTGCGAGTGCTATATTCGTCGCTATCATCGTGTGTATTCTTAACAAATACTAGGTGTTCGCTGCATGGTGAAAGAATCCCCTCAATACCTTTACTCGAAGCTTACGTGCAGACAAGTAGTTGTTGGGCCAGGAGGTAATTAACTGACTTCTCAACGCAGAAAACAAAATAGTGCTTTAGTTCAAACATCCTGTTGAGAAGACTCTTTTCTGGATGTAATAATGATAAAAAGATGCTGTAATTCCCCAGTTACTCTCGTGAGGCGGCAACCAAGGAACTGTACAGTCGTAGAATGGTCCTACGCGCTTCCTGCAATAAAAATATCACACAGCGTCAAAGTGGCGTATATGGGCACCCAGGTCTAATCTGCAAGTCGCATATATTAATTACCATAATGGTTCTTAATCAGCATAATTACGGAGGGTGGGTTGCGACGCGGCGCGTCGTGCGGGTTCCTACGACGTTTTCGCTGCAATTTGATCTTGCGGCGAAATGATTCAGACCCGCGGCAGCTAGAGCATCATTAGCTCGGTCCTGTATGAGCCACGCTCATGTCGGAAACCGTCTTGGGAATGTGATGATGGTACCAGGCATAGACGGATCGACATCTCGTAGGTGGTAACGAACTGCGAAGCAGTGATTCAATGATTAGGCTTTTGTGTGCCGATTTTATCCTCGTGTTTACTGTTGTGGGCTTTTGCGTTTCTACAAAAAGGCTTTAAGTTTTAATTTTTTTTTATCAGAACATGTGCTAAAACTATTTGTAGGCGTAATTAAAGGTTAAAAAAAAAAACTCCGTGTAGGTGTTCGAAAAACAGTTTGGATTTTCAGATGGGAATAGTTTAGAAAGAAACTTTTGCGCACATTGGTTGAATTTGTTAAATCATATCAAAGTATAAACAACAAAAAAAAAACTTTTTTTTAGCTGGAAATTTAATAGGCATACACGAGGAAAATGTGTGTTTCTGTGTGGCCTGATCGGCACATTTTACAAGGTCATACTATTCGTGGCGTCAGCTACTCCGGTTTAACTATTGTCCTTGCCTTACCTTTCGCAATATTTGCTATTATTAAAGTTCGACACGAAAAAGCCCACTATGCCCAGTCAAAGCTGGATCAAAAGTTATGTTTTTCTTGTTCTAAACTTGGTTTTACGCTAAGCTCGACCGAAGCCAACGCTGCAATCCCATGGAGAGATTCAAGCAGCGCCAAAAGTGTGTCGCCATGACGCTCTTCGTCTTCGTTCCTTTGTTCTCATCGTCTAAAACGAATCACACGCATTAAACGGGGCGATATCCTGCACTTTTTTTTTTTTTGCGTGATTGGTTTAGTCGACAATTACAAACACAACGTTGACGAGCTACTTGATTATCTCAGTCGGATTTTAGTTTTGGCAGTGGTCGGATTTTATGTGAAATGGAGTATAAATGGGAAAGAAAGGACTACGTCTCTTCGTGAGCTACTGTGGTGTTAATAAATTAGTAACGTAAACATTATTAGAAGAACCTTCACACCTGGGAACAATTCTATGTTAAAGTGTTCATTTATTACGATAACTTCGGGGCCCAGGAGGCGTTAGACATTAGTATTTTAAGGGAAATTAATCATCGAGTACCAGAAAGTTTACATCCGGGTCAAAGGCGAGAAGGCAGCTGTGCAGGTACAAAGAGACTGGCTAAACTGATGTGTTAGACGCCGATGTAAAAGCATCTATCGTTGTGTCGAAGCGCTACAAGGCCGAGCTTACAGTTGTGATAGCATTTTTCATAGAGCATCTGCGTCCCCTTCTTCGTGTGCGTCTCCTTAGAGCTTAAAACTTTAAGAAGCATCATGCATCAATTAGCACAACAACAAGTTTGTTAAACTTGTGGCTGTTTCCCCCCTCGTTTTTGCAGGAGAGCACCAAGAGAAGTGCGCGGGTTGCGGCAAGTCGTACTCGATCACGGGTCGGCTGCTGATGCGGGGCTACTGTCCCACGTGCATGGGCACCGTGGCCGCCAACGGACTGCCCATCTCCTCCAAGACGGGCAACTACGAAGCCGAGCCGCCGAAGTCCCCACTGGACTCGAACGAGGACAGCAAGAGCAGCTCGCGGTCTAACCCGGACATGGGTGTGACCACTCCGCCTCCACCTCCGCGGTTGCTCTTCGGCGTTCTGGACCAGATGATGCTGCGATACCGACAGTCCGCCCAGGCCTTTCTGCCTCCGTCCCTGTCGGCCATGCAGTTCCTCGAAGGCGCCTCCATGCTCACTCCCTGACATCAGGCGTGACATCGCTCCTGCGACGTGGATGTGCGACGGACTGCGCTGTGGTGCTGAACAAATCAAAACCGTGTGCAAGAGGGTTTGCACCCGCTTGTTCCGAATGGAGGTTTGGGTTGTATATGAACGCTATGTCAAGAAACTGCGACCCCTCCCCCAAGTGGCCTTATATGAGCGAGGGATGTGCATTGCAGATCCCATGCTTGTCGTGAACTGATTAGAATGATCTCCATGCTGTTTTTTCGGGAGTGTGGTTGCCGCTTTTTAAGAAGCTTTGTCTATACACGCAGAATGTGGTGAACAAATTGTCTGTATATGTGAATCGACGATAATGCGATATACTTCAACCCCAGTCGTGACTGGCAATATTGCCAATTTTTGTGCCTTCGCCGCTGATATCAAAAATCCTGCTCAACTGCGCCGCATGCCTGTTGTAGATTTTTTTCTAGCACATGTGTTTGAGGTAGTTGTTGTGTGTGACATTGCGGGATTATAATTTCGTGTTAGCAGAAAGTGCATTGCGACAATTCTCCAAACAATTTTTATGATCTTGGCTACTTGACACTGTAGTTTCTTCTTTTTTTTCTCAACACAGAAGTGACTTCTGCATTAACCAAAAATTACTAAAGCCATTTCATGCATTCATCGTTAATTATCCGCTACAAAAAAAATCTTTATTTCGTGCTTGCCTCGATAGTGGATGCCACCTCTTACTCATAGACAGAAGAAACACGATGAACTGAAATCAACGGTGCTGGTACCCAATGCTGCCAAATGTATTTGTTTAGCAATGTGGGGAAAAAAATCAAGTGCATTGCTTGTCCCAGCTATATGTACAAAGATGTAGTATGATGTGCAATAACAGGTCCTAGCCAGTTTCATAAGAATTCCAACCCAAGTGCCATGACTTGTACACGCTAGACAGTGCCTCTAATATTAATTTAATACAGGGCTGTGAATTGACGCATTGAATTGTGCAGTAATAATTTCTGGAACATTTGATTTTTTGTAATTTATTTTTATTGATTGAAGCGTGCATACAAGCGTGCAACATAGCTTCATAAAATGTTGCTCGGAAATCTGCGTCAAAGTTCCCTTCGCTGATTTGTTTTCACATGTGTACACATAGCCCCCTTTTCCTACGCGCGCAATATAATTTATAGACTGCTCTGACCTTAGGCAACACATTTGGGTCGTTTCATTCTGCCGTTGATTTTGTAACCACTGAACCTAATTTTTGTATTATTTAGAAATTATTAGGAAACTTACTGAAGCAAACCGCAGAAAGTAATGCGTTCATAAACATATGCCTTTAAGAATTTCTAGAGGTGAAGGCAACGCGTAAATTTCAATAAACTTTGCAAAATTATTGCCTTGTTAAAAAGTTTGGCAGATTTTACTAAAAAAAAAAAACATGTCTCGGTGCTTATGCTATTGCAGAAGGCGTGTGGATGTATTTGAGGGGCTCGGTCTCAGCCATTTGTTTATTCGAAAAGAAATGTCGACATGAGTTCACCAAGTGTCATCACGTAACTGCTGTGCATTTCTAGCCTGCGCAGATTACGGAAATAGATGAAACCAACTGTTTATGCAATATCTAGTCTATTTCACCTACGTGCCTTATCATGTTGATGCCTTGTAATAATTGAATACCTTTTCGGGATGGAAATAAACTTGAAAACATGAGCAGCTAGTTATTGTTGTTTATTTAAACTTTGTCGGGAACCTCATGTATGCCTAGCATGCGCAGTAACTCGGTTCTTCACTCGTAATTGTTCCGCTTATATACGAATATTTCCGAGTGCGCGTCACGAAATTATTTTGATATAGTTGCAAGTAGGTAAGCCATGGGTAAAGGCCGCTAACATCGCTTGATCTCAACAACTTTGATTTTATCTCCAAGAAATGTTCTCTTTTAAGCAAAATATGAGGCTTCAGGCATGAATGTATTATGGCATAATTCACTTCTTTTACTTCACATACAGTAAGTACCTGCGACCTATTCCAGTGTCCATATGTTAGGGATCTCCGAGAAACTGGACTGACGTAACTGTGTAATCCCGATACATTCTGGTCCATAACATTGAGGCTATGGCATTTAAAGATACAATGATATATCGCCTGGTAAAGTACGGTACCTGTTTGTTAAACAAGACCAACTGCCCAGAAACTGATAGCGCATCTCGGAAGCTCGACTTCTTTTAAGAATACAAAGTATACGCACGGAGAGAAAAAGAAGCATCATCAGAAAACAGAAGAGAACCAAACAAGAGGTGACAGGATTTGATGCGCCCGAGAGGAAACAGCATTCGTCTCCCGTCGAAAGGCCGTTTAACGATCGACCATATGGAACCTAGTCGAACTTTATGTGATCCTACGTTTCCTTCCCCTCAACCGCGTTCCCGCGGTGACTCTTATCAGTATAGAAAGCCGACATAAAAAAACATGAAAGCAAGCACAAGTGAGCAGGTAAAATGGCGAACACTAAAAAAGGGGGCGGGAGGGGGGGGGGGAGGGGAGAGAAAGAGAGCTTTACGGGAAGAACACCCGCGAGGCTATGCTTTAGTGCCAGATACGTCAAAGTAAGGAGGAAGCGCAGATCTCTTCTGCAGTGGTCGGTGTGCGTTTCACTTGGTATTCCAGAGAATGAGTGTGAGATGTGGTCATTAAACACAGAGGACTCGTCGCTATGGATCTAAGGGGAGGAGGACTTCAGCTAGGAGAGATAAGCTGCGCACAAACCAGCCGGTGGTTTCCTCCACTGGCGCAGGACGTCCCCGCCTGGCGAACCTCGCGTGGCGGCGCACTTTTAAGTCGGGTTCACCTTGTTCCGCCATGATTTATAACTGAATTCGGGGAGGGGGCAAACGGAGAAAGCTAAGGTAAGAAAACGAGCGACTTGTTCTACAAATTTAACCTGTCTGCCTCTGACTGTTGTCACATTTATGGTTTTTACTTTCGGCGCGGTTTACAGCTTTTTGGGGTGATCATAAAAATTCCCCAAGAAAGTAAATACGGAGGTTACGTGTATTGTGCGGCTGGCATACTGATCGAAACATTCTCTGTGCTTGCATGGTTCTTTTTTTAAGCTTTCTTTTGTTTTTAATATTAAGAAAGAAAGACAAAACAAAAAACCTCTGCCATGTGCCGGCATGCGCGCTTTTATTAACAAGATAACAATGAAGTGATAGAAATAACACATAATATACAGGTGAGCTAATGAATTTTCAACTTCTTGAAAACCCGAGGCCAACAAAGACATCCTTTTCTGTTTCTATGTCACTAATTATTCAACAGTTATTGAACAATATACGTGTCCTAGCAAGACATAAATATGAGTAAAAACTATTTACTTAAAGATATCTCGTTTTTCTCTAAATCCACAACATTGATTCAGTTACAACAATAAAGTTATATCTTTGGACGCTCGTTAGTAAAATTGTGAAGTAACGTCCCAGGCAATTTTAGCACTATTGATAGTGCGTTAGATTGTGAAATGATATGTGTTCGGATAGTGCACATTAATCGTCAGACTTTCATATGAATAAAGCAGAATTATATTGTCCTAGCAATTGTGAGCTATACACTGGAGAAAGCGTGTTGTTAAATGAAATACACGAATGATATGGTCATGTGTCAACTGTTTAAGAAAGCTATCATGGCAGAAGATAAAGTAAGTAGGCAGGCGAGCTGGTTGATGTTACACATTTTTGAAAACCGGAGACGACGGACGAAGAAGGGGACAACACACAAAACGTCTCAATTGAGACGTTTTGTGTGTTGTCCCCTTCTTCGTCCGTCGTCTCCGGTTTTCAAAAATGTGTATCATGGCAGGCCCGTTTGTCCAGTAAACATCGTGCAAATATATTTGATTTCCCGGCTCGTAAATGCCGAACACAGCAGTTCCTGAAAATGAGGCTCCATCTGGAGTTTGTCTGCATGTAACCCTCCCTATTTTAGAAATGGAAACATTAATTCATTAATTAGTTGAACAACCGGTGTGAAGAGAGCAGCGGGGTGATGTCAACGCCGCAAAAGGGAAAATTCGTGTATGCGAATGACAACATTCCCCTCCCCTTGCAAATACACGGCACAGGGTTGTTTGGTGAAGCGAAGAATACAAGTAAGATATTGCGTTAGCAACAGTGGAGCGAAACGTCTGCCATCAGACCCTCAAGGAAAAGGCGACCTGTTAACGTGACATTTTAAAACTCAGAATGAAATCGCTTAAGATCAACATAGCGTTTCTTCAAAGGAATGCAAAATAATAGACCGATCTCACCAGCCAGTTTGGCTACGCCACCGCTGCCGCAATGCATCGAGGGAGCTTAACCGCTCATTCACACTGGGAGCGGATCCGCGTTCGCAAAGCGGTTGCGAACGCGGTTGTATAAAGATCCAGTACAATCGACCCTTTCCGAAAGTCAATCTACCCACCCTGTGCAGAGCCAAACCCGACGCTCTAATGGCGGCGCTACACAACTTCTCCACACCAGGAAAAGCGAACGTCTTCGAAGGCGTTGTGCAGAAAGGGGAAAATATGTTGGTTTTTTGACGTCACCTTCGATTCACGAAATCAAGGGTGCTTGATTTAGCTGAGCATGATTTCCTCTAACCGTCATTAGAGCGGCAATATTGGAGCTTTTGAGACTGTCACAAGGTGACTCTGACTTTTGAAAAGGGTCTATTTCACGCGCACTTGATGTCATCGACTGCGCGTGCAATTGTACTGGATCTTTATACGACCGCCTTCGCAACCGCTTCGCGAACGCGGATCCGCTTCCAGTGTGAATGAGCGGTTAGTCTTTCTGCGCGTGCGAACACATGGCTGGGGTTCTGCACGTGTAGAGCACGAGATGGCACGGGCCCTCGCATGCGCGGGCGTCTGCCTTCATGTGAAGTAAAGTTCTGGCGGTGTCACGGATGGGCCGAACGCATAGTGAGATCGGACTATTGTGCAGAAGCGTACTAAAAATAGGCACAGAAAAACACAAAGTAAAACACGATTGGTGCCTTTGCCACATAGGGATGAAGGAGCCCTTTTACAAATTAGTTAAACAATTCCAGACAATTTCGTAAGTCGTTCAGTAACATTTGGTCTAATCACAAGTGATAGGAAATGGTCAACTAGAACGATAGGGACAAAACACAGACAGGGAGAAAATAGGATTACGCACCGCTGACTATCAACTGAGACTTTATACTTCTTAATCACTTTAACCCAAAGATTCAGACCTATAGTAATGCCAATTAATCACCCTGAATCCTTAGATTACACTTCGAAATGAAAATAAATTGAAATATTTAAGTTCAATTGGATTAACATAATACATTTTTGTGACTTATACTTCCCTGAACCTATACACAAACCACTGCCGACAGATATCCCTTATTCCTTTTTGCAGGGCCGTGTCGCATTGCAAAAACTGCCTTTCTTTCTTGCTGACCGTGACGGAGGGCTTGCTCACGCAGTCATCGGCGCTTTCCTCAATGGCAAGGGCCTCGAAAATCTCGCGCGCAAAGGCATTTCTGTGTTTTTGAAGAATGGAAACGTTGCTGAAACTTGACTTGCACCCGCACGTGCGGCAATAGCTGGAAGGTGTCCAGCCCCCGTGCCCTGCACCGACGCCGCGTGCTCCCTGACTCTTCATCAATGCAGCGTACCGTGTGCCCCATGTAGCAGATCCCGGGTGACATTGTGATCTTGTACAACACACCCGTCTGGCACGTGGCAACTCTGATCTGGTATGAAGGTCTAGATTACGTCCAAAAAAGTGGGATCTGCATTAGTTCTAGTGGGGCGCCACATCTAGGCGATCTGCTCTCGGCGGCGTGTGGCAGGCACATCTAATCTATCCTGAACGATTCAAGAATCAAAGCCATCTTTAGGTACGTGGACGATTTCCTGATCCTGTGCAGCACTGACATCGAGAGTGAAGAAAACATATGCAGGAGTACGATCATGGGAACCTTCCAAGAATGTTGCCCCTACCTGATCTTCACTCACGAACTGCCCGTGGTCCCTGGGATCCGAGCCCAGGGATCATGGGTTTGAGCTCCACCCCTGACCGTTTCGATCTGAATGAGCATCGTACCGGCGTGCGGTCGTGTATCACTACTGCGTGAGCACGTTAGAGACCCCAAGTTATCGGTCGTACTGCACTGGCGAAATTGCTCATCTAAAGTGTAAACCAGTGTCGCCCTTACTGGCAAACCGACCTTAAGCTCTATAGATCACTGAAACGTCCAATTTAACTTTTTTTTTTCTTTTTGAAGTGTTGGAAACACGACAGACGTATCAGCGCTGCGCAAGTCATGCCACCGTCAAGCTGACACTAGCTTGTAGAAATAGAAGGGCCGGGTATCTCTGGATATCCTGATGTCCTCCTGGGAGTCGTATGTGAGACGATATGCAGAATTTTTTCCGACAATCCCCTAGTACCGAGCGAGATAGACAGACTCCACGAGAGAACTTCGCAGTAGTCCGCTATATATCCACGGTGTCACACACCGACTCAGATATATCGCTGCACGACAGTGTCCTGGTTGTGTGCTCCACACTGAACAGAGGGAACTCTATGTGCTGCAGGATAAATCAGGCCAGGAACCAGAAACCAGCCAACCTGTAACACTGCGCACAGGACTAAATACGCCACGTGCCAGACTGGTGTTGTCTACAAGACCCCAGTTCGTGCGGGAGCTGCTACATGGGGCAGACGGGACGCTGCATTACTGCCAGAGTCAGGGAACACGCGGCGTCGGTGCAGGGCACGGGTGCTGGGCACCTTGCAGCCCGTTGCCGCACGTGCGGGTGCAGGCCAAGTATTAGCAGCGTTTCCATTCTTAAAAGACACAGGCATGCCTTTGCGCGCGAGATTTTCGAGGCCCTGGCCATTAAGTACACCGTGCCATTGAGGAAAGCGCCGATGACTGCGTGAGCATACCCTCCGTCACGCTCAGCAAGAAAGAAAGGCAGCTTTTGCAGTGTGGCACGGCCCTGTGAAAGGGAATAAGAGGCATACGTGCCGGCGGTGGCTTGTGAATTTGGTCAGGGAAGTGTAAGTGACCAAATTTAATAATTTAATTTCATTTAGTTTGAATATTGTAATTTACTCGTGCAGTATAAAGATTTAGGGTGACTTATTGGCATTACTTTAGGTCTTTGGGTTAAAGTGGTGAAGAAGAAGTTAGAAGTATAAAGCCTCAGTTGATAGTCAGCGGAGATATCTCTATGTTTCTCCCTGTCTCTGTTTTGTCCCTATCGTTCTAGCTGACCGTTTCCTTTTGCATTATGTACCGACGAGCTTAACTTCAGCCTGCTACACAGGGGATCCTTCAACGAAGTATGATCAACAACTGACTAGTCCTTGAATACTTAAAAAAAGAGTCGTCCCTGAGCCTTAGAGTTGCTGCCGACGTTACTTTTAGACCCCTTCTTCAGAAAACTAAGTCATTTAGCAAAACGTCGGGCCTCGTTCTGGGGCTCCCTAGTAATTTTCAAGCTCTACCGACTGGTCTCAACAGTCTTAGTGTTTTGTTTAATGATCCGTAGTCAGTTATCTGGAGACGATGCAAGAGAATGAAGCAGCATAATAGATTTGAACACTAAATTGCAAAGACGCTTAAAAAAATCAGTGTAAGAATATCTTCCAATGGCAAAAAGAAGAAAAAAATACCCAAAAGACACAGGTGTGTTCATCAGGTGGGAGAGAAGTGATCTGTAACTTGTAATGATGTAAACGGCAATCGTATTTTTTATATGTACCCGGGTCATGAGTCAGTATACGTCCTAATACATAAATTTTCCTTTTTGAATTCCTCACATACTGATTGACGCAAAATAAAATTACCATTTCAACACTAATGTAGACAGTACCGCATGTGTTTTAACGTCACATTGTAACATCTTTATGAATAATATGTTACCACCTTCAACGGTTTATTGACTCCGTAACTGCATAAGATTGATGAAGATCAGTAGAACCATTTAGTAACGCACCCCGACACTGCAGCTCCCTGTGCACTTATTGTAGTTATTTCAGTCTGACGAGAGACCTGCTTTATTTGTGAATTTGACGTGCGTTTTCTTCTAAAAATAGTTTCTCACCGCAACAATACATTTAGAATAGTATCGACGACTGAGTAGGGACTATTATTCTTTAAACCGTTCTATCCGACTAGATTTGTGCGTATTTCGGGCTCTTCGCGATGCAACAATGTTGTGAAAATGAGCAGTAACAACAACTTAATAAAGAATATAATTTAATGCTTAAGTAAATTTCTAGCGGCCCCTAAAGATGTCATCTGAACAGCTACTACGCCTTTTGGGCTTCCCAAACGTTCCGTATTTTAGGAACTATTTATTTTTATCAAGAAAAACTGATGTGCCATGTACGATGAAACTTAGGCTCAAAAGTTGTTTTGAAGTGATAGTGACCTTTCTATCAACTCCAAAATGTTTAATATATATTTTTTTACCTAACAGCTTTTTTTATAGATCATTTGAAGATATTTTTGAGTATATTTGATCAAATATGGCTCTTACTATAACCCGCAGAAATTTTCAAATATTCATGAGTTACAAGTACGAAACAGTCATGCGAGTCCGACGGAACACTGGTCAGGAATATCTGATATTAGTTCCCTGCTGTTACTTTCTAAAACCCATTTCCGTAATAATCCGCCTTGTTTCTTATAATACAACGGAAGGACGGCAAAGACAAGCGAATTGCAGATGTTAGTGATGCAGAGAGGTACAAATTTGATATCACGTATATGCAGGTATTCTTGACATCGGATGATTTGGACAATATGTAGATATGCTTAATTCTCGATGACTTAAAGAACATTATCTTCTCATCAATTTTTATTTTCCTTGTTTTTATTTTACATGTCAGATCATTGATAAGGTAAATACGGTGCAATCACCGAAGCGAATATCAGCTCGAAGAAAGTGGTGATATGAATCAGACTTTGATGTATTTTGACTACTCCACCCAAACTACTGTAGTTTAACTACTTTTCCGAGTAACTTGGTAATTTTCAAGTACAACTTTATTTGGGTAATTAGTGGTTTAATTTAACTACGTTTTCAGGTAACTTCTTCTCAAATTACTAACTACCTTAGAAATCTGGTGCTAATTTCGCTCATCACTGCAAGTTTGAGCGCAGAAATGAATAAGACGCCGGCATATGAAGTGGCATTCCCGAACAAGGGACCCCCTCACATTTCGTTCCCACGCACTTATACTCGGCAGTTGTAGAAACTAGATAACAGGCGTCCTTGGGCCAAGGCGGTGACGAGCAGCCAAAACATAACGCCGGCTCATATGAACGTAGAAAGAGATGCTTAACAAGCCTTGGTCGGGTATTGGCATAATCCGGTAATGCACGCAGGCGCCGCGCCTCCAGCTGCAACCGTGAAAGAAAACAACACTCACAGGGTTATTGTTTTCAGCTTCTTTGCCTTTAGTGAGTTCTGACTCAAGCGGTTTGGGGATTCCTCGGGAGGCCCCGGTGGAATGACCTCGCAGCTGGGCGCCTGTTTCCATGGCCGCCTCGTCGTCAGCGTATACTCTCTTGCAAAGCCCGACTCCCCGCGCACACAAACGCAGACAAGGATAATCCGTTCATCGGAGCACGTTCCTGCGTCCAGCTGCAACTGTACGAGCGACGATGCTTGTTCACGAAATGTTTCGTGTCCTTCCGACTTTCTACCCCAGGGAGACCTCCTCTTTGTTGAAAACGATTTACTTGTCAGGTGTGTCAGGCGCGTCAGGAACCGTAGTCGCCGGCAAGGATTGCGAGTCATCCTTGGGAGATTCCTTCGTTGGACCCGGCGTCAGCGGCGAAGTATACTTCGCTTCATTTTGTGTTAAACTAAATATTTTTTTTCAGCAGCGTAGCACTAGCACTGCAACGAGACGCGCAGTCGTCCGGATGATCTCATCGTTGTGGCCCGAGACTTGAACTTTTGACAGTCAGGTTCACTCGCTCAGCGTACTATCGTAAACAATATGAGCGTGAACGCGCCTCCGCTTGTCGCCGCGGAGGCGCGTTCACGCTAATATTGTTTCCGATTGTACTCTCCGAACGTCTTGGGAATAAAGAGAGGCCAGTCATAACCATCTTCGAATTGCCGAAAAGAAAAGAAGGAGAGTTTATTATAAAAGACCCTCTTGCCCAAGCAAACCTCACATGTTTCGTCATGGACACCGAAGATGCCGACACCCGTTTACCAGACCCTGCACGGCCTGTTTTTGAACTTCAACGCTGCCATTTCATTCAGCGCGTCGGTAGAACATCTTTTTAGCTTGGCTGGAGGCGTCTTTAGGAAAAAAGGAGAAAGCTCTCCGATAAAAACTTTGAACGTCAATTGCTTCTGCGGGCGAATAAATTTTTTGGTAGAAACGCAAACCATAATATGACAGCATTTATTTTAGGCTGCAGGGTTTTTCACAGATCAAAACTGGTGTTCATTTTGCTACCATGAAAATATAAAAAGTAACTTCGAAAGTAACTTCAAAAGTAACTCGCTACTTTTTTACAGTAGTTAGTAGTTCACTCAATTACTACTACAAATGCGTAATTTCTACTCTACTCCAATTACTTTTGGCGTCGATACTCAGTAACTTAACTACCTTTTATGAGTAATTTATACATGTCTGGTATGAATACATTTAGTCAATACTTGTTACGGCTTTCGAAACCAACAAATAGGTGTGGAAGGGTGTTTCAAGAAAAAATTCAGCTTTCGAAATCACCAAATAGCTGTATTTGCCCCAGAAGTAAATTGGCTCGAAAGTGTGTGGCACCCAAGTTTAAGTTTTTTGAAAAAGAAAAAATTTCTGAAAAACATTAAGCGAACGAGTAGCCCCACCGCAATACCGAGTGTAATTTTTTGAAACTATTGACGCATTTTGTGAATTGACTAAATATTGATTAAACTTCAATATTATGGGATACTTGGCGTGATATTAAGCCCGTGTTTGGCTTCTTTCTTGTGTACGTCTTTTGCTGAACCATGGTTCAATTTAATTAAAAGCTACTTGACGAATCGATATCGACATGTATATTTAAATAAACTAGCGTTTGATAAGTTAGGAGTACGACAGGGAGTGTCGAGGAGATCCATTCTAGCCCTTTGTTATTTCGTATTTATGTAAATGATGTGGCAAACATGCCGGATTCCTCAGAACTAATCATGCACGCAGAAGACACGAATACGTTCTTTAAAGCAAAAGTCTAAAAATATATTACGAAAAAAATGACCGACGAGCTGACTTAAGCTTAACAAATTACAACTTAATAATAAAAAAAAAACAATATTTTGTCAAATTAAGAAGCAAGATAAAACTTGTATACTTAGTAATTTTGATGGTATGCCTTTAGTGCAGCTGACAAAAATCCTGGGTATATGGTTTAATGTGGACTACAACTGGTTGACGCATATACAGAAACTTTGTTCCGAACTATCTAAATCTATAAGATGTATGTAAAGAATTAATAAACTACTCCCTCCATGGCCGAAAAAAGTATTATATTAGTCTTTGCGTTCCTCAAAAATAACCGACAGTGGATTAGTATGAGCTAACCAAACCATGACGAACCATTATAAAATAATAGTATTTCAAAAATGATTACTTCTCAGGCATGATAATTTTCAGGGTAACTCGCGAAGGCTTGCGTACATACCCAGTGTTTCAAAAATACGTTATGCTGAAGGCCAATAAATATATATTACTTTAAATTGCATCAGCTTATTCAAAAAGAGAAGCTATACCTAAACCCAAAAAGTGTTAGCTCAGAACGTGCACTGGGAAAAAATATGTGAAAGAAAACCTAAAGTCAGAGCCAATTACAGCAAGCAACATTTTGATTAGCAAGTTTCCTTCTTGTTCAATAAAATTGAAGACAAAATAAACTTGCAGTGTTTAAGATTTTTAAGAGAACTATTAAAGAACTCCTGGTGGCGAGTGATACCGTTTATGAATGAGGATGAATATATAAACAAGTCCCTTTAGACGATACTAAAATTGTTTTCAATCGCGTTTAATCTGGCGTAAGTGTTTCTTATTAATTTGTTTGGCTCTGTATATGTCTTTGCAGAAGCCCTGTTTTGCGCTGTACTGTAAGGGGAGTAGAAAAGAAAAAAACAAACATAAGGAATGCCGAATTTGCTTGGTTCGACTTAAACTGCAGATGTACAAACGATTCACTATGTGTGCAGGTTTCGTGGCATCTGCATATATTACATTGGAACTGTGCGCATAAATTACACATGTCATATTTTGAATCGTATCTAGCACGAAGTAAGACATATTTTTCAAGTGTAGTTTTCAAAGGAATTTACTTGAAACTGCGCTCCACCGACATTAGGCTATGCATGCTAATTTAAGAGAATTCCTAGTGTACCTCCCGACCAATAGGCTTATTTTGAATTAAAACGCCCTTACTAAAACTGCTGCACTGTCAAAAATATTCCCGAATGATATAGGGGTATGACACTTTAAATGTATTAATTTTTCTACCACCCTATTATTTTACATTTACCATTAGTACAGGGATTTATACAATGGCTCGAGTATGAGGAACTCCGATTTGGAGTGCGGTTTGAAAAAACGCAACTCCCTCTTCCACTGATGAATATTTTTATTGTGTTTCAAAATGCGGTGAATGATCTGAAAATAACAAATATTATTTTGCACGCTTCATTGCGTACGTAAAACTGTTTTTCCCTTCCAAACTTACTTAGATCTACCCAAACTTCGCCCTTTTAAACTCCTTGTCATTCCTTGTTAGATAAAAATGCGACTATTTTTTAATGCAATACCAAAATAACATAGTTTGTACTACCGTTGTAAAAAGAAAAGTCTGTAATTGAAGTATTTTGACATACTAATATATTAAGCATGTCTAATGCATTCGTATTTCGCAGTAAGGGATGCACACTTTTTCCACTCAGAAAATCGCACCCTCCTCGCTTACTCGAAAGAATTGTTTCAGGCATCATCAACAATTTCTAAGCAATCGCCAAGACACCTTAGGGTAGAAACATCGTGCTCATCTTTTAACGCGGCCTCAGTTAATTGCTTCGAGACCTCTTGCGTCGCATTAGGAAAGTGCACGATTTGCTGCGGGCTATCCCGCCATGAATGATGCAAAAGTATACGCAACCCTAAATTCCTATAAAGCAAGCACTGTTATAAATAAGCCTTCACCGGTTCTCGGATGCCAGAAAGATGGTATGCTGATTTCACGCTGCAGCTACCGAGCAAACTAGATTAATTGGTTATTCAAGCTAGTCACTCCAGTCGTGACCCGACACTTTATAAGTACATTTATTATTGACTAGTTCATGCCCGACTCAATGAAGAAAACAATGACAAGACAAGAGTTAGGGACCAAAGATTTCAAGGCCAGACTCAAGAAATGTTTTCTTGGTTTGTTGGCAATAATACTTTTTTAAGTACAAAATCCTACGAAAGAAAATAAAATATTTAGTAATTGGGGACATCGTTGAATGCCAATAGGCCCGGCATTGCAAAGTGTTAGTCGACAAATTAGCTAAGGAACTACTTGCGAGTGCGTAGTTATTTACCAATGTTACCACTGACTAAATGGTCTAAATGAAAGCCAACGCTGTCTTTCTTTTATGAGAAATTGCACCAAAACATATACTGCGAAATTGCTGAATACATAATCGAGCTAGATGAACATCAGGAGAGAACACCACTTAGCTGCTGCGGTTCGATTCTACTGAGGAAGACTCTTTTTCTCCCGGTAAGTCCTCCATTGTCTAACTGTGCATTTGAAGAGGGGACGTTCTTCGCTTTTTTTTTCTTCTTTCTTTTCAATATATAATATTGAAAATAATGGGAATATAGTTTAACCACCGTGCTCTGTAAATAAAAATACTGAGCCTCGGCAAAATCTAAAGATAGGTAGAGACAGCCTGAAAAATAAATGACTAAAATATTACTGTGGGCCCGTCGGTTAAGCTGAATGAACACAAATAGCGCGGAGTACAGACAAGGACATGAACAGAAAAATGGAGCTATCGCCAGACGTTGCTGGCCACTTTAGGTCCGGTTGTTTTGAGATTATTATTTCCCGTTTCTGCTGAAAATTGTGTAGGCTCAAATAGCAAAACCAGCAAACTTGACCACAGTCTGATTGGATTCAACGAGATGATGAATATGTGACTATTTATTCCAATTTTGTAGACCGAGCTACACATTTAAGTCTAATTATGTTGTTCTGCAAAAAAACTTAAAACAACTACTCATGATAATACAGAAACGCAGTCAAAATATGCTCTACAATAGTATATCTCGTAGTTCGGAAGTAATTTTTATAGTACTTGTAGATGGTCATATAGAAGTTGCTTTCTATACTTTTTTTTTTACGACAAGGCAACGTATCGACCGACACGCGTAGAGGCTCTGTTTACCAACACGGCCGAAAGGCCGCGCATGCGCGGTAGCTATGTGGGCAAAAGCGACCCGGTTTTCCGTGTTACCGCCATTGCGTTCTTACGCTTGCGCTCGTTGTTGACGTTGTAGGGACGCTTTTAGCTTTGTTTGTGCGTGGTATTTCCTGTCAACGTATGTCGTATGCTATGCCCGACTATTTGAACTCTCTACCCGAGCCTGAACGGCAGCGGTATCGAAACAAACTGTGCGTGGACGGCGTTGCCTACGAGGATCCGTACACAGTGAACAAGGCCTGCTGGACTTCCGACGTGAAGTTGCTGCCACAGAAGTCGACGCCTCACGTCGTCGTTTATTTAGTTTTTTTTCGCCAAGCCATTTCGGCGGCCGACACGGTGCAGGCGTACAAATCTCTCGAGGCCTACGATTACTTCGAGTCGGTTTCCGCACTGCCAGCGGGATCCGCAGACTGTGGGTCTGCGGAAGTGTATTTATCAATTGATTAAATACACGCAGCGTCTTCGAGTGAAGGTATGATATTTTTCCTACCCTCATGACCACGAGGCATGACATGCAGTAACGCTTTGTCCGTTCTGCAGTCTTGGCGGTAACACGTTACAAGTAACGGCGTTGCCGGTAACGCGTTACTTTTTTAAGTAACGTAGTAACCTACTCGTTACGTTTTCGACACAGTAACGGGTAACATACTTACGCTACTATTCAAGTACCGTAGTTACGTTACTCGTTAGTACTTCCCCAGTCTTAAAGAAATCACACTTAAATGTTTTCCGTGTTTTAGGCGTCAAGCCATGTTTTTCTTTGCGTTTTTTCTCATAACTATTTAGGTGAAACCGCAAAAAGAAATAAAGTAATTATGATCCGTTTCTGCATGAACATAATTTTTCTTGATATATGAGCTCATGCATACCTGTATCGTCAAAACCATAAAATGTGTTAAATCATAATTTCAAAAGTAACGAAGAAGTAACGGGCGTTACTTTTTAATGGTAGCGGTAACGCATTCTTTTTATTTTTAGGTAACGTAGCTCAGTAACGCGTGCCTTTTATTTGCAAGTAACGAGTAACATATTTCGTTACTTTTGTTTGGTAGCGCCTACAACACTGCCGTTCTGTCGCCGATCCCCCTCTGCTGGGTAGCACGGGCGTAGCGAGCCTCCGACGAGCACTTGACAGATGCTTTGTGCGCGAACACCATGGGAACAAATCCGGGTGGTCTCGATCAGACAACGGTTTCCTTGCACATAAGCAAGCCTCGGGACGGAGATTGAAATGGAAGCCACACTTGCCTTCAAGAAAGTGCTTGCCGCACGAACGGTCGTTCGCGTGAGGCGACCATTCTTTTCGATCCACGGATATTATCCACTTTCTATGCTTTTAAGAGTCTGCCGCGAACTCGTGGATACTCACTCCGCTACTTTTCTTGTACATTTCGGTGCAATTAACGGCAACACAGCTTCGCGGCATGCTGAAAGGCTATGACGCCCTTGCGAAACGTGCGCCCTTTCGCCCACACGACCAGGCTCCGGCGCGATCGCAGCGCCGCCGCAGCTGCGTGACGTCAAGCCCGCGTGTCGGTCTATACTGATGAAAGCAGAGATTTTTTTTTATCCACACATCCGTTACAATATTGCGAGCACTAATCATCTAATGCGCTTGAGAAGCGTGCAGGTGAGTTATACGGCCGTAAGGACATAACATAGAGTACAAATCGCCACTATAAGTGGACTATTTAACAACACTTTGTTAATTAACGCTTTAAATAATAAAAACAAAACTGGAGGGAATCGAAAACTGACTGAGCGTCATCAAAAAACAAGTAAACAAATAAAATTTCGTGAGATGGGGCACGTGGGAAGTTGTGGTGCGCTAAAGTTACCACGCGCGCATCAGGTGCAAGGTTAGAGGGGAAAACGGGCGCCGCGCACTTTTTCCGTCTCTTATCAACCATGTTTTTGCACCACAGTATTCCACCCGTTGCACGAGTCGTGACTTTAGCGCACCAACGTGCTTCCCACGTGCAAAACATCTTTCTAAATATTACCTATGTGAAAGCTTTCGATGACGCTCAGCAAGTATCTAATGGAAACCATTTGTCTATTTTCACTAATTAAGAAGTTAGCGGAATTCACTTAATTATTCTACTTATCGTAACGATTACCCTTGCATATTACGTTCCCCTGGTGGTAAAATTCAAGTGAGTAAGCCGTATCAGCGTAGCTTTCGTGTTTTTAAGCAAAGCTAGAAAACCTAGAAAAAACGCACTTTGTGTATAACGCTTACATAAATCACGCTTTAAAAGCTCATCAGTTGTCAGACTTTGCAATACATTGAAAGATGCGTGGAAAATAAATCACTGCTTTTACCAGAATAAGAGATCTTGTCGCAAGAAATAAGGCCGTCTTTCTGCATTTTATACTTTTAACTTGGTATCTATACTGTGGAACGCAATTCGACGCTTAAACATAAACGTTCGTTGTCCCCCCTATGGAATACGATTGCTGTCATAGGATTCATAGCTTTGCAATAAGGCGTTGTACAAATACTTTATCGAAATATATTATATGTAATGGGAAACCCGGCGTTTTTTGCTCGAGGCGAGAAGTTTCGGTGTTGCCCTCTAACGGAAACGCGGAACAACTCAATGAGGACGCCACCGTTGCTTCTTTCAGCTGAATAGGCTTTCGGTCAGGCTCCCTGTCTAGCTAGTACATTTTAATTTGGTCTCTCTTTTTATAACATGTTTTCGCACTTGCCTTGGACGATTAAAAATTGTGCGTCTGCAGGTCTTCATCCTAGGCTTTAATGCTGCTAACTGGAGTGTTCTCATTTTTTTTGTCGTGCACAATGCACGAAGAAGAGGCTCATTTTTAACTCAGTATTGTTTAAATTTCTATCTCTTTCTGGCTTAAGTTGACAGCTTCAAAAAATTCTTTTCCCTCTTTCTTGGATAACAATCAAAGGCACCATTGTTGTCCTGTTTTCCTCCTTTGAGATAAACTTACTTATTCGGTATTCTGCTTGTTGCATCTTTAAAAATCAGGGGCAGTCCTGTACCCATTTGCCTTTTATGCACATCCTGGACTTTACCAAGCTTAATATAATCACCAACAGCACGAAGTTTCATATTTTAGTTATTACAGTGAAAAAGTGAATGCTCCCACTATTTGAAGTGTAGAGGACTGAGTTTTTACAGAGTTAATGCAAAAATGAATGTTGCATTCTGGAGAGGCAACAATTTAAAACCCAAACTCTAATAAAAACAATATATTAGTTTTTATTTAATTAATCATTAATAAAAAAACTTATATTCTGTTTCTTTTTATTAATAAATAAAAAAAAAATATTAAAAAAAACAAAGGCAAGTTTCTTGTGAAACGGTTTTATTTTTCAAATTGTCTTAATTAAAGAGTTTTTAAGATCGCGCATTTAAACAAAGTAATCATTTGATCGACAGCTAACGCTTCAATGACAGCCATTTGAGACATCGCATAGCTGTAGATTACATGTGATTATCGTAAAGAAAATGTAATAAAAAAAGACGAGAAATTGGATTTCGTTAAATCTTACCTGCGAGGGAAGAATGTACTTTTGTGGTCTGGCTATAATTGCAGTGAATAAAACGCAACAAACCATTGGATCACAGAGAGTGTTTTGAGACGTTTTATGATATTTTTTCTTGCTGTCCATGAGACATCTAGAATAATGAACATTCGTACTATTGAGCATAACTGTTCAGCAACGCAACTTTTAATAAGCAAAGAAAAAAAAATCTTACTCACTTCTGCTCGCAGGCGAAAGAGTGAAACATTCAGCGTAGGTTACTACTTGTTTTACAGAACAGCCGTTAAGGGCTAGTTTCCCCTGTTTCGTGTCCGGTACAAAACAAATGTCTACATAGAGCTAAACATAACTCTAGACAACTACCGCCATCTATGGCCGACGGCGGAAACCAGACAGCCAGCCTGGTTGCCGCCGTCGCACACTGGTGGCGGCAACCTTTCCAGTTATCATAGAAGAATGGATATAGTTGGGCCAGTTGATGGGAATTCGTCGTAGGAAACAGCGCGCAAAACGAACAAGGAAGAAGAAGAAACACACGGGACGAGCGTAAGCTTCGCTGGTCTTCCTTCTTCACCAAAAAGAAAAAAAAAGTTTTTTTTTTTTTTTTTTTTTTTTTACGATTATAACAATACGTTGCAGTTACTGCATCGTACTAGAGGCAATAATTGTTCGAATATAAAATCATAGGACCCGATGCGTTGAACAGATACAGGAGCGTCCTTTTGTTTCGGACTTAATAAAAAAAGGCCCTTTAAACTATGCTGCGCGACAGGTGACACGGACGACACGGAGAAAGAAATTCGGGTACGTGGAAAGAGGAAAGGCGGATTATCAGATCATCGTTGGCGCTGAGTCCTGCCAGTGGAATTCGTACAGAGAAGGGAACGGAGACGCGCGAAGAGAGGCAGAACATAATACAAAATACAACACTATTCGTCGTGAAAGCATCTGATACGTGGTTTGACCACACCTTCGCGCTCGCCCACTCCTTTTTGTCCTGTTTTAATACAATCTCTACTTTCCCAGTTGATTTTCTTTCGGATATGGATGGAAAGTTCTACCTTTTTCAGTGGCGTATGTTGCGTCGCCGCTGATATAACAAGAACGAACCACCGCGCCTACTCCGAAATCAAGCAACTATGGCGCGCGCGATGTAAACAAACCCGCCATCATCACTTTCTGTGTATCACGTGACATTCACGTGCTGCTCAGTCTCACTCCCTACGGTGATTCTCTTCGCGAATATGACATGTTTAAGGATCCTGACGCACCCTAAAAAGACATCCCAGTCTATTTATCCGCAATACATTCAACACTTCTGAAACAAGTCAGAAATCCATGCAGCATGTGTAGATAAGGACGACGCCCAACAAGTAGCAAGAAGTAGCATTCACAGGGAAAATAGATACGACGTTTTGCGTGCCCATTGTCCCTTCACAGAGATGAGTTGTAGAGCCAAACTTCTTTTAGGGCACTATTGGCGCGACTGGACTGACGCATAGTTTGCATCGAAGTGAATCCGGAGAACGCTTCCGAGCGTACAAGAGCAGACACAAAGCCGCTGAATCGCGCTCAGCTGATATGTCCTGTTTCACGTCGTTATTGTATACTGAAACAGTAGTGCAATTTTTCCTTACTCCTATAGTCATCTTTGTGAACCTGGGGGTGTCATATGAGTGGTGCAAGGTGCAGTGGTGTTTTGTTGATTGTTTCTGAGCTACAAAATGTGAAGTGGTAATCATGCTTTCTCATAACTCGCGAGCGCGCGACTTTCTCCGGCGAGCGCTTGACTGGGGGCATTCGCGGCAACTAAATTAGTCACGTGAGGCAACATGGAACATCTCGCTGAAGGGGCATTATGTCCATTCCTTCAGAGGCTGCCGACACACTCTACGCCGGTTTGATTAGAGTTATGGTGAATAATTTTAAATGCACAATATTACAATCTTATTTTTTCTCGATTGTGATATTGTTTATAAACCCTCGGGCTTTATTTTTGTTTTCCATTGATAAGGCTTTAGGCATTTGCAAAAAGTGTGATGGCAGCCTCCCGCGTTCATCGGCCCTGGCGAACCCCCGATAGAGCGGGCAGGCCACCCCTCGAGCGGGCTGTTCTATGTTCCCCCGCGTGACAAGGTTAGTTGCCGCGATCGTATGCCACCAGTTGAGCGCTCGCCAGAAAAAAAGCTGCGGGCTCCGGCGTTTTGGCCACAAGTGTGAATCCCACTGTACAAACAGAGCATCGACACTGAAAGAGTAAAAGAAGCCTGTCAAAGAACAGCGCTGTTTGTACACTTAATAACGAATCAACTAGCCCAATGAAAACTCCAGTTATTTATTTTCAATGTTTGTTGACTTCATTATCAAGCTAAATCAGACATTACAGTTCTGTCTTTTAGAACTAAACTATATTTACACATGTAACAATTCTTTGAATACGTGTAATATATGTAGCCAATCCTATGTGGCGTAGAAAACATTTTGTTTTCTTTAAATTTAAATCCCAAAAATCGGATCGTAGTGGGAGCTGTTTTGCCTCATCTGGATAACGTAGGGAGCTTCCTTTCTTTCCGGGCAAATGTTGTTTTAAACTACTGAATCTGCTAGATTTTCTCCTGCATCTCTTATTCAGCTTGCCTGTCACATCTCCTCCCTCCTGCTGAATCCGCTGCAAACTCTTCCGCATATGTCTCAACTTGTCAGCTAATTTCTGCTCTCCTGTTGAGCCTGCTGGACACTCTTCCATGCTAAGGTCTCGAGTCTCATATACTATATTTCGGACTTCGTGACGGTTAAAGGGTGCAGGTGAGCTGGTTGAATGTAGAAATTACTTTATGCCTAGAGAATGCCGAGAATGATATTTAGGCTGTACTAACTGTCCTCCTTGTCCCCACTGTTTTTTAAGCTATTCTTTTTCAGGTCTTCCAGACTTGTATTTACACCTTTATTGGCAAACAAACAGAGTCAGTTCAGGTATATATATCTGAGCTCAGGTTTTTATCTAAACTCATTTTCCCAGCTCTGAAGATTACAGGTGGAAACCTCATCATCTGCAAGCACTCTTGAAACCTCCTTCGGATTTCTTCAATTTATGGCAAAATTTCCCTGAGTGTGCTTCCCATTGTACTTACGTACGCTGTCAACGCGATGCCCTTTCTTAGCTTCGGTGCCTCAAGTGCCCCTTCGAGCGGTACAACGGAATGCATCCAAGAAAAGCTTTCCGGATATCTCTGTCGCTTCCCTCGCTGTGCCACTTGTGCGAAAACGTGAAAGGTGTCTGATTCATCTGTATTTGTCGCATTTAACTTGCAAACGTTCTGAGTAGATTGCCTAAGATCAGACACCTCCTACTTTTACTCTCCTTTTTGGTTTGTGTATTACTGAAGGACGTTGGTACCCCTTGGACAGTTACCTCTGGGGATATATGGAAACAAACTAGCTGTTTCTTGAAAGATTCTGAATGCTGAGCAAGAATCGTAGCTCTCTCGAGTGTCAATTCCAAGTACCTACATCGTCTTGGACGTGCAGTGACTGCGAACACCAACTTTTATGCGGGGCAAAATTATGTTTTTGCCAAACTCCTCATTGCAAGCGTTAAGAAAAAAAGCGCCGTAATTATTTTCTAAAGACTTTCTCCTCGCTTGCCTCTTTTATAGAATTTTGCTCTTATATATGCGATGGTTGCGATGGGCTACATATGAATTGTGTCTTTGGAATGCTGAAAGTAAAACGCCATACTATGCCATCTTGGCTAGATTCAAGCTCAAAGATGTGAGGATAGCGTTTGCCTTATCCCCCTTGATTAGTAGATAAATATATTTACCTGTTCTGATGAGTGTTGCCAGTTTAGCAATTTTTCCATTAAACATAGCAGGTTTCTGAGTTGCCTAGTGGGAAAAATTGACATTCCTTGGTTGGCGGAGTCTTTAGCGGTTTTGAAGTCGTGTTAGCGTTTTTTTTTTTCTCGGTCTACAATATTCTTGAGTTTATATTTATCAGTCATAAATAGTTTAACTCTTGTTGTGAGTAGAGTCATGGGGCCGACATCTTAGTTTATTCTCAGCAAAATGATTGTCAGTTGGTTTAACGTTAGCGGTTCAGGTCACTGACGAAGCATGGTTCAGGGCAAACCGTGGACCATGCTTTTAAGTGATTTATTCGGCAATGTATGATTGCGTCCTCTAAGCCTGTCAGATGACATGGGTTCAGTGAACAAAGTTTTAGAAAACATGAAGACTTGTTACTGCATGCTCCAGGCGACATTAGACAAATCACATACCCTTACTAGAAAATATAGCTTTCTGCTAAGCATGTGAACTTTGTCACTAGAACACCAAAGTGCAACTAACTATTTCACAGAATATTCGAAGGATACAGGTACTTCGGCAGGGAATATGTAAGGCAACATACCGTGTAACATCTGATGACACTAAGATCATGCTGTGTGCATCATTCGGCATTGAAGCGATGTGTGCCAAACAACGTAACTCCTTCACATTTTATTTCAGTTTTTGTGCTGTGTCTTGACGAACTATAGCAGTAAATAGTGTTAAACAATTATCATTTTTACCCTGCCCCTAAACTCTAGCGTTTTTTTTTGCAGCTTTTAGAATTACTATTGCGAGTTTTTGAGTTTGATTAGTTAGGCCACTGACCATTCGAAGGATTTCAGATCTTTGCTTCCAATGGTGACGATTCACCTGGAGAAGCGATGTTCAATTCCTCGGCTGGTTAGCATCACAATGAGATAACTCCTGCCATCGCTGATGGTTCCTGTTTTAACTCGGTTCCTTGAACTTCTGGCTCCACATATTGTTGCTTGTCATTTACTCAGAACAACCCCGGTAGTTACTTGTCTAACACCCCGTTCATTAACGTTAGACCATTGATAGATTAAGCTACCGATTAACCGGTGGATAATTTAATCGCGTTAACTTTTTTGACCGCTTAGTCGGTAAAATTTTAACAAACCAAAAACAAGTAAAAATTAGACGCTTTCACCAGGCACACGTGGACCTGTTTAAAGGGCAACCTTTTAGTCAAATTTCAGTCTAAAGGAAATTCAAGGGGCAAGATTTGCAACTCCAGAAAAGAGCAGAAGGTTACACGTCTCCCGGCCACTTCAATGCCGTGCAACTGTCCGTTTAGTTCAGCAGAGGCTACTGTGAACAATCAAAGAAGGTCGCTCTTGCTGAAGAATACCGACGAACCTATTTGCCTCATGCAGCTGAGGTAATGATTATCGAGTGAGTCTTTGAACTTTTATCAACCAGACACCTAGGTTGACACACAATCGAAATCCTATATTGCACCGTTTATCACGTAATCAGCAAAAGCAACACCAAAATACCTGAAAAAAAGTTATGCCTAGAATTGAGAGACCGATTAATTGATTAATTAATTAATCAAAAGGTTCCAATAATTCGGCTTAAACATTTTAATCAACGCCCAGCCCTAATGTTTTGTTACAGTGGTCGTCTTCATTCTTAGCTTTCAAAGCGCAACAGCGCTGCTGACGGCGAACTCCGATGTAACGGCTACTAGGACGATCGTCTTCCCTCGTCAATGGGTTTAAATTAGAACATGCATCGTTCGCCCGAGTGGGCCGTTATCAGAATTTTCTGGTCTTGTTCCCATCACGACGATGTGGCACTCCGAGTTCCTACAATTAAACGTAGCGGTGGTGCCATGGAACATTAAATATGCCTGATTTTGCTGTACGCGGACTCTATGGGAGATCTGAACTTTCTTTAACATAACTTGAGAGGCCCAATCGCTATAGCCTGCGGAGTGACGCGGGACTCAGCGAGTGACGAGACTCAAAATATGCTCAGAATTAAAAAAGCAGTCCGCGCCGTCACACCGAACATGGTCAAACGTAGTGCTCACTGTATAAGCGCAGACTGTATTGTTAGGTCTGAGCATATTGTCAGCCTTCGTAACCGCCGTGCTTCCTTCATACATTGCGACGATTGTCTCTTCCAAGCGTTTTGCGGGAGAGGAGACTCGCCATATTTCTTATAGTGGGAGGGAGAAGATTGGACGAAGTATATATACATTTCCTCGTTCTATTTTCACTAGTTAAACAACTGCTGAGCTGCTGAGCTGAGAAACAAGCATAATTCGCATATGTACAAAAAGCAGTTGCATTGGCTAAAGTAATGCCGCTTTTTAATGGTCTGAAATAAAACATAATTTTTATTGCTTTGTTTGTTTTTTTTCTGGTGCCTGGTTCAGTACTTTGTGGGGGTGATGTTTTCTAATTAACACAAAATATAAAAACCACCTCAATTGCAACGTCCTGACTTAAAGCGCAAACAAATAACATGAAACAGGTTAGAAAACCAGAGTTGTTTCGGTAGGGATGCAACACTACTGATAACCAGAACAAGAACAATGTGACAAAAAAATAAAAAAAAAAACACGCGGACACACCTGGTCGCATGTACTTAAAGAAAGGCATTTTTATATGTAGCCTTTGCAATATATGCTAGATGGTTTATTTTAGATATAATATAAGCGAATGACCGTACACGCAGTCATATAGTCCAGCCTTGACCTTCAGTCGAGAGTAATATATTATTTCCGAAGCGGGAATATTGCGCATTTGCATTTTTACCGCGCGTCTTGTCGCTATTCGGTGCGAGAGTTTTCACGGGGCAACAAACCAAATTTGCATTCTAATTTTCCGGATGGTACGGATTACGCCAGGAAACAACCGCGCTGTGCCGTGTTTCATCGCCAACGTCCGACAGCGTATCAGCCTGCAACGGCATCTCACCCCAAACGGACGCAATTCCCCCCCCCCCCCCTCAATCGTGCGTGCACCTTCCGTCTTTGCACCACGTCCAAAATTTAACACGGTAGCCCTCCACTCACTTATCGTCCGGACAGCGCTCATTATGCATATCCGCGCACAAACACCGAGACGCACAAACACACATGCATTCAATTTAAGATACACCAACAGCAGCAGCCGCTAAAAAGAAACGAAGCTGGCCGACTCTTGGTGGAGCCATTTCTGTTTAAAGGTCTCAGACTGGTGGCGTCTCATAAACTGCTCTAAGGCCAAGCCGAGCACCACTTAATCATCAGGCAGACAAGCCAGTGTGTTCAAGACCTGTCGTAAAAGGAACAGGACCTTTTACCGAGCTGATGGCTGCGACGACTCTCCGGACGACGCCGGGGCGAGGGCTGCGGCGCGTATGCCGGTCACGTTGCAGCAGTGTGGCACGACGACACTGGACCCCGCTCGGGGATGACCAGACAGGAGACAACGGAGACATCTGGACACGCCCAGGCCGTTTCCGCGCTGCGGGCTGATAACCGCCTCGGGGCGCTCGCTATGAAGGCGAGAGACTGAGACGTGTACAAATCGCGATCAGGGCTGTCCTTCTCCGTTAGGATTTACTGGGCGCAGTCGTTGAGAGCGGATTTTCTTTCCGGCGATCGATGTCGCCGCGTTGATTCGACAGTTTACGGGTTCACCGGACACCCGAATGCGCCGGGAGTGTCGGGCGCGCGTCTATTTTGCGCGAGGGACTATCGCGGTTTTTAATGGCGGAAATTCAAGTGGCGAGACGAGGGTTGGCGGTTAAGTTTCGACGGGTTACGACTACCTCTCGCGTGTTTACGGCGCTGAGTCGCTGCTAGTGACGCGAAGATAGCAGGTAAAGGGTGAACTCGTAAACGACAGAAAATCGAATACGCAATACTGCCATTCGAGTCGGACGGCGATGTAAAAAACGTTGGCTTCTTGACGGCTGCCAATGGCGAGCGAGGGAAGTGGAAAAACGATGAACGAAACAGATAGTACAATGACGGACACGATGACGTCGGTGCAAATCAGCGAGATTTTTTTTTTGTATGTGTGTTTCTTCAGCTGTTGTTTTAAAAAAAGAAACCGGATATAAAGACACGAAAACATCGAACTTGTTCTACCATATAAAGCTAACCCTATAGCAAGCTTCGGCAAGCACGTGCCGAACTTTTGCACAACTATATTTCCTCGCACCTATACAAGGCTATATTAAGAAAAATAATTAATGGCCTGGGAGGCTTTCTGCGCCATTCGTCTTGACAATAGTCGGGTTCTGTTTTGGCTAGCAGGTTTCAAGGCAAATGAAGAAATTTCTTCGAATTGTACTATGGCGATCTTGAGACCACGTCAAGATGAGCTTCGTGAGTAATATAGATAGTAAATTTTGTAAAACGTTTTATAAATGTTATAAGCGCTACCAGATGAAGGTAATAAAAGAGGTAATGCTATCTCAATTTAAATAAATAATAAAATATGCTGTCAAACTGGCTTCACTGGCACGTCTCGTTTAACAAACCATTCCATGCAGACGCACGAAGGAAGTGTTCGTCAGAGGAACTGAATCTACTGCCTCAAAGAAGAAAAGCAAGCTTCGGTAATACTTAATATCACAGACCAGTTGAAATTCCTTATAGTAAATGCTGCTCTCACTCAAGCAAAATGTTTGTTAGCAGGTTTAACCGAGTCTCCATCGATAAATATAGGTAAAGCTTTCATATACCGTGTGTTTCAGAGAAGTCTTTCAAAAATTCCTAACAATAAAGTGGTTGAAAAAATAAAATAATTTTTTTTAGGGAACAAAATGCTAGCCACGCGGACATCAGGAATTGCAAAATGCATTTATCTGAATTTTTATCTAGAATTCGCTACATGACTTTTATTGAATGGTAACAAACATATGGTTATATTTAGAATTTTGCTGAGTGACATGGAAAACGCCTAAATCAGTCAATTTGAGGCAGTGTTAATGCAAGTGTGAAGCGCAAGCGTCCGTTAAATTTAACACTTGTGGAGCATGCACAAGGTCGGCGACGCAGAAACACGGATGATATAAATATTATTTACGATTTCGCACCGACATAATTGTGCCGGATGCATCTGGAGGGACTTTACACACCCTCAGGCTTCAAACGTAGTTTAAATATTCCCAGAATTGACTGATCTAGGGGTTTTGATGACTCCTAAAAAGTTTATAGTTGGAACCGTGTGTTTATTTTCGGAAATAAAAAGTTAGTTTAGTTTATTTATTTGAAAAAGTTGTATGGTTCTCTTTGTTATCCCTGAAGTCCGCGAGGCTAACAGATTGTTTCCTACATTTTGCTTGTTTTCTCAACTACTCTACATGTAGAAGTGTTTGAAAACCTCCAGTGAAACACCAGATAAGATGCTCAAACTCTGCAGTATTTTATTAAAATAAAATTAAAGCAATAACGACCCAATCATCGAAAGTGAATGTACAACGGCCCTAGACGACTTCTTTGTCTCTGTGTTCACGACTGAAGACCTTGACAATCTACCTTCTCCTCTTCAGGTATCTAGCCATATCATGCCACCTGTAAACATATCATCTCATGAAATAACTACGCTGATTAATAAACTGAAGTTTTAATTGTCAGCCGGGTCGGACAATATCAACTCCAAAATCCTCAAGTTCATATATTTCATTAATCTTCTCGCAATCCCTCTCTTGTGGCCGCTGTCCAAAAGCGTAGAAACTTGGGAAAATAGTACCAGTCCATAAACAAGGTAACCGATCACTTACATCCAATTATTGCCCTATATCCTTAACGAGAGTCCCATCAAAACCTTTGGAGCATATACCCAGCACCAACATAATCAACCACTTGCACCCGATCAACTTATTTTACTCTCACGAACACGGTTTCCTAACAATCTCTCTTGCGAAACCCAGCTTGCCGAATTTGCTCATGACCTACAGATTAATAGGAATAACAATAATCAAACAGAAGCCGTATTCCTAGACTTTTCCAAGGCCTTCGACCGAGTTCCGCATAATCGCCTCTTCTCTAAACTTTAAATGCTTGGTATTGAAAAAACTATACTTTCTTGGACTTGGGATGTTCTTACGTCCCGAGTTCAGTTTATTATTGCTAACAATCATCAATCACCCCTTGGTAACGCAACATCAGGCGTTAACCAGGGGAGCAGGACTCTCCCAACTCCGATTTCTTATATATATGAATGATCTTCCGCATAACATCGACTCAAAAATTTGTCTGTTCGCAGGCGATTGTGTTGTTTACCGTCCAGTCGCAAACTGCTCAGATCATATCACCCTGCAGAGGGATCTAACAAGAATTAACACTTGGTACGATCGTTGGCTTATGCCTCTTAACTACGAGAAGTGCAAACTTGTATCATTCACGCGGAAAAAATCTACTCTTTCTTACTCTTACACACTAACGGTGTTTCAATTGGCTCTACTCCCTCATACAAGTACTTCGGTATCCATCTGGCTTCCACACTTTCTTGGAATCAACATATCGACGTCATAACTGCTGATGCTTCACGGACTCTCGGCTACTTAAAGCGGAATCTAAAATCAGCACCTTCTCACCTAAATCCCCTAGCGTACACTACATTCGTCCGGCCCAAGCTCGAGTATGCCTCGCCCATCTGGAATTCATGACAAGCTTACCTCAGCGACAGTCTGGAAGTAACTCAAAATCGTGCAGACCGATTCATTTCATCAGCATACTCCCGCGACACCAGTGTGACGCAGCTTAAACTTGCTCCCGAGCTCCCACTGCTTTCTGACCGCAAAATAATTTCTCGATTATGCCTCTTACACAAATTTTACCACATCAGCACCAACTCATCTGACTCCCTGATATCACTTCCTGATAGAATTTCGTCACGCCTCAATCACAGTCGTTGCATCAGACGCACAACAGGCATAACGCTAGCCTTTAATACGTCATTCTTTCCTCATGCTTAATTATCTGGACCTCTTTTTCCCGAAAAAAATCATCCTTATCACTGACAAATGCACTTTTCGCCAATCAGTGACTGCAGATATCCAACCATTTTACTGTGACCATTAATTTTACATCAATATTTTGTTCTATTTTTGTGTTAATATGTTCTGTATTACCCAACAAGCTCCCCACTCATGTAATGCCCCACAGGGCCCTTAAGAAGAAATAAATGAAAGGAAATGAAATTGACAAGCACAATCCATGAAACGTAGGCCATCGTTCCCAACCTTTATTCAGAGGCGAACCTTTATTCAAAACAGCAATGTGTCGGTGAGCTCAACGGTTCATTGAAACCGTTAAGAGGGAACAAGCATAACATTAGAAAACCTTAAAAGCACTGAAACCAAAGCAAGTGTGCAGGCGACCTGGTTTAATACTGACATGGTGACTCTCGAGTGGCGAAAAAGCGGGGAAAAAAGTTAGTAACCCTCTACGCACAGCCTGATTCTATCTGTAATCACCCAGCTCTGGTCGTCCAACCCCTTTATTAAAGCAAATATCACACGATCAACCAGTACGTTATGCAGAAAACGAAAAAAAAAAACAGAGCTACAACACCGTAGGTAAGAAAAATCTACGAGAAAACCAAAAGCAATAAAAAAAACTACAAACAAAACTTGTATTAAAAACAAAAATCTCGAGGTACATTAAAGCATTTCTCATGAGTTGTGAATGCGAAAGCATGCAGGCCGCTCGTCCGCTCCGTTTGTCGTCTGCTCGTCCGGTGCCTCTGTCGTCTGCTGCGTACTAGCGCGTACGCGCTTCGGGATCTCGGAGTCCATGGCGCAGCGGCCAACGGGAGCCCCGTCGACGCCCGCCACCCAATGGAACCGAAGGCGATTGCGGAAACTAGGAGCAGTTTTTGCGCTTCAACCTGAAGACGACAGCTCGCTCCATGATACCAGATAATGCTTTCGAATTAAAATGACGGATACGAACATCGTAGTACACTGGCAAAATAAAAATCGCCACGTACAGCACCGTTTCCACAATTATCAGACTGCAGAAAACCAACCACAGAAGTTGGGCGTGAAGCGCTCTTGTTTCAGAGCAAATGGTTCATAGGTTTGCAGTGTTACGCTGGGGGAAGCAGCAAACCCGTGTAGCTTTTACCTACAGACGACTAGAGGAGAAAGCCCTTTAGGTTCATTTCGTCTTTTCCCTCAATTTTCCCTCAAGGTTTGTTGGTCCGTCAGTGAAACTGTTTAATAATAATATGGTACGAGTCAGTGGCGTCACTAGAGTAAGCGACACCCGTGGCGCTGGCCCGCGGCAACACCCGTCCCCCCCCCCCCCCCCCTCCCCGCTCGTCGCCTGCCGCAACCCCCCCTCGCCCCCCCGCCCCTTCTGGTGGCCCATCGCGACACCCCGCGAAACGCTGCACCCCGGGCGGTCCGCCCCCCCCCCCCCCCCCCTCCCCTCACCCTCCTCGTGACGCCACTGGTACGGGTGAAACAAGATCTACACTAATGTCCAATTTGAAAAGACATTTCCGAGTCAATAAGCGGTTTGAGGCTTAGTCTAGACTCTAGAGAAACGCGTCATTGTCTATCTGAAGCCACTGTTTGAACCTAATCAAGCTCAGTACAACCAAATTGAATGGCAAAACGCTCTAAGTGGGCCTTCGCACTTGCCCGGTCTTTCTCTATCAAAGTTTTAATCCTAAACTCTTTCGATATAGTACCAAAAGTTTTGTAGTTTGTGAATCAACAGAACACACATGCGATAACCTTTATGAAACATTAAGTTAATGTTTTAGAATAGTTTCTCATAACTTAAAACGTAGAAGTATTATGTTTATGACCAATACAGATGAATGTGAAAGAACGCCTTAGGTTGCGTATATTTTGCAAGTATTATTGTCTTTTCTTAATAATTACACACCAGATCACAAGCGTCAAAACATTAGCACGACTATAGGCCCAGTGGTCTGGTGCTTTCCCATGCCACGTGAAGCTCTGAACTGTTAAACCATCGGACCAAAAAGTCATCAATGCTCAGCCGACGGATATTTTATTATCGGTAGTTTTGTCATGATTGCTAGTTTGTTATTTGTGAGTTGCTCATTTTCGGCAGAGACTACAATATAGAGGATATTGCATGGGCGAAAAATTTGAATAGAACGTAATTATTATGACAACCAGGTTCCTCACGCAGTTCAATGACTTCGTTTTCTTGTTTGAATTGCGTAATGACTTCTACTGCATTATAAAATGTATTAACTTTTAAATTATTTTGTATCAGAATATTCGGCGGGATATTTAGTTCGTATACTTTTCTTCCCGTCGTACGTATCTTTTTAAAATTCTTTGCGTTATATCTTTATACCGGTAAAAAAAAACAAAAAACGAAGATACCGTGCTTTAAGTAGCAATATGGGCCAGTTGGTTCATGATCACCTAAAGAAGCGCAAAAAATACAAGGACGAGGAAGAAAACAGACAAGAGCGCTCTTGTGTGTTTACTTCCTTGTCCTTGTATTTTTTGCGCTTCTTTAGGAAACCGAGCTCTTTATCTGCACCGACGAAAGACCTACCATGTTTCGAAATGTTTCCTGGGGCTCTAAACTCGTCAAATACGAATGGGGGCCGAAGTTAACGGAGCGCACTGATTGCACTATCACGACGATGACTTAACGTTTTTGTCGCCAGCGTCGAATCGGCACCCATCGCCAACTTTAGGCTGCAACTTCGTGTCTGTCGAGTTTAGGGTGACGAAAATAATCCCTGGAGAAGGGGGAAAGAGACACAAAGGACAAAAATAAATCTCCAAACACAGCTAGGTGACTGGCGAGCGACCGAAAAAATCCGCCTGGTCCCTGATTTTGCGATCGCCACAAAAGATGCTAACCAGCTAAGGCCAATATTATTTTAGTTTAATTTTATGGTTATGCAGCAGTGCGGTCGATGGGCCTTCTAAAGCAAGAATTTCTCTATACGAGGTATTCACTGCCATCGTAATATTAAAAGAAATGCAACGCCAAAAGTAACGAAAAGAAAACGAAACTGGTGGCCATGGTAAGCACAGGAAATTCCATCATTTTGTATTTGCAAGGTAGGAATCGGATGGGTATACAAAAAGAAATATAACAATGAGAAGAGTGTATGTGCACAATATTATCGCTTGTTATGAGCTCTGCCTAGGTACTACGCCTAAAACTTCAAACACCAAAGATGTCCAGCGTTTTGGTCCACCAGGAAATGACACTTGGCACCGATGCTCCGGTAAGAGCCCGGACACTGCGTCAGACCTCCTATTTTTGGGCGCCGTAATAAAGCGAAATAAGGCAATTTATATGATAATGCAAGAAGCTGCTAGCTTAATCTTTGCTTATATATATAATTACATTGCAAGAATAGGGAAATATGGTGACTCTAAGATAGCGCTCGTAATCACCATGGTGGTTCTGGGTTCCCACAATGGGACAATAAGTACCGCTGAAAGCATTAGCCGTGAAACCTTATTAGATACCCGAATCTCATTTACGTCGAAGTAAAAGGACGATTGTTCACAACACCCTAAAGGCCTTATTATATTTTTCTGTGTGTATATTTTCAAGTATACAGGCGCCGTTTTTTCAAGCAGCCCCGTTTTGTGTCTGACTTGTATTTGAAAAGCAGTCTCCCATTTCTCATAATTATAGCTTTTATTTTTTTTTTTTCAGGGACTGCGTAGAAAGTCTGATCGGGATAGCACGCCTGTTTCTTTCTAATATATTTAGTATTTACTTCACTTAGCCACCCACCAAAGCTACTCGGTACGTTTAGCTACACTCCTGGAGAATAAAACGCATGTTAAGTTGCCATCACTAATATAATTTGCAGGCGACGTAAATTTTTTTTTCTTGTGCCGCCACTTTGTTTCCGAATCAGCTTTTGATTTGCCGCTGGCTCCGACCATGCTATGACTGATAACTCTCAAGTTTAGCAGAGAAAATATCGAAAGATTAAAAGGGTAAAAAAACAATCCTTTCACGAAGGAGCCAGTTTTGTCTTGAGCATTTGCAGCTTTCAACATTTAAAGAGTTCCAAGCGCCATCGAATTTACGAGCTTAGACAATACGTTTAACTTTAGCCGGGGCAAACACCGCATCCGCATTATAAACAATGCTAATTGCTTTTAATTCCTACTACTTTATCAAAGAAGCATGACTATACATATAGTCGATTCTGCCGTAAGGATAGCCGAACGTGCTCGTTTTCTGGACACTCTGAGAAAAATGGCGTTACTACGCCATTTAATATGAGCGCATGGCTTTTATCAGGTAACAATAAAACGGTAAGAACAACATGTAACCGCGGTTTTTGTTTTCAAAATTGGTGTTTATACAAAAAGTACTTCAACTAATGCTAATGCTCCAGATAGCGTTTTGAATTGAGTAGAACATTTTTCTTGGAGGGAATAGGCGGGGGGGGGGGGGGGGGGGGGGAAGGGGGGGGGGGTTGGTTGCTGTGAAAATCACGAGATAGTGTCTGAAACATTAGTCGTTGATCGATTATAGTTTTTTTTTTCCAACTGTTGCAGCTTTTCGAAGTATTCTTTCTGATACTGCACAGAACGCCCAATTATTCTGAACCAATCACGGGAGCACAGGCGCCATTATGTATAATGAGTATCCTTATTGTAATCTCCTTTTTGTAGGCTGTGACATCATTTGCAGGGGTTGGAGATTTCTGTCCACACTCTTCTTTTTTTCAACATCGAGAACAGAAAGGAGACTTGTCCTTTTTTCTTCTGTCGTCTTGTCCTTTAATATGTCTCGTTTTGTCTGTTATTTTATATATATTTGTCTCAGGGTTTAGATCAAGAAAGGTGTCGCATGATGGGAGGCCTTAACTGTCAAGCGAACGAATTATCATTTTAAGTGTAGTACCGTCAAGAATATTGGGTATCACGTCGTCAGAGTGGGCGATACATTGTCGCTGTGCAGCACAATATTGAACAAGTCAGTGTAGTCGCCTCTTCAGGATTTTCTCGAAACTAAAGGCAGGCAAACTGTTGTGCCACGTTGTGCGCTCACTGCGCTTCCTTGTTTTCTTTTCTTTTAAAATTATGATTACGTGCTTATTGATCGAGAAGTAGGTTGTCATCACTTTTTTTAGACTTGTTGACCTCTGGAAACGGAGCCTTTTCAGAGAACACACAAACTGATAATTTGCGCTTAGTTTCAAATTTATATTGGGAAATTCGTGTTTAGTCTCCCATAAACATTTTGGCTACAATCCAGGAGTCTTATTTTTCTAATCCGTGCGTCATTTTATGGCACCCTTCTCCCAGGGCGTGCTCCATAGCATCCGCAAAGCTGTGTGGCACCCAGCAAGATGTAAACTCTTTTTCAGAAAAAAACTTTTTGTGGAGAATTATCGAAACCCTTGGCGAGTTGTTCTTTAAGACATTGTTGTAATATCGTAATACCCTAGGGTCTCGTCATAAGAATCTGCCCGCAGCAGTGACGTTTCTCTTCGTTCTCCGCCGTCGATGGCAGACCAGTGTGCTCGTCGTGTTTCACAGTCAGTGCGTCAACGCTTCAATACATCGAATCGAAAAAATAATGTGTACTTGACAGTGAAATGTCCCCAAAAAACATGTGAAAACCGTTCCAGTGATTCCGACCTTTTTAAACTATTTTTGATGCCGTAAAGTTTAAAAGTCCGGACTTTTGACGTCCATGTCTGAAGACGAACACCTGGCGTGTCTTAATCTTTCCAAGTCTATAGCTGCGGCTGATATCGACGCAGCTGTAGTCCATTCACGGCCAGTTTCGCTAGTAAAACATGATCGGCTTCGTAACGCCATGCTTGTTTTCATCCTCTCATTTTCCGGTTGCCACATAACTAAATACCTTTCTAGTGACCCTAGGCTCTTGTTGCAACAAACAACATACGCTTTTCGAAAGTGCGTGCCACCTGGTAGGCGCTGCGTCGATTCTTCGAACCCGCCATTGTTTGCGCACAAACTCCGAGCATGTATAGAACACGAGTGCTGCGTCAGCGTTCTGTAGAGACTCGGATGCAACCACACTCGCGGTGCCCAAGGAATGGCGACCGCCAAGGGTGCCTGATGGGGTTTAGAAAAGGGTGTATTAAGCAACATAGGAATGAGAATGTTCATCGAACAATTTAGGAAGGCTTATCGCTCCATTATTTGTTTCTTTTAATTTTTAAAGTGTTCAACTCTTTAGTGCGCCAAACAGATTGTGTTATTCTTGTTAAAACAAACGATTAAAACGAAACATGCGTTTTTCGTTCTTGCGATGAAAGAATTATGCCGAAATAACAAGCGGTTAATTTAAACAAAATTTTGGCACTTATTAGAGGTACAAAAGTGTCAATCAGGACATTTTTTTTTTCTTTTCTCACAGAGCATATATACATGTAATGGTTTCAGAGAGTATATTTTTCTATGGTGTCACTTTAATAAAACTTAAGCCGGGAACACATTTGCGAAAAAAAGCCGAATTTTGTGCGAAAACCGCACACGAAAATCGCACGGCAGCTAGGCTCCTCCCCTTTTCCGAAAATCGGGAGCGGTTCGAAAGATCTGCAGCGCCAGATATTTTCGCACGGCGCCTCTGAATTCGGGGCGGAGGAACTCGGTGAGCGAAAGCCCGGAACAGGACGGAACGAAAAGATACGATCGGCTCGCAACATGGCGGCTCACGCAGCTTCGGAAGCAGCGCAGGCAACATCGTATGCCACCCTTCGTTCTCATCTCAACCTTCGTAGAAAACCCCTTGTCTCTATCAAGGGGTGGTGGTACAATGGCTCGCGTGGCATTCAACGAGGTTTTAATAGCTGAAGTTTTTAAGAGGCGCGAAATATGGGACGCCAGTTCGCCAGACTGCCGAACAGCCTCCTGAAGTCGGAGCACGAAAACAGCACTGCATTGCGATTTCCGCGCCGCGCTTTCCACCTCATGTGGCTCGTCTTCCGAGAATCGCAAGCTACGATTTTCGCAGCCTCCGATTTCTCTCCGATTTTCGGTTCTTTTTTTCGCAAATGTGTTCCCGCCTTTACTCGCCATATTTCACGGTAACAAATTTCTAACGAGCACTTCCGTGCAGTCATCTTGATTTGGAAGAAAAACACTTCATTAATCTGAAAATGGTTGTCTAGATAAAAACAATCAAACTTTGATAAGAACGATATAATATCTTTAAAGGTTGGTATCAGGGTTTCGACTTCATAGCGTATATCAGGCGATTCTCCTTTCCAGAGGATGCAGCGCAAGAAACGTTTTTACCACACATATCCTCTTGCTGCCAGGTATTTCGGCTCTATTAGGGAGATCTTGCTATGCGAGGAGATAAGAATTCTCCACAAGTTCAAGGTGATTCAATAATTTAATATTCTAGACATGCCCCCCGTTACGCGACTGTGATCAATCCTGATATTAAAACCTCCAGACAGATAAAAAAGTGACTTCATAGCATCTTCCTTTGTTCATACTTACTAATCGCAACGTGCAAAACAGAAAAAAAAAAAAAAAAAACTTTGATGGCCCGTTTTTTTTTTTCGCAGGTAGAAAGAAGTAAATAAACTTCAAACATACCCGGAAAACCAGCAGAACAGATTTTTAATTTTTTTTTTCTTCAAAATAGTGGCTGGCGGTTTGTATTCTCATCGCGCACCCCACGTCCCCACTGACGGATGAACACGACTTGAGACTCCGGGGAAAAAGAGTAAAAAAGCGAATTAAAAGATGAAAATATCTACCTAATTTCCATACAGAAAAAAAAAAAAAGTTCTCCTTTGGCTTTTATGATGCTGACCACGGTTTAAAAAAAATGAAACGTATAAAAAAAAAAAGATAGGAAAACCGCGATTATCGCTGCCGATTCGTCTTACTCAAGCGAGTGCCGTCATCAGCTCGAGCCCCCAGGGGAGAGCGAATCGGATATAAATCGACGCATTCTTCTTCGGCAGCTTTGGCCGCGCAAAGAGCGAAGACAGCCCACAGCTTCCGACTTGTCCGCGCTCTGCCCTTTCAATGAGGAGGAGTCGCTGGAGTTTCTTCCGTCTGTTCATCGTCATCGTCATTACTTGCGCCGAGTGTCTTTCGCTCGGTCATCCCGCTGCGCTGCCCGCCTGCCCCTCCGTGCGCCGCCGCCGATGATTAGAACTGGCAGCGGTAACGGCCATCTTGAGACTGCTGCTGCTGCGGACCCCCCCTTGCAAATCTTTCTTTGGCGGAGGAAGACGACGCATGCCGCAGCGCCGACCATTGGCCGCGGACCGCCTCGGGCTCGGGCAGGGCTTCTTGGACGACTCGATTCGCATCGAACGGCCGCCGCCGCTGAGGGCATGCATGCATGCAGGCCTCGGGAAGGGGCAGGTCTCCTCACGCTCGAGCAATTACGCGTACTTTATCAGTCAGTAGCGAAAAAACACGACGGGTCCACACTCTCAGATAATAGAAAGAGGAACGAACGATCGGAGCGAGCATCGGCGAGGCCGGTCTCTCGAAATTGGCCGGAAGGACGAGTTGAGGGGTGAGGAGGTGGAGGAGGAGGAGGATGAAGAGGGGTGGGGAGAGGGCAGCCCTCATAAAGATATCGTCTGTGTTGCGAAAACACTGCACGCTCCAGTGGTGCTCAGAAAGCTGTATTGAGCATTTTCATCGCGAACCGGGCAAAATTCGGTGTGAGCTGGTTACGCTAAAGATATCCTCAAATGTTTCATCCTTTGTCCGGGCACCTTCCCCCGGAATATTTCATCAGAAATACCGAATCCATGCACGGGATTGTGATAAATTGATAACAGAAGAAGAAAGAGCCAAATTAGAATGTCCCTCCGGGAGAATCCACCGAGGACCACAAGATTTTGAGCCGACGCTTAACTACTGAGCCCATGGGGCAGACTTATGAAGTGACAGTTAATGGGCTTCGCTCTCCTCTGGTTAGGGCACGTGTACGCTCGTCGCTGGAAGGCGCGCTCACTGGATAGGCCGCAGTCTTCAGAGTGTCTCTCAAGAGGAATGAGAAGAGGAGATAGATGGATAGAAGCGGCGACGTGCTCAGAATGACCATCTTCATTGAATCAAAATGTACGGACATTTCATGGTTAATTACTCATTGTAGCGTTCGTCGCAATTTAATCAGCGGAATATAATTAAAAAAAGAATCGTGTAAAACATTTGTCCTCGCTTCAGTTGGCTGATGGCATTAATATCTTCGAACAGGTCAAATCGCATGGTAGGATAAACAGTAATTCCGCCTGAACGGTGAAATAAAACACTTGTTATCGTTCTACCACAAAAGGAACGCGCGTTTAATTTTAGTGCAAACTAGGTAATCAGCCATTTAGTTAGGAGTCTATGCTAAGCGCAAATTAGGCTGCTTCTAGCAGAGGAGTTGCGATGATGTCAGGACGCCCAGCTTTCATTGGATGATTGAAAAAATTTGTCGGTAGACCTGGAGGCATTTAGCATTGAGACCCACCCACTATCTTTTCAATCTAATCCCTTTAGAGCTCGGTGTCCCTCTGACGTCGCCGCAACCCCTGCACAAGAAGCAGACGACTTGCACTCCGCAGATATTGATTCATCTCTTAGTTCTATTAATCAGGTGGCACATTTGGTTACTTCGTGTTTCTGACTTTTAGTTCTGCTTTCGCGTATAATCCGTCATTTCAGAGGGCCGTCATGTTGCGGCAGGCTTTACGCATCTATTATGCATTCGTAACTGCAGTTCTGCTATAGTCTGGAACTGTCTGGGAGTAACTGGATCTGAGCTCATGGAATGTGTGAAAAGAAAGTTGGCCCGCATCGTATACGATCGTTATTACAGCCGCCGGTTCTTCTTTGGCTACGAGGTAGTGTTGCTCAGACCAAACATACAAACACTGTCAGCTCGCCGGAGTTAGCGAAATTCTGTATTTTTGTCTAAAAGCGTACATAGCAGAATACGCTGCCCTGGACTTGCTTCTTTGTTTGCTTTACACGTCTCTCGCGGTAAAACTGTCGGCACAACATCACGTTCTACGTGCAAAGGATCTGTTAATTTCCCTCCATTTTACGAATCCCAAGCAATTTATGCACTGAGTGCGGTGGTTTATATTTTCGGGAGTGACCGGGATTTGAAAAGTGCACTAACCATCCGCGCTTATTAAAACCCGTTATTTTATATTTTTATTCCTGAAAGTGTATGTGTGTATATGGGTGTGCACCAGTACTAAGGCTTTGGCCGTCCATGGACAAAAGACAAATAACTAAATAAATAAATAGCCTCCAAAGAAAGAAAGCAACGCTCTCCCATTTTTACGTAGTCTGCAGTGAAGCAATCCAAAAACACATGGCCGTCTTTTTTTTTCTTTCTCTCTCTTTCTTACGCACCTTTTCTACGTGGGCGTCGCTATCTTCAATTCTGGAACTTCCGGTATGCGTGAAAACACCGCTTCCCTCTCGCCTCGCCAGTAGAACATGTTCACATTTTAATTGCAACCGTAATTCTTTCATGTTATGTTCTTTCTATAATTTTTTTCCTTTCCCGGGTTGAAATCTTTTGCTTTTTTTTGGAACGCATACCGGATATGGGAACAACGAGGCTAAACAAAAAAGTTGTATAGGCAGCACCGCAGCCAAACTGTCTTTTTCCATACAATTTTATTAACGTGCAATAACGTGCAATAACAATGCAGGTCCTACGCGGAACGAAAATGGTTCGCAGACTAAAAATTGTCTGCGAACCATCTGGTAAATTCTGCTTTCTATTATTGTTTTCGTTCCGCGTCAGACATGCATTGTTATTGCACGTTATGAGTGACGACTCCTGTTAGGGTCATAACGAGTGGAGTAAGGTGCAACACAAAGTGAATACGCCTCCCCCCTCTTTCCCTTTCACACACACACAAGCATAGACGAAGACAGAGACTTCGATATATACAAGGAAAGCCGAAAACAAGTAGCCGCCACTTCAAAAACCGGGGATGAGGGATTGTTACTTGTTGCGCTATGCGCTTTCATCAGTGCAGAATCTTCGCCCACCCAAATTTGTTTTAGGGAATCGAAGCGTTATTGAGTGTGCAAGGGGCTGACGCCGCGTTGTGTTTTCTATGCGATGTCGCAGCTTTGAAGTTGCTAATCATTAGAACAAGGCCAAGGAACTCGCAAAAGCAAAAGTTCCGCTCCATTTAGCACGGAATGAATGTGTTATAGGGTTGGGTCTTTTTCAGGTAAGTGCAACGTTACGATAAAGCGTCTCGACACACCTTTACACGGCCTCTTACTTTGGAGGGCGATGATATCGACCACCAACTTTAGGGGACTTCTAAGCTAAAAAAAAAAAAATACATAAATAAAGAGACAGTGCAGCTTAGCACACGGCGCAGATATTGTGTCTTCCGACTTTATTCGTAGCATTCCAATATTTATGACAATCTTTAAGCATGAACTAGTTACCGAAGGTGGGCAAACGCCCTAGAAGGCCACATACAATGGCAAAATATTTTAAATAAGTCCCAAATTTGGTTGAGTGCCTTGCGTTTCTTAATAATTATACTAATTTTCACATTATGAATGAACTCTACAGATGCTGGTGAAAACCCCCGGCCTTCCGGTGAATCGATGGCTTTACTAGCATTTCTTTAAAGAGATCACAATAGCTAACCCGACCATAGAAGTTCAGATATTTCTTTCCTTGTTTCGCACAAAGAAGGCTGTCTAAAAATATTAGCGTTTGGAACTTCGCACGTGTTGGTTCGTAAAGCGGGTGACGCCATCAATTGTTTGGCATATAACCACATAAGTAACATGCCAAAAAAGCAAGAATGACATATTTGCTCTACCTATCTAGTGAGAAGTGCTGTGTACTTTGTGACGTATGTTTCTTTTGGCTACCGTACGGTTTGTGAGAAGCGCTCACCCACTTGCGAACTCGCTAGAACATCTAGAATGTCCGTCTATAAAATGAGAAACTATAGCTGCCAATAAATATACAAAGAAATAAGAAAAAACTTATTAATAACAACAACCCACTGATCATATGGATTACAAGAGCAACAGTATAGTGAGAAACGGGACACTTTGCCCAAGAACGCGGTGGTTATCGAGCTTATGTATATCGTAAGTGGCACTTAGTGAAACAGTGGGTATTCTTTATTCAATATAAGGCGCAAAACTGTTGAAGATAAAGTATCGTTAATAAAATCTAGCGTAGGAAGCTAAACACTTTTCGGGGTTTTGGCCACCCAGTCAACATCGCCTGACTGGCCTATAGTTGGATGTCAACATGCATCAAGTAAACCAGCAAAAACAACCCCACGAGCCGCTCTATATGAATGTACGCAATTTACCAAAGCACATGCTTGCCTTCTGTATGCACTTGCAGCAGCCTCAAGCAAATTCATAGGGTTAAAAAATGTCCTGCATGTTGTTCGGTATTGCCAAATTTTCATTCAGCACATTCTTAAGTAGGCTAGTTAGCGTCCCTTACGTCCTCTCGCTCTATTTAATCTCGCAGCCTTTCATCTCTGAATATGCAAAACCCGCTATACGTCTCTATCCGCCCTTTTTATGTAATCTCTGAATACAAAAAAAAATAAAAAGATCAGGGCACTGGACCGGATGGGAATAATTAAGGAGGACACCATAGCAGTTTATATTTACGTTTCACGGAAGGAGAAAAAAAGATTGCACACAGGACTCGAGTTGCAGCGGCAGTCGGTACAACGTTTAGATTTCTTTTTGTCTTTTTAGGAAGAAGCTGAGCAGCTGAAAATTGCACATGGTCAACTGATCTCTGGTATACTACGGAAAACGTAAAATTAAATTCCTTAGTGTGATTGGTTCACGACCGTTTCTAGGCGTGTTTTGTATCTGAGTCATTTACATATAAAAAAACCCGGGATCAATTTGATGACAATTGATAGCTACTGACCTCTTTCCTTATTGAGCATACTGCGGCACCACAGAAGCTTTACCTTATCCTATATGATAGCTATCGAGAAGTAATTATGAAACACGTTTCATAGAATTTATGCCGCATCACAGAAGATAGTTAGGTCATGGCGCTAAAATTTTTCGCGCGTGCTCTTTCCGTTGTTTTTGTCTGCAATTATCTCAAGTCTGAAAATGAAAGCTTCTTTGTCTTCGCCACATACCTGGCAAATAACATTCGTGAAGAATATCTTAATTTACTCAATTCGTTATTATTAATTTTTGGTTGTTTCAAAAACTACATATGCTCATACGATACTCCGTTTGAAATGATCTGTATTTCTAAAGGGAAACGATCGCTCGAGAAAAGCGCCACGGACCGAAAGAAAAGGAAACAATACATAAGAACCAACAAAACACTTTAAAGCCGCACGAAAAATTCTTTCTGCAGATTTGTTAGAGAGAGAGAGAGAAAACGAGTTTGTCGAAACAGAATTTTGATAACATCGGAGTGTTAACAAAAGAAGGAGTGAGAAACGAGTGAAAACATATATACGTGGGTATATTATAAACCTTCGTACTCAGCCCCATTGAGTACATTAGGAGGAGCTCGAATTCTTTCATAGTCACTATATTCACGATTATTGAAATAGTGATTTTGACGATGCCTTGAGTGTCAACAAGAATTATATTCAGCACAACTATGATCCTTCTCGCCACTGATTTCCGGCTGCTCTAGGCACTAACTGGTATTTATATTATTCGTTTTCTGCAAAAAAGAAAAAAAGCGCAAAAAAAAACAAACAACACAACGACAACAACACGAAGGACAAGTAGAAGGACGACGTACGCCACAGAGCGCTACTTTCAACTGGTTTAATTGCGGAAAACACATACGTGCCGCGATAGCAACAAGACACATCATCCAATCTTTACAAATCAATCGCTTATCACTTATTGTTTAAACTTTGAAGGATCTTAAATATGACTCCTCGTACTCAAACGAGGTTATCCGGGGGGCACTGACACGTGTCTCTTCGTTGCACTCAGATATAAAAAACGCTTCCGCTTTCTCTCTTGTTTTCTTATTTCGGTTACGTCCTTTCCCTACAATGTTTTCTACTCGACATATCATACCTAGTAAACGCGCTTTTTTGTGTAATAGACCATTTACAAAATGCAGTGCCGTCTGGTGGCTGAAATGGCGGTTTAACTTTTGCTGTACTAATGGCGACAATGAACACGCACACTGTTGTATTTTATCGCGCACCGTAATTTTTGCAAGTCAACGACAAACGACAATGTGCTTTTCACGGTACCATTCTTTCTCGATCATCTCTTTCAGTGTCGATTGCCACAAAAATGCAACCAGTCAGAACGAAGCGCCAACCTAGATATACGCCTTGAGAGAGTTCTATACATCAAGGGGCTTTGAAGTCGATTCTGTGCTACTAACAAACTGACTAGGCCCGTGTTATAAAAATGAACGCTTACGCAGCTCTTTAATTCAATTCCTGCTTCGCAACCTGCAACCGTCTCGAATGTAAAGGCCTTGAATCTTCAGCTTAGGAGTGTCTTCAACTAGTTCCTTCATCAGTATACAAAAGACCGCTATTAGTGCGGCACATATGCCAGTCTTCAGGTGATAATTAAAGTGATCAAAGTGGCCAGACTGAATTTTTGAAATGGTTTATTATGCAGTATGAGGTATGTTTTTCACACTTTTATGGACTAAAATATTCTCATACGCTTTTTCTCGCGTTAGTCATCGCTGACCCATGATCTATATGCAAATTCATATTCTGATCTCTTATTTTCAGCCTTGTCGTAGCCTGTGGCTGGCCCAAGGAAATGTCAGAGCAAATTGCACACACCTCGTTAAGTCAACGTTTCCCCCTCGACCTTGCAAATTAATCTGGTAAAAATAATATTATACGTTCCACTTTTTATTACTTACAACATATAGATATTTCGTACCGGCAACATATTGTTTAAGAAAGAAAAAAAAAGGAGAAAAAAATGTTTGAAGAGCTTATGCGCAGAACAACTGCGCCGAATGCAGTGTAACTAGCTGTCTCCACTCCCGTGTCTCCAGTGTCTACCGATGTATTCCAGTAGCATCTGTACCACATGGTCTAGTTTGCTCAATTTGCGAGTCATCGATTATTATGACTTGTATACACTTATTAACGCCAAGTATACCTTACTTAGAAATATAAAAACCTGTTTTAATTGTGCATTAGTGACACAGTGGATGAGTAAATTATATGCGAGTATAACAGTATATATTATGAAGTCACAATCAACATCCTGGTGCGTAAAATATATATTGGCCGTGTCGTTCGTTTTTTTTTTTGTTTTTGTATTGCAGGCTTTTTTTTATTTTTATGAAAAATGGAAGGAAGGTTTTTTTCTTGTACAGCATGAACACTGTTCAACATCTTGTTGTTGGTATAGCCAATGCCAGCATCCGCCACACAGAAACTGGAATCCGCTTCTTGCTTTATTTTCTATGAAAGTTGTAATTTAACATTTGTGTTACTCCTGGTGCTCACAAAACTTACAATGTCATATATTCCTACTTTTGTTGCATTTGTTACGCAATCTAAAAGCAATTCCATCGTTTGAAATCAATCAAGGTGAGCGTAGCTTTAGAGGCCTCGGTTGTGTGAGACATCTGTCGGATAGAGGAAAACAAGGAAACAGCTAGCGTCTATATTATTCTGAACAAATCGATAACTTGGAGGCATCTGGAGAGTGTTGACCGGTTTATTGCCTTGAAAAATGATTTCTTCAGCAGTTTCCTTGTAGACATGTGCTCGCTATGAACCCTGAAACTTAGCCACTACGAAGAGACTTCATCAAGTGCGTCGTTGGATACCTGTAATATTTGCTCGTGTTATTCCACGGTATGCTTAAGATTAGAGATAATTTCTGTCTAGCTTCCTGGGGTTGCCGCTGTCACGTTTATCATCAACTGATATATTTGTGGTTTTTCTGGTTGGCAACCGCCGATACTAAATATTTTTTTATCTGTATTCCTATTCGTTCACTTTTCGGCTGGTTTTGTTCCCGTGAGAGCAATGTAACATGGTACACTTGGTGCCAAGTAACGCGTTCCATTTGCCACTTCGGTTGCAAATGTTTTAATAATTATTTGAGAAAGTAAAGAGTAACAGTGTTTGGTCAGCCCTCTTGAGCATGACAAGGTAGTATATAGACGCATGCAATTTTTTTTCTTATCGGGCATCACCATGTTTTATAAAGAACACTGTCAGGTAAAACACGAAAGTCTGTCCGTTCAAGCAGAACTCATGATATCGCCACGAAGCGGTCTATTAAACGCTCCCATTTACTACACTGCTCCTTAGATTGACTAGGTGTTTCTGGGCAGGTAATTTTATATGATCGTGAAATATTTTAAACGATTACTCTGTTTTTTTATTTATATAAAGATCTTTAATCAATTAAATGACTTAGCAAATCGGAAACTTTTTTTCATTTTCTATGAAGTCATTTTATGCTGCTGGCAGAAGCAGAGGTCTGGACAGAGAGCGATATAGGCGCTCTTTTTCGGTGTCACCTCGATTCGGCCGAGGTTTCCAATCGGCCGACGGATCAATTCGGTTGGACACTCCTAATCGGCTGTATACCTAGTTTGGCTTAAAGTTTCAATTCGGCTCGGCGCTTTAATGCGACTGTATACCCAGTTCGGATGGATGTTTCAATTCGGCTGGACGCTCCCATTCGGCTGGGTACCTAGTTCGGCTGGATGTTTCGTTTAAGCTCGACGTTTTCGATTCGGCTTAAATATTTGTTCAGTTGAAGCACCTCAATCTGGCTATGGCTGGCTTGAGTAGTCCTGATTTGCCTTGGCAGACTAAAGTTTTACATCAGCTCGGGAAGAAAGAAGACAAACGCACATGGAGTAGTCCTTATTTGCCGTGGCAGACTAAAGTTTCAAATCAATAAATTTCTGCAAGCTAGTCGAACTGCCCGTGATCATTTACCCTGTATGTTTGTGTTCTTTCTTTCTAAGCTGCTGTGAAACTTCAGTCTGCCAAGGCAAATCAGGACTACTCAAGACAGCCATAGCCAGATTGAGGTGCTTCAGCTGAACCGAGAATTAAGGCGAATTGAGAACGTTGAGCCGAATTGAAACATCCAGCCGGACTTTCTACCCAGCCGACTTGGAGCGTCCAGCCGAGTTGAAACATCCAGCCGAACTTGGTATACAGCCGAATTGAAGCGTCCATCTAAATTGAAACTTTAAGCCGAACTGGGTATCCATCCGAATTGGAGGTCTTGCCGAATCGACACTTTAAGCCGAATTGATCCGTCGGCTGAATGGACACTTCAGCCGAATTGCTACTTAACCCTTTTTTTCTGGCGTCAAGTTTATAAGCATTAAGACTATTTAAGTTATTAATAGTGTGAGATATGTGTCATGCAGAGGGCGTTTTTTGCGCGTGTTTCCACGTCATTTGGTCGTAAGTGTTCCTCAAACTAGTAGAAAGATGGGCTAGCTGGATCTGCATTTAAGGTGCCTTTAATCTTGATGCATATTATGGACGCAGGAAAGAAATTTCGCCGTTGTGTACCTTGAAGTCATGCTGTTTCGGTGGAGCTAAATTATTGGCAGTATTTAAATTCGCAATAACAGCGACAAAGTTGAAGCCCCAGATATCCGCATAGAAGGGTTCAATGTCGGTCAATAATTTGTTAGAAAATTACCCGGCAATTAATAAATGAATCGAATCAATCACAGCCCTAGTCTTTTTTTTACAAAATAAGTAAATATAAAATATTTGATGAGCAAAAAAATATCACCATCAAACCTCGCGAGGGCATGCATACATTACTAAACCTAGTTGCAATAGACACACAAAAAAAAGGTTTACTCAAGAACGAAAGAAAATCTAGCTAAGAATCATGGTAAAATAATATAAAAAGTCACCTGGCTAAACCGCAATTATAAGTGAAAAAAAATATTTTGTCTGAGTGTAGTGTTTCGGTGGAGTTTGGAATCAAAATTAACTGTTGGGCTAGTTGGCTACACATTGTATAAACATTCAAAAGCGCAAACACCAAGGAAAAGAAGAGGGGACAGGACAGAGCGCTTACTCCAACTGGAAGTTTAATGCATTCCCCGAGGAAGACATAAAAGAAGAATTAGGTATGTGAAGGTAAAAAAGAAGAAGAAGAAAAAAATATTATTGTTATAGTTTATAGATGCATTGACATTTTTTTAAACTAAATCTTACCCCTTGACACTAGCGAAAACATGTAATAAAAATTCAGAAATATAAACAAAATCAGCAGGGCAAAGATAAGGATTGGAAAACACTAAAATGACCCGCGTTAGGGAAAAAGGTCGAGGTATCTCATCTCTTTCTCGGACAGCGCTATTGATGGTGCGCTTATGCAAGCTCCCCCAAGAGACAATATGGTTTTCGCTTCATAGAGTTCTCGGGATCTTTTTCTATGGTAATGCTTGAGGATCTTAGTCTGTTGGAATATGGGTGTGCAGTGGCAGTCACGGACATGTATGGCGAGATGTCCCGATGGTGATGATTTCAGAGAAAGGTGATGCTCTCGAAGTCTCACGTTCACACAGCGCCCAGATTGTCCGACGTAGACTTTTCCACATGTGAATGGAATTTCGTGGACTACGTTGATGTTGCAGTTGACGTACTTGTGCGTGTGCTTGACGGTGCAGTTGTTGTTATTTTCGTTTTGCGAATTAATCTTAGGACACAATTTTTCTAGTTTGTTTGGAGCTGAAAATACCACTGGTACTTCATACTTTGAGCCTATCCGTTTGAAGTTGTGTGATATGTTGTGGAAGTAGGGTATCACTGCCGGTCGCGTTTTCTTGCAATTTCGTTGTCCTCTTTCCTTGGGAGTTGTCAGACATTCTGCTACATCAAACAATAATGAATTGGTGTATCCAGAATCCTGCAGCCTCTGCACTTGTGCTTCGAAACTGCGCTTAGCCGTGTGTTCACAGGACTTGTGAAGGGCCGCTTTGAAGCAACTCTGCACTATTCCTCTTTTGATGATCTTAGAGTGGGCAGAATGAAAAGGTAGGAGTCTTTTCTTGGACCGTGGTGCATAAGTCCAGCAAGTGTGTGATTTTTCAAAGGACAGTTGTAAATCTAAAAATTGAAGCTTGCTATTAGTAGGTAACTCATGTGTGAATTTCAGTCCTTGAGCTTGTGTCATGAAAGTGTTGCTTATGATGTTGAATGTGGCACAATCATATTGGTCAGGTCCGATGGAAAGTAAAACGAGATAGTCATCAACGTATCTAAAGATACGTGTTACAAGGTTTGTGGGAAGGCTCTGGGCTATTGCCCTGTCACAGGTGGAAAGAAAAATGTCGCATAAGATAGGTGCTATACAGGAGCCAATGCAAATCCCTTTCTTGTGGATGTAAGTACTGCCGCTAAGAGTTACAAAGGTAGATGTGAGGTAGAACCTAAGGAGTTCCATGAAAGATTCGGATGGTATTTGTTGGAAATTTGTTTGGAAATTTGATAAACGTATGAAATGGCATTCTGTGATAGTTAGCTGTCATGAAAGCTGAAGATAGGTGATTTAAATAAGCACACAAATTAGAAACTAGTATATGGTGCTCTTCGAAGACAGATGAATACGTGAACATGTATCTTGCTCAGGTTTTGTTTTCTTACTTCCGTTTTATAATTTAAAATAAATGTTTTTAGCACGCGTCATGCGAAGATTTTGACTTCAAGTCTAACCATAAAATGTACCATTACTTGGTTGCAGTATTATCTCATCAACCACATGTTATGGCAATAAAATGTCTCGTCGATGGAATGCTCTAATACGTATTACATTTTCAGAGTACATCTGGAGGTCGCATTTATTGAGAACAAGTGATATTCTTGTGCACTGCTACTTTTCGAGGTCTCATACTCCTTGTTGTCCATATTTTTGCAAAGACACGAGCCCGGGATAGGACTAAAGTGAAGATAAGAAAAAAGGTAGAAACGAAGCAGACGAATGCCCGCATCTGAGAGGCAGATACCAGCATTCCGCTGAAGGTAATTGTGATTAATGAACTCTGGGCTCGGAGCAAAGCTGAGTGCGACACGCAAAGCGTCCGCTGTCTCCGACGAAGTAGCGTCCGATTATCTTTGGAAATCAAAAAAAAGGGGGACGATAACATCGCCACTTTCGAGCGACAGACGTTTTCTGGCACAGCTCTGCTGCGTGAAGGGCATAGACCTTTTCCGGCTTCCATGGACCATATGTTCAGGCAACAGCCTGGCCCCGTGCGAAGAGGGCAATTCGTGGCAGATATCGAGCGCTGACGATTATCTTGAAAACATGCATTCTGAGTCGTCACGGGGGTACGCTTATAGCATCCGGAAGAAGTCTAGAGCCCAGGCTAGGAACAGACGTTGCAAAAGAAGCAAATCTCTAACTGATGTTGTTATACCTTCCTGCTCAGATTGTTCGTTATTTCCTTGTCTTATCAGGGGGTCGAACCGGTCACTCTTCCGGTTCAGTTCGCGTTCGTGTTCAGTGTCTTTGCAATTTGTTCTGGTTCGGTTTCGGTTCAGTGATGAATTCGAAATAATGTTTCGGTTACCGGTTCCAACGTGCGCGAACCGGTTCAAACCGGTCCTTAAAAAGCAGTACACAGCTCCAAGCCGTTAAGAAAAGGTGTTCAACACGGAGCCATCAGCATTAAAAAAGGGGCACGAGAAGCTGTCCTGTGAAAACGAGTAAAGAAAAACGAATATGCACTTAATTTCGTTTTGTGATCTTGACTTGTTATAGCAAACACAAGTCTACGCAAATTAAGTGCCCATAAAGGCGTTCGGAAACAGTGCCAAAGTACAGTACTCACTTCAGAGGTCCGTCAGCCATCACGCACAGTGACACCTTGACGATTGCACGCACCGTACTCGCAAACTACCAACCCCGCGCGCCCGAACGCTTTGCTGGAACGACTGAGTTCAAGAAAACCGAAAACGCTTAAAACTAAGTTAAAACAATTGGAAAAAGAAAACTCGCTCCCTTGCCCCTGGAAAAATACAGTCAAGGGTGGTCTGGAGATGATTAAACAAAGAATGGAAATTGTTGTGTATAGAGGGCGCTGAATTTATGGATTACCAATTGTATATAAGAGCACCACCATCGGCATACAGATCAGTCAGCGTGCTGCTCCTGTCTCGTGTTTGTCATTGTTCTGCGGCCTTCCGGCCACGTTCGTTTGCCCACACCACAGAAATGAAAGAAAACGTGAAACATGCTTGTTTTGAAAAACGCACAAAAATATTCCTTGAAGCTGCATCCAGGGCTCAGAGCTGTTCCAAGGGATTGGCGTCCCACCGGCCGACCGGCGCCACAGGTTCGATCCCGCTCGTATTGGATTCGCCTGTTGGCGCCTCCAGATTTTGCCACCGCGGAACAAACACGCCGACGACCCTTATCTTTTTGCTTTTATTTTAATTTTTACGTTTGATTTTTTTTTTTAAGAATATTGGTTAGCAGCAAGAAAACAAATCACACACACACACACGAATGACACCCACAAATAATATTAGCTTTTTAGCGCCTCGGCAAATAGTCAGGTATACTCTGTTTCACCTTACGACATTCTACGATGAGTCTTCGAACTACCCGCGCCAACCCACAGCTCGCACATTGTCACGTGACTTCGAGCTCCTAGCGTCGCACTGCCCAACCGGAAGAGCACGTGACGCCCTCCGAGCTACGGATTCGCTACGGTCGCTTGTAACGTCCTTTGCTGTCCATGGTAAGGTGAAGCGAAGTATAGAAGCGTACGCGACCACGTTGACTTGCCGACGCCAAGTCGTGCTGAAACATTGACGTGAAATATTTTTGTTCATTTCTTTATTAATATGCTGTCTTCATGTCGCCGCCGTTTGTTTAGTCAAACAACGCCACTGACGCCACCGTCTCGAATATTTCACTGACGTCAGCTCAAAATGTAGTGCACACGACTGTTTTTCAGTGCACCGGCAACCGCGACATGAGATTACGACTCCGTTCGGGTCCGAATTCAATAAAAAATGTTTGATTTCAGTTACTGATTTGTTCCGGTTCTGACAAAAATAATGGTTTTGCTCCGGCTTTCGGGTTCAGTTTCGGTCAGGTTTGTTTCGACACCCGGCTTATATTAAGCTTCTGTGCCTTTAATGGCTGCACTCGTCAAAAGAAAAACGGCCAGATCTAAAAAAATGGGACATATACCTTGCAAATACATTCCAACAAAATCGAAAAAAAAAAAAAACATTCATGAAAGGCAAAAATACTTAGTTGAAATGACGTTTCAAACCGTGTACAGTTCAATCACGTTGAAAAGAATATAGTCGACGTTCCCTCGGTTCATGTAACATTTTTACTGCTCACTTCGCTGTGCCTACGGAGGAGTAAACCGTTACATGTATTTCACCTTAAAATCTTTCTTATCTCTGCCAGAGGACAATAAAGGGCCTCATAACTGTCATGTTCACTTGGCTAATCGAAGAAAATCTGTTAATTTAGGTTCATTAAACAATTTATTAACTTGCAGGTTAAAATGAAAAATTCTGTAAGCTGAGTAAAATTTTAAAGAACGTCGAGAAGATGACGCTGTTTAAAATATCCATTGACAATCTAAACGAGCACAGATATTCATCGCAGGTCTCGACCACAAGTTTTAAGCAAAGCAGGTGGCGCGCTGGTTGTTTCTTCTATCTTATAAACAGCACAACCGACACGATATCACACGCGAAGGCCGCACACACATACAACGAACGCCGCGACGCACTCCAAATTGGCGCTATTTGCTTTGCTACTAGCCTTGGTTGCGTTTGATGGAAGCTACATCATTAACTATGCATCACCCTAGGCGGAGCCGGAGGCACTCCTTCCGTGCCTACTTTTGAAATAAGGCGGAATGGAAGCCAACATTTAGTGATTACTATTTAAACATACTTCCTTTAATATCTGCTCGAGATTGAAAGGAAAACAGCGATTTACAGACATTTATTTTATTAGTTGACTGTATGTGACGGTTATTCAAGGTTCAAATATCCGCTATAAATATATATTCGCAGACATGACAATATGTAGATAAGTACCGCATACTTTTTGCGACATCTGTATCAATCAAAAACAAAACCAGAAATATTAATAACCTTTTATTTGACTTCGAAGGGTTATCCTCCGTGTAAGTAATGAACGATGGCACGGCAATCAATATTTAGCAAGTTTGCACAAAACAAGCACATTTAAAAACATTCAAATCAATTCCGTTTATAAAAAAAAAAAAAAAATTCTGAGACGGACATGCATTTCAACTTACCATCACGCTATCGTCTTTGTCTGTCCCTCTCCACCCCTCCCCGCCCCCCCCCCCCCCCCCCCCCCGCAAATTCGGACATGTATTTAGCATAACAATTATCTGATAGGGGCTTACGCATCTCAAACGTGAAGGCACTACCTGAGCCTGACTTCAAACCTGTCCGAATTTAGACCGTCCGGGGAGGCATCATCACTCTCCCTAATCAATTCTGCCGGCGGGCCCGACGCTCAAAAATCTCGCCAAGTGATGAATCTGGCTGTCATAACCGCGGCCGAAGGGACCGGTAATGTTCCTGGAAGCCCCTATGGAACCTCGAAACTAACAGCTCACCCATCGCGGCGCTCCATGTTCGCTGAGCCTACCCCCCAACCGGCACCCCCTGCAAAAAAAAAAAAAAAAAAAAAAGAGACCACCACCCGCGGCGGCGAAAACGCTCGAAACTAAGTTAGAACAATTGAGAAAGAAGAAAAAAAATTAGAAAACGTGCCTTAGCCCCTGGGAAAATACAGCCGAGGTTCATATATCTCGGCGTTCCAGAGTCGAAAACCACGTGCATCGCCCCGGGACCCTTTTGTTTTGCTTTGTCTTTTTCGTGCGAAGTTCCTTTCAATGAGATAATTGGGCCGAGTCGGTGATCCGTGACCCCTCCGGGATCATCCTCGGAAGGTGTATACGCTAGTCTCTACACGCAGACTTGCCCCGGGTGGACGCGGGGGAACACGGTATGGTGCGCGGTCGTTGCAGGCTCCTTCTTCCCGTACCGCTAGGGGAACTCCTACGAGCGTGTGGCGGCATATCCTCTTCACTGCTGCTGGCATCCACGCTGGAGTAATTGGGGAGAGAGGAGCTGTAATTGCGCACGTCAGGAAGCTGCGTTGCCCGGGTCCTGGGGCGCGAGAACTCGGCGCTTTGAGAAAGAAGTGCGTGCGTTCTGTTACGGAATTTCCGTTTCTCCCCGTGAGAACTTTAGGTCTCTATTTTTGTTTAACCAATCACGGTATATGCATCGCTATTAATTATCATCATCTCACGCATAGTGGCTGCTTTAGGAGTCTTGATTGGGAATGTTGAAGCCTGCACAGCTGCCTCCGCTTATGGTTGCGTGCATTTGATATGTTAATTTTTAAGTAGTGAAAGCTAATATTATTTTTATTTTATTACTAAGGTTCGTTTTTATTATTCGTTGAATTCACTGAAGCATTTGCATTCCTCACCAGTAAGGCTGAATCTATAAAAAAATAATAATTTTTGTATTACCTAAGAAAATAATCGATCTGATGATTCTAAACAAAAAATCTTATAAAAAAAACAGGAATATCATATTGGTTATTTCTTACCTAAGACTCCTACACTTAAAGTGGTATTCATCCTTAGAACATGGGATTGGTTATTTTCTACAAAAAAAAAAAAATAACCAATTTGATGACCTCACTTAGGGTTCGGCTTCTACAGAAAACACTTTTTCGACAGAAGCTAATGCGTTACGCTACCGGTGACCACACTTTTTTTCTTATTTTTATATTTCATAACCATTGAAATAAAAGTGGAACCGTTAGGTCCCGGTGGCTCTGTGGTCATCTCAGCTCCGCGTGGTGTGGCAAAACAAAAGTTTCGTTCCGGGTGGGTTATTTGGAACATTGGTATTATAATATCTGCAAGTATTTGATGCCCTAAATGTTCGTGAAGAGTAGTGACATACGTGTTTACAAGCTTCCGTGAAATTGCTAGGGACGGTGGTAGACTAGAAGGAGAAACTGCCGCCCATATCGAGGGTCACTTGTACTTCAAGTGTCGCATGAACTGCTAGCTGTTTTTGTTCACTTGTAATTTGGACGATTGTTTAGCTCACTCTGGGTAATGTTAGTCAAGTGCAGACTCATTACAAATTTCTTCTGTTGAGCTTCGTTCAAAGATCACACAAGCTTTCGCATAATATTTACTAATATTCCGCTGTATCGAGTGGAGCAATAGCACAACACGATCTCCCATAAATATTCCATTACATTAAAATTAAAGAATAAAACTCCCGCGTCCTTTTTACGCAAGGTATAGGAAATCATCTATTATTCGCCGAGAAAGGCGGTACCCGGAATGAGCGTCTTTGCTGTATGCGCAATTCTGAAACGAAACGACGCATCTGCACTTAATGTTGACCACAGAGAAGGCTGAACGATTAATCGTTTGCTTTCAGAAGCGCTTCAGCTTCAGGAATGAAAATTGAACGGAACAGCCCTCTTACACTTTTTTGCCTTGTCGACTTTGCTGCAGTGCATTTAAAATAAAACAGCGTAGCAGAAATCTTTTTAGAGTAAAAGTCAAGAGATAATTGGGAGACAAATAAGAACTTCTGATAATCTGCATATTTGATCTTAAAAAAAAAAAAAAACTATCCCAAAGTCCGCGCGAGAACTTATGCATGTTTCCCTTTGCACCCACAACCACTACCGCGTGAGGATATATAGCAAGAGAGAGAGAGAGAGACAAATGGAGTGATGCGAATCCTCCGCCGCTCGTTTGTATATCCTCCGTCGCATCCAAAGTCGCCTCCGTCACCTATCCCAGTTTACTCTCTACAGACCGTTTCCGGTATTCGTCTCGGCATTGCGGAAAACGCTGCAAGCTTTACGAAGTGGCAATGCCTTTACACTGCAGCACTTGCTCGTGCGAGCCGATATTTGATCGCATCTCGATTTTGGGAAGAGGGGCCGATAAGACAGCACGCGAGCTGCTCGAAGCATTTGAGATAGGAAAGGAAGGTGACCAATGCGTCAGCCAAACATCGATTTTTTTACTTAAGAGAGAGGTAGCTTTTTTGAGCACGTTTTGATGGGGTGATGATTTGGTGGTTTGTTTGTTTTCCTCGTTAGTTTCTTTTTCAATAAACGTTCAGTTGAAGTCCAGCGCTTGTCCTGTCAATTTCTCTTCCTTGTGTCTTCGTTGTTTGCGCGCTGATTCCATTTTGTAAGCTTTACAAGAGGCCTATGCAGAAAGCAAGTTCGTCTGCTTCTTTTGCAAGGGTTGTGTTGACGTCAGAACGCCGAGCTGTGATTAGCTCTGATTAAAGCACAGTGTGTAGATTTGAAGGCCCTGAGGTCTACACACTCTCCTTCAATCAAAGCCAATCAAAGCCTTGAAGTTTACCCACTGTCTTTCAACCAGAGTCAATGAGAGCTAGGCTCTCTGACGTCAACACATCCCCTGCAAAAGAAGCCTACGGCCTTGCGGTCCGCATTGAATTTATGTCGGTGGTAGACCGGCATAAATGCAGTTCTCATTAAACTTAATTTTTTTTCTTTAAAACATACGTTTTCACTTGCTGACAATAGTGGTTTGTCTTTTTGGTAATGCGTAAGTAAGAATACATAATGCAAAATATAGTGCTAGAAAATGGTAAGTAAACCATATGTGCCGATTCCCATCATGACCTGAATGCAGTACAAAGAAATTATGTATAAATTCAAGAATATATGCGTTTCTGCTTTTGTTATTGGCGTCTCATTGTATTTGTTTGAGCGGCATAAATTAATTGCAGTAATTAATTCAAAAGCACATGTAACTCTACCGAATACTTCGATGTCTGACATGACTAGGTTTGGCACGACCAAGCTCGGTTGGATGCAATGACGTTGTGTTACGTTTGCCTCGGTGTCCTTCGGATAGGTTAGGCTAGGTTAGTTCGAACAAAATACGAAGGTGAGAGTTTCTTGCTGGAATCAATGAAAAAGAGATAACCTGGAGACCTCCGAGTGGTGGCCAAAGTTCAGTGTCATAGCGAAATTATGGTGCCTCTAGAGTATCTCCGACTAGCGCGTCGAGAGTCCCAACCCGTTCCTCCATCACAAGTTGGCCCGAAGTGCCAAGAAGCAATGCTATACTGAAGCCGGCGTGTCCCATTGTCGGATATCGCGATCCCGGTGGTTGGTGCTAGAAGTCCTGGCAAAATGTATGAACGGACGGTTGTGCCGCTTTGTCACGGAATACGAACTCCTTGCTGTTGCTGTCCAACTTGCTGTCCAACTTGCTGTTAAACTGGACAACGACCTGCAGCAGAACGGGCATCTGCCGCATGCACCACCGCGGGTCTGACCTCGCCAGGATGGCGGCTGAAGACAATATGACAATTCAATGTCTTCATGCGCAAATCGAGGAACCACTTTTTTAACGCGGTAAACACACCAGTCGGAGACAAGGTATGGACAGCACAGCAAAACGCTCTGGGGGCTCCAGGAGACATTTTCAAATGCGTTAGAATTTATAGCCCTGGTGCATGCAGCCGTCTTTTGTTGGGGCGGTCGTGGTTTAGACGGTCATGGTTTGGACTGAACTAGACTGTTCAGGACTGGAACTGTACTGCACGGTACTGGTTTCGTGAGGCTGATGCGCGGTTCCCGTCGTGCTCTTGCGCTCTGTTTGTTCGCTCATTACGTGCACTTTCCCTCTTACAAGAGGGTAAAAATCTAGGGGCACGCTTCCGATGACGCGCCGCGGGGGTAGGAGAGGAGGGGATCGAGGTGGCCGTGGCAGTGGCACTACAGACGCAACAACGCAAAATCAAGGCACAGCCACGACGCCGTATGAGCGAAACCGCCGACACCCAGGAGGAAAGATTGGCTCTTCGAAGACAATAACATGCGTACTGTAGACGGCGATCGAGGGAAGCTGTGGTTGCTGCATCCCAAGCCGCCGACATCCGGGAGAACAGACTGGCTCTCCGAACTCAAACCTATGTGGACAGTTACGAAGTTGAAATTCCCATCCTTCTCCGAGTCGGAACCCCTGCGCTAAATCCTCACGCATTTTGCAGAGAATCAGCGTAACGACAGCAGCGATTCAGGCTTTTTTTTATTTTTAGGATAGGCTATGTCAGAGTAGCTCTAAGCGTGGCTGTTTAATTCATAAATATTATTTCGACTCTTATCGCTGTTTACTGCAATATTTGTTATTGTCTGCAACAAAAGGCGTGCGTCTAACCATATGTAGTATATATTCTGCGAACAAGTAATTTCGAAATAGAGCACGTAGAGTGCACCAGCGCAAGACGGTGCAGGGTTCGTCCTCAATATTTGGACAGGTTATCAAGGAAAGGCACATTTTACATTTAAAGAGTACTTGACGTCAGAACATTCCATTCTCCTCTTAGAGCACCGTGTGTATTTCTAACTATAAACCTGAATCCCGGAGCAACAAGAAACAAATTGTAGATTGGAACAAAAGTAAGATAGTTTGTACTGTTTTTCTAATTTCCTTACTTGATAGCTGAACCACAATATGCGACCCACCTAACAAAGAACCTGACTTTGAGAGTCCCTTTACCTGTGCTAAAACTAGCTGTCCTCTTTAACAGTAGTTGGCGTCTTCGTAACATCCTAACATTTCTCATAAATCTTCTAGCATGGTTATTGTCGGATGACAACAGCTGTGAAATATCTCTAACTTTTTTCTTTCCAGAAACCAAAGCAGTTTTTACTTCTTTCCAGAAGGAAAAACTCTTATATGTATAAAAATGTCCTTGTCCAATAAACGCATATGATCAACTAAGATATCATAAGAGTATAAGTCTAGAACCATATAAGAACGTATAATAACAACATACAATTATATAAGAAGTTATACGACTCTTCTTATAATATTTTTTAACTTCCTATATAATCGTATATTCTTCTTATATGCTATTTTACGGTTCCTGTATGCTCTTATAGGATCCTATTGATCACATATGTTTATTGGACGAAGACATTTCTGATACATATCAAAATTTTTTACTAAAATGGTGTATTTTTTTTTTAAATTCACGTAATTTAACGCTTTTACCGAAATAAAAGGAATGGTAATCAAATATTTCGTGGAGTTGCGTGCACAAGGCCGCTCAGTACGCCAAGGAAACACTGGATCAGTAAAACCATATGCAGCGCAGCCCGCACGTCCATCCAGGGCCAATAACCATCGGGTAACGTATCTCTATCTAGTGCAATTTTTCTCGTGGGGTAAGACAATTTTCAAATCATCCATGCTCACGCGATTACGTGCGTGCCATGTTCGACTGTAGACACTGCAGTACGGTGCGCAGGCAAGCTATGCTTATCTTTACCTTCGCTTGAAGATTATGAACAAAATGTCAAAGCCTTACATATCTTCGTACGCCCCGTGCAGTAGAGGGCCTGGAAAAATTAATTTTTAAAACTTTCCTTTCCAGTGAACGTCTTAACCTTTTATAATACAAGCCCGATTCTGGCGGCAATATACATATATTATAACCATATCAAGGAATTCCAAAATCCTGAAAGAGCGGTAAAGGTTTTGTTGTATACAACTAAAGTCATTAAAGTGCAGTGTTAAAGTTTACAAGAATAATTAAAAGATGTGTTTGTTGTCTTTTGAACGGCGATGAACATGCAGTGTCTGGAGACATTTGAAACGTGACTCGGTTGCAATGCACGATGGAAAAAGAAAAATCGTGAGTATAAGATAATAGGACGAAAACCAGAAAAATGCCGTTTAGGCGATAGTATCTACGAGAAACGAGAAGCACGGTGACACCATCGGCGATGAAATCGGACAACTTCTGCCGGCGGGCATGCACGTAATCAGTCTGTTCAATCAAAGTTCGAGTGTCCGCGTGTCTAGCTTACACCCGCGAATCGCCAAGTTCGCCGCCTAAATATAGTAGCGTCACTGAATCCAGATCGCCCGCAAGGAAGCTCAAACACCACCGTTCAAAAAACGCACGCACACGAGCACAAACACATTAACAAATAGGAAAACAAATAACTAAAACAAGTTCGCCAAAGACTGCACTCTCCGAAAGAGGCGCCTTGGCCATGCCCAATCTCGCGACGTAGCAGCATCGTTAACGAGGTGACGGGGACCGAACCCGTTTAGAAATTTAACCGGGGGCCCCAAAGTGGCCCGGCCGCTCGAACTTCAGCGGCAGCTTCTTCCCCGAAAGCTGGACGCAGCGGCGGCGCTTGCGAGTCTCGGAGCACTTCGTGCCTCGCTGCCGCCGATAACCGCGAAGGGTGCCATAAATGCGTGACTCGATGGGCGGCCGATGAATAAATACGAAACAAAAACTCCCAATATGTCCAATTACTCTAGTCTCGGGGTATCATGTGTTCGCACGGGAGATACCATCGGCCGTCTTCCCGCGCTCCATGCAGCGGCTACTGCGCATGCCGTGGCCACAGAAGGGCCAGGCAGGCCGCGCAGGCGGCTCGGACCATACGCCGTAAAAACCGGTTCGCACGAAGACCACCTGTACACTACCGAGACTCTTCTGGCGCGGGGTTCGCTTCTTTTCTAATTAGACCGTTGTTTACGACGGCCGAGCGATATTCCTTCGACTCGCGGCTGTAAACGAGCCCGGCCGGTCACGGGGCTATTAGGAGTCTGGACGCGTTACGACGGTTCCGCGAAACAAAAGGCGCGTGTGTGTGTGTTCCGAGATCCTGAGTACTGAGGGGTGCGGCAAACGCCACACCTATGGCTGGAATAGTTTGAGCAGCTCACGCAGAGCACCGGCTCTCGGGGTGCCGCTGTGTTTGTATTGGGGAGGATGTACCTTTAATCGACAGGAGAAACGGCGCACACTTGATGTCGTGACAGTTTGTGTCGCACGCTTTCTTTTTAAGATAGAATCAGGGAAACCACAGCGAGCGTTTGTTTTCTCGTATAGGCGCTATACTCCATTTCACTTGACGTCCGATCGCAGCCGACAACGCGACTGAATGGAGCCAACCAAGAAGCACGAGGCGTTCATCGTCGAGACGCTCATCGCCTTTGTGGTCTTGCCATCAGCGGCAAAACCAATCACAACCAGAAAAAAAATACGCGAGATCGCGGCAAATTTCCTTCGCGTGGTTCGTTTTGTCGACGATAGCATACAGGGAAATGTGATGAGCGCCGTGAGGAAACACTTTTTCGCGCTGCCTGATCGATTACATCGAACCTTAGCATTGGCTGCTGCCAGACGTCCAGGGAAACAAAATAAAGAGGAAGTTTTATACCAGGGGCACGAAGATAATCCCCAAAAATCCTCTGCACATAAACAAAAAAAAATTCACCGAAAAAATTAAAAAAAAAATTACGTTTTGGAAAGGCGTGTCTACGCCCTCAAGTTGTTCAGCTCAAACATCACACATATAATGTATTAACGACTCATTGACCAGAAAGAAAGCCGTTCTGCTGGATATTCAACACCAGCCAAGAGAGACAAAGACGAACACAATTGAAGGATTGGACACGACTGCCGCGTCCTCGATCGGTCGACGCTCGTGTCCAATCATCGAGGACAGACGCAGCATTCGTGTCCAATCCGAGAATCGCGCTCGTCTCTTTTGGCTGACGTTGAATATTCGGCAGCACGACACTCTTATTAATGAGGTGCTGGCTGCGTACACTCGCGGAAGATACAAAAAAATGAATAATTTGTTTCGATAATTCACGCATAATTTCATTCGGAAGACAGCAAGTACTCTTACATAATTAATTGATTCGCAAAGGAAGAGGATGTCTTTGTTTGCACGAAGAGAACTACGAGGAAGGTGCCTAAAATAATGAATTAATATTTCTGAAACATGTTACTGATCGGCATTGACGGAAATGGGTCCAAAAGTGGTATGTGTTCGTTGGTGAGTTAATTGCCTAAAATTGACATTTTATTTCTTATTTAATCGTATCAGCTGGTAGATTTCAATCAGAGATTTACAGCTCGTCACTAGGACAAGCTAAATCATTTGTTAAAATAAAAAAAACCTCTACTGTGCATCGTGCTATTCAATGTCAACATTAAGCTGCGAAGAGATTGAGACAACGAAAAGCTCACTGAGAAAAAAGGAATGTTGGCCTTGAAATTACGTCATTGGACAATGCAGGAGCCGACGGGAGTAACTGCGGCCCGAAATGAAATATGCGCCATATCTCTGCGTGAGCTGTTTAAAGAAAACCTGCGTCACACGCCAACATTCTCTCCAATGCGAAACTTTTCGCTAGCAGTAATAGAGTGCAGGCGAGCTGGTAATTAATCGTCATCTTGTAGACCCTGAGATGGGGAACAATAAAAAAGAAAAACAGACGAACATCTCAGGGTCTACAAGATATCGACTTTTCGTTATTTTTTATTTTTAATCCTGGTACGATTGCCTAATACAGAATCCAGCAGCGTGGAGGATAATTGGTATTTCTAGGCCCTGAAACATCTTTTGGTCGATATTTGAACGACGCTGTTTAGATCTATGGTTAGAGTATGCCAGCTACAGCAACATTAAAGCTTTTAATTAGACATTATGAGAGAATAATTTGGCGCTGATCAGATTACTCTAGTGTCCTAACCTATGATGCGGTCGATAATGTTGTTTCAAATGGATCATTTCTTTATTTGAAATGCAAATTCGGCTGAAATATTATATTCCGCTGGGACCTTTATCGAAACTCCAGCTTATGTCCCAGTTTTTGTTCAACTAAATGAAAACTCGGGTTGGCTAAATCGTTTCTTATGCTTTATTAAGTCTCTGGGACACTTTCACTACCTTTAAACTTAACTGTTGTAGCACGCCTACGCGTGCAAGCCGTTTCTTACCCGCGGTGCCTGTTTCTTCTATCCAGCAGGTACCCAAGCGGCTTTTTTAACTTGTAAAATATGCGATTAATAATTTTGGGCATTCGTATTCAAGTGGACGTTCGACTTTTTTGGCAACTATCCGGCACTATCCAAATCTTGTTCAATTAGAGTTCCAATTTTGTTAATTGCACATCTCTGTTCAAATATATATATATATATATATATATATATATATATATAAAGGTAGAAGCCACCGAGGGCCAATCAAACTTGGAAGGTTTAATTCAACATGTATAAGTTATACAGAAACCGCGACGTTTCGAGGGGGGAGCCTTCTTCCTCAAGCGGGACTTTACTTTTCAAGTCCCGCTTGAGGAAAATGGGTCCCCCTTCGAAACGTCGCGGTTTCTGTATAACGTATACATGTTGAATAAACCTTCCAAGTTTGTTTGACCTTCGGTGGCTTCTACTTTTATAAAATTACGCCTACAGCCTACTCAGCCCTATATATACATATATTGAAGGTAGAATCAACTTTAGCGAGGGTTGTATGGTGTAAACATGAGACGAAAGGCAAGACGGGAAGTAAAAAATAAAAGCATAACCACGGAGAGTACAATAGGTAGTGTCACGACCACTGCAAGGCTCACTCGAGGGTGGCTCGTCTAACCAATCATGTCACAAATGACGCTCTCGTTGAAAGTCACGGTATGACTCTCGGTACATAAACTATTGCACGGAGGTTACCATAAATGTATTCTCCGTATTACAATTTTTTCAACTAGGAGCGAAGTCTTCCGCAAATTTAATATTGCCTTTCAAATTGAGCTGCGAAAGCACCTAAATATGAACTCTAACTTGAAGCTGTACTAAGACGTTTGAGTGATATTGAACCTTCAAAATCATGCAAGACAATGACCGAAACCTGTGCCATTCTGCATAACTAAAGCTTAAATGCCCAAGAAATAATTGATGGCGAAGACATGCATTGACTTGAGCAGAAGTAGGCATACAGAGTAAAGTCGATGAATGACACCCGGACGAATATAGTGTGATGTTGGAACCATCGCAGATTAAGCAACCAATATATGAACTGCAATATAAGGTATTTGTGTTTTAAAACTCGTCGTAATTGAAGCGACTTGAAGTTTGGTGATCTATGCTCATTGAAAAGCAAGATGACTGAATGGTTTTCCAAAGAAAAGTACACATATTTTTTTAGCTCTACTTGTAACTCTTTTTGGCCGTATTGGAGAACCGTGTAAATCATACAGGGGGGGGGGGGGGGGGCGGAGGAAAATGATTTTGGGTTATTAAATAGTATTTTGTTGTATTGATAAAAATATCGTCGATGTCGGTATACAAAATAAGTTAATGATTCAACTTTTTTATCGCATAACTCTCGCAACAACTCAAATGCACCACGGAATACCATTACCATTGTTTTGCGGCCTTAGTTAGAACTTCTCCTAAAAAGCTAGAACCTCAGGAGAAGAAGGTAGATCATGATTTGACTCCAGCATGCACATTCCTAAATCAGACATATTAGAAACGCTCTTGCTTGAAGCTGTTACGGCAGCCACATAGTAAGAGAAATAATAATTTTAATATCTTCGCCGTTAAAATTTATTGCTGCAAGTGATAAATAACCCTCGCCTTAAAATAAACATTTACACCTTGAGTTGCGCGAATTTACCCAAGCCAAAGGTTCAACGTAAAAAAAGTAGAACGAATGCATGCAGTGTATCGCAGCATTGGGTTTAAAAGAATTGCAATAAAAGACCATTGAAAGGGAACCTCGACTTAGATGCCTTTAATTTTTCCTGCGAAAAGAACGATCTATTCAAAGTAATGAAGTGTGCCACTGTGAAAGGATAAAACACACATTGTTTCAAGTACCTGATGATGTGAAGAAAACGCTAGTTAAACACTCAATTAAAAGCAATTCCTGAGGGAACGATCCCGGCCTTGTCCTGCTTGTCCAAGACAGCAGGCAGGCTAATTACAGCCGTAGTTCCAACGTTAAATTGTGAACAGCTTGTTTCAGTCGACTCCGCTCCCCGTAATAAACGGATATCTGGAAGTGACCTCGCGTTCCGTGAAATAATAGTAGTGGCCGGAGAAGAAAAATATCTTCGTGGGAGAAACTTAGCTGACGCTGCTCATATCAAGGATTCACGAGGCTAAACAAATGCAAAGGTCAAAAGCCCGATATGCGAAATAAGCATGCTAACAACTTTAATATCTCATGTTTGCATGGGATCAACTCTATCTTATTGAGTCCTAACCATCAAGTCGTCTTCTTAATAGGCCCCTGCTCTTCATATCCACGGGAATTATTTTTGTTGGCGATGGACTGACCGGTTCGTAAACACTATTAGACTTCTGTCATCACCGGAACTGCTATTCATAGTTCCCTGCTTTATGCCTGCTTAACTATGAAAATAATTCCTTTGCGCTCTCATTTATATCGTGTCTAGTCTGTCATAAAAAACATATAATTTTTATTACTATTGTGCCCTTTGTGAATATGCCAAAGTTCCTATGCATTTTGATTCAAGTCTGGTACGTGTCCTTGGGATCACAATTGTTTTATGTCATAAATTGTAGATATTAAACTTAAAAATAATATATATGTATTTGTTCACTTTCTATTTATTTTTACATTTGAGTTCTAGTTTATATTTTTGTATTTAAAGGCTTCAGGCTCATTTATTTAGTATTTCCTCGTTTGTGTTCAGTTATCCAATTTCTTGTTCTCGGGACTGCAACAGGTGCCCAATCCGGCTGCCTAGCCAAAATGCTTAGAGATCCCTGAGCTAGAATACCAATAACATACGAAACTTTAAGATAGCAGTGTTGGATTCAACTCAAATATGTGTTGCTTACTTCTTACACTGCCAGGTTGAAATTTTGAAAGTGTCGTTCTGCGATAAAACAAAAATAATAAGCGCCTGCGCTTTTCAGCGGCACGATGGTATCATACCAAAAGAAATCCCTGGGTAAAAAAAAAAATTTCATTCATGCCTCCAGAAAAAACTATCTGCGTCAAGTTTCTTTTTTTTTATAAATATTAAACGTTTGCCAGTGTTCATGTATTCATAATTCGCTGTCCTGCGACTAAAGTTTTACACTGATGTTTTTGTTAAACATTGTTTTACTGGTGGCTTTGAGACCAACTTACACAAGAACGCAACTGTGAAGAGGTATCTCGAGAAAAACCCCGGTGTGCATTGTCTCGTTTTTTGTTTTCGTTGGCGAGTTTATGTTAGCAATGTTCTCCTAACAGCCCTAGACGTTGTCCAGCCTGAAGGGAATCTGGAAATGGTTCGACGGCTGTATAAAATAATTGTTTTTCTTTTACCTCTTCTATTTCCTGATTAACGTATCAGAATACTAAGCGCAAAAGTATATGTTGGAAATTAAGGGAAAAACTGGTCAAGCCCAAGTAAGACAGTCAGATTTGAGGGCCTGCGTTCGCGCACAGAAGCCACGGCACTCGTTCTATATTTTACTAATGTGGTTAGTTGGAGCTTGGAAAGGTATTGAGGATGCCAGTTTTTGCGTAGGCTCAGTAGTTCATCAACGTAGACGCCGCCCGAAATGTACATTCGAAAAATGAAATCACAGAAAAGAAAATTCAGCTTCACCACCTAAGAAATTATGACTCACAACAATGCAGGCGTTTTGTTGCAGTTTTTCTTCCTTTTTTTCCGATTCCTTTGCCGCTGCTTTTAATACGTGTCGCGGTGCCGATTCTTTTTTTTTTTTTTTTAGAAGCGTTTATTTTTTGCGTTGGTAGCAGCGGCCCGGTGGACGGCCGTCATTGGAGAGACTGCGGCCATCAGCGGGCCGTCCGGAACGCCTGCGCAGGCCGCATTTAGCGCGCGGGTAGGAGTTTGGAGACCGGTGGTCTAGCCTCTAGGTGTCCTTCCAAAGCCTGTTCTCTTATTTGGTATTTATAATCTATACATTTCTCGTAAAATCCCGAAAGGTGCCCCCCCCCCCCCCCCCCTTCCGCCGAACTTCCCCGAAAGGTAACTCCCCCTATTTTTAACTTGATTTGATATTTTCTTTAAAACACTGAAAGATAGCCCACTAAGTAATCTTAGCTTTCGAATAGATGATGACCTCGGCGTAAATGCCTTTAGTTAGCTATTGCGAGATATACGCGAACATCGCTGACTGGAAAGTGCAGTCATCTCTGCTTCATATTCCCTTGCCGCTATAACAAGCTTGGCAGAGACATATGATCCCAAACCAGTATTTTATTTTTCATCTTTTCTCTCTTGCAAGCCGGAAGTTAGCACACTCCTTATTTTCGCCATATTTTCTCTCTATTTTAATTGGGCTATTTCTATGGATTTTACGGTAGTTTCAGAAAGCGCGGAGGAATTACAGCAGGAGGGTGGCTAAAGATATCCCGAATATTACACATCATCAGCGCACAACATCAGAAAACCCCAAAATTATAATCAAGGGAGCAAATCAACTTGCACACATATCAGCATATGAAAAAAAATATAAACATAAAAATCACAACTAGCATACATCATAGACACGCAACAGCCAAGAAAGCAAGTTCAAAACGCATTGATTATTCTAAAAAAATGAATCACTATGGGATGATACGATATCGGCAGGCAGGTCCTTCCACACAGATATAATTACATCTGAGTGAAATGATATGTATATATATTGTGAGGGTGTCTAGGTCAGTACTAAAATATTACAAGCAGCGGCGGTTTCTCCGTTGGAGTCTGTTTGTCGAAAAAATGTATCTCGCGCTCTGAGATCGAGAAATGCGCGGGGCACCGCATGCCACGTTTACGATGGCGTTTCTCTGCCATAGATGCACCCCAGGAAGAAAAGGCCATCCTGGCCGTCGGCGGTCAGGGGGGGGGGGGGGGGGGGGGGGCTTGTACTTCGGGCGAAGGGCTTGAGGCGGCGGATGTGTGCTGTGTGTGTGGGCCACGACTTCGGCGATCATGTGAAGGATCGTGGGTTCAATGATGTAGTTCATCGGAGATGTCTGCGATGAATCCTGTATGGCCCCTTGTATTTCGGTCAAAACTTTTCGCACAGGAAATTTGACGAATTGGGGTCGATATGAGGACAAGGTCATTTGGCGAGAAGCGGATGTCTTTTTGGTAAGCATCGTAACGAAGTTTGGAAGCCCGTTGGTGTTTCATGGTGCGTGCACGGGCGAGTTGTCGAGAGGTTCCCATGCGGGGGGCGAGCTGATCCAGGTGAACGTTCTGATCATACTCATTAGAACAGGGAAAATGGGTGTCCAAGGTGGAAGATGGTTCTCTGCCGTACAGGAGATGAAATGGGAAGAATCCCGTGGTAGACCGAATTGCTGTATTATAGGCGAATGTGACGAAGGGCAGGATTTCATCCCAATCTAAGGACTCAGAGTTGATGTACATGGCAATCGTGTCCGAGAGCGTGTGGTTGAAGCGTTCAGTAATCCCATTTGTTTGGGGGTGGTACGAGGAGGTCATGCGATGATTGGCATCCATACCGAAAAAAACAGTATGCACTGGATTATGAAACAGAAAAATCTATCAGGGTTTCAACCAAAAAATCCAGTTAGATTTTCCTGTTCCATAATCCAGTTTACTCTGTTTTTTTTTTTTTTTTTTTTTTCTTTTGGTAGGAACTGCAGGCGTGGAGTAATGCCTTTAGAGTTAGTGCTAAACAGCAGCGTCCGCGGTCACTAATGAGGACTCGTGGCGCTCCGTGATGCAGAGCAACGTTGTAGAGGAGAAAGGGTGCAATTGCTTCAGTGGTCGCATGTAGGTGGGACCGTTTCCACGTAGCGGGTGGCGTGGTCGATGGCAACAGTGATCCGTTGATTTCCAGCGGTGGACGCCGGAACAGGGCCTAGGAGGTCGATGCCGATCCCTTCGAAGGGTTTTTGTAGTGGGTTGAAGTAGGGTTGAAGTAGGCCGGTTGGTAGGGATGACGGAGGTTTGCGGATTGACATTGTGGACAGAACCGAATGTATTTGCAAACGGTGGGATACATGCCGGGCCCAAAAAAGCAGTGACGAAGTTTGGCCACTAGGTCTTGAAGACACCTAGGTAGCCTACATTTGGATCGTCGTGCGAAGACCGCAGGAGTTAGGAATATAAATTGGGTGGAACCATGGAGAAGCCAGTGACGGCCTTCGGGCATGTAATTGTGCCAGTAGAGATGGTCGTTATTGATGGTGAAGTGATGTGCTCTTTGGAGAAACCGACGGTTAGTAGAAGGTTGTTTCCCTTCAAAGTGGTCGAGAATTCGTGGTATCTAGAGGTCCGAGTGTTGAGCGGAGAGCACTGTGTCGTTTTGGAAGGGTGGCAAGAATAAAACATATGATGTAGTGTCTGAAGACTGACCTCTGGGTGTTGTCTTTGCTGGTGCTGGGCAACGCCAGAGTGCGTCGGCATCTTTGTGCTTGCGTGAGGACTTATGCGTAAAAGTAAAATCGTATTCCTGAAGTCGCAGGATCCAACGTCCGAGGCGGCCAGATATGTCTTTGACAGTCGCAAGTCAGCATAGTGCGTGATACCCTGTCCGAATCTTAAAGTGACGGCCCTAAAGATATGGGCGACATTCGAGTATGGCCCAAACAACGGTGAGACATTCTCGCTCGGTCGTAGAATAATTTGGTTCGTGTTAAGGTACGACTAGCGTATGCAATGACTTGATCCGGGGGATGTTGAGGTGTGTCGTTCTAGCAAGACTGCTCCTAAACCGCGACCGCTGGCGTCAGTGTGTATGAACATAGGAGCCGCAGGATCGAAATGACACAAGACAGGGGTGTTGTGAGCGCCTTTCGCAGAGAAGCAACAGCGGCCCCACAGTCTTGTGTCCATACGAATAGGACATCAGTTTAATGTAGTTGATGTAAGGGCACAGGTGATTGCAGCAAATCCTTGAACGAAGCGACCGAAGTACAATCAAAGACCGAGAAAGCTTGTCAACTGTTTTATATCCTTCGGAAAAAGCAATTCGAGGCCCGCGTGGAGTTTTTTGGGACCTGGTGTTACTCCAACTTGAGTTAGAGCATGCCCTAGAACCTTGACTTTCCGGGCGGCTTAGTGGCACTTTTGTCTGTTTAATTAGATGCCTGCACTGCTGACACATGAAGAAACTTGAGAAATACGAGCGAGGGGATCACGAAATGTTGCGGAAAAAAGTATGATGTGATCTAGATAACATAAGCAAGTGGTCCATTTCATACCATGCAGCACTGTATTAGTTATACGGTCAAATGTAGCTGGGGCATTTAAGAGTCCAAAGGGCATCACGAGAAATTCATAAAGGTCGTCGGGTGCTGTAAATGCTGTTTTCTGTTTTTTTGTCTTGCTCCGCCATTCGAATAGGTCAATAGCCTGAGCGCAAGCCTTGCGAGGAAAAGTACGAGGAACCTTGTAGACTGTCCAGGGCATCGTCAATGAGGGGAAGGGGATGCAAGTCCTTGCGCGTAATTTTAATTAGACGGCGGTAGTCGACGAAGAAGCGAAATGATCCATCTTTTTTTCTTAAGGACCACGACCGGTGATAATCATAGACCGCACGAATGGCGAACTATACCTTTTCTTACCTGTCGTCAACATGTTTTTGTGTTTTTGGATGACTTTATGCTCACTAGATGACACACGGTATGGACGCTGTCTCACAATTTCGGAAGTTTCTGTCTCAATTCGATATTCAACTAGATTCGCTTTCCCCATGCGTGAAGACCACGAATTGAAAGTGGATTGGAATTTATTTAGGATATCGAAGAGCTGCTGTTTTTCAGGTGCCGGCAACGCATTGTATATGGTGTTCCACGTCGTCGGCGGAAAAGAAGGTAGTAGGTGATAGGGGTGACATTGGCAAATGGTCTTCAATAACAGTAGCTATATGTGCACCGTGAATCGGTTTGACGAGAGCGAGAGAAAATCCAGTGGGAAGAACGGCGGTGTGGTCTGTTGTATTGGTAACTGCTATTGTCGCATGCCCGTCGTGCAACGGGACAATGCCGTAGGAAAATATTACATCTTTACGTAATATTGCCTCGTATCGAGGTTCGGGAAAGACCTGACCTGAAACCGGTGAAGATAATACAGCATCAAATACCAAGGTTGTATGCGGCGATGGTGTGATGTCATTGGTGGGGCATAATTTGGCGACTTTTTCTGAATCATACAGGAAAGGGTAGTTGTCTTTAGGTGTGAATAGTTCGAATGCAGAGCAATCACAAATAGCTTTCGACTGTAAATAATCGCAACTTAAAAATACATCGTAAGCAGATTTTTGAGGGTCATTAAATTCGATCATGTAGCGGTGATCTTGATGACTAGTTCGGCTGTACATAGAGGAGAGGCTGGGATTGGGTCAGCTCCGGCGCTTCCAAGCAAGTTGTGCCGCAAGGGTGTTTTAACCTCTCGCAATGCCTTGCACACGTCGGAACGCATCACCGGTGTCCATAAGTGCGTTGAAAGGATAATGATCGATGGTAATTTAAATGAGATTTGTAGGAAGCCAAGGGGGGTTTGTGATCAGTTGTGAAGTGGCAGCTTTACCTCCAGAAACTGCAGGTATCGTTTTCCTACGGAAGAGACAATCGGTGAGGCCCAGGAATCATGGGTGAAACTGACCGAGGACGACGGTGCGGAGACGGTGAACGGGGACTGGCGGAACGTGGCGAGTAGTCCGGAGGTGAAAAGTCATCACTATTATTTCTGTTCGAATATTAACGTTTCGGGAACGTGTTTGAGGACTGTGATAGTTGCAGGGTTTACCGTAGCTCCCTACGGTGTGCCAGTTTGCATTTTCGTAGGCTCGACGACGTCGACAAAAGCGCGCCAAATATCCAGAAATTCCGCAGTAATAGCACACAGGGCGGTTACCTGGTGGTCGGTCTGATGTGTAAGATGGTGGGCGTTGGTAAGTGGTAGACGTAAAAGCTGTCAATCTGCAGATAATGGCTGCGTTGGAATGGGCACGGCTGGTGGCTGGCGACGTACCATTTCCACGTATGCAGCCGGTTGCGGGGATGGCGAGAGGGGTGCTGTCAATGACTGGGGAGCAACCTGATTGAGCTCATCTCTTATGATGGAGCAGGAATTGGCGGTCGGAGAGTTGTTAACAGATCGTAGCGAGGCTTTAAAGTAGCTGGCGAGCTTCTCGCGGACGATGCTGCTGATCATTTCGTGGAGCTAATATCCGTGGGGTAAAAAGCTCAGGGCTGAAGTAGATGGCAATGAAGTTTCGGTGGCGGTACATTAGCGTTCACGGTCACAACACTTTGTCGACTAGCTGCCTCTAAGGACTGGCACAAAGTTCGGATGCTATTCACCTCCGCAGGAGCTTGTAACACGAAGAGGTGGGCTGCCCCTTCTGCAGTTCTTTTCAAAACATGTCGCACACGATCGGCTTCAGGTATGTCGACGCTGACTTTTCTGAAAAGGGTGAGGATATCTTCATGTATGAAGTGCATCCTTCTGTTTATGATTGCGTGCGCACATTCAGGCGCCCACGCGTTGCGGCCTGACGGCCTTCAGGGCGTTAGAAGCCTTCTTGAACTCGCAAGCTAAACTTTTGCCAGGATGTCATTTCAGCTTCGTGGTTGAGGAACCATGTTTTGGCAACGTCGCTGAGGTAAAAGACAACGTTTGCCTATTCGGTTGGGTCATCCCATTCGACGTGGAGGCTTGCCCGGGTGTAGAAAAACATCCATTCCTCGACGTCTTCATCGTTAACGTCTGAGAAGACACGGGGGTCTCGTTGCCGGGATGAAACGTAAGAGGGGAGGGCGAGGTGGAATCGCCGTCGGACCAGTAGAAGTAGATCCAATATGTGTCATCGCTCCAAGGATCGACGTTACCGCGGACGGTAGTGCCGTGAGGGTTCTAGGGGGAGAGGTGGGCAGGGTCGTCACCAGTGATGGCGACGTAGTCGTCGAGGCCTGACCTGTCCTCGATATACCGCTGGGGGCTGCTAGAATACGACTCCAGAGCTCCAGGTCGATGCGGTGGGAGAGCATTTTGCCAATGTTGATGGACGAGAAAGAGCTCGGCGGACCTCCACCAAAGTGTGAGGGTGTCTAGGTCAGTACTCATAGAGTACAAGCAGCGGCGGTTGCTCCGTCATATATATATATATATATGACGATAATTTTTTAAATATATTTTTTCGGGACCTTATTACTTGTGGTGGTGGACGACAGGAACTGTGCGGTACTTAAACGTTAGTTCGCTAATTGAAATAAATAATTAATTAACTTCTCAATTAGTAACTATAGACATATGGTTCCGATTGGAGACTTGCTCAGCGTCCTAGAAAGCCCCTAAATCAGTAATTTTCAGAAAAAATTTGAGCACGCGAGAAGCGTATTAGTGCGCTAAGGTTGCACTCGCGGAGTAGGTACAAGGCTGAGGCTCTCATAAGGGACGTAAAAATCACGCGGGTGCCTTACCGCAACCGCTAGTCTTGTACCTGCTCTATGAGTGGTAGCTTTAGTGCACTACTACACTTCTCACGCGCTGAAAGTTTTTTTGTGAAAATGAGTGATTTAGTGGTTTTCGATGACGCTCACCAAGTTTTCTAATCGGAACCATATATCTATTTTCACTAATTAAAAGTTAATTGTTCATATTCAATTAATTAGTGAACTAATTGGTAAACATGAAGAATTTTCGGACATCCGCCACCCCGAGCAATGCTCTCGTGAAAGAATTATATTTTATATTTTTGCCTGTAATACACTAGTTGTAGAAATTTTTGTGATTCCTGCGTAAAACACCCTGTATATTTATATTAGGCCTGGGTATTTGATCGATTAACATATCGAATAATCGATTAATGCTTTAGCCAAGAATATTTTCTTAACCGGTTAATCGGTTATATTTTGACAAAGAAAAAATTAAAAATTAAACGCTTTTTTTACGGAGAGGTGGATGAGTGTACCTATATGAATACAAACTTTAGGTAAATTGTTGACCTAAAGTAAACTGTTGGGGTGACATTTGTAACTTTAAACAAGGAAGGAGGGCCCCTATACATGTCCTGATCACTTCAACGCCGCGCCAGTGTCTGTTTAGCGCATCACAAACTATTGTGAACAATATAAGGAGTTCGCTTTTTTCGGAGAATATCAACGAATCCCTTTGCCTCTGCAGGCTGAAGTAATAATTTGAGTTTGGGTGTACTTTGACTGTTCTCAACTACCCATCAAGGTTGATTTAAAACCTGAAATTGTACATTGCAAAATCAAAATGTAAGTTTGATATTCTTTTTTACATTATGTATGGCAATGAAAAAAAAACAATTAATTGATTGATTGATTAGTCGATTAAGTAAATGATTAAAGTGAATATATTAATCGGGTTAAACGTTCAACCGACGCAAGTCTTATACCCACACTTCCACCTCCTGTGCGGATGATAAAATGGGTGATTTAATGAGGGATATATACCTGATAATATAGACCTTTTTCATGAATAGTCGTCTCCACCTTGAGTCGCGGAATTTCCGGCATAAGGAAAAACCTAGTTTTGCCCTTGCCACGGAACTGGTAGGTGTTCAGATTTTTATCGGGGTTGTTAACCTATCTTATTTAGCCTCTTCGATATATTTTTTTCTTGTTCCAATATGTAACGTATAGAACTTTTTTCATCAGCCAAGCCGGATGTGTGAACTATGTAGTTGGAAACGAGACTAAACAGAAAAGGATTATGGTGTTCCGAGCCAAACGTTCGCTGATCATAAGTTGTAAGATCGCGCTGCTTGGCCCAAGAGCCTCCGGTTTGTCATCATCTCCCTGGGAATATTTTTAAAACTGAGAATACGTGGCTATTTATCATTAAAAAAAACATTTCAATTGCGCTTTTTCCTTTTAACGCCGATTGCGTTGATTAGTTATCCGGATTTGTTTGAAGAAGAAAGAAAAAAAAGAAGGTTAATATGCGCCTTTAAGGGGAAGACATATTTAATCTCTTTTGATTTGTATGGAACCAAAGATAATATATCAGAGTTTCCTAGACATCAGCATATTGAGAGTCCAAACGTGCATTCCCGAAGCCCCAGAACACATAATAAGTACAGCATCCGCCACTAGGCTCATACCCTGTTTTGTTCCGGCTGCCAGTGTGGACAGTCTCGATAACACACACACTCGCCTAAAAGAAAGGGGTAATACTTCACGCCTCCCGCTGCCGTCGCCGGTGCCTTCAGCGTAAAATTTATAACGCTACACAAATACCTAATACGACGAAATTGGTCAGAGGTGAATATATTGAATCGACGATTTTTTCTTATGGTCAAATGGTGTGAATTTTATTCGATTGAGGAAAGCACGTTAATAAACACGCGCACTATATCATGTAAGATTACACTTGCGGTCAAATCGTTCACCATAAAAACATTTATAATTCCGATCAAGAACATAAAGAAAGAAACGCTAAGTCGTTAAGTACGCCGAGCTTCGTGCTCGCTCTCGGCATTTAAGTTGAGCTCGGCACGCTCTAGCCTTTGCATATTAGAATATTGAACGTTTTCAAAGGTGTCGCTTGCATCCAGCTATCTTTATCTTTTCTTAACATTATAAATCGCTCAAGTTCGTGGCTATGCCCGTGAGCTATAATCAACTCTTAAAAAAATAGCAGCCCTCTCATGTTTAGGCAGACGGAGGAGAAAACAAGCGTTCAATCACAATTCCTACGGCGTTTAGAGCCGCTTGAGATTATTCTTAGACCGGCGTACTACGATGACAGTCTTGCTTTACTAATTTTCATTCCTGTGTAAGCTTCTTAGTCATAAACCATAAATAAAAGCGCACCTTGACCACCATCATCTAGCTAAAAGTTAAGAATACATTTCAGGTAAAAAAAAAACAGCGGCTTCTTTTACGTATGTCTCATCGGAATCGAAAATAGAGAAGAGCTACCTCAAAAATTCAATATAATAATCATTCAAAATTATCTTTATTACGGAGAGATATAGTGTATAAAGGGAAGAACAGCTCGTTTCATGACGCTGGTGGACGAAATATCAGTGTACAAAAGATATCAACAAGCGAGCAAGGATAGAATAGTCTTATTGTGAAATAAAGCAAAACAATATAACAGGCACAGGGATGATAAAACCAGTCTTTGAAACTCAGTTAAGAAGTCCGGTTTCCGCAATAATTTCGCAAACCTGACTCGATATTGCCGGGGAAAAAAAACGACCAGTGAACTGTGGCCAGCGTCCGCTAGATGTGTCATGTTAAAATGTTAAAAGAAATATCAACACAAAAAACTCTAATCGGCAAAGTTCATTTTAAAAAAAAAGGAAGAGACTGCGGTGACGGGGCCCTTCACTTTAGAAACTGCACTACGGTGAAGGGGCAACAGCAACCGATACAGATGTCCAATGGGTACCCCATATCGGAAGCGCTTCATGGCGCTGGGGTACAGAGTCGGCTTCACGGAGGGTCTACGGTTCGAATAGCGTTCTGGACGATACTTTTTTTTCACATTTTATTTTTTTATTTAGGTCACAAACGCTATATTTACGTGTAGGGAGAGGAACAGGGACAGGAACAGGAACAGGAACGCGACGCTTAGGTTAAAGCGCGTATAAATTATAGGCGCTTTCGGGAGGCACTCACCTGATCGATTGACGTTTTAGCGAACGCCCACGTTTCAGGAAACGAGACTTTAGCGTACAGTCGGACGCCGCTAAGCGGCGTTTTTGGGTGGGCTAAGTGGTTTCACATTTTTGTACTGAGCCCCCGCAGACTGTCGCCGCGAAGCGGCGTAAGCGCAGCGCGGCGGATGGGTTAACGCGAGCTCCAGTTATTCGCTAAAACGGGGCCCCCTCACTTTCGCCAGCTGCGCTACAGTGACGGGCCCCCCTCACCAGAGTGAGTGCCAAAAAAAAAAATCTTTGGTTGGCAAGATACTCAGGAGCCTGGAGCTAAAATAATTTTGACTAGTAGTTTTTTGTGTCTAGACATAATACATAACCAGATCAGAAGGCTATTTAATATTATAGAGAATTTTCAGTGCACTACTCGTACACACTTTGCCAGAATTGAAAGGAGAAAATGTAACACCGGCACTGACGGCACTGTATATTCTAAAATAAATCTAGTCGTAAAAAAACCCTTAGGGTTTCTTTGGCTTGTCTATATTTTTCGCCCTAAAACATTTTTTAAGCAGCCCTAAAAAGGTCCTTCATAAGCGTGCATGCTTTCTGCAAATAGTAATGGCATCGCTAGCAGCACTTCCGGTTTGCTGACTGCTTTCCTAAAAATTGGCGAAAGAAATTCGATCGTTAATATGGCAATTGTGGCAAGTTTCAATTACAAGCTTCATAGATCCAAATAAATAACCTTCGGAATTCTCGTTCTTCTATACATTAATATGGCAACTACTAATAAACATAACCAAATCAAATCAACATATATAGTCAGTATATCCGGAATATCACTCAGGGATATGAAAAGCCAAGCTAATTTGAGACCTGTGAAACCTTTTTATGTATAAGCTTGTTTATGGGTTATGAATTAAAAAGAAACAAGATTACCACATTTTTAACGGTCGTTGCAAGAAAAAATAACCGTATGTTTTGGCCCAGGTAAATTAGCTATGCACGCAACGCAGGAGGCTGAAACTTCGGGGTGATCTGGCGCGAACGGGGGAGTTTGAAATCGAACGTTTGAGAACATGAAGTTACTGGGAACAAAATATAAAGAAGAAAGGTTACATTTTTTTCATAAACCTACAGACACCTAAGCCAAATAATGTTTAAGAAAACCTTTGTAGATATATGCAACATTTATATCAGGTAGAAACACTTGGCAGCGAGAAAGTTAACATTGTTTTCTTTCTTGCTGAAAAAGTTGTTTTTTTCCACTAAAGAAATATTAAAGGTGCACATTGTGTATCATATCTAGTTTTGACAATATTAGGCTTAGGTGGAAGTCAATTCATAAAGAAATGTCGTCTTCCTTTTTTATATTTAAACCAAACTAACGTCATGGCTCAAACTTTCGCATAGTATCCTCACCGCTAGCGTCGCATTTGTGCGAAACTTCAGTTGTTTTGTGTGTCTTTTTGCGTAGTTTGTAGTAGTTTGCGTAGGTTTAACAACACGGCTGTGTTTTTTTGAGAAACACTTGGGTGCTTACTAATTGCATTTAAAAGAAGCGTAATCCCACTTGCCATTCCGTAAAAAAAAAAAAAAAAAAAATTTTAAGGCCTTCTACTGCTTTTTTTTAAAACTGGATAAGGTAATAGACCGATCTCCCCAACCATTTTTTCTACGCCACCGCTGCCGCAATGCATCGAGGGAACTTTCTTTCTGCACGTGGGACAACCTCGCTGGAGCTTTGCGCGTGTAGAACACGAGAAGGCACGAGCGCTCGCGTGCACGGCCGTTTGACTCCTGTTGATTCCTGTGAACTAAAGTTATGGCGGCGACACGCATGCGCCGAACACTTAGTGAGATCGGTCTATTGTGATCATCCATTTTTAATTCCGAGAGGAGCATGTTCTATAAATCACTTTTATTGTAACGCAAGCGTGTACAACAATCAGCCACGGTGAAATGTCATTGTTTAAAATAAAATAAAATTACAAAACAAACCCACCAAAAAACTTTGCATGGGTTCTGATTAAGACAATATTTTCTTGTCTGTTGCGCACTTAAATTTAATTGTATAACTATAATACAACGCTCAAGTCAGCCAATAAAACTGTTTTCTAAGTAATTAGGCACATTATATCTAAAAAAGTATTAAGTACGGAATTTTATAAGGTATCTGTACCCTAAAAAATGCACAGAGTTTTTTTGTTTTTTTTCATTTGCGAACAGATAACGGAACGTTCTATTCAAATTTATATTAAACAGCGCTTACAAAACATCAACAGAAGTTCTGTCCACATTCGTGGGAGGCAAAACGTCCCGACGAGAGAGTGTGCAAATAAATGAAGCGTTCTTTGTCGAACGACCCGAAACCAGGAACCAGCGAAAAGGCAGAGACCCAACCCTTGGACTCGCCACCGGAGTGGAGCCGCTAACGACAATCGACCGCAAGGTGTGGCCGGCGATTCTCGGTCGGCTTCCTCGCTTGCGCGCTTCGAGCTCTCGGGCGCTCGACGCAAACGCCAAGCCTAAACGTTTCATCGGAGAATAGGAAGAAGCCGGGTGCTAAGTGGCGCGTCGATTTATAAGGCGAGCCCTTCGCGTAACACAGGTTCCAGGCCGCCCTCGAGATCGAGCGAGCCGACAGCCTTCCCCTCGTCTTCGAAGCGGCCAACGGATCCCTGCATGGCTCATGGAGGGTTGCTGGGGCGGTTTGTTGGCTTCCGTTGCCGCCACCGCCGCCGCCGTTTGACAAATGAATCGCGGCCAGCCTCGCATGCGGCAATATGTTTTGGCTCGGCCCGCTACATCTCACGTGTTAAAGTGGCGAAAGACGAATTGCGCGCTTGCCTATAAAAAGAGAATGAGCGGCGCGCGCAAACAGTAGTTAATGGCAGAATGCATTCGGTTACGATGGTTCGTGCTACGAAACGGGTAGAGGGAGAAATTAGAAAGCAACAAAAAAGTTAATGAATGTTTCGCAAAATTGATGACATATGTAGTTCTGGGCAAACAGAGTGTTGAGGACGGATAGTCGGATCGAGTGATTAGTTTTAGTATAAATGACGATAGTTGGGGTGTAGTGTGAAGCATCTATCTGTACTTAAATATTTGAGTGCATCGGTTGCAATCAGGTGGAATACAAATATCAGTTAAAATTGTCAGTTCATTTATTTATTGTTACAAGTATGTATTCATAAAACGATACAAAAATGATGGACGGGGAATGGAAAATATGATCCTCTGTTGGCGATTTTGCGAGATTGTAGGTACGATGCAGGAACCGAGATATGATTGGTTTATAGCGCTAGACGTATTGCAGTATTGTTTCTCATCCCAATTTTACAATGTAAACGTTTAACTAAACGCGTAAATAAACATTTGAGAAAGAGAGAGAAATGTACTTTTCTAACGTGGAGAATAAATCTGGATGAGCTCCTCTTAAATGGCTCCTAGTAACGAAAGCAGCATTAAAATATTTTATGGCAGTCGTGCATTTTGCATGTTCAGTGATGTTAACACAATTGCTGCATTGCGTTAATTATTGAACATTAGCCATTACACCCTCAATGGGCGCTTCGTTTTGGTTGGAAACTTGCCGTCGCGTTGGAAAGAGTTGCGTGTGCGTCGTTTAGAAATGCTTACGTAAAACGCGTACAATATATAAAAACAGCGAATGATTATTGAGCAAAACATCAGAGCAATTAAAATTTCGTGAGCGGAAATCGAAAAGCGCCGAGGAGAAACACCCGCCGCTGTGAAGAAAAAGCCATAATATTATTGGTCGCGGCTTCCTAGAAAGAGGGAAATGACACTCGTGTCGCCATCTGTTACCCTTCTCTCCAACCTCCGGCAAGACGATTGCTAGTGAAACGATGCAGGCTTTTCGACCCCAGAAGTATGAGAGTTTTAAATGTTATATTTTATGTGACCCTATTACAAGCAGATTTCTGCTGGAACACTCATTTTTCTATAATGCCGGTTCATATATCACTGGATCCTAAACTATAAAAAAGGCACGTTTTTTTTTTATAGCTGCGACATTACTTTTTTTTTTTTTTGTTTCGCATCATTTTTATTTTAATATTGAGCATTAGGTCACACCACTAGTCATAGAACGCCACCTAGAATATGCTATGACGCTCTAAGAAATTTATGAGCGCTTTATTTCCAGTCAGCAGTTTCACTTTGGACTGTTCTCAGTCGAGAAACTTTAGAGGACATCAGGCAATCATGACGCAACCATGAGGACGCGGTCCCACATGGGCCCAAACATTGCGACGCGGTTGCGGCCACCGTTACTATATCAACTCAGTTATGGAACTTTCCATAAACGCCGTACATTGGAGGGAGTCCGGAACTGTGTCCGATTCTTTTCCGGCGAGGTTGCGCTGCCGGAGCATTAATCCGCGCATTTTCGTCTGCTACTGCTCCGCGGCTGCCAACCGCTGCAACTGTTTCCAAGTCCCAACTCGACTCCTCGGCGACCAGCATGGTTTACGGTTGGTTTTCGCCCTTTCGCCAGCGAACATACAACTTGAGCATGATAAGCGGTAGGACCATGGCATACGCTTTGTATTATTTCAAAACGCCGCCACCTGAGCTGTGCTGACAGCGCGAAGCGTTTCGAACAACCCACATTCGTCGGCGCCACAATGTGTGAACTCTGATGTCCTGCATGGTATAAGCTTCTCTGCGTTGTTTTTCCGAGCCGTGAAATTCGCGCGGACGTTCCCGTCGCGGTGGCTGCAGACGACCGAAGGAACGCTCACGCGCGTGCGATCATTATTTTGCGCCGACAGCAGACGACACTTGGAATGTGGTTCAGAGTCAACAGGAACACAGATTCAATGTTCTTTTGGTTAAAACAAGTATCGGAATTTCTCATATGTAACTACCAACTGCAGCGGAAACAATTTGAAAGTCGTCTGCTACTGTCAGAAAAAGCGCCACGAACATCCGTAAGCTGAGTAGGCCAGATGTAACGGCCACAAGCGCGCCGCCAATGATGATAGCGAGTATTAATGCGGAGCGCGCGCCCTCTAACAGGCGCCACGCAAAGGGACGCCCTCCGGAGCGGAGTTCCACAACTGAGTTGGTTCTAATAACGTCGGTTGCGGCTTCGTTGTCTGCTCTTATTTTAGCACATGGAGCGCGTAGGAGCTGTGTCGCAGCTTTCGTGGTCATATGACCGCCGCCATAGTGACACTCTGGTTTCTGGCGTCATTCCGAAATCCAGGCTCGCACAAATTAATGCGAAAACAATTTAGTAAAATAAAAAAGTATGTATACGAGCGTTGGCATATTCATAATTGTGCTTCTTAATTAGCGATTGATCGAAATTATTTGGAGTGAAAGGCAACAAATCAAATATGGGCTCCACATAAAAGCAAAAAGAAGTTAAGAAGAAATAAATCTTAATAGTATCTCTTTCGTGTATGCGTTAATTGAAATCGGTTAAATCAAGTCAGCTCCGATTTGGTTTTATTAGTGCGCAGTTTTGGATAATCTATTTGACTTTTATGCACACTTATAGTAAGGAAAGTTGTCGAGGTTTTATGCAGGTAACTTGCATATTCAAAGAACGCATAGCTTAAGAAATTCGGGGATTTTTATACGAAATAATTGCAGCCTGCACAAAAGAAACATTCTAGCATGAAGCATTATTTGAAATCGAACACGCTTGTCGGGTTTGTTATTTTGACTTGCTTAAAAAAATATATGTATTAGGCCCACTTCTGTTATGAACAGAACAGTTCTTAAAAATGTCTTTACTTAGGTATTTTAATTTTTATACAAAATATTTAAGGTGAAATGCCACCTTTCGGCTGCTTGGTTTGTTACCCAGTTCTGTCGGTTGTTAAAAATTAGTAAAAAAAAAATCAAAATAAATTTTTTAAGAAAGTTATAATCTGCGGCCTATTTTTATTTGGAATTAAGCTTTCTTGGTATAATTTGTTTAAGAAATAAGAAAACAATATGCTAAAGACAGCACCTTTGAGGTTTTGGTGATATATGTGGAGCCATACATCTTAGGATTCATCCCAAATATTTCTTACTAAATACTCTACTCTTGCAGTCCTCAACATACGCTATCGTCTTGTTACAGTTCAATATATATATATATATATACATATATATATATATATATATATATATATATATATATATTCGCGAAGTAATTCAATACATTTTTAAATTTCTTCAGAAAATAAATTAACCATAGTTAGCGCCCTATATTAAATATTGACATTTTCTTGTTTCTTTCTAGTTTTTTTTTTTCTTTCTATTACCCATGATGTCTCCTATCTTCTCTATACTCAGAGTTCCCCCTCTTTTGTATTTATCTATAGAAGTGTCCAAACTCACATCTGGGGTCCCGAAGCGACAAAGTGGATTTACTGCGAAGCTTTTTAGGCTCAGAAAGCCAAGGGCAGTGGCCTTCCAAGTGATGGGAGGGTGAAGCGGGAGCGGGGGATGGATTGGGGGAGGGGGCGAGATTAGCGTATAATGCGGACATGCCGCCATTAGAAAACAAAAATGGCTGCCCAGTACCCCTCTGCTGTTCCAAAATTAACAATTACGTGTGATTTTTTTATTTGTATTTTGACATGTTAGTCGGGGTGTGTACTGTTGTTTACTTCTGTTTAGTAAATATATTATTTTTGTATGTCTAGTATTGTCTGTGTTTTTCCGCTTGTAGTGTTTTTTTTTTTTTTTCCCCAAAGAGTGTATGACTCGATCCTAACCGCTGTTAGAAACCAGAAGACGAGATCCACAGTTCTGGTGTTGTACATATAGTACTAAGTAATCTAGAAACAAGCAACTTACAATTAAAAAAAAAAAAATCTGGTGGAGGGGAGTAGATTCTTTCCTCCAGATTTTTTTTTTAATTCTATTATGTTTGGTCCTAGATTTCTTAATGGCTAACATTCACAGATTTGTGGAGGCTCCTTGCGATGGTTGACAAAATTAAGAAATATCGGAAGGAATTTCTCGCTCTGTGAAGCACCTCAACGTGGATATGAATACGTCAGCTATGACAAAAGCTCATGGGCAGCAGTTCTTGCTTTGTGATCTTATCTTAGAGAGAGTATATAAACAAAGATAAAAATCGGCACTGCCCACGTAGGCACATTGTGCTTGCTCGGAGTTAATCTTCATTCATTATGAAAGGAGTGAATGAAATGTTGTAAACCCCGATTCAGTCTCCTGGCCTTCAGAAACATCAGATACGTCTGCCAAATAGACCTTATTAAGTATATTTTGAACACGACTTCCTCGTTTCAATCCTTAATGACTTTTAATGCGCATTTCATAATTGGAAATTGATTTAAACATTCAAGGCCGTCTGTTCGTACTCAGTGGCCAAGTGCGATACCGCTTCTTTTTTAATAAATTACTTTTTTTAGATGTTCGTACTCTCCGTGCAGGGCAATACCTCGACGCTAATCTTCTATCTGCAGTAAGGATACCACAATTTCCACGCACTGACGTGAGACTGTAGTTCTTCGACTTTCAGATCACGTATTTTGATGCTTTTGGGAATTAATCTGTTCGCCTCAGTTAACGTAACACTGGCATCAATAAGTATCTCATGCTGGCATCCGACAGCACACTTTCTTGACAACTTGACGCACATTGTTCTGTCACTCACCACACGAGAAGCAGATGCAATAAGCTGGGATGTTTCAGTTTCTTGAATTGGTCTAATAGGCAGTAAATATTTTCTTATATGATTTTTTTAAATTTTCATCTGAATACCAATTTTAGCTTGTCTAGCTTTCTTTTCAGCTCTGAGTGTCTGAATGTTGTGTTTTCCGCCAAGAAAAGTCCGCTGCCAGGAATTCCTTACTTGATGTCTGTGAGCACACAGTGCTCTGAGCAGCACTAAGTAGGGCAAAACTTGATCTCAAATAGCTGTTACAGGGCGCAGAAAGTTGCCCAACCAGGCGTGCGAAGCAATCCGGGCCGAGTGTGTCTGTATTCACCATCGCAGCAGCGCTGTGAAGGGACTAGCATAACCTCAGCAGATCCACGTCGATGTTGTTCTCAGCGCGAAAATACTCATTTTCGCTCTGAGCTTTTTATGTCGACCATCCAAAGAAGGCTCAGCCAAGCCTGTGAACGTCGGCCAGCGATAAAACTAGACACAAGCAACTACTACTGAAACTGGAGCAGGTGACTGGAGAATGCCAGCCTCAAGGTCCGGTCTACCATATGTAGATCTCGCGTTCTCATGTTTGGGGGGGGGGGGGGGGGTAGTTACGACAAGCAGGAGGAAACAGAAGAGTCAAGAGGCACAAAAATATTCTCTATGCTAATCTGAGATAAGCAACAACAATTTGAGGACATCTCGACGTAACCCAATTCAAATTGAAGGTAAACAAAAGAAGAAAAGTTGTTCGCTCGATTGTGCGGCAGAGACCATGCAGGGAGGTCAGAATGTACCCTGTGCGCCCCATATGCCTTCGACACACTAGCACAAATCACACTCTGAGTGTGATTTCTGGTATTTGTTTTTCATTGTGCATCGCATTAGTTAGCCAGGGCGACACAAAGCCAAGGAGCGCACCACACATATCTTGGATGGCGCTTGCGCGATGCGTGACACCAACGAGGTGAGCAGTCAGATTGTATAACGTCCCACCGTTTTCACCGGCACCTCTGCCGGAGCCCAAACCTTCCTGGGATGCTGCGCCACGCATCCAACGGGCCATAGTATCCAAGTGACAACGCATCGACCCAGGTTCAATCACCACTGAGGCTTGAACATTTTGTATACCATAGTGAGGCGAACCTTACTCATCAATAAGGACAGGATTTCAATCAATCAATCAAACGACAAGTATGTAATGCTCCCAGAGTGTCGATAGTTCATGACGCTCATTCACGGTAATTTACTTCTGAAAAAAACAAACAAAAAAAACACGATTCATAAAGCGCGTTTCGTGTTAAAAGAAAGCTTGCGAAGACAGTGTCGTCGAAACGGAGGACGGGTCGTGGAAGACATTTTTTCCTAGGGGCGGCACTCGAGCGGAACGTCCACTTAACACCCTTCTCTCCTCCATCGTCAGCTGCCACCACACCTTCACCTCGCCAACACTTGCAAGGCCACTGTTCTTAGCTTTTTGAGCCTAAAAAGCCTCGCAGTAAGGCCAACTTTCGAAACTACCATTTTGTCTATCTGGGTCTATAGACGTGTTTGCACTGTTTGGTCACTTCTACAGGTTTTCCCGCTCATTTTAATCCAAGCGATGACCATTTAATCCCGGGGTCACTCAATTTAATCGAAGCGCCATACTATTTAATCCAAGCGCCACATGATTTAATCCCGGGGTCAGTCAATTTAATCCACAATATATATATGCACTTACTGCGTTCAGTGGTCGTGTTTCGCTTACACATTTGGTAACCTAGAACAATTGTTAACACAATCAGAATTTTTGGGGGGCAATTCATGATTTGATCACTAATCTGATTACTTTGAGTTACTAGTCGCACTATTGACGAAGATTAATTGATATGTTGGTTACTCTTTTTAGAGCGCAGCTCTTAGGCACCCGTTTCCGGCTTGAGCGGCGTCGGCGTCGCGTCGGCGTAACCATGTGGTGCATGATGGGTAAATACCCCCGCTAAATCTAACGGAAAATTTTCCCCGCTGAATCTAACAGAAAGTTTCCCCCCCAGTTTCATATTAAAAATGTCTCCCCTAAATCTAGCAAAAAAGTTTCCCCGCTATATTTAGCGGAAAATTTTCACCGCTAAATCTAGCGGACAATTTTCCGTTAAATTGAGTGGGAACAATTTTCCGCTAGATTTAGCGGGAAAATTTGCCCCGCTAAATCTAGCGGAAAACTTTTTCCGCTAAATCTAGCGGAAAATTGTCCCCGCTCAATTTAGCGAAATATTGCCCCCGCTAAATCTAGCGGACAATTTATCCCGCTATATTTAGCGGGAAATTTTACGAGCTAGATTCAGCGAAAAATTTGCCCCGCTAAGTCTAGCCGAAACATTTTCCCTCTAAATCTAGCGGAAAATTTTCCCCGCTCAATTTAGCGGAAAAGTTTCCCCCGAGCCGCCTTGGCGGCTCCGAGGCGAGAGCGCCGGCCTACGGATCTCCAGGTGGCGGGTTCGAATCCCGACCGAGGCGCCCGCAATATGACGGAGGCTTATATGCGAAGAAGGCGCCGTGTAACCGAGCTTTCGGTTGCACGTCAAAAGATCCCCAGGTGGTCGAAATTAATCCCCAGTCCTCCGCTGGGGCGTGCCAGATGCCCGTCGTAGGTTTGGCACGTAAAACCCCCAAATTTTTTACTTTCCCCGCTAAATCTAGCGGACAATTTATCCCGCTATATTTAGCGGGGCATTTTCCCCGCTAAATCTAGCGGAAAAGCTTCCCTGCTAAATTAAGCGGGAAAATATCCCCGCTAAGTCTATCGGAAAATTTATCCCGCTATATTTAGCGTTAAAATTTCTTTGCTAAATCTAGATGAAAATATTTCCGGCTATATTTCGCGGAAAATTTTCCGCTAAATTTAGCGGGGAAACTTTTCCGCTGGTTTAGCGAAGAAACTTTTTCGCTAAATCTAGCTGGGAAGATTTTCCACTAGATTTAGCGGGGGAAATTTTCCGCTAAATATAGCTGGGAAAATTTTCCGCTAAATCTAGCTCGGAAGATTTTTCGCTAGATTTAGCGGGGGAAATTATCGGCTAAATATAGCGGGAAAATTTTCCGCTAGATTTAACGCAGAAAGTTTTCCGCTAAATATAGCAGGGAAAATTTTCAGCAAGATTTAGCGGGGAAACTTTTCCGTTAGACTTAGCGAGGCAAATTTTCCGCTAAATCCAGCTGGAAAATTTGCAGCTATATTTAGCGAAGAAAACTTTCAGCTAAATATAGCGGGGAACATTTTCCACTAAATTTAGCGTGGAAAACTTTCCGCTAAATTTAGCGTGGAAAATTTTCCGCTAGATTTAGCAGGTAAAATTTTCCGCTAGATTTAGCGCGGAAATTTTCTGCTAAATTTAGCGGGAGAACTTACCCATCATGCACCGCGTGGTTACGCCGACGCCCCTCAAGCCGGAAACGGGTGCCTAAGAGCTGCGCTTTAAAAATAGTAACCAACATGTCAATTAAGCCTCGTCAGTAGTGGGACTAGTAACTCAAAGTAATCACATTAGTGATCAAATTATCAATTGCCCCCCCAATATTCTAATTGTATAAACAATTGTTCTAAGTTACCAAATGTGCAAGCGAAACACGACCACTGAACACAATAAGGGCACATATATATTGTGGATTAAAATGACAGACCCCGGGATTAAATTGTGTGGCGCTTAGATTAAATTGTATGGCGCTTGGATTAAATTGAGTCTTCCCGGGATTAAAGTGGTCGTCGCTTGGACTAAAATGAGCGGCAAAACCTCGTTCGTGTCGTGCTGAGGTTTTGTCCCTTGTCTATATCCCCAGTCTCGGGTTTACAACTTAGAAGAAATACAACAAACAATGGAGAACCATGATTATGCGAAAACTCTGGGAGACATAATTGGGAACAATAAAAAAAACTAGAAATAAGGAAATAAAAAAAAATGTTTTTAATAAAGTAAGTTTAAATATGGATAAGTAAAATTTTTGATGACATTTGGAAAATGATATAAATAGCTTTGAGAAATATATTAAAGTGGTACTATTCAATAGCCAACGTAGACGTTGGCTGGAAGTTACTAGGCAGTATTTGTGAAGAAGTTTAAGGCACAATGCTCTAAAGACGTCACCAAATCACCAGAAGTACGATATTTAAATTTTGTTTTTATTTCTGGCATGGATTATGCAAAACAAGTTTAATTTGAACTAACAAGTAGACCGCAAATTTTACATTTTTATAAAAAAATGATTCTGAGTTTCTTCAATCATATTTATTATAACAACCCAATGAACTGAGTAGGAAAATCAAGCAGCCCAAACGCAGCATTCCGCGTTGCACCACTTAATAAGATTTGTGAAAATAAACACATTTTTAACGCATTTGAAGGACCGTTCTGTCCAATGTGGAAGTGGGGCCACCCCATATATCTTTAGGCAAATCGAAATACACACATGCCTGTTGGATTTCTAAGGAACCACCCTGGGTGTTTTATTTTAATTCGAACAGGCCTATTCAAGAAAGCCGTGAAAGGTACAGTAATGCTGTCTGTGCAGGTGAGTTATGCGGCCAGAAGGACATAATGCAATGGGCCCATCATCAAAATAAGTTGCATAATTAGCTAATGTTTGTTTATTAAATTGCAATTAGCAAGTTTAAATGTGTGGTTCTAAATTTAAACTTGCAGAGCGTCATAAAAAGACCCTAAATAATTTATTTCTAGAAATTATTAAAGCCGCGGGAAGCGCGGGAGTGCGGCAAAGTTACCAGTCCAGCAACAAGCGCAAGGCTGCTGGTGCCAAATCGCGGATAACAATTTTATCATCAGCGTTTTCGCAACGGCAATGCTGTATCGTGCGGCATATATTTATTCAATGGTGACGCTAGCCGCGCATAAATTATATCAAAGGTTCAGGCGATCGTGAGATTAGCAATTATATGCTTTAATGATAATGCCTCAAGTTCAAGTCTTATGGAAGATATAAACTTTAAGGAAGTCTAATTTGCGGCTAGTTTTTTTCAAATTCACAGTGCACGTACCGAACGTTTTCAGCTGATATTTCAATCAAAGCAATTAAACAAGAACTTCATGACCTCCTTTCTCTCTAGATATTGAGGTAGCATATATATAGAGCGTCACTAGGAAGATATCTAAGAATCACAAACTAAGTTGCATTAACCGCACCTTTCATGGACAGCTTCCAAGGACCATACGTTGATCTGATCGTCGCAGCGATACCACTTCACCTCACTTATGTGTCATTCACTGATGGGGCGAAATACCCAGGGTTCCGTACCCTTCCATATCAGAAAGTTCTGAATCTTTTGCTGCAAAATGTTGGCCATTTTTTTTTTCTAGATAGTTCGTGTAAGGCTGAAACGTGAATAAAATATCGAAACACTCAGTGACCCAGTTGCCGGCGGTGTTCAGATTCAAACAACTGACTACAAGAGTGGTTGATTACAATGGCGCCCATCAACATAATAAACTCAACTTAACAACGAGTAAGTCTATCTATGTGGCATTGCTCCTCGATACCCTCTCAGGTGGAAGAGGAGTAGATGAGACTGAATGTCAAAAGAAAATTCGACAATATGGACAGGTTTCTGGTACCTAAATTAGAATCCACGCAGACCTCTTTCCGCCCGAATTAAGAAAGCGCTCGCTATCTTATCGAACGCTTTAAAAAGTTAGAGGTAGCGAATATAAGTTAATAAATTATCCCTAAGAAACTAGCACAGCAACATATCGAACGCGAAGAAATCGGTTTCAACTAAACTTGTAAAGCACCGCCTCTATATCTTTTGTTTTGCTTGGCACGAACGGAGGCGCGACGGCGCACAGGTGGATTGATTCCTACGTTGTCATTTTTTTGCTCCATGTTTAAATTGCCAGTGAAGGTCGTCTTTGCTTTTCAAGTTATAAATGCCTACCACCCACTAAAAAAAGAATAGAAGGAAAAACGGCGAATGTAGATAAAGAAAATATACACGCAAGTCCTCATCCTACAATGCCGTTCTTGGGCCAACGCCAACGTCTTTCGCCAATCAAGTTTCAAAAGACATATCCAGGTTCTACAGTCCTCAGAGAAGCGGTCTCACGCAAACGTTTATTGTCTATTTTACGTCCCAGAAAGTGACAGCACGTCGACATGAGCCCGCCCTTCACGCTCTCACTCTCCCACGTCTCAGAAAACAGAAACGCATCAGCTTGTCTTCCTCCCACCGCGCCGTTCTTCCTCTCACTCCCGTCGAAGCCAACAACCAACGGCGATCCCCTCCAACGTATTCGGGCCGGTCTTTCCTTCGTGCAGGCTTGTTGCCCGCCTAGCGTTCACCCGTGGAGACAAAAACACCCCACCCGGGCGATAATCTTCGCAAAATGAAGCATATCGTGTTATGAGAACCCGCCGCAAATCCCCCGCAAAAATAATTACTACCGCACTTGAACTGGGACTGGGAGGGGGAGGGAGGGAGCTTCTTTTCTTATCGGCCAGGAATCCACCGGGGCCTGCGCGCAAAGAAAGCTTAAATAAGCTCCTCGTCTACGAAGACGAAGAAGGAACAGGGGCTAAGGGAGGGGAGACGGCGGTTTGGGCCGTCCAAGTGGGAACAACAGTCGCAGTCACAAAGGAGCCCCATCCATCATCTTTCCATATCTCTCTCCGCTCCTTTTCAAAAGGTTGGCAGGGCGCACCGATATTGCGGCTCCTGCCGCCCCTGGTGCACGGCGCGACTTGGTGCGCGTCGAGGTCTTCACTCGGCTCTGTCTTCTAAGGGAAAGATGCTCCGCGATGGAGCTGCGAGGATTGAGCTCGAGGGAATCGCCCTCCGGTGGAACACGCAAGCTTTAAAATGTGCCGGCGTGACGTCAGCCAGCGCGAATAGAATGGAATATTCCGTACTTTGAGACGTCGTTGCTACACTTGTCATGTCAGTGATTTTAATCGAAAGCTACGTTGCCAATGATAGCTCTCCCTGGCCGTCTGCAAGTGCATGATCTGTTTTGTTGGGCCGACTAAAACAAGCTCATAGTGTGCTTAGAGTTGACAATATTGTAACGTTTCTAATAATCCCGTTTGAAAGCCTGTATCGGCAGAAACTAAAGCGCTCTTGTAAATGCCCCGTCGTAATTTCAATGGACACTGCACGTTAACGCGCCAATTTTATAGTATTTGCGATTCCAGTCGAAACATTCCTTTGTGTGCAGAGAAAAGTGTTTCCACTATATAAGGTCGCAGACACTATTAGCTGAAACACGGCAGCCGTGGCCGTTCCTTGCACCTAGCCCCAAGCAGCAGGCGTACTCCAAAACACCGCGCATGCCCTGCATACTCGCCTACCCTGTGCCCCGGAATTACTCTTCCAGGTTGCGATCACAGTCTCTTCTCGTCCTCTGGGCGCAAAGCAGGCGCCGCAACCGCACTTGCCGATGTTTACTTCACATGTTTTTGTGGGTGCCACTTTCGGTACGATGATTTCCTCTCTAACGGAAACGGGTCTGCCAAACAACACCCGAAAGGAACATCGAGCTAAGCATAATCATTTGCCGATTATTGTATACATAGCTGGGTAGATTGCTTTTATTAATCGGACAGATGCCTATTCGTGGATTTTTCTTTTGTCAGAATTGATGTGCTAGTTTTGATAGCTCGGTATGTACCCTTCGTTGAATGTTTGGCTGACTCGTTTCCATAAGTTAGGGCATATCCGTACTAAAAGAAGCACCCACAAAATCCTGTGAAGCAAAGATCGGCAAGGGCTGGGGCGGCGTCTGCTTTGCGCCTAGCAGACGACAAGAGAAAGTTATGACAACCTGAAAGAGCAATAGACCATTAGCTATATTCTCCAAGTACCTAGGAGAATGCAGGGATTTGTGTTCCACGCGCCGCAAGTGCTGGCCTCAGCAGTAGTAAATTTTCTAAAGCAAAAACCTCAAACAAATTGTATCTTGCACGCGCGTTCGTCAACACTTTCTTTTGGTTATTTACTTCGAATCTTATAGACGGGGAAGGCTTGCGCGAGTGGCGCGTAGAACACCAATCCCTGCATTCTCCCTGATACTTGGGTAATATAGCAATAGGTCTATTCCGCCTCACAAGGTAGGTGGGTTGACTTTCAGAGTGCCCTACTATGTGGAACTGGGGTATACGGAACGGCCACGGCTGCCGTGTCATAGCTAAGAGTGTCCGCTATAGTACAACATCTTTATACCATAAAACGTATGTATTTGAACCAGACTGTCGAACCAGAACCAAACCGAAAACCGGAACGGAAAGGTTATTTCTAGCTGAACCGAAATTAAACCAAACTGGAATCTACGCCGCCATCTTGGAACTGAAACGGAACTGAAGCAGAACCGAACCGGAATTGAACTGGAAAAATATAACGGTAACCAGTTCAAAATGGTTGACGGAATTTATGTGTTAGTACCCGAAAATTAATCCTAGAGAATAAAAAATGAGACATTTACAACTTCCTTCAACACCGAATCAGAGAGCAGCTCTTGAAGAGGAGCAAGGAGTAGGAGGAGGGGAGGAGGAGGAGGAGGGGAAGAGGGAGGAGGAGAAGGAGGTTGGGAGGAGGGGAGGAAAAGGAGGGGAGGAGAGAAGAGGCCCTTGTGACGTCAATCGTGACGTCATGTGTGACGTTATTATGGGAAACGGCCAATAATGCAACGCGTGGGTCACGAGTGAGACCTTCGCGTTGCATCATGGGACGCTTCCCATATTTAGCGCACAATTACGCCGACGGCGACGCCGCTAAAGCCGGAAACAGGTGCCTTAGAGCTGCGCTCTAAAATTTGTCAACTGCAATATTGAATGATTGATCAATTCGTGATATTCAAAATAGGAATGTATCAGAAATCATTTGTTCTCGCGGCGCATTTGTATTTCAGTATGATCAATCACGTGTCACATTGTCACATGACGTCATGATATTAATACATGCTGTCCAGCGACGTCGCGTTACGTGGCCCAGTGACGTCATGTGACGTCGCTGGCCCCGCGACGTCAAGCTGATATAAATTAAGAACGTAATTGCTAGATTCATTTGCGTTGTTCACATCGTGCCGTCACTCGACATAGCTACCTTACATCGCGAATCACACGACACCGTGACGTACTCGATTGCATTGAGCCCGAGTCGAGTGCTCGAGTTCATGACAATCAGCGCCACAAAATATTCGGATAATGGCTCGTGGTTAATCAAAGATGAGATCGGCCGAACTCTAAAAAAGTTTGAAGCTCAGCCCATGCTCTATACTTTGCCAACCCCAGCGCATGTCTATGAACACTGACGACACATAATTACTATTGATGGGCCGAACTTCTGCCGAATCAAAAATGCGGTGCTGAATCCTAGGATTCGGCGAAGTCGAATTTTTGCCGTAGTTTTCTTAAAGATTCGGCAAAGATTCGGCAAAAATACATTGTCGCCAGACCTAAAGTTTATATTTCGTTCTACCGAGCGAAAAAAGATTTAGGTTTTTTTTTGTTTTTTTAATGCATATTGACACAGTTGGGACTAAATAGGGTGCTATTCTACAGGATAATTTTATTGGTCCACATTTTCTGTGTTTATTGGCAATTTTACAGTGACTTTTTTGCAGAGTGGTGTGACAACGAGGTTGGGTGGTAACGGAGTAGCAGACGCAGTCACGATACGCGAGTTTCGGTTTTCAGGCCTCATCAGCACAAGCCCTCAAGTGTGTTCATGCGGACACGCTGCACAAATTACTTGGTCGTTTCAGCGTGTCCATTCTTCGCTCGGTAACATTCTCTTCTACAAGCCGTTTCACGTTCCCGTACAGCATGATCTTGACTTTGAATGCCTTCCATACTGACAGCGAGGCCGTGACCGTCAGTGCCTACACATCGACGACATTTTCTCTCACGGGCGCGTTTATGCCGTCGAGCTGCCTCCCCTTGCTACAGCGTACGTTACGGTCGTCCCATTTTTTGTACCCGAAGACATAGAGCGCCGAGGGAACAGGGGACTGAAGGCGAGAAAGCAGGTGGCGAGGGGCACGATCAGATAATCTTTAGCACAATCGCGATACACCGAACGCGATGCACCTCAACCGCGACTATGTTTACTGAAAGGAAGAGGGCATCACTGCTGTATTCGCTGTTTCCCGGGGGCAAAGACACCTACGATAAGCGTTCGCATGCTTCATTCGTTTTAGTCGACATGGTACAAGACCAGCACAGCTGGCGATGTAAAGCATCGCATAATTGCTGGGAAATTGATCGATTAACATACCGATTAATCGAATATGCATTAAACGCGATTTATTTTTTAACAGGTTAATTAGTAAAATATTTGGCAATTAGAAGAAAGTAAAAATACAACGCTTTTACCACGCAGACCTTGATGAGTACACCTGTTTGAAGAGTAAACTTAGGTGAATTTTATCTTAAAGTAAACTCTAGGAACGAAATTTGCAACTCCCAACAATTGCAGAAGGTTACACGTGGCTCGGCAACTTCAACGTCGTTCGAGTGTCAGTTTAGCGCAGCAGAGACTATTGTGAACAATCAAAGGAGGTCGCTCTTGCTGGAGAATATCAACGAACCTCTTTGTCTTATGCAGCCAAAGTAAGAATATAAGTGCGAGTGTCGTGAAACTGTTCTCAACTGCACATTCAGGTTGATTCGAAATCAAATGTTCAATTGCGCCGTTTGTCACATATTCAGCGAATGCATAAACGAAAAAAGTGTTTTGCTTTTTTATTCAACATGCATGGAAATAAAAACGACAGTTTCATCGATAAATTAATTGATTAAAGAGTAGCAAGTAATCTGGTTAAAAGTTTTTATCGACGCTCAGCTCTAGTAATTAGTTAGCTGGCGCCGGTAATTGTGGACCCTGAAATTTGTAAAACTAAATGTTAGTGTTCGTCAAATGTGATTAAAGAGGGACAATTAGAGTGGGCCGCCTGATGGATTGGAGGAAAAGTGCCAGCTTGTGGGCTTGTGAATTCGGGGCCGATATTACCACAATCGGTTGTAGGCAAATTGAAAGAAAAGCGCCACGTAACTGGGATAACGATTACGCGACGAAATATCTCCAGGTGGTCATAGTTATGATAGTTACTCCACTGCCCTCGCTTGCGTGTGGCAGATGTCACTCGCTGGTTCCTTGCCAAACCCCCATATTTAGACATATGTGCCAAAGAATGTAGACCAAAACTGTTTTCTTTCGTGCCATAAATCAATACGATGGTAAATACCCCCCCTCTCTCCCTTTCATTCATCAGTAGGTAAATGAAAGGGCGGGTATTTACTATAGTATTAAATTGCCGTATATGGCAATTCAATACTGCCATGTAAAGAGTTCCCAAGTACTCGAAGCAAGGGTAAAAACCTCGATACTGATGTTTATACCAGGTTGCGAGAGAAAAAAAGCATATTTCGCGTGAAGAGAAATTACTATTAATTGAAACGCATTTACTGGCCAAGCGATAGTTTCTCACAGCATCAAAGTATCAGTGTGGTCGCAAGATAAAGATAAACCATGAAATTACAAATTGTTTAGTTGGGCAAGCTGCTTTATTGCGTACTGGAAGTGTCAAAAAAGGGACGGAGTATTGATTGACAACAACACAAGACGACACAAATTATATGCCATGCCTTTGTATTTTATCCTCACAATTAACATGCAATCAAGCATCATAATTTTGACAAACCCATGTCTGGTAACCTCCGCACCACAGCTTTTTTTTACTGCACGTAATGATGTTTTATATACAAAGAGAAAATATACTACTTCAATATGTGTATCTTTCCTTGTGACCAAGCAGCGGCATGAAGACGTATGAAAACTTCAAATGTAATAATTGTTATAACGAATCCATCTCTTTATACACGGAAGTCGGGTGCCTCATTTAAAGATGCGATGGCGCAAATGTATCGTTGCCGATACAGAGCCCGAAATTTTATTGTCCACCTTTTGTTTAAATTTGACCGGGAGTTGCCATTAAGAATAGGCCAATAAGAAAATAATACACAATATCACGGGGTGCCTTATTTAGGCTTTGCAGGTTTTTAATAAAAACGCCGTGAGAGCTACATTTATGTGGTTTGTACAAGTGAGTTATGCGGCCAGGGGTACATATAGTAACGATCAGGGTTGGGCAGAAATACTCAAAAATGTATTTGGAAATACAAATACTGGGATACATTAAAATAGTAGCCAAAATACTGACACCAAAATACATCTGTAAAAATGTATCGCGATACGTATCGGGAATACATTTTAAATAGAGGCAAAAAGTATTTTGAAATACAAATACAGGAATACATTTTAGGGAAGGCAGAAAAACAAATACAGATATACTGATACTGGAATACATTTTTTACATTTGTTAGAGACGCCAACTGAGATGAAGCTTCAATTTTAAAGTGGAAGTTTTTTTATCCCCAAATTACTTCCCGTAGGCTTGGCACTTTACCTTGAAGGTAGAGGTTTCGGAAGACGAGGAGCCTTCAATGGGCTCAAAAAAACGTTCCATCAAGGACTGACCACGGTCCCTTCCCTGACATCCTGTCTGTCTGACGAGGGATGCAAAGTCTTCGATCTCTAAGTAAATTTTATGTCTCCCTAAATCCCATCAAAACGTCACCACGCCCCTATTGAATAAGGACGTCCCTGCCAACATTGATCACATGACGTCACGGTGAAATAAACTGGTATTCTTTATCTATAGGTGTGGCCTTGAACATTAAACTTTACCACGTTGCTGTATGAATGTACAATAGGTACTTTCGTTGTTGGTTGAAGATCGTGCAGCCAGTGTCATTTGGAATTTTCGAGACTAGTGGACCACCTGAAGCTTCCTGGAACACGTGTCTCATCTTCTGTTACAGTTGAAAAAAAGATACTACGGCATCCCCGTTGTGAAGGTCCTTCCTGCCGACCCTCTGCCACCGATGCATGGATTGCAGTAATCAAGTTTCGCCTATCATCACCCAAACACAGACCTCCTGGATTGCGACCTGATATTGCCAGCACAGGTGCGAGCTCTCCGAGAAACAGCGCGCTCGAGACGAGTCGCAGGTGTACGAAGTCTGGGTCGGCACAGCGAGGCCACGTCTGGCCTCCTTCCTGAGTTTCGGATCCCCAAGAGCAGCGCGTAACGTTCATATCGGCTGATGACGTACTTTTGAGCCGTGCAATATTACTGGCTCAGCCGCAGACGCATTCGAATATGTGTTAAACTTCACTGCGTGAGTCATCCTGCTATTCCAAGTCAACCACCGCCAGGCTCGTGCTGCAACAGTGGTGTACACCCGTCGGCAATATGAAGGTGAACACCTTACCTGGTTTCTTGCCCGTTTTACGGCTCCCTCAAGCTATATTAACTCCCAACTTCTCAAATGGTACGTGGCTTGGGGTCTAAACTTTGCGTTCTGGTCCTCTTCTCGGACAGAGCTTGTTCTAAAACTTGCAGGAGCGTCAAAAACAAGGAGAGGGCTGCTCACCTTCAGATCGCTCACGGGTGTACTGTGCACGCTAAGGCAAGATATACATTTATAAGTGGACATTGGATGCCAGCAAACAATGACTCGAGAAATCCCTTAACTAAGGACCTGCGGTGGAAGACGCTCTGACTCTACTCTTGGCACGCCACCTGATTCGAGTCCCTGACTACGCAACACTTCTCAGAATTGAGAAGAGGACGCAGAGAAAAATAGTTGGGAGAATCGGAAGGAACCTTGGTCAGCATAGCAACACTACCCCAGCATATTCTTAACCTTGATGTTCTTACAAGTAAAAACAAATAAAAAAAATATGCGTTCGGACTTGTTCTTTTTCAGGGGGGGGGGGGGGGAGTATTTCTCAAGAAATGTAACGAAATACAATTCATCCTGATTGCATCGCGATACAAACAAACATTCCAAAATGTACTTCGATACAGGAATACAGATACTGGTGAAAAAAATGTATCGCGATACAGAAATACAGATACGAAAAGTATTTCTGAAATACTATCGCGATACATTTGTATCGCAATACTGCCCAACCCTGGTAACGATCACTCGGCTAAGTGAGTATAATTTCTTAATTACATTTTAATTAGTTAAAGTAAACACGTGGTTCCAACTAGAAACTTGCCAAGCATCAACGAAAACCACTAAGCCAGCTCTTTTTAGGAATATAGAAAAGAGGGGCAGCATTTTGCGGCGTTCTAAGAAAAACGCTTAGTTTGGACGAGCTCCTATAGGTTTCGGTTTCTTATACGAGTGCATCTTTGCGCTCGCGGTCCTGCTCGCCGGTGGTCGCGGCGACAAGCCACCCCTGGCTCCCTTGTAGAATGGGGGTAAGTAGGGTACACGCGTTTTGCGCGCCTCGGGCGCTACGAAGCAGGAGTGCGGACGCAGCGATGCGCGCCGATAAGAAACCGAAACCTAGAAACGCGTCCAAATGGAGCGTTTTTACGGAACGCCTTTAAATGCTTCCCCTCCGCTATACATCCCTAAAACGAGTCAATTTAGTTGTTTTCGACGAAACTCAGCAAGGTTTCTAATTGGTCCCATATGTCTATTTTCACAAATTAAAAAGGTAATCAACAAATTTCACTTAATTAGCCAACTGATCGTTACGGCTGGATTCCTATACTTTGTCCCCCTGGCGGTATAACTCACCTGCACCAGCCGCACAATTGTAGCGTGCGCGTTTTTTTTAAACGAATCTGTAAAGCTTTTAAAATAAATAAAGGAAATGACCGTGTATGAATCGAATGTGGAGTATTCTTATCTTTCAGAGTAGCTTACTGTTTGAGAGAATGTCACGCATACCTGGTGCTACCAATAAAATCTAATCTTTTAGCTATCTCTACTAGTTAGCCCGTGAGAACATACGATTGTTGAGTTCGAATCTCGAATTTATCTAAGAGGAACATTTCAGCGGGGACGCATTTCTCTAAACAAAAAGTTAATATATTAAGATTTTCTAGTGCCTGAATTCATCCTAGTGCCTCACCAAATATGTGGGAAGGCCGTGAGGCCCTGCCGCGTTATTTAAAGTGAGGACATTGAACGAGACATGCGAACGACGTGTCTTCCTGTGATCGCGGCTCCAGAGCATTCTCTTGCACGAGCTCTCCGAGGCGCATGCGCGTGATGCGCTTCGAGCCATCTCTTTTATTTTGATGAGAAGGATGGATCTGTGGGTGCGTTGCACCCTACAGTATTTTACGAACTAGAGCCAGCACTGCTGAGACGAACCCTGGCTTTTCATAAATGTGTGTAGTTGAACTAAATTATAAATTGTGTTTAAGATTGGCAATAAACAAAAAGCGATTCCTATCGCACCTATCAACGCTGCGCGATCTTCGAGAGCAGGCCAAGAATGGCTAAATACAATCTACTTTGCTCAAAGCAGTCTAAACTGCACCACGGATTGGCACGTACACCAGATCTACGGGGACGAGTTCCCAAGCTGGCCGATGAAAAGAATCGCGCCGCAGCCCTGATTGCCACTTGCACCCAACAAAAGAAAGTTAGAAAAGACAAAAGTGTCGGCGTATGCAGCAGCTCCACTGCCGGGGCTCCCTCCCCGCTATTTATTACTGCACATGTGTACACATCTTCGACGAGACCTCAGACATTCCTCGGGTCGTTAACCACACGCAATCCCGATAGCAGCAGCGGCCCAGGGAAGGCTGTCTTATTTTCCCCGCGCAGGGCGAGGAGAGAGTGCCAGCTATGATGCCCCCGGTCGAGCTGTACAAGCCGCGTGCATTTCGCGATCGGCTTCGAGAGGCGAGCAGGCAAGTGAGCGGCCACCGCGCCGAGACGCCAGTGCGAGGAAGCTGGAATTAAAGGCAATCCAGTGGGCGGCAACGGATCGTGACGGGAGCCCGGCTACCGTTGGGCCCCGAAAATCAAGCTGGCTTGTGTTGTTTCTAGTTTTGTGTTTTGTTTTGTTCCGATGCCGGCAGTTTCGCTTTTCCCGGGACGCCCAGGGTCAACTTGGTCTGGTTCAGGTCACGGACGGTGCGTTCTTCCTCTCAGGTGCACGGCTTCGTCTCGCGTGCGCCGCCGTAGCACAGGTGCTCACAATCGCTGACGCTTATTGCTACGCGGGCACGCGTTTCGCATAAAGTTCACGCGGAAAGGTGACGCGAGACGAATGGCGGAAGCGGCATATGGATTCTTCCCGCGAGCGCGTCTTTTGCATTAGAGTTTCGCCAGCTGGACCGAGGTATCTGCACTGGGAGGGGAAGAAGGTACGCGGGCAGAAGCCGAACGGGAGAAGGAGACCAGAGCGCGCGTGGACGTCAGAAAACCGAGCCGGGATTGGAATTATTAGTGCTCAGACGCGATGCTAACGCTTTTTGTCTCTACTCAATCTTCGAACGTGTTCGAACAGCAAGTAGAGACAAAGATAGTTAGCTTTGCCTCTACGCACTAATAGACAGTTCTAGTATTGTGTATAGGAGCAAACACAAGCTATTTGTGCCTTTGGGTTAACATTGCGTGCTCCAAGCTGCGCATGCGCGTCGTCGCCATACGCCAAAGCAAGACGCAGTTTGGGCTCCGCGCACGCGCAGTAGGGATTGCGCAACTCTAGAGCAAATGCACAGTTCTGGCATTGGCTCGTATAAGTAAAGCTAAAATTCACCATTCTTTCCAACCAGAGATCGGTGCGCCGATGTCCTCTCGAGCTCTCGTCTCCTCCTCTCCCTCTTTTTTTGTCCGTATTGCCGTCGAGAGGCTTGGGCATTGCCATCTGCTAAATATGTTTCGAAACACGAGGTGAAAATACTCCGGTGTCAAGAAACATGAGGAGACGTGCGGTGCAGCGAGGCTCGATAGTCACTCAGATATTGTGAACAGCGTGGAAGGTACACGGCCATAGCCTCCAATAAACTGACAAAGCCTGGCAGATCGCCACGAGAAGCGGCCGCCGAAATTGAAAAGGCAAACAACGGAGGAGAGGAGAGCCACGTGACTGGCGCCCCGCTGCGGCGACACGCCGAAAAACACAGCGTCTCGCCACTGCCGCGAGACGCTGCGGCGAAACGCGAGGACCTGAAAGTGCGTTTCGCGTCCTCGCCGCTGCAAAAGCTGTGCGCTGACGTCCATATTCCCGGAGAACTGGCTCTTTAACGCTCTGTGCCACCGGATCCTCGCTCTCCAAATCTGCGACCGGCACTCTATGGCTCCGTCGTCGAACTGCTAGGATTTGTGAGCATAGAGGAGGCTATGCCCTGGCATGTCTTTCGAACACCCGGACTCCTGCACGCGACCCCTGCCTTACGCAGCAGTGCTTTGACTCCGCGCGTGCGCTCGTCGTGCACGAGACGCGAATGTGTTGTCAAAAGTAAGAAACACGCGCCTGAGGCTGGGCAACTGAAGCCCATTCCTGTCATTCTCCCCCTGTGAGTAACTAGAGATAGCATTAAAACGAAGAAACAAAAATATTATGATGAAAATAATCTCTGGAGAAGGGGAACAAGAGGGACAAAGGACAAACACAAATCTCCAAACACAGCTAGGTGTCCAGCTCGCTTGCACCTTTGCATTTAATTGCATTATAAAAATATTAGGTCTGTTCGATTCGCCTGAACTGGCTGAACTAGTCCAGGAGTGCAGGAACTGGTGCATTCGATTCAACCGGAAGTTGCCCGGCCGCTGCACTGGCGCGTTCGATTCATCGAAGTTCTGAACGAGTTCAGACTTAGTTCCTTAAAATCTTGAGCCGGCTCCAGAGTCAGTTCAGCGTCCGTGCAGAAGCAGACGACAAGAGCAGATGGTGATAGCAGACTACGCTCCTCGTCCGTCTCTGCTCGCGGTGCCATTTTTCGCAGCTCTTGCTCGAATGTCTGCGATCTTTAACAATAACGCCGATACGGACGTTGCATTTCCTCCCGATTATGATAATAACGTACCCGCGGTGGACGCGTAATTGAGATCATAAGGAATTTGATTGATTATGATATTCTAAAAGCGTTTTAGGCACCTGCTCGTAGAGGTTTGGCTCCCTGTGGTAAGTGTTGAAATAGTGGATCACGTAAATTGTTTGTTTTTGATGATATGTGTGGATGCACAGTGCATTCTTCCTTACCGACACGGGAAAGGTATTGCACTCTTGATAGTACCCGCCTTCAGTTGCTCTTGGATGCGTACTGACGACTCCGATACATTCCAGAGGTCTGGGATTTAGTACATTGGCCCTCGCATGCCCTGGACGCCCACTAACGTGCCTGGGAAAAACGACGCCGAGAATCGGCATTGGCTTGGTAGTTCCATGCAGTTCTTTCTTGAGAATCAGCATAAACGCTTTAGCTTGACGCCAAAGTTACGGTCGATAACTGTATTGGCCAAAACGCTATCGTCAGGCATTCGTCTTCGAGGTGACCGCTATCGACCGCGCGCTGCCGCCAGTGACTGCCGACGCAAAATCCTCCCGATGCCGCGAACATATCATAAAAATCCGAGACTCGAGAGACTGGGAATGAATCTACTATTGCTAAATGAATGTGAAGGACACGAACGCTTATGGAAATGAGAGGAACAGAAGGGCCGCTAAAAATGCAGACAGAAACACATTTCGTGCAGAAAACGTTTTTAGTACACGCGAATAAAAAAATAGTCACAGAAAAGGTTCCATTATTATACTTTAAAACTAAAGATACACGAATTGTCTCATCAACCCACGAACAAATAAATATAGCACACAACTTGGCGTTTAGAAACAAGAGCCAAGAGATGCAGACGACACTCTGCGCTTCCGCTCGGAAAGCCGATCACAGCGCCAGTCCTAGCGCGGCGGCTGCACTGGTTCTGCGCCGCCGCTGCACGACTCTTACACTCCTCTGAACTCGGACAGAACTAGTTCAGAACTTTCTGGCCAAATCGAACAACCCTAATGATTCGCAAGTCGCAGGTGTCTCGTTCAAAGCGTGGAGACTGCCCCTCGCCCCTAGCGTGTGTTTTGCCCTTAATAGTGCACCTTTCAATTTGCAGACAGTACCATCGAAGTCCTGAACGGAAGTGCGTAGCCCTGTAAGATCCCTTGGTTCCAATGAGATCTCGTGCATGCAAAACACGCTCTGTACTTAACTTCACCTTACAATGGACCGAGGGGGCACCACGTGTCACCGGATCCAATCCAATGCCTTATGAGCGTCTCGTGACCTGCAAGAGGGGTGCAGCGATGCGGGGTTACGCGTAGTCACGTGATGAGTTCACAGATTTCACATGTGCACCCTTAATCTGGTTTCATATAAGCGCCAGTTATATGAGCAATCCAGATATTTGTTTCTACAACGCGTCAAATTTTATGTGGATCGGGGATTACATGTGGAGCGCCGCTTCTGTTAAAATTTTTCTATATTTTTTTTTTAAATTTAAGACACGAACGTGCTACGTGATTTGTCGCTCCACTTACATGCTGCGGTGAAGCTGTTCTAGTAAAGCGCCAATCTGATCGAGATAAAACTTTCATTTTTTTTTTACACTTTGCGTTTACATTTATTAGTTATTCTAAATGCTGGTCTGCATAAACTACGAAGTATTACAATTATCTTAAACTACTCACGATCAGAACATGGTAGGGAGTATGTGGAAGATGGCTCCTGCTGGGAACCTTTTCTGCGAAAAATTTACGGTTATAATCGGAACGTATGTGGAACGAGATTAAGACCGTAGATCTTGCAACTTCCGCAGTCCATCACGTACGTGTTCGTATCATTCGAAAAGTTAGTGAAGCCAGAGCCATACCCACCAACACTGAAAATAACGCCGTCCACGAGCCTTCGAGCGTTCTTTTTTTTTTTTTTCACTGGGGTTGTTTACGTATTAATATTGTAGCATGCATGTTTATACAACGTAAAGTTAGCCAGCCCCAATGGGTTTCTAATGTCTCCGCTATAAATGATGAATTTCGACAGAGCACTACGGCCGTAATCCCACAGGCGGTTGAACCGCGTTCGCAGAACGGTTGCGATTCGCGGTTGCGATTCCGGAACGCCGGTGTGAATGCACCTTACGACTGCTAACCTGGTTTCTTTAACGCGTATCACGCAGTATAGTGATACGCGACCGCACGCGGGTAGACGATACACCGTTCTTAGGTCTTTCAGTTTACCATGGAAAAGCGTCGTTCGAAAACGTTGCTACCTTGTTGGCTGCAGGCGAGTTAGGCACGGGCAGATACAATACCACATATAAGACAAGATTTGCGAATTCCGTTGTCGTTAGGGGATCTCCGAATTGTCGCAAACGCCAAGCACGCACAACCTCGAAGAGAGACGCCGCAAAGCGGCAGAAGCGTCCGCTTTGTCGTCGCCACGTGTTAGCGTCGCGCTGCAACTGTGAGACGCTGCATGACGCGCTGGCGGCGATAGTGACGCAACCAACGTTCCGCCGGTTCCGACGCGTGTATCTACAGGGCGAACTGATAGCGTATAGCGGGCGCGACTGAGCGAGGACGCGTCACGAAAAAGGCGCCAGGCGTTCTGAGAAGCTTGTCACCTATAGGGTATACGATGCTCACGCTGATCAAAGCGGGCAGGGGTGGCCATAGGTATAGATCCTGCGGGGTGGGCTTCCACTCCACACGCTCCAAGTTGCTGGGGGTTCCAATCTTGAACAATCTGGCGAAAATGTCTTCCGAGAAATTTGGCCGTCGCGATTGACCCTCGTCAAGGTCAAAGCGCGGCGCCGGCCAATCGCGACCGCTTAATTTCTCGTCAACTCTCTTGCCGAGTGTCCATATTGAGCCCCTGCAGTGCGCTAACGCACTTTGGACACCAAGGCACCTCAATGCTGATGTCGTATACTTGTTGCTTCGGAAAGCGAGCGACCACGCACCATACTCAGGAACGCTAAAAATAGAACCAGACTTTTTTTTTTTTTTTTTTTTTTTAAATGGCCGGTTTGATATATGTTTGGGCAGGGAACCCGCGTGGCGTACCGCGAGTACAAGCCTTTTTCGATTGAAAACCCTGTTATGGTCTTCGGTGGATTTATGCAACGCGAATCTGTTTTTAATTCTAGAAACTCTGGAACCAGGTGCAGAGTTCGCCGAGAGAGGTGAAATAAATTATTTTTCTTATTTCTCCGAGCTCACTGCGCGAGCTCTGTGATGCGCTAGGAATAAAATGGGTGGTTTGAGCCATAACACCGTGGAGCGTCAATTCACAAGCCGTGATTTAAAAAAAAAGGAAACAAAAAAGATGATATTGCAATACGTACAGTGTGATTGCAGCAAGCCAGGCTAAAGTTCATATAGGCAAGGCGTCCCTGTTGTGCCCCTTGCATACATGCAATCGAATTAAAACCAAACCTTTGAATTTTGAAAAATAAAAAGTTAATTACTCAAAGTTAACTAGGAAGCTAAATTTACCAATGTTATTAATTTTCCTAACTATGTCTAGTAAGAGATCCCACTATGACATCAATCTTTTTTTTTTTTCGGTGCGATGAGTACTTCTAATATGTAGAAAAATCATAAATATACGGCAAAGGCCCCTTTAAGAGCTACGCACGCCTGTGGCGCATTCCCGGTTGCAAACCAGTAATTAAAAAAAAAGTAGTTATTCTACTGGGAAATTCTGAGTAACCTCTTTATTTTATTTTGCGAAAACCTGCTTGAACGTTTTTTGCAACATTCAGCGATGGTGGTACCGGGGTGTGAGAATCGCACTCCCTAGCTCCTGGGTGATCGGCTTCACAATACCGGTGCTTGCTTGCGGACTTGGAAGTAATCCGTTACAAGTAACGGTATCAGTTGTAATTAATTACTGTTCTTGTAACTTAGTAATTAATCCGTTACTTTTTGAAACTGTAGTTTGAAATGCAATTCATTCGATTTTTAGTAACGAAATACTGAAAATACTCGTTACGATTCTTCTCTCCCGTCAAAGGGAGACATAGGGTAAAAGAAGGGCTATGATCATCCCAGAAACAGGCTTGGTCCCCTTTTCTTATGGTCCAACGTTGTCACCACCGGCAAACACGCTAATTTTCCAAGCCTTCGCGGTTTTGGATAAACTGGGACGTTGACTGGCAGAGTTAGAAGCGGATGTGGCTTTCTTCGGCATCTGTCTTCGCAGAACTTCGTGGATCTGGAGCACTTCAAACATCTGTCCTCATCGAGTATTCCGTGGTACGCAAAGAAAAAGATCATCAAGACCTACCGGAACGGAGCCACCAGGAGGATCCAGGACATCCGAGGTGCGTGTGACAGACTTCGGATACTTCTGGGAGATAATTTCAAGCACTACCGTGAGTACCATCAATGGAGCAGCACCAGAAGAACACTGTTTGACCGACTATGGCACGTGAAGCGAAGGCATGTCCTAGATAGTATAAAAGACTTGAAGTTTCATAATAATGGGAGTCTGAAATCGAGGTTTCGTTCTGTTATATGGTGTGAGCCCCGGCAGTCTGTTCTCAATTTATATGGCGAAGCATTATCACCTAGGACGGAGGAAGTTTCGCTAAGGGACCGAAGTGTTGTCTGAATTTGAAACCTTTGAGGATTGACGTGTTGTCTTCCATTCATAGTGTTGCCAGAATGGTTAACCCAGAAGAAAAGCTCACTTTTATAGATCATGCAATCATTAGCATGGAAAAACTAATGAATGTAACGTACCCAAAGGACAAAAGAAATTTACGAGAAGTCAATGCGGTTAAGAGGGAGTTGCAAACGAAGTCCTTAAAATTGTTAGAAACAGATAAGTTCGGACGGTTTGCAGTCTTACCTATGCCAGTATAAAAAAAAAAAGAAACAGAAACGGCAATGGATACCTTATTTTCGGAATGGGTAGGGAACATGGGAAAGTTGAAAAGAAACATTTGTGCAGTACTGAATGAGGGTGAATTGAAGGATGTAGCAAAATGTATTAACTGCAATGAATTCAACATTAGACATCAAGTTTTTCCTAAAAGACCATAAGCCTGAAATGCTCCTTCGTGCGGTCATCAATGAGAGTGGAACATGGCAGAAAGTGTTATCAAAGTTTATACAAAGAGGGTTGGGTTATGCATGCTTAAAGAATTCATTATCACTTAGAAATTATTTATTGACAGTTTGGGGACTCATCATGGGAGGCGTTGTTCAGTGTTATCGATGGATATTAAGGACTTCTGCTATTCCCTCGAAAATACCCGGTTAATACAGAGAGTGAGAGAGGCATTGGAGCTGAATCTCGTCAAGTTCCAATCGGGCTGAGGTATATGGTAGAAATTTTTTAACAATTTTTTCAGTTTTATCTGATGTCTACTGTAGTGGAGTACGAAGGAAAAACGTATATACAAAAGGAAGGTATTTGTATAGGTTTATTAGTCGCACCGATTTTAGCAGAAGTTAACTTAAACTCTTTGGATCGTGCAGTGCACGATAATCCACAGAAGTTGTCTCCGGGTGCGGCAATGGTGAGAAGATATGTAGATGACATCTTAATATGCACGTTTGCGAAAGGCCCAACAGGAACCATAGAAGGTGTGATAAGGTCAACGGCTCCAGAATTTAAGTTTACAGTGGAAAAACCGGAGGATGATTTACTGCAGTTTTCTCGATTTACGTATTCACGTGAATCGAGGGTTATGTTGGAAATATGGTAAAAGAAAATTCGAAGCCGGTTTTGCCAAGAATGAGTTGTCATTCGAAGACCGTAAAGGCTGGGACTGTTAAGTCATTGGTCAGGAACGCGTTACAAAGGTCATGTGTCCATCATATCACTGAATCAGTAGAAAGGCAATGGAAAAGGTTGATTAGTGTCGGTTATGGTGACAGTTTTATAAAACGGCAATTAGACTTGTTTATTAAAGGCAGGAGGGAATCCAAACAGAAATCAAGGCACCGCTTTGCTGTAAACCCATATTTTCATAATATCTCTCACAACCTGAAGGCATGCGCGAGGCAGTTTGAAGTAGACACGGTCGTTAGTTTAGATTTCAGATTAAGTAAACTGACACCATTTCAAACAAGTGTGTGTGAGTGTGAAAAGGCTTATCGGGAAAAATCAGTATGTTGCGAGACTGGTGTTGTGTATGATGCTTTTGGGGTATAAATTTAAGTATGTAGAACAGACGTCACGCTGCATAAATGACAGATTAAACCTACATAAAAGGAATGTAAATAACAATGCACCAAACTCGGAAATAGCAAAACCTATTCATGAATGTAACAACTGCACGGCGCTCTGGTCGGAGACGGAAATAATACATAAAGAGAGGAACGATGTAAAGAGAGTAGTAAGGGAGACCGTGCAGATAAAGTCTCTAGGTAACTGCATAAGCCAGACTTCACTACAGTTTGGGAGCAATTAAAAAAAAACTCTCTAAAAATGAAATTCTTTTATGTGGAGAGGGCGTATTATGATTCAGAAGTATTAACTGTGTTTAGAATAGTAAGGGAAGAGATCCTTTTGTTCAAATTTGAAGGTGGATGGATATTGACTTACCGCGTCGACCTGTAAAGGTTGTCAACGTTCTTGCATTGTGTGATGGAGACTGTGGCGCCTGAACTGTATAGACTTAGTCATTTTGTGTTGGTGGAGAGGACCTTGAGATTGAGATTATATAAGGAGGTGGACAAAATAAACGAGTTAGCCGAGTTTCACATGTCGTCCTCTCTATTTTTTGTCCCTTCTACGTTTTGATGTTTCTTCTCTACCCCAGTCTCAGGTTAATTCAACATGGTTGATGCAACGTCCTTCGCGCTTTTAGTATGGTTCGCTCGTGAAGACAGTGATGGCGAGGAAAATGAAAGGAATTAGGGGAAAGCACGAGAGCCGAGCCAGAGCCCGTTTCTCGAGTCGTTTGTATGGTCAGCCAAGCTGGGAGGATTCAACTGTCTACAGAAAGGCAACATGCTTCGACTTCTTAGAAAATGAACGGCCTAGCTGCTTCGAGCGTACAAAAGACCAGAAAATTAACGGACCATAAAACCGTCGCGTGGGGTTTGTGTACAGTAGGACCATGGACAGAGTGACCGTGGCGCATATGTCAGCTCCCTTCTTCCATTTCCCTCACCCTCCCCGCCCCTCCGCACCGTGGGTAACCGAACAAAAGCTCACCGGACAGAAGCTCACCGGAGAAAAGCACACCCGTTTTTTCACAGTCCCAGATAAAAGCTCATTTCATTTTTTTTTCTTTTTTTGCTATCCGGAGGCAATGGACATAGCATCATTTTTAGGAGAACTGGCATCCCATCCCATGGAAAGGTGTTGAAAGATAAGCCATAACAGGCAGAGAAGCAACGGTTTGGGTCCAAAATTTAGGCCACTGAAATTGAGTGGAGCTGATAAGATAAAGCTTGCTTGACTCAAGGTACGCCGGAGTACCCTTGTGCCACGCCCAAGAAACTTCGTGAACCGAAGCTTTTGAACCCGAAAAGTGACCGAAGAAGCGAAGTCGCCCTTGTGTAACCTCGCTTTTCCTTTGTGCTTATGTCACGCTAAACGCGCATGTGAAAGTTGGGCGCAATGTTTCTTTATTACTTATGCATGAGGCTGATTGAATGCCTGCAGGAAAGTCAGGCGCTCGTTGCCACGGCATTGACACAAGCCCGGGAAGAGGATCCCCCAGAAGGTGGGTGCGAAAACCACTCTGCACCTGCAGAATCGTCTGAAAAATATTTTCGAGCGGTTCCGGTACACCCAGATCTACCAAGACTGCTGGAGTTGGTACCGGACTGCATTCACTTCTACCCAGTTGATGATTAAACCTGTTTCTACTCTAATGAACAAACCATGCACCTGTCACATTTAATTTATCGTTGCATCTTAGTGTCGCACGCATGCACCCAAATTGTCCGCACTCGTGTTAAGACCAACATGAACATTTCTCTTGGTGAGCTTTTGTCCGGGTCTGTGAAAAAAATGGTGAGCTTTTGTCCGGTAAGCTCTTTTGCTGTGAGCGTTTGTCCGAAATTCGCACCGTGTTCCCCCAAAAGAAATCTTCTATTTTTCATGAAACTGTATTTTGCTTGTCGATGTTTCTGCCTACACACGCCTACCCCGCAAACAGAGAGGAAGTTCTAATGAGATCTCAACCCTGCTCATGCTTGACAGAGATGTGAAAGCTAAATACTGGCTGGACCAACGGGGCCGTTTGGCTTCTGTAACTTCACTTCCCACTATCGGATGCGCGTGTAAAAAACATGAGGAGTGCGAAGGCAGCAGTTGATTGGAACAAAAAAAATCTAGCATTAACTCTGCTGTCAGTTCAAACAGTAACTATTGACAGCAGGCAATAAGCTGGCCGGCGAGAACAACAAAACGGTTTGGGAGATCCAAGCTTAACCCGTATTCTTAAAAACGAGAATGCTAGAGTTCCCGTCAGCGGATTGCGCCTGCGGGAACATCGACCGAAATGTTTAGGGAAAGAAAACACAGCCCGAGTTTTCTGACAATAAACCGTGACTCACTTAGCCACTGCAGCTGAGAAGCCGCCTGCAAACGGGTGAAAAACATGGAAGCGTGCTGTTCACTGAAAATTGTTCATTTTTTTAATAATTTCTAAACGGAAAAACTACTTCAACTGAGAGATTGTGCATTCATATTTCGTGTGACGTCTTGGTTCTGGTAAGCTTGCTGATCAAGAAAGAAGATCAAGTGGGTCATTCGGTCGGATAACAAGCTCCATCAAGCAGCAGTGTTTGAAATGCAAGTACCGCACCTTGGCCTCACAGTCAGTCAGTTTTAATAGGTAAACCAGCCCTTATTTAGGCAGCATGCCGCAAACATAAAAAAACCATGTCTTTAGGGGAATCGTGTTTTAAAGCTTGCCAATGCCAAACTCGGATTAATTGGAATGGTCTGCGTGCCTTCATCGACCAAGTGCATTCGTGGCATGTTCATAGGATTTAGTTCTGTCCCGGCTGGAAAGTGAAAGACTCGTTTCTCTTGAACACCCGTTTAAGTCCTTTAAAATTTTATAGATCTGTTCTCCTAAAATTATTAGCCTAAAATGATGCGCAGATCGTACTGAATGTATTGTATTTTTGTTTTAATTTTGATGGGCCACAAAAGTTTCCCCATCAAACACGCAATACAGAGTGTGTCCTTTTTGAGATTTTTTTAGAGTTATGCAAAAGTAATTGAGAAAAGTAACGAAGTAGATAATCGATTACTTTTTGCGGAGAGTAATTTCTAACGGCAATCCAGTACTTTTTAACCCAAGGAATTGTAACTGTAATTATTTTCTTTTTTTAATAATGGACGCAAGTTTGCTCATTTACGCCTTCCTCACGTGTAAGTATGAGGCAAGGATCTTCTATCGCTCGTATTTCCCAGAATAAGAATTACTCAATCGTCGCAGTACCAGTCTCGTACTGTTGTTCTACGGCGATCACTGACCTCCATCGCAGACCGCAGCCTCGGCTGCTGGCGCCGAATGTCGCCACTGGCGGCCATTGATTGACGCCACCAAACGCGTGGGACTGTATGGGGAAAAAAAAAAAAAAAAGTGCCGTTTCCCTCTTTTCTTATTTGTTGTCGGCACTGAATCGTCTTGGCTGCTTTTCGGGAAATAGCATGTGTAAAAATATTAAAGCTGGCAGTCCTCACAGTTCTTATAAATGAATGTTTTGTAGTCAAGAGTGACTCCGCTGGGAGATAAATGTAGTGCAGCTCGTTGAGACGAGAGTTACCTAGAGTTATCGCGGAGTTAGTGCCGGTTTCGACAAGTTGGGTTTAGCGGACGACAAGCGGAGGCCTTTGCTACGCTGATTCCTCTCACTCCCGTGAAGCCGCTGTCAAGATACAAATTTTTCGACATTTATCAACTTCTGGGCTTACCCGAGGGCGGTCTTATTGACGGAATGTTCTTTTGTTTACTTCATTACGAGAGCAAGTTTGCCAGCTCAGTCGTAGGTGCTCCGGCACGTTGGATTTTTTTAATTTGCACTCGAACGCTTGACATATACGGATTTGACCTCTAAACACCCGATATAATGATCGCATCACATCATAATATACTCGCCTTCAAGCACAGCATACAAGCTTTAATATTCCTACATTTTTGTGTTTCTCCCATAGACTTGCGTGTATTGCCTGGTGTCAAGTAATGGCCGCCGGTGATGCCACCGGCGGACTCGCGATCCGCCACCCAGCCTACTAGAATAAAGATCAGTGACGGCGATGATTCAGATGACAGCCCTTTTCATAGGAACTAGTGCGCCCCTTATAGGCCGTGAAAGTTGTGAATAACTTAAAATCCGGATTACTACGGCCCTTCCTAATATTGGGGTTAACAATTTTCAGATAAAAAAAGAGTCGAGAAAAAAGACGAAAGAAGGTATTGGAGGAGAGATGACGAGGGGAAGGAAGATGTTGACAGGTGTGTTTGGAAGGGCTTGATTGCATCGGAAGGCAGCTGGTACGCCAGCAGGGTCTGTTTTCTTGCTTATACGTCTTCGCGGTCCCCTCTCAGTAATAACCCAAGGCATCGTAGCTTGAGGGTGGTCGTGTAAACAAGCTCCACATAAGAGCGCCACTAGTCTAGCGCATATAGCCGAATCACCTGCACAGCTTTGAAGAAATTTAATGTCTTGTGTTTCCGGGCAGTCTGCACCCCGGTGCATAAACCAAACCAAAAAAAAAAAAAATATGCATTTTAGTGTCAGTTTGTTGAAGTAAGCACAACAATAAATTGTCTAAATCTTCGGGACTGTTACATGTCTGATATTTAGAAAACCTGCTTGAGATTAAATTATTATGGACCAATGGAGTGTGAAAGAACACCCCGTGTGAAATCCGAATAGATGGATGGCGTTTACCAGTGACAGAATCAATGGGACTCGTGCGGGTAGATCACTGATGAGCGAGCTATGATCCAGCCGTTGAAGCGTAATTTTTGTTATTTTTATTTTTGCAAACTAGCAGATTTATTGTGTTTTCATTTATGCAGCTCAAAATTTATTATTCGCATCAGAAGAAAGTCAACTCTCCAGTGCCAAAATGAATTTAACATCCGAAAGACGGGAAGTTATTTAATTTTTGCCGTAGTGAAAATTCTTAGGTTTTTTCGCCTGATTACTTTGAGTTAAGATATGGGTACTTACGCCTATGTAGCACATAGACATTAATGTTAACCTCCAACCCCAGAAACCCTCAAACACTATATGCACTCCTTTGGAACGGCGTGCCTGTGTTTTCTGTCTACCGATAACTAACCCGGAAGAAGGGGAACAAGGGGGAGAAAGAAAAACCAGAAATCTCCAAACGCACCTGAGGGACATGGCGTGCGCCGAAAAAATCCGACTGGTCCTGGCGAATTTTCATGCATTTTCATTTCATTTGTTCATTTTCTCCAGCTCAGCTGCACCTTTTTGTTAATTGCATCAGGCTCATATCTATTTCTAAACTAATTTATTTTCTGTGGCTGAACGAGGGATGGTGGTGCTCACTGCCTACAAGTGCCCCACAGCTTGTTGCAGAAATCCGAAGGCAGAAAGTTGACGTTCCTGACCAACATGGTGAGAACATGAGTGTGTCGTGTGGGCAACGCTTCCAAATCCACTTAAAGCTCCCGGTAATCAAGCATAACAATACCTATTACGCACGCATAATGCACGCACGACGTATCTTGCGCTCCCCAAATTAATTAAAATGATCGGTACAAGTTTAATTGATTTAACAATCTACGGTATGGGTATGAGTTATATCAATACCACCTCGTAGACAAGGCTTGCGCACGACGCTTGGTTAGTAGATCCCCGACCCGCCCCAAGCAGCAAACAGGCTGAATCTTGACGAGAGTATGGGCCATGTCACAACTACGTCGTATTCACAAGCGGCCATAGCTGCGTGTGCGACTGCTGAGCAAGAGCTGATAGCGAGCTTCCACAGTTAATTTGCAACGTGTACGCGATACCTTCGAGATTGCCGGTGTTGGCAGCCTATTAATATGAGCTCGTTCTCAGTGATGGACGACGAAAGAATAAACATTAAACACTGGGAACACAGCCACACCTGTCAACTAGCAACTGACGATTAAAAATTCCCACAGCGAGCAGCCGACTAAACTTATCTCTCCTTCTATCCGCTTCTCCCCCTTTCCCTCCTGGGGTTAGTCGGCTGCTCGATGTGGGAATTTTTAATCGTCTGTTGCTAGTTGAAAGATGTGGTTGTGTTGTCCCAGCGTTTAATGTTTATTCTTTCTTCATCTATCACTTGAACCAACACGCTCTTCTCTCAAGCTTGTTCGAAGCATGCGCTCTATACTCCGTTCACCCTGACCTGCAGCCAATGCTACAGGCGCGAGCTAGGACACGCTCCTGTCTTTGAGACGTGCATTTCTAGCGCGAGCGCTCGTTCTGCGGGAGAACGCTTCAAAGCAGCGACCTTGAGCTCTTGTGCTTGTGGCATTGACTGCATTCGCTGCTTAAGGGGTATTCACACGAGGGAGAAATCCCGGAGATTTCTCCCCGGCACGCGCGCATCACGAGACGAAAACGCGAGGCTTTTGCACATCGCAAAGCCTGACGTTTTCGTCGCAGGATGCGCGTGCCGTGGAGAAATCCCCGGGATTTCTCCCTCGTGTGAATACCCCTTTAAGAGTGAACGGAGTATAGGGAGTATTCACTGGCGGCCATATCCGTGTGCGCTGCTGCTGAGCGCGCTGACGGCGAATTTCCGTAGTCCTTTCGGAGCGTGCATTTAGCACCATCAAGGTTGCCGGTCTTAGCAGCCTATTAATGTGGGCTTGTTCTGAGCATGCGCTCTAGACACCACCCACAAATATGGCGCCCAGTGAATACTCCTTATAAACAGCGCTCTCAAAAATGGCATCCAGTGCCAGCCTCCAGCGAAGGGCTTTGCAGCCCTTCACACGGCAATAAGGCAATTTCACTCACGCATTTCACGCTTTACGTGAACGTTTAACTTCATCGTATTCTATGCGACAGACACTCGGCGTGAGGATCTGTTTCCTTATCTGCTACACAAACCACTGAAGCAGGTGATGGAGCAGACGATATAGAATACGATGAATCAGACGATGTCGCAGACACGGTCGAAGGAATCGGACAGAGAGTCATCACCTAAAATGACTCTCTGTCCGAGGTGGCGACCACATTATGTTCGGCCTATCGAGCGCTTCACTCGCACGGGGATAGATGGCGCCTTAGGATCGGGTCCCTCCCAAACCGACCACTTCGGTTGTTTCTCCCAGTGGTGGTCCCGCATTTCCTCTCTCACCCGCTTCTTGTTGTACCTCACCACCGCCACGTCACCACCAAGTCCCCAGAGCCCGTACATATGTGTTCTCCTCCTTCTTCCTCCTCTTCTTCTTCTTCGGGTTAAGGCTCATAGGCATGCAGGATGGTGGCAACTGTGATCGACACAGCACCAAAGGAAAACACAAGGCCAGCCACTAGCCGCACAGCACCATCACACCGCTACACCGCGAAAAAGGCGAGCATGCTACGCCGCCGAAACCGTGGACGCTGAGGAGGGACCTCATACCCACGGTGCGCGTAGCTCATAGTGGCGCGGAACTAACTACTCCTGGTTCGAGTCTAGCTCGGAACTTGATCTGTTCGCTCGCGCCCCGCGGAAAGAGTGGCCAGAGTCATCTCCTAAATGTATTTCTTCCACCGTGTTTTCAGCTGAGATTAGAAGCTTCGCCTTTAACGCGAGCTCGCTGGCTTCCGCATCGCTTTGGTTGCGCGTGCCTGCGCGTTCACACTTGTGTTAGCAAGGGCAAAAAGCTCCCGCTGAAGGCGGATCTTCGAGTCTAAGCTTAATTAATGGTGAACGGAGTATAATCGAAATAACTTGATGCTTTTATAACAAATGTTAAGACAAGGTTTCATCGAATTTTGTGAAAGAAAATTCCAATCAAATGTCTAATTAAGACTTAAAGAGATACTTCAACGAAATTTAAAATATTCCTGTCGTGTTCAAAAATAGGTTGAATATGATCCACAGTATCCGTAAATGACAATCGCACGTCTGTATTTTGAGCATGGTGGCTGTATTTTTTGTTATAAACGGCACACTCTGGCAAGCGCTCGGAGAAGGCCCAGCGGAGCCCACGTGTCATACAACGCAATCGTGACGTAGGTCGTCTCGGGACGAGCAAAGCTACGGCGAGGCTGACGTCGCCTAGTCGTTCCAGCCACCGAAGCGATTGCTTTTGTACGAATTTTGAGTGACGGGTTTATCTTCTATAAACTTTTAGGGGGACAATAGCGACTACTGCGACACAAAAAAGGTATTCTCGGGAAGAAGGGAGTTCCTCCTTCCCCTCTTGTCTCGTCATGGCCGGAGGCGAGACACTCACCGTCACTAGCTGTCAAGGTTCCTAGACGGGCATTACAAGCGAGGCGTTAGCGACCTCCACCAGGTGCTCTTTGCTAATAGTTTAATTCGTTTTAAAATTACTTTTCAAGACTTTTTTTTTTAACAAGATATTGGTATGGTCGATGTGATACTGCTCCTTTGAACACATATAGACCGAAAAATGAGCGCCAAAAGTTCGTCGTAGTAGCCCTTTAAATTCCAATCAAATGTCTAATTAAGACTTAAGTGAAAAAAAATATATATATTTTTTTTTAATTTTAAATCTCTTTGTGATGTTTTCCTAAATTCAGAGGCGCGATTTCATTTTCATAATTGTAAATGATTGGAGGAAGCTTGCGGAATGTGCGGTATAGAGAAAAGCACGAAATCACGCCATGCATATAAGTATGCATTCAGCCCACCAGTTTCAGGTTTGTTTACAATCGAGACTTCTCGTTGAACGTATTCTTATAGACGGTGGATTGTTATATATATATATATATATATATATATATATATATATATATATATATATATATATATATATATATATATATATATATATATATATATATATACTAAAAATAGATGCATCGCGGGCGTTGATAATCTGTACATCATTCAAAATTACGGAGGGCAGAGCATGCAACCCTGTGCATCTTCCGTAGTATCTGCACTCTTTGATACCTTCTTCATCAAAATCTGTTGTTTAAAAAGACCAGTTTTCTTTTTTTGTTTTGTTTTTTTACACGCAAAACAGTTTAGTGGTAAACGCCACAGCAACGGCTGACATATCCGTTCAATGGTACAGTCGCGTGACGTAAAGTTAATATAATGCAAACTGTTTTGTTCACAAGAATGTGCTACGTGCGCTTCTCGGAAAAAATTGGCCGAGGCGGTTTTAAAGGAGGAGTGACGCTCGTTTTCAACAGTGAAAAGGAATCTATTCTGCAGACTATCACTGGGAATCAGGTGACCAAAGAGCCCTTTCAAGTACTGCATATTTATATATTCTTCACGTCCAAAGATTTTATCGTTTGACACTTTTCACACAAGCGTGGCAACTGACCTTGGCTGGGTTGGTTTACGAGAAATAGTGGGTTCAGTAAAAATATGAGAAAACACTGGTGTTATGTGGAAGTAAAGAGCGAAACAAATGTAACTCTGGGACACCACGGGGGCCGTTTGACTATGTTCGAATATGCTGCTTTTTGATCGATTTTTTTTATACCTCAATAAATATATTTACGAATAGGTCGCAACGTTACTGTATTCATTGAATATCTAACTCAAGGAGGAGGTGATGAAGCAAGTTAAAGAGCATTCGCCCAAAGCCATCTTCGCTCTCGATCTCAAGGAAGCACTTGAGAACGTCTCCCACACCAGTATCCTAAACAACCAGGCAGGGCACGGGTTGTGGAGGGCAGGCGTACAACTATATGTCCCGGACTCTGTGACAAATCACCGGGATAGAAACAAAGTAGGGGAACAAGAATCCCCGCCCATAGGGCTGGGAAGCAAGGGGACCCTCCAGAAATCGGTCCACTCACCTTTCCTATTTAATATGGCCCTCCTGGGCATGCCCAAGGCGCTTGAAGCGATTGAAGGTTTGGGGCATGCACTTAACGCGGACGACATCTCGCTCTGGACAACAAAGGTGGCTTCCTCGGGATGAATCCAGGAGAAGCTGCAAGCAGCTGGAGACGTGGTCGACGAATATGCGAGGGGATGCGGGCTTCGCACCTCACCTCAGAAATCGGAGATGGTGATCGTCCAGCACAATGCACCCAAGAAACACACGGAAGATGTGAAGGTGGTCTTGGAAGGCAGGACATCGTCCCAGTCCCAGCGTCAAGATCCTTGGCCTTACCGTTCAAGCAGACAACAAAAAGCGACGACGTCCTTGCGCAGATTCAAGCACGCGTCGGAGCAGATCCTCCACATGTTCCGGCGGATCGCAACCAGAATGAGAGGGATGAAGGAGGCAGACACACTCAGGGTGGTGCAAGCTTTCATAATCTCGAGAGTCACGTACGCAACTCTGCATCTCTTAATTAGCAAAGGGGTACGAAGCAGGTGGAGATAATCATACGGAAGGCAGTTAAGCAGGCCATTGGAGTCCCAGTGAACGTTTCGACAAACAAACTTCTGAAAATGAAAATACAAATACGGTGGACGAATTGATCGATGGACACCTCTACAATTAAAGGCAAGGGCTGAGCCAGACGGAAGCAGGAAGACAGGTCCTACGGAAGATGGGATGGAGTGCTGCAGAACGGGAAGAGAGAGAACAACTGGCGGACGATTTACAGCAGAAGATCAAGACCAAACCCATCCCAAAGAACATGAATCCTGCTCACCATGGCGGCAGAAGAGAAAACATGGCTCGGGCACTAAGCAAACAGCTGAGGAACGAGGAGTATATCGTCTACACCGATGTCTCCGAAGACCAGGGAACTACCAGGGCTGCGGCGGTAGTAACAACCAAAAGATTATGCTGACGAGTGTGTCGGTGGAAGTCAAAGATGTGGAAGAGGCAGAAGAAGTTCCAATCGCCTTAGCCATCTCCCTGCCAGGAAGAACCAGGGTAATCACTGACTTAAAGCAATCAGGAGCTTCCAGTCGGAGTGGGCGTCCCAAAAGATGCTGCGAAACCCCCCCCCCCCCCCCCCAAAAAAAAAAAAAAAAAAAAAAAAAAAAAAAACCTTAAAAGGAGTCCGAAGAACTTGTATGGGTACCTGCCCCAGCTTTTTTATTGGGGTAGAGGACAGCACACCACCACCCGAGCACCTCGACACCTCAGCGCCAAAAAATGTTTGTTGGCACGACTATACATGCCACGTGAGGTTTCAAACTTTGGTAAAATGTCCTACTACAAATATCGCTTCGCGAAAGAAACACAACGCGTGAAACCGGTTTTGCCGCGCGTTACCCAAACAGCGCATTAGGCGAGCTGACGAGCCGAGGAATCTATGATCTGCGTGGTCTGCCCCAGTCTGTTCTACCCGTGACGTCACAAGCGATTATGATGATAGCTAGAGGAACGCCCCCTGTAGTTCACACAGGCCGCCAGCATTGTTAGAAATTTGCAAAATGCGTCTAATTAAAGAAGAAAAATGAAAGCTGTTTACAACTCCCTGTAATGCCGAATTCAGCGCAGCCCTTGAGGGGGAGGAGGGAACGGTACTGAAGGGAGCGTATATTCCTCCTCCCTCCTCCTTCCTCGTGATCCTGCCTGCTACTCCTGAACGAAAGGGCTCCGTTTTGAAGCCGGCCGAGGGGCAAGAGATAAAAGTATTTTAAAATAATTTTTTCGGAGTAATGAAAATTCGGATTCGTCCCCCTGCTCATCCTCCCTGCTCCCATCCTTTCTCCTCCTCCCTCACGGGGGTCACGTGATCTCGCAGGAAGGGGGGCTGTCACGTGACCCCCCAACCTGGAGGTGTCGCGTAGCCCGGGGGGGGGGGGGGGGGTCACGTGACCTGGGAGTAACGTCACCTGGGAAGTCATGTGAACTGGGGGTCACGTGACGGGGGGGGGGGGGGTGTTACGTTTCCTGAGGGGTCACATGACCTCATGGCTACGCCGACGGCGACGCCGCTCAAGCCGGGAACAGGCGCCTAAGAGCTGCGCTCTAAAACGCACTCAGGAAATTCAAGGCGCCGTCCAACCGCCCGAAATTCCCGTATGCCAACGCATTCGCGCTGTCGCGCACAGCGCGACGAAATATACAAACTTCGTCGTTACTTTATGGCGCACACGCCGGTGTTCTTGATGCACCGTGGTGCCTTTTTATACGCTACGACGAAATATTTAAGACGATGCTACTGTCAGCTTTCCTATCCAATGCGGTCAGCTAAAAAAAACTTCTACGACACGCTCCGCTGTTTGTACGCGGCCCGCTCCGCTCTCCGCTATGGCCCATTTGCAGCTATCCTATGTTGCCCTCCAACACGTTATCTGCTGCGTCCCGTTCAGGGGAGGCGGAGAGAAGCTGACCGGAAAAAAGCTCATAGCAAAGCCGGCAGATGCGGGATAAAGCTCACTGGAATTTTGAGCGGGTGCGGAGAAAAGCCCACCGATTTATTTTTTTAATTCTTTTTTGTTAGCTTAGCGGATTGGGCGTCACACGTTGCAATTTACACAAATCAAATTCGTCGCTTCATTAAAAATAAGTGCCATATTTTTCTGTAATATTCTTTAAGTTCATTGGCCTTATTTACTAATTCCTTAGAAATGACTAATTAGTAATCACTGATTTTGGATATTAATGACGGCGTAAGTATAAAATAAGAAGATCGGACACCCGTAAAAAATAAAATAATTTATTAACAGCTTGACAGTGCGCCGTCGGTAGCTCTGTCAAATAAAGAGGTTTCTTTTCTGCGAGCTAATATGAATAGCGGTGTGTGAACCATTTTCAGATTAGCGTTTTTCCCTAATGGAACTGTAGTTGCGAAAACAGCTTTGTCCTGTCGTGTCTATTATCTTCACTCCTTCTACGTCGTTTGAGCGGTTTTCATCATGTATAGCGTTTACCAACTCGCCCTATTCGATGCCTTACCGAAGACTAGTTCTTATATAGGTCACAAGTAACAACGGTGACACTGTGCAGCTCTGAAGGTCATGGGTGGCTCACCGTAGAAGGGCACTATTACACAAAGGAAACGTGTGGAAACACCAGCACGAACGGCTAGAAAACGTGCCTCTCCGTGGAAGAAAGAAACCTCGATATCCTGCTGACCGTTCTGTCGTGTTTTCAAAGGATAACAGAAGGTTCAAAGAGAATTTCAGGCACGGCGTTGTTTCGCACGCTCTTTCGGATTTTCGACAATTACAGTTTTTCTTTTTCGGTTTTAGGCAGACATTATTGAATTTTCGAACTTTTTACTGTTCTTCAAGTACATAAATTTTTCAGTTAGGCTTCCCGTTGCTAGAGTAAACCACAAAAAAACACTCCCCCGCAATTATTAATTTGGGAGCAATATACCCAATAGGCTTAACAAATATTCTTAAAAAGGACATTTTCTTTCACAAAGCTAACAAATTTTACTGACAATAAATTTATATATATATATATATATATATATATATATATATATATATATATATATATATATATATATATATATATATATATATATATATATATGTTAAGCAGAATCGAACAGCCTCCATAAGAAAAGAAGAAAAAAAATCCGTGAGCTTTTCTCCGCATCCGCTGGTTTTGCGGTGAGGTTTTCTCCTGGATTCCCCGTTCAGCCATGCCCAATCCGTTCCGCTCCACTAACCAATGCTGCCCCCGCTCCGTGACCCACTCAGATATGCGATGCCGATGCGGTCCGCAGCTCCACCCTTTACGGCCCTGTCCTCCATCCAAATGTAGCCAGCTCCGTCGTCCTACGCTGCCTTGACTGCTATCTGCTGCGGCCCGCTCAGCCATTTGGTGCGGTCCGCTCCGCTATCAACTATCTTTGTAGTGCGCGTTATATGCACGGTGGCCCAGCGCTATGCGGAGAGCAAGTCGTCTGCTTCATGCGCAGGGGTTGCCTGTGACATCAGAGTGACGCCGAGACTGATTGGCCTTGTTTGAAAGAATAGTGGGTGGAGCTCAACGCTAATACATTGAGGTCTACCCACTATCTTCTTTTTTAATCGGCCAATAAGAGTTCGGCGTCGTTCTGTCGTCACCGCAACTTCTGCGCAAGAAGCAGACGACTTGCTCTCGGAATATGCATTTAATGAGCAGAAGTCAAGACTATAAACACTGACTCGCTTTCTGTTTCGCCAAACCGTTTCCCAATCAACCGAAAACAACCATATAAGACTGTTGATCGTTTTTGGTTCAGGTTCATTACCAAAGGTTTGATTTAGAATTTGGTTTTGTTCCTGTCGTGTCAAAATAACAGTTTTGGTCCGGTTTTCGGCTCGGGTTTGAATCCGCTTGACCAGCCTGGTAAAAACGTCAAATTACCTGTTTCTGCTATCAAGAAGACTCCCCTACCATGTTGTTCCCGCTGGTATTCAGCTGCTAAATAATTTGCAGAACAATTTCATAATTCAGCCATAGCAACGAACAACACGACTGTTGAAATTATGAAACTAGCGAGTACAACATTGCCCGACGTACGGGCAATGTCTGCACTGTTGGGCGGCGGAGAAAAGCTCACCGGAGGAAAGCTCACCGGAGAAAAGCTCACCGAAAAACCGGCTGATGCGGAGAAAAGCTCACTGACCTTTGAGGGGATGCGGAGAAAAGCTCACCGATTTTTTTTGAACTTAGCTGATTCAGCATCAAACGTGGCAATTTAACAGAATTCGCAATCGTGACTTCATTAAAATATGTCCTCGTTTTTGTAATATTCTTAAAGTTCATTGGACATTTTTAATAAATCCTCAAAAATTAACAGTCACCCATTCTGTATATTAATGAAGCCGCAAGGGTATAAAATCAGAACATCGTACACCGGTAAAAAAGGCAACAATTTATTGAGAGCTGACAGTGCGCCGTCGGTAGCCCTGTCAGATAAAAAAGTTTGCTCTTTGTGAACTAATATGAATAGCGGTGTGTGGACCGTTTCTGCTCTAGATAATATGCAGTGCCTAATAGATAAGTATTTGTTGATGTAATCAATGTTGGCTATGCTGTTTTTTCTTTGTTAATTTTACTAACAAAACAGTAGTTGCGAGAACAGCTTTGTCTTGTTTCGTTTGTTGCCTTCACTCCGTCGTCCTCGTTTTAGTGGTTTTCATCATGTGTAACATTTACCAACTTGCCCTATTCGCTACCTTACAGAAGGCTACTTCTTATATAGGTCACGAGTAACAGCGGTGCCAGTGTGCAGCTCTAAAGGTCAGGGGTGGCTCACCGTAGAAGGGCACTATCACACAAAAGAAACGTGTGGAAACACCAGCCCGAACGGCTAGAAAACGTGCATGTCTGTGGGAGAAACAAGCCTCGATGTCCTACTGACTGTGTTAGCCTGTTTTCAAAAGTTAACAAAAGCTTTAAGTTCATAAAGTTTTCAGTTAGGCTTTCGTTTCCTAGAGAGTAAGCCGCAGAAAACACTCGCCCGCAATTATTAATTTGGGAGTAATATACCCATAAGCATAACAAGCAATACAAAAAACGACATTTTTTTTTTGCAAAGCTGACGATTTTTAAGGTTAATAAATTTATATAGTATGTTGGGCATGATCCAACAGCCTTCATTTAAAAAAAGAAGAAAAAATCGTCGGTGAGTGTTTCTCCGCATACGCACCGGTGAGCTTTACTCCGGATCCGCCGGTTTTGCAGTGAGTTTTTCTCCGGTGAGGTTTTCTGCGGTGAGCTTTACTCTGATAAACTTTTCTCCGGGATTCATACTATTACTGAACCCCGGTAAAGGGTCCAAGAGATTAATTAAGGGGATCCGTGAAAGACACAATTTGGACATGATAGAAAAATTATCAGACGAACAAGAACCCTGAAGGATTAGAACAGAATAATAAAACAGTCCAATAGAACCATCAACTATGCAACACAAAGATACATGTTTAAAATAAAACAGAAACTGCAGGTAACGACACACACACTCAGAAGTTGCAAACACAGCTGAAATTTTATTTCTTGAGACCTGGATAAATAGGAAAGAAAACAAAAAAACGAACGAATCAGGTGAAGGGAAAACACCCAAGAACACCCCTTTCAACAAATGTACATTCCGACAGTTACCAGAACAATGACGGCCTCCGCGACATCCTCCTTCTCTCTCACCTTTGAACCCTGTCATCTTTACCGAAAATGAACAAAACAACTTTTCTTTCCAGAAACTTGCAGACACTCAAGGACAGCACTTTTCCCAGCCCAAAGAATCCTCGAAGATCGTGGTCCAAACCAAACCAAGACTTATTACTAGCGTTTCCGTGACGTAGTATTGCGAACGATTCCTTTTCTAAACGTTTGTGATCATCTTTTTCCCTTTCGTCCACTGATGTCACGTCCCACAACGGTATAGAATTCTTATACAGTCGGAATGTACACTTGTTCCTAGAGTTATTTTCGGGTTTTCTCCTTGCCCTCGTCCCTTCGTTTCTTTTCCTAATCAACAAAGTTTTGGAAAATAAAATTTAAGCTGTGTTTCAGACTTCTGAGTGTGTGTGTCGTTACCTGCAGTCTCGTTCCTTTTCTTTCTTTTTGATCATGTTTACTGTACACCCGCTCGTTTGCGCCCCTACATTTTTTTCATAAAGCTACGTAGGTTCTTCCTCATATTTTATTATTTTATGCATCCACGCCCGCTTATCGGGTATGCTGAATTCCTTTTGCCCCTGAATATTCATTTCTGTTTTTGTCCTAAAGCACACGAAATCAACGCCGAGGTGTCAGCTTGGGGAGGGACAATGAAGGAGTATGAACGGTGAGAATTGAACAATCCACCGTGCCAGGACAAGCCGCGCACAAAAGGCGTAGCCCGACAACTGAATACCCTCAGCGGTTGATTTTGAACGCTTTTTTTTTCAGTATCTTCCTACCATGTTTAGACACAACAGTGAAATAGGCCTCTAGAATGAATGTGGTTTCTCAGCGAAGCTTTTATTTTTCCGCGTCCTCTTTAGCCTTTATTTTTATTCCGCGACGTAGCACCTCTTTTACTTTTCTTCTTTTTTTGATCGCTCCAACGCTTCTTTCACATGACGCAGCACGCGGCCGCAGCAGCAGACGGAATGCATGCGCAAGGAGAGGAGGTCACCGGTGAACCGTAGCAGGACGGGGAGGGGAGGGATGGGAAAGAAGGGCGAGATTGTGATCGACGCGCGAATCTGCATTGCGAAAATGCGTAAAGGTTGGTACGCAACGTGTCGCTCAAATCTGGAACTAAACTGGGGGTAGCGTCCCCGACAATTGGTCTTGTTTGTAAGCCTTTATACTACAAATATAACTTAGTTGTCCAAACGCGTATAATTTACGTGAGCGTCACTTAAGCTGCATTCACAGTAAAGTCCGAATCGCAACCGCTAAGCGAATGAGCTGGCTTTCATGATCAAGTACGCGTGAAACTGAACTGAATCTTTATGCAGCCCCGTTCGTAACCGTCTGACGAATGCGGTTCAATCATCAGTGTGATTGAGGCATAAGTCAAAACTTTCACACAGGCAAATTAGAATACTTTCGCGTGCATATCAAAAGTTTTTTTTTTTTTTTTAAGATAGAATATTTGATACATTTCGCACCATACAACTAGCTATAGAACCCAGATTCATCCAAAGGGAGCACATCCCGCGAAAACTCCCCAATAGAAAAGGATACGAAGAAGTTTCGAATGGTTTGGTTGCCAATTCCCTGAGGTCCCTCCGTTGTGAATTCGATGCTCAACCAACAGCTCACGTACGCTGCGGCAAGAATTGAACGCGGGCAAGGCGAGTTTCAAATGTCGTCACGCGCGTTCGCAAATGTCACGGAAGCCTATGCAAGAGGCGAGGGGGAAGAAAGCAAGCACGCGCTAAGGAACAAACGAGAACACGCGAAATTGCAGGGTAAAATATGGGGTTTGCGACAGCAGGATACGTGAGCCTCGAGTTTCCCTTTCACAAAGAAACAAATAATAAAACATTTAAGAGGCCCGAACATAGACATACACCATTCTTATTTAAATTGTGTATTCTTTCTCTCTTCGTGTATTGTCTACAACGCGCTCCCCGTATCTGCCTTCCACTTTTACTAGAGCGCTGGCTTTGGCAGGTTTTTCTTTCCGAGACGCCACGCACGAAGCTGTTCGCACCCTTGAGGCACTGATTGCATGCCCAGTCCATTTGAGCAATATTAAGGCCTGTTCACACATGCAGCGGAGCGCTACAAGCACAGCGCTGACCTCGCGCTAAGCGCGTGCACTGCTGACGGGTGCCTTCACCAGCTTTGTATCGCACCGTCAAAACTGTTGCTCATGGCAGACGATAAGTAGCTGACGGCACGTGAGGAGCGCTACATCAGCGCTTCGCTGCATGTGAGAACCGGCCTTTAACGTGAAGCAACACAGAAAACGTTTTGCGTTGCCACTGCCTTAATTTTAACTTTACTGAAACGAGGTAGATTTTTTTTTGAACAGTTATTGATTTTTAGTTGTTTTAGATGTAACATATATCTACAAGACTCCTTTATTTTATTCGCCTTAGAAAAACACATCTCTTCTCACTTTAGTGTTCAATTATCAATCTGCACGCAAGTGAAATTTTTTAAATATTTCCCCATAACTGCGCATTTGTTTCCCTATGCATGGGCACACTCGAATAAATTAATCAACAAATGCCGAGCATACTTTTCTGACAGTGACCCGACGATACCGAGATATAACTTCTATGTTTTGCGTGATTTGTACGACAGGTGCGGAAACGTGTCATCCCTTCCTGCCTTATTCATAAATCACACCGCCAGTCACGACTAAACGATCATCAGACGTTGCCCCTGCCGTAGCTACGCACAGCGGCATTCTTCAAAACGTGAAAGGTCATTAGCGCCAGCACGAGTGCGAATAACATATTTGGTAAGAGGCTAACAATTCAACGCACTCTCCGCCTCCAGCTCGATGTCTCTGCATTTGGCAACACTTTGTCAAATGCGGAGCATAATACCGACGAAAGGCGAAATACGCGTGCTGGAGGAGGAGCTTCCACTGGACTCCTAGCCTTAAAGAACCGTGTTGTTATGTTAATGTAAATGTTATAGTGAAGTTTTATTGATGTTAATGTTAAATGACCCGGGGCGCGCGACGGCGCGCGCTCGGCGCGGGCAGTTTTGGAGTTAAACCGGCTTTTGGAGGCGTCAGTTTCGTTGCTCCTTCTCTGAATAGCACGTAACAATATACTTACTTTTTTTCACAAAACCCTTTCTATTACTTACGGCGTATCGTTGCTGTGAAGAAATATTTTGTGGTACAAAAAAAATTAGAAAATAGACAAAGAAAGGAAAATTTGTTTTAGAAATACCTTGACCTAATTGATAACCTTCAGTAAAAAAATGATCGCGTGAAAAATTATTGTAAACAAGATTTTTTTCTTCACGAGACAATGAACTTTGTTACCTATTGCTAACCCTCTGACCGAATGCACAACTGTGACATGGTGTACCGTTATAAGACTAAGACGTCAGAGTGTTGAAACAAAACTGTAAAATATAACGTTTCATAATTTCACTCAAAATAAACACAGTTTTGGGAGTTGGCGGTAATCGTGCTCATGTACTCCTAGTCTCTGCTGGCCACCAGGAGACAAATAGACGCGGTGTTTGTGTTCCTCAGATCGCCTTAGCTGCATATTTCCGCCTTTACATTACTGCCTATTTATTATAACAATCGACAGCTTCATAAATATGAAGGTACGCTTTTGACACTACCACTATTAAAGTTTTATAAGGATATTTGTTTCTAGTGCCGTATTGCGAGCTTGTCAATATACAATAGTTTATTCTTCTTCCATCACTTCCCCAACCCCGTACAATTCACGCGCAGCCTTCTGGAAAGCAAATGGGCCGTAAACAATAATTATAACACAGGGGACCTTCTCGCAACTATCAGGAGAGCGGCGGGCAGCTACACAACGAAGTGCTCGGTGTAATTGCCAAAGCCTCATGCACCCACAGCAACCGGTAATGTTCTCTTGGAACCAGACTCGAAACCGCCCGCCACCTCCTGCGCGAAACCACCGTGCACCGGAGGCATAGATCATATCCTTGATCTCAACCTTTGACCCAACGCGCACGAGGCGAGCGCACAGCGTACATCGGCCCCGATACGAAGAAAAGAAGAGGCGCTCGGAAACTTTCTTGCACCATCCCTGTCACGACCCGACGAGACTCTTCCACACTAGAATCACAATATGGCGCCTAGGAGCAGCAGCAGCAGGTCACGCTGGCCGAGCGAACTCCCAGTGCTCGTGTTGACAGCAACGAGAGGAACACCAAGACGGGTAGGAAAACACGGCAGACCTCCTGATTATATTCCGTTCGTCCCTAAGCTGACAATATGGTGGGAGCTACGCGCTGGTCGAACCAATCAACTGCCTCCTTTTCATCACGTGACACCACTTCTTTATGGTCATTAAGGGCAGGAACGTACGTGGTCACGTGGAAAGAGATAGACGAATGACTGATCCAAGGAGCACGTAGCTTCCACCGTGCAGCCAGCTTAGTGCTGTGCGGAGTATAGTTGGAGCGCCCTGATCGTCAGCGATGGGCCCAGATACACAAGACGGCGAGATACCATGGCGAACGCCTAGAGAACATTACCGGCTCACGTACGGTTCGTCGCTCGCCTACTAAGCAGAAACAATCGATTACCCGGTGCTTGTGTTGTTGTTTTTTTCTCTGGGATGCTGTTTGTGGAGGGTGAAGATTTTGGAGGGAGCGTGGGACGGGGTCACTGACGTCACGAATGCGTGAGGCACGGGCGTTCGTGCGTGCCGTCACGTGACTTTAGAAGACTGACTGCCTCCATGACCCCGAGGGAAGTTAGAAAAATAGGGGCGAAAAGTAGGAAAAAAAAGGCGGGGTGTCTGCGGACATCCACTGCGTAAGATGGAGAAAAGTGTTCAGGTGTAAGACAGGAAGCTGCTTGATTGTTGTTAGTGATACTCCGAGGGAATTAGGAGACGGATGCAGCGTGTCTACATCGTGCCAAAAATGTCAAGGATATTTTTTCTTTTCTTTTTTGGTTAGGTTTTTTTGGTTTTCGTTGGCACAAGCCCGGCGGTGAAAACATTACGTTTTCACCATTTCTTCTATTCTCAACATTCAACTCGGTACTAAATACAATTAAAAGAAATCACACTAGCAACGCTACTACAACGAGTCTGGTTTATCATCTAGTTTACATAGATAACGTGATAATAAAGTTTTGTACACAACGATCGAAAAAACGATACGTAAAGGTGGATGATATATATATTTATTTATTTATTCCTGGACTGAAGATGTCCACCAGCAGCTAAACGCCTTACGAATGGTACACCATAATACAATCAAAACAAAACAAGCGATGTGGACACTGCAATAACGAAAGCACTAATCAAAAACATTGAAATGCAGATCTTCTGTGTCATTTCCACTACCACCACGTTTTAAAAATTTTTCAAACTCAGATGTCTTCTGCAAGTCACGTAAGATTGTTGTACAAGTCCACCATTCTCGTGAGAGGCAAGAGGTGTCAGTGTCGAGAAACATAAAGAAGCTCATAATATCTCAAAATGCAGATGATACGAAAATGCTTATGTTTGTTAGCAAGCCTGGGCAAGCTACTCGGCCAATCAATTGCTTGTGCAAAAACAACAAATCCCTAATAAAATTCTTTCTGCAAGTGTGATCATTTTCAATTTGCGAAGTAGCCAGTTATAAACATAAAATTTCTGACCAAGGTATCGGTCGTAAACCAAACGAATAGGACGTCTCTACACTCCTTCAATTATTTATAATTTAGATAAATCCAATGAACTACACGCAGTTGATACAAATTTTAATCTCAAGCGAACGAAACAGTTTATTTATTTATTTCAAATACCCTCAAGGTAAGTACATTGAAGAGGGGAGAGAGCTTTAAAAGATTAACTATAAAGTGCACATATTAGTTAATAGCATTTTTAAACATAACAATATGAATGATGTTAGCAATTGAGGCGGGAAGGTGGTTCCAGTCTGTAGATGTTTGTGGCATAAAAGAATATTGAAATAATGAAGTTTTAAAATTTGGAATACCAACCTTATGGCTATGATCAATGCGAGCAGATATGTAGAATGGCGGAGTAATTAGTTTATGACGAAGGGTAACATTTTGACGAAATATCTTACGAAAAAGACAGAAAGGAGAGATTTTTCGGCGGTGAGTTAGTAACGGCACACCTAAAGTATTTTTCATGGTAGTAACAATGGCAGTGCGATGATAGTTTGTCAATATAAAACGAGCTGAGCGGGTTTGAATGGATTAAACATGAGCAATTAGTGACGAGTGAGCGGGGTCCCACACAGGCAGCAGCATATTCTAATTTTGGACGGATTAGGGTTTTTTACATGGTTAGTTTTAGTGAAGGCGGAGCGAGGAAAAAAATTCGTTTTAAGTATCCTAACATACGGTTAGCACTGTTAATTACGTATTCAATATGAATACGTAATTCAATATGAATACGCAGTGCAATGCTAATGCAGCTTTCATGTTTTTAAAGTTTCGTGTACTTCTGGACACCATGCCAAACATCCTTAATGATAAAGCATCTACAGCATTCACCTGTGCTATCATTCGAAGGGCGGAATCCAATAACACACAGAGATCTCGAATTTTAGACTTCGGTTCTATTTCACACATCTTCAGCATGTAAGAATGCGTGGATAATATATTTTCGGCGAGATCTGATTACGCCGTTTTTTTGGTTTTTTTTTTTTTTTTTAATTTAAAATAAAACAATTATTTGAACATCACATAGTGACCGCATTAATATCATTTTGCAATTTCACGCAATCTCCAGGGGTTTGAATTTTGTAAAATAGTTTTACGTCGTCTGCATAGTGCAGCACCCAAGAAACCTTTATACAGTCAAAACAGAAGTTGAAGAACAATTATGTATTAAAGGGGACCAAGATTTTACACCTGAGGCGCCCGAGAAGTAGCGACGTATGGGGCAGGCTTGACTTCTTGAATTCGTACAAGGTGCTCGCGCCCCAACAGCTAACTTCTGAACAAACTTTTGTACCTCTTGGCTACTCCATACTTTGGCAGCTTCACTAAAATCGATCATGAGGGACCACACTCACAGCTAGATAAATTACAGCAACTTGTTCTTTCTTTTCAATCGCTGGAGAGCAAAATTGCATCAACTGACAAAGATTCGCTTCTAGCGATCTGCCTTTCACGAAACCATGCTGAAGAGGGTTATTTTTTTGTGTTCAAAAAGCGATACAGTCGTGTACGAACAACCATCTAAAAAAACTTTCAATACATTAGACAGCAACGAAATCGGCCTATGGCTTGTTTTTACCGTTTGGGTCTTCCGGCTTTAAAATAGGTACAATACCAGCGCCTTTCCACAGGGTAGGAAAAGAAGGCAAGTCAAAAATATATTTCAGACCGATTGCGAATGTGCTACAACAACCTGCAAGAATAGAACTGGGATCGCCATCGAGCCCCATTGACAGCTTTGGCATGAGTTTTCCCACTTATTATTTCGGAAATCTCGATCTCATCCGCTATCATCCCGTTCCGCAACTTCAAGGAGTGTGGAAGTTGACGACATCAAATTTGGTGCACTAGTCATTTAAAAGGACAAAATCCAACTCGCCATTAGCCGCATTTACAATGTTGTTACAACGTGCAAAATCATTAAGATGTGCAAAATCAAACAAACGACAAGCTCTTAATCGTGTTGCCGCGTCATTGTAATTCACCGTCCAAAATTGTCACTCCAGACCTGGGAGGTTGAAGTCGCCATATATATGCACAAGGTCGTCAGACGCAGTAATTACCGTCTCCAACATATCAATCTGGTAACTAAAAACAGCCGAGTTAAAGAGCGGTGGCCTATCAGACCTTTTTTACCTCCAGCAGAACTGAGATGTACATCATTTAATAATGAGGAACGGTGTTCTGCCCGGCAGGTCTTTCGCCCGATGGCGTCAGGAACACACGCTCGAGCACACTGCTTGCGAACGTGCACGCTTAGTCCCAGTGCCCGTTGCGACATACAAAATATCCTTCCAACCTCAGACGTAGTCACCATACCGGTCTGGGGGACGTCTAGTCCTTGGTGGATTTATCCTGCATGGTTCTGTAGCTACAGATCCGGGATCTCCAGCTGTTGGCTCTTCCTGCGGAGGAGCGTCTTGTGGGCGTCGACAGACACCAGGGCGGTCAGAACCGTCGATTTCCCACACTGCGGGCGAAGTCGACGAAGATTAACGTCGTCGTATGTGGTTGAGGTGCCTCCGGAACCTTTCTCAACCAGTTTCTATCAGCCAAAATCGGTTGCCAATCCTTTTCACAAGTCTGCTGTCGATCGACCTGGGAGCTCCCCTGAAATTGACGACAACCACCGGCTCCCCTTCCTTGAAGGCTTTGGATGCAGGCATCTTTTTTGCGGTTGTCGTTCTCGTTCCGGGGACGACATCAGTCTACTTAAGTTTGTAGCCAGCTCGCGGCCGAACATCATGAAGGCAGGTGTTTTTCCGGTTGAAGTAGATAACGTTGTAAGTTGGTTGTAAAGTAGTCTCGCAACTCTCACTGACAGAAGTCCCTTCTAGTTCCTTGCCAATCCTTGTTTTAGTTCGTAGACCATCCGCTCAGCTTGGCCATTTGTAGCCGGATGGTAGAGAGCAGTGGATACGGCTTGAATTCCGTTTTTCTGGTAGAAGTTGGTCATTACGCTTGACGCGAAGACAGATCCATTGTCGGAAACTACCTTTCTTAGTGGTCCGAATGTTGCATATAGAGCTCGCAACTCTCGAATGTCTGATGCGGATGTGGCAGATATCATGTAGCGCACATTAAGCCACTTGGTGTATGCGTCTACAACAACGAGAAACGTCTGCCCCTCCAAAGGACCCGCTAAGTCCAGGTGTATGGTATCCCAGGGCTGGGACGGTTGATCCCGCGTTGGCAAGGGTACCTTGTGAGGAAGCGGTCTGGACTCCTGACAGGCAGCACACTTGCCAACTGTAGATTCAATCTCTTGTGGATGGCTGGCCACCGCAAGTGGCTGAGAGCTGTCAACTTCATATTTACAATTTCCTTGTGTCCTACGTGAAGCAGATTCATTGCTTCGGCACGTGCAGCGGTTGGAATGACGACCCCGGACCCCCAGATCAGACATCCTGGCTGTGTCGCCAACTTGGCGATTTTCTTTTTAAAGGGTGGGAACATCACATCTTTCATCTGGTGGAGAGTTCCTCGCTGTACAGCTTGAAAAACTCGGGAAAGAACTGGGTCGACTTGCGTGATTTGTGCGATCCTGCTGGCCGTTTGGGGTGAACCCATGGGCGCCTCAATCATCAGCATATCACCTGCAGGACACGGTTCACCCTCATTGTCGGACAAGGGTAGCCGACTTAACGCATCCGCGTTCTAGTGCTTCTTACCTGGTCTATAGACTAACTGGTCGTCGTTGTATCATGCCGATATGGTACCGCATGCCAATCTTATCATTCTGCCTATGCTATGTCATCTATAGCACTGAGTTATGCCGCAGGTACCGCCCCCCTGTTTTCGGCTATATAAACGATGCCAAATAAACCTTGGTTGTTGTTGCGTTCACGAAGCCAGCAGTGTCGGACTGACTTTCTTATCATCTGAGAGCCTACTGATATATGGTCCTAGGAGTGGCCCACGCGACCACACCAGATTCGTCAGCAGGAGGCAGTCATGGAACCACTCAAGCAGCCCGACCCTTTGCTTCTGTCGGGAAACGTTCAGAAGAACTGGACGCTCTTCAAACAGAAGTTCGAACTGTACCTGCAAGCGACGGCACCAGACAAACCAAGAAAGGAAGCTACCAAGGCGGCCACACTTCTGACAATCGCCGGGGATGACGCCCTAGAGATCTTCAATAACTTCGCCTTCGCTGAGGGTGAAAGCAAGGAAGATTACAAGACCCTTGTCGCAAAGTTCGAGGACTACTGCGCGGACCAGCAGAACGAGGTGTACGAAAGATACGTCTTTCGGACAAGAACGCAAGACGAGGCGGACCCGGTGGAGCAGTTTATCCGCGTCCTCAGGAAACAAGCAAGATACTGCAACTTCGGACAACTTTCGGATTCAATGATTCGCGATCAAATCGTCTTCGGCACTAACAACAAAAAGTTACGGGAGAAAATGCTTAGGGAAAAGGATTGTCGCTCCAGAAAGCAGAACAAACCTGCAAAGCTGCAGAAGCCTCCGCTAAACAAAATGGAGCATGGTATGCTCACGAAGAAAAGGTGGACTCAACCACCGAAAGCTACCAGCGCCGCTCAGATGCTTCAATAACCGAACAGTGCTTTAAGTGCAACAGGAGACACGAAAAGAAGAAATGCCCCGCTTTTGGGAAGACTTGCTACGCCTGTCAGGGACGCAACCACCTCGCAGCTTATTGCAACAAACAAGTCAGCGAGGTGAAGCACGACGACGAGGGCTTCGACATTTTGGGCGTGGGTGTTTGTGGCATCGAGAAGGAACGGGACTGGATTGTCAAGGCCCAGCTAGCGGAACAAGTGGTCTCGCTGAATGTAGACAGCGGCTCCCAAGCCAATCTGTTGCCCCTGTCGGTGTAGAAGAGACTGCGCCCTAAGCCGTTTTTAAGACCAAGCCACACGGTCTTGGGCTCGTACAGCGGGAATGTCGTTACACTGCGGCGTCACAACACAGGAGGTTACGATCAACCAGCATCACTGCCGCGTCGACTTTTTCATTGTTAAACGAAGTCAGGCCGTTCTTGGGCTACAGGCGAGTGAGCACCTGGGACTGGTGTCCCGAACGGTGAACTCTGTAAGCACGGCCAGCGCCGTTCCGGTGACCCAAGAATTCTCCCACCTGTTCCAAGGCACCGGCTGCGTAAAGCGACGGTACCGAATGGTACTACGTGTCGATGCCGTGCCAGTGGTTCAGCTTGCACGACGGGTGCCCTTGGCACTGCGGGAACCCCTGCGGGACGAACTGCAGCGCATGGAGAAGGCCACCATCAGCCGGAAAGCGGATGAACCCACTGACTGGGTAAGCCCTCTTGTTATTGTGAAGAAAAAGGATGGCAGCCTTAGGCTATGCATGGACCCTAAAAATATTAACGCGTGCTTGAAGCGTGAACACTACCAGATGCCACAGCGCGAAGATATCGAGGCTGAGCTTCACGGGGCGGCTTGACGCTAACTCGGGGTTTCATCAGATTCCAATGGACGAAGCTACGTCAAGGATCTGTACGTTCGGCACTCCGTTGGGTCGCTACCGTTTCCTTAGGCTTCCGTTTGGAATCTCGTCAGCACCCGAGGTATTCCAGAAAACGCTGAGTGAGATATCCGACCCTTTACCAGGAGTAAGGGTTTACATCGACGATATTTTGGTGTGGGGAAGCTCTAAACACGAGCATGACGAGCGCCTCAAGGTCACTCTCCGTGAAGCGAAACGAGCGGGCTTGACGTTCAACTTGGCAAAGTGCAAGTTCGGCGTGCAGGAAATTTCCTTCCTGGGGGACGTGATGAGAGAGGTCAGAATCCGCCCCAATCATAGGTTGGTGAATTGCCTGCGCGAGATGCTAGCACCAACCGATAAGCTCGGCGTACAGCGGATGTTGGGAGTGGTAAACTATTTTGGAAAATATTTACCTGCGCTCAGCGAGAAAACAAAGCTTCTACGAAGTTTAATACGTAAGGACACTGTCTTCGAATGGACAGAAAGCCACGCACAAGAATGGACTGTGCTCTGCGAAGCACTCGGCAAAGAACCGTTACTAGCAATTTTTAACCCCACAAAAGAAACAAAGATAACGTCAGACGCCTCAAAGGATGGCCTCGGATCGGAGATACTGCAGCGTCATGGTAGTAGCTGGCGTCCTATTGCCTATGCCTCTCGGGTAATGACAGAGGCGGAAAGACGTTACTCACAGATTGAAAAAGAAACCATGGGAATTATGTACGGCTGTGAAAAATTCCATCACTTCATCTACGGACGGCGCGTTTTCATAGAAACTGATCATAAACCTCTTATCGCTATTTCATCGAAGGACATAGGGGACATGCCACCAAGACTACTACGTTTTTTCTTTCGCCTGATGATTTACGATTACAAACTACAGTTTATTCCAGGTAAAGAATTGGTCCTGGCGGAACATGCTCTCAACGGCGGCGCCTGCTGCGTCAGGGGACACCGCTGGCTTTACCAACGTTCAGGTACATGCTGTCGGCATTCTGTCATCCTTAGTAAGTGAAGCAACAAAACTGCGTTTCGCTGAAGAAACTAGCAAAGATCCAGAGTTGCAAAAGGTTGTCGAAAACATATCCAGCAATAAAGGCGTCGATGGGGAACTTAAACCGTTCGCTTCGGACCTTTCCGTGGTGGAAGGAATTTTGTTGAAAGGGTGCAAAGTTGTCGTTCCCAAGAAACTACGACCGGAAACGCTCGGACGGATTCACGAAGGCCATCTGGGCTTAAACAAGTGCAAGGCTAGGGCATGACGTCTAGTTTTCTGGCCAGGCCTAAATTCAGACATTGAGTCGCTTGTAAGAAAGTGTGTCGCATGTACAACTTATGCAAACAAGCAACCAAACGAACCACTTTTGCTTCGTCAAGATCCGGATTATCCCTGGTACAGGGTCGGTGTACATCTTTTTCAATACGCGGGAAGTGCGTATCTCGCAGTGTTTGATGCACACTCCAACTTTCCAGAAGTTGAAAAGCTTGGCGACACGTCTGTAAGCACGGTTATCGGCAAACTGTGTGCCATCTTTTCAAGATACGGAATTCCGGTGGAGGTGTGCACAGATAATGGACCCCAGTTTTCGTGCCGGGACTTTGCCGCGTTTGCCAACCGATATGATTTTAAGCACATCACCTCAAGCCCCGAGTTTCCTCGTTCCAACGGTCTCGCGGAGAAGGGCGCACAGATTATTAAGAGGCTCCTAAAGAAAACTGGAGATGCGCGTGAAGATTTCTGGTTGCGCTTACTCGGCTACCGTCCTTCCCCTCTAGAGGACGGCCGTGCCCCGGGAGAGCTGCTGCAAGGCAGACGCCTGCGTACGCGATTTCCCGACTTCAGCTTACAGCCGGCATCCAGCGTCAAGAAGCATCGCCAGCCAGAGACCGCAGGGCAGCGACTCCAGCCGCTCTATAAAGGACAAGTCGTCCGAGTGAGGAGTAGGACCTGGTCTTCAAAGGCTAAGGTCACGGGAACAGCCGCGCCCAGATCGTACAACGTGGAGACGGAAAGTGGAACAACACTACGGCGGAACCGTCAGCATCTTCTTGCAACACCGAAAACATACAATCGCGACTCGTCAGCTGACAACGATGTCAGTGACTTTGAAGACGCCGGAGCGGAAGTGCAACTTCATCCAGGGACTCAAGGAAGAGCCAACAAAACTCCTCGTGCGCAGACAACTCCTCAAACTGTTCAAGGAACACCAAACGCGGCTCCACCAGCGCCTAGAAGATCTACGCGAGCTACGGTTGCACCCAAGCGCTTGCAGTACCGGCACCATTTCGAAGAAATTGTTTAGCATTGTTTCCCTTTTGTCGTTTCTTACTAAACAAAGGGGGGTGTATCATGCCGATATGGTACCGCATGCCAATCTTATCATTCTGCTTATGCTATGTCATCTATAGCACTGAGCCATGCCGCAGCTACTGCCCCCCTGTTTTCGGCTATATAAACGATGCCAAATAAACCTTGGTTGTTGTTGCCTTCACGAAGCCAGCAGTGTCGGACTGAATTTTTTATCAGCTGAGAGCCGGCTGATACAGTCGTATGCCGAAAGCTTAACGCACCAGCGTCGTATTCTTGGAGAGAGAACCTGGGGCACAGGCTTCTGGGAACTTAGGATGCCGAGCAAGGGTTGATGACCAGTGACAATCACCACCTTGAGTCCAGCGATGTATTGGTGAAAGTGACTGACTCCAAATACCACCGCCAACCCCTCTCGGTCCAATTGTGAGCAGTTCCGCTTGGCCTCGCCCAGTGTCCTCGATGCGAACGCGATGGAAGCTTCCCTACCTTCTTGATCTACCTGAGCCAGGACTGCTCGCACGCCGTACGGTGAAGCATCACAAGACAAAATAAGCTGCTTTGTATCATCGTATTGAACCAGAGTTGTTTTGTATAGTACCAGCATCTTGAGGTTCTTGAAAGCAGCATGCCGTTTCTCCCATCTCCAGGGAACGTTCTTTTTCAGCAGCTTGTATAGTACACAAGTCACCGTGGCTCTGTTTTCCAAGAATCGATCGTAAAATGCAAGCATTCCAAGAAATGACTTTAGAGCGACTTTGGAAATCGGTGCACGGCTGAAAAATTGCCGGTACTGCTGATAGTGATAAAAGCGCCTATGCAACCGAAATGTTCTGCACGTTTAGACCAGAAGACGGAATTACAGGCGGCCTTCGCTGCCGCTGAAGCTTAATCAACTCAACAGCTATTTATTAAACAACGCGCGCGACCTGCTCGAAAAACGAAACCGAAAGAAGATGAGTCGGGAGGGCGAAAGCTTTCTATCGTCTGCCTGGAGAAGGGGGAAAACGTTTCGTTCCTCCCCTTTCCTCGTGTCCGCTTGGGGGCGCGTCAGTAGAAGGGAGGAAGACGCGCCGTTACTACTAGGGCTGTCGCGAACTTTTGTCGAACCGGATTTTTAGGTCGAACTTTCGGGATTCGACTGGGTCGAACTTGTTCGATGAACTTTCGAAACGTTTCACCAGATTCGACCGGTTCGACTTTGCGGACAGTGTGGCCAGACCTTGATACACGCATGTCTAGGTTTGGACAATTTATTTTTATGCAAAGGGTTATTTTATTTCATGAACAGTTGGAATTAAAAGAAACCAATTCTAATCACTGAAGACCTTAATAACTTAAATTTTTTGTACTGTATTAATTGAAGTAACCAATCAGCGGTGCCCTTAATTCATCCCTTAGCCATTACCATCCAATTCGAAGCCAACTGGCCAGCCTGTCGCGCATGCGCACACGAGTCGAACCTCAATACAAGGTTCGTCGAACTTTCCACAAAAAGTTCGAAAAAGTCGAACCTGGTTGAACTCGAACCTCGGCCGGTTCGCGACACCCCTAGTTGCTACTTTTTTCCTCCATTTTTTTCTTAGAGTGTACAGACAACACGGCGAAACGGCGCCGAGTTGTTCGAAGACCGGTGGCGTCGCTGCGTTTCCATAGGAGCTAAGCCTTTTTCTTTCTTTACTTTTTCCTCAGGTAAGTTCGCTCTTTGCAAATTTTAGAAAAAAAAAAAGAAATGCACCATCTGTGTGCTACGCTGCACAAAGTCATAGTGCGATAGGTTAAGAAACCGAATTTTCCGGTCGATTTAAAGAGCCTGGCGTCTCCTTGTATCACCCTGTATACAACCATCCACCCAACCGACATGTGATAAGGTACAGGCACACCATGTGGGTGCATATTTCGTTAAAACTTTGTAATGTCTCTATCGGGTGTTTTAATCTGTTTGTGAAACTTCATCCTGGCCCATCAGGCTCCAATTATATAATTTTTTCCCCTGGTCAATATATCGAATGCTATTTTTATGCGAAAAAGATTTTTTTAATGGTGTCTTTACAGCTACGTTAATGCCGTCTTTACTATACGTTTCTTGAACTTGGCGGAAATTCAAGGACCGAACAAATGTCTCAGTGAGAGGGAGGGAGAGGAGTAAATTTTTTTTTATTGCAAAAGAGATTTGTGGGGATCACGTACGCGATGAAGCTCCGCCCTATAGGTCTGTTTCTTTTCGATGACTGGAGAGCAGAAAACATCTCGAACGTGCTTTGCTCGTTTGTTGTTGAGCGGCTGGTAGTTATTAGTCGACAAAAACAGAGTACTTTTTTAGGTATTTTTTTTTCTCCTTCCTCAAACGATATGCTCTCGTTCGTAAAGAACGTATTAATTTCGAAAAGTCGTGGCAAAGTCAAGACAACTATTGCTCTGACTACCAGACGAAGCCGGCGTTCGGCACCCGAACGCCTACTTGATGTCTGTGCTCCATCTGCGTGTGGAACAAACAACGATTGGGAGTATTTAGAGGGCAGAGACACAGGCACCTAGCCTTTTAGTCTACACACTATCTTTCCAATCATAGGTCGGCGCTAGGACGTCAGTGTACCCGCTTGCAAGAAGCAGAAGATCTTGCCTGCGGTATAGCTCATTGCTAAAGTTGGAATCTTAACAAAAATGATGATAAATTTTAACATCTCAAAACGGTTCGTAAGATTTAAGGACATTTTGCCATTTTGATTTATTAGCTTTTGTTCACTTACTGTGGAACACAAGCATAAGCTGGTACAAGCCAGTTAAATATTTAGGGAACGTTAAAAGGTCAGGCTCCATGAAGTCCCATGAGATGTTTGACACAGCCGCTGTAAAAGAACGCGCAAAAGGACACTACGATATTAAAAACATAATTTGCCTTAATTACGTTATTGTCTGAATAATTTATTCGGTGTGTGTCATCATGCGAATTTCTCACATACTGAACGAGCTCGCTCTTTCGGTGGCGCAAAAGTAATATACGACATTTCAAGCATTGCAAAGTGCCCTTGCAAAGAAACAGAACAAAGACTGCCTGGAAGCATTTTTGTCTGTATATATGAACGAAGGCGTCAGTAAGTCATTCCAGAAACAATTAACGCCTTTAAGTACATGGTAAGGGACAGACGGTCCGGCGGGACGGTGCTTATTACAAGCACACTACTTTTTTTCGCAATCGCCCGAGACGAAGATGGTGTCATGGCACGCAATTCCTGGAAAGCGCTTTCAAAATGTACTTCACGCTACAAAAGGTCTGTCTTGCATCAAAGAATCACAGCTCGACTAGGTCCCATTCTCTTCGCTAGCATCGTGAAGAAAGTTATTGCGCACATTGTTATTAGAGGGCAACATGCAGTGGACCTTCCGAGGTACATTAGCAGCAAGCGTATAGCAACACCATTTGTACCCACCTGTACTTTCTTGGGAATCCCATTATATTCACGAGGTAAGGTTGGTGGTTGAAAATAATCATCTTCTAAGGGAGGAATAGGGAAATGGCTCTATGGAGAGTTTTTAGAATTTAACTCTTAACTGAAAAATGTGCATGACTGAGGCATAATACTGAGTATCGTTGAATATAGACAGTTCGGGAACAAACCCAAAGCTCCCAGGATTTTTTAAGAGCATATATGATATAATTAATATTATTTACAGGGAATAACTAAAAATAAAAATCAGCTACAAATAAAATGCGGACCTCCCAATCGGCATTTCATTATTTCATTTCTTTATACTGTCAGGAGCTCAGGGCTCTATTACAAAGGTAGAAATCACTACATACATATAATTAACAATATAACAATAAACAATGCAGGCAGAATAGCATAAATGATATAAAAACTAAACAAAAAGTCCTGAAATAAAAACTAACAAATCAAGCTGTCTATTAAATTGCATAGGTTGGTACGTTTGCATCAGTTAAATGGCACAAAGAAACGCTTATTAATATTCTCAAAACTGGTGTTTAGAGGAGAGTATTTTCCGTTTTTTCATAGCGCTACGGATAGGCACTTAACCTAGGTAAGAACAGGCAAATATTCAGGCTCTACATTCGTTTACTATGTTTCACTTCAGCTTAAGTCCAGACGCAGCCGACGCTACGAGGTAATGGGACCAATCGAGCAGCGTCTAAAGCGCAAGTCACTAGGCCTTTCTTGTTCATGATTGGTTCTGCGATGATAGAACACGTAGAGAAACACCACGGATACCATGACGATGCGCTTTTGACGCTGTCTGATTGGTCCAATATGAGTGCGCAGCATTGGCTGCGTCTGTACTTCAGGTAAAACGAAGTAGATTCGCTGTAAGCTATGCGGTAATAAAAAATCGCTCAAAAATCAAATGTTTACCGAAGCGAAGAAATCTGATTTAAGAGGGCACATACAAGCAGCGGGAATATAAGAAAGCCATTCTGAGAATGTCCGGTCAAATCAATTGCAGTTACTCTGCACTCGAAACATGTATCGCATGTTTGAGCGGCTTTAGACGATGCATAGTACGTGCAAATGTAATCCATTCTGTGCCAAACAAACCGGCTGGTCTTTTTGATAGCACCATTTCAAAATTGTCAGAGGTTAAATTAACATGTCGCCAGTAAATGACACTATATGGTGCAAAACAATAAGGGAGGAGTGTGTTAAAAAAAAAAAAGAAGCCTGGAACTTATAAACCACACCGTCGATTGGGGGCGAGACAGTACCAGATTAGGGATGGGGGAAGAGGGGATCGTAAGAAAATATTACAAAAGTGAAAAAGGAGGGGAGAGGTCACCTTGGGTGGGGTCACAGTTACTTGATTAGGCTTGCTCACTATTGTATATTTATTCGCAGCACTGTCGGCACTGTTACAAGCGGTCCAGTAGGCAGATATCTTCCAGGAATACAAGAAGGTAAGATAATGTTCTAGCGGCATCACAAACGGAACCGAAGGGTGGGGTGGGGGAATACCTATCGTAGTCGAGCGAACAGGCCCAAAAGAGATGGTCCACATTCTGAAGAGTGTCTCAAGGAGCTATTGCAGTTTGTGCTGATCGTTGCGTCAATTCAATAGATGGCAGATGCAGTAGAGGCACAGCCAGCGCGAAGCCGGTGTAGCACGGAGGCGCTTGCACGTGGTAGCTTCGAAGGGACGCGTGGGGGTGGTCCTTCGTCAGCGACCCCTGGGTCCAAATTATTCTGAGTTATCGCTTGCTGAATTAGCAGCTTGGTTTCATGAATGTTCGGCACCATATTAATGGGAGTTCCGAGCTGGTGCGCCGCAGCGGCGAGACGGTCGGCCGAAATGCCTATATGCGAAAGCAACCATTTTAATGACATTTCCGAGCCCTTCGCTTGGAGCTTTCTTTCAAGGTATGCAATGTACCGGGAATATTGAGGGGCATCATCAACATTACAGAGATGTAGTTCTATTTTTGAGTCGGTAAGACGCAAAGCTTTCCCGCAGTAAGGAAGTCCAAGCCTAATGGCCACCAGCTCAGCGGTTGTTGATGTGGTGTGGAACCTGAGCTTCCTGGCATGAGACACATTCTGGTCAGATATGTAGACCGGTGCGGCAGATGACTTGATGCTATGAAGAACTGATCCGTCGGTATACTTTCGCATCCATCCCTGGTGCTGTGTCTCTATATAATCCTCTGCAGTGATCCGGGCAACGACCTGCGCTCTGTTGCGTTTGCTTTTGAGCGTTAGTATATATATATATATATATAGTATACTTGTACGTAGTTGAACTACGTACAAGTCTGCCGATCTGCCCCTGAGCTTGAGCGAGAGTTTATATACGTATTTCCCTCCCGATGGGAATGTTTTTGTATGAGATCACGTGCGGCAGCTTGCTGGGGCGTTCGGTTAAAAGCTTAATGAAAAGAATGTAGACGCTGTTGATTACAGTACAGGGTAAAGAGCAGAACACCTTTAGGTGGTATTTCATCATTGATCATCACTTCTTTTTGTATATGACCCTATTTTATTCCATGCTGTCGAGTCCTTCCATTGCGTAGTAGTACGCGCTTACAACCAAGCTACAACAAATTCAATGTATGTGTGTGTGTGTGTGTGTGTGTGTGTGCGTGTGTGTGTGTGTATTGGCACAGCAACAAAGTAGTGTGACAGTCTAAACAAAAAACATAGTTCTAAAAGCATAAAAACGGCGCGTCGTCTCTCCGTTTGAAACACAAATATACAATGGCGGATTAATATGGCACTGTTACTTCGTCCCTTGCCTTAGTCATTAGGAAACACTTTTGGCGCGATCAGTTTCTGATTTCCTTGTACAACATGATGTCTTTATGTTTGTATTCAGAAAGGTTTGTTAAAGGGGCAAAATATTTAATAACTTGTCGAAACAAATTATCAGCCAAGACCTTTAAAACCTGAAAAATCTTCTCACTTAAATAACGACTAACTGCCTGCTAGCCCCAACTTCGTGCCGCATATTTTGATGCTGATGAGGATATCGCACCCAATATAAAATTGATGTCTCCGAGTCGCCACGTTACTTCCTCTTAAACCCCTAACGAATTGTTTTTTATTCATGTAGTGTTTAATATTATTATGCCCTTCCAACGAAGTAATTTTTTCATTGATGAACTGCGGCTTTTCTGTTCGAACTCAGCATAAAAGTGCCTTTGTACCAATCCAACTCTAGCATCTTTTTTATCACTTCAATATTAAGGCCAACCGGAGCCTTTCGAAGCTTTTCAAATTGGTGTAGGAGCATAACCACGACATACAGGGCACCAAGGTCTGGTTCGCTAGACCGGTAGTTTCGGGGAACTTGTAGCATGCGGGAACTCTGCCTCACCGCCAAGCAAATATCATAAAAAGAAATAACTTATTCTTATTATGTCGTACACACCTTTCCGTTCTGCTAGCAGTGCCAAATCTTAACTTTCCCGAGTACGCTAGAAAGCATCTTGTGAAAAACTATTAGTCAAAATAAATTCAAGTGGTGTGAGAGTATTGTCAGTTCTCGTTTTGGAAGACACAGTGCATTCCCGTACTGCGTATCATCGTCATTAGTGCATGTTATTGCCTTGAATTACCTTTCCCAGGTGGCTCATTTTGTTAAGCTATCATTTTTTTTCCAAAGTTTGCAAGATTGCCGGAAACTGCGACCATCTAGTTTGTTTCGGCCTGTTTCGAAGGGGTAGTTTCAAAATGGGATGAACAAAAGATTTTTTTTCTCTGGCGTGATAAACGTCCTGTTCTAAAGTCGTCAATTAGTCGTTGTCCAGTGGCAATTGACTTTTGTTATTACTGTTGTTTGCGAATTCTTGCTTTTATTTGACTGTAAGAACTTGCGGCACTTATGGTACGTTGTCCAGGACGAAATGAAACGAAAAACATATTAATCTATCAACATTATAAAGCAGTCACAAGCGTTTTTATCCAACAAAGAATAAGAATATGAATTTACCACGCTTTTTATTCAATACAAGATTCATCATATTCAGGTACACGTTAGCATGATAGAAAAACAAAGTTTTTTGTACCGGAATATACGGAGGAATACGTCCCATTGTGTACATATAATATTCTTAAAATAAACAATCTCTGCTGAATAAGTTTTTTTTACTGAGGTTTATTAAATTTGCAGTTGCTTTAAGCCTCAAATATAAAAGAAACGTTTCTAACAAGCCCTCGAAATTGTGCCGAAAATCAGACTCGATTGCCATAGGGAAAACTGTTGCTATTTGAGTTATTTAAAAAAAAAAAAAAACACTTGCCACAGGGTATTTTATATTCTGGGAAATCTGCGGAACACTCTGGGATATGAAGTCAATGGCATTCACTGCCCAGCTCTTTGTTCATATACTTTCGTTTAGTCCATCTGAAATTAACCTACCAATAAATTTCACCGGGATAACATGGTTCGCGTGATAACAACCAGTTAATTTACATAGGAACCGGAAGTAAACAAGACAGAAGTATAAACTAGATTACGCATCAACACAAGACCCAGCGTAAACCTAATCAGGTGCCTCCGGACCGGCCGAATAGAGGAGAGCCAGCCGGCACGGATGAAATACGCGCGGAGCGACGGAATTCCATAAACCAAACCTCTACTCAAGGCGAGCGCTCACGCCGTTTTGTTCCGAGGCGCGTCGTCGGGGTGCGGAGAAAACACGGAGCGGTGTGACTTGCGGTTACTCGAAGCCTTTAATTTTGAACCGGTTTCTCGAAAGAGAAAGAGTTATGCCCGGCAGCGCTCAGGCTCCGTATGTCACTGGTTCCAAGAACGACCGATTCCGAGGAGAGATTAGAAAGGTTCGTCGGTACGAATCAACCCTTTCTCCCCCATTGGCTTTCGAGCACGATCGAGAAACGCGCGCGCACCCGCCGCAAAAGAGAGGAAAAGAACTGGGCAACGTCAGCTTTCACCTTCGTATACGCCACGCCACATTTCGGAGGAGCTGGACCTCGCGCGTACAGGTTCGTAAATCAGGGAGCCCTCGGAGAACGGCGCTGCAGCGCGGAGCTGGTCGATGGGTGTGCTCGGGTCTGACCTGCGCAGTCCGCGCAATAAGGCCGTGATATACCTGTCTCGCTCCTGGCGTTCCTTCTTTGCCGCAGAGGTCGGAGAGGGCGGCCTTGTATACTGGCGATGTTTGTTCGTAAATCCCGGCGAGTCTGAGAATGCGGGTGGCGAAACAAAAAGAGTGTCTCGCCCTTTCCCGGCTGATTTATGTCTGGTTCTGGCGCTAGGGGGTTAACGAAACGATATCGAAGCCGCTTATGGGGGTCAGCGAGCTCCGTGCAACCCATTACGTTTCCGCTGAGGCAAATATGTGCAAATGGCTTTCGATCGCGGTGGGAGCTTGTTCCAAGAATCAAAGAAAGGTTTTTCTTTGAGCTTGTTCGTGCCGGGGTGTCGCGGTGATTACACTCCAAAGTTTTCGATGCTTGTCATTGCGACCCTTTAACCTTTTTTTTTTATTCATACACCTTTTTTATCTCGCTGTATTTCTGACAAGGTACTTCCAGAAGCTGATTATGCCGCGTGTAAATAAATGAACAAGGAATGATGGAAAAGTGCGAGAACAGCTGTGTAATAAGTTTTTTTTTTTTTTGTCGTAGCTCTAAATTTTTAGCGTTTCGTTTTTAATCTGTTGCCAAATTTGTTTTGTACTGAAAATTGATAGGCGGTAAGGTGCCCTTTCGACAAGAGAAAACGCCGTGCAAACAAAGTTTTTAATTTCTTCTTCACTATCACTACCTGATTCATGAATCTACACTCTAAGCAATGTCTGCGCGTATACTTACCCACAAAACACTCAAAGATTCAATCTACGAGTCAGCTCACCGAACGGTGTAACGGAACATCCGTTCAGACCTAAAACGAAGTCTGCGCTGTGGCATCACGCAATGCAAAGCGTCACTTGCATTCCATAATTGCCTAGCGCAGACACTACTTTGACATCTAAACCGATGTTCCGCCTCATCATTTGCTCAGCTGATTTCGTAGATCATAGAGATTGACTCTTCAAGTGTTTTGCGGGTAAGTAGACGCGCAGGCGTTTGTTAGAGAGCAGAAACCTAGGAAATATAACGACAGTGAATCGGCCATTGAATTAAGTACTGCGTTTAGACTTTCCAATATTCCTTATTGTGGAGATGTGTTCAAATGTATAGCAATATGTCGGATAACAATACTTTTCATTCATACTTCGGGGAACCATACCGGCTCAAAATTAGCAAGTTGCATCTATCAGACGTCTCGGGAACAGCACTAGAATGTCATGAAACCTTCAGTTTACAGGGTGGGCGGGAAGCTCTGAGCTCTAGGAAGGGAGATTGAGGAATGAAATCGCACTTGAAGGCGAAGCCGCTGCGGTTGGCCCAGAATAATGCGGCAGGCCAGTCGTGCAGTCCATCGCCGACAACTATACCGGAAAGGGGGTGACACGGGGTCAAATCAAAGAAGCGAAGCTCAGAACAAAAGCAGTGTCCGTCGAACGGGTACAGGTCATGTAACAAACGTCCCCGAAGTCTAGCACGTTATAACATTTCAGCTCCCTGCGTACCTCCCCCCCCCCCCCCCCCGCCCCCCTCTTTCACACGCCGCGCCTCTATTTATTCTTGTTTTGGAGAGCGGGAGGGGGGGGGGGGGACGATATCTGCATATCTTAGACAGTTATTTGAAGGTAATATTTGAATATTTAACTTTTTCACTCTGGTGAAACCACGGATACCACCATATTTTAGAAAATTACGTTGGACGTGCTTGTGGCAGTCCCCTTGATGCGCAAAAGTGAAGCCGGCATGTCCAGCGACGACTTTTGGGCTATAATGGCTAGGCGCACCGTCCGCGAGGTCAAGCTTCACCGCTAGACGAGGGGCTGCCCTAAATAAAAGGCGGAACCTGTCACGCGGCAGACTGCCCCTTGTGCTTGCCTTCTGACAGGGACTGGCCTTTATTGGTGAGGTAAATACGTGTAAATATAGTGTAAATACGTATAAGTATGTTGTCAGTACTAAACACTGGCTGTCAATTGCACAAAACAACGAACATTAATAATGTAATTATAAAATTTGTTTCATTGTTATTGTTAACGTTTTTTTTTATTTCTTTACTTTTTTTCAGGAAGGGGGAGAGAATGCAGGGGCGGGGTAGCAGCAAGGGCACAATAAACATTAGTGAGTTATTTTATGTTCTGCGAATATTTCCAACCTACCTCAAAAAAGGCTCTTCTCGTACCAGAAGTGAATTTTTTTTCTGCCTCTTTTTGAAAAATGCGCATAGCAATACGTATCATTCCTTTTTTGACTCATGATAGTGTCATGACAATAATATTTTGCGACTTGTTCTTTTTTTTATTCCGAATAACTGCGGGCATGACGTTTATGCATAGCTTACTCAATCAGGGGCTAAACGTAACCTCAACGAACCGGGGGGGGGGGGGGGGGGGGGGAACTTTTTTATGATGTGTGAAAACTCTAATCGATTTACAAAAATGCCGACCCAACTGCATGCTTTCCTACATGATTTTGGGCAACCCCAAGTCCCACCTTTTTAGAACACAAACTAGCATGGGTACGGCTCTGCGTGGTAAACATGGGAAAAATTGCGGGACATTCCGTTTTCTCAACAGAAATAGAAAGATTTGATAAAAATGAAGCAGTCCTGTGTGAATCCACAGTATGCAGTCAAAGGAGCACGTAGCCAGGGGGAAGGGGGGGGGGGGCACGGGCCCGGGCCACGTTCCCCCCCCCCACCCCCCCCCCCCCCCCCCGAAAAATGAAGCAGTCCTGTGTGAATCCACAGTATGCAGTCAAAGGAGCACGTAGCCAGGGGGAAGGGGGGGGGGGCACGGGCCCGGGCCACCTTCCCCCCCCCCCCCCCCCCCCGAAATTTTCCATTTTGCTGGGGCTTTCTATCCCCCCTCCAACTCATACAGCATTTTGTAATGGGCGCCCCCCCCCCCCCCCCTTCCCGCCCCCCCGAAACAAAATCCACTGCCTTCAACGAAGCGAGCGACCGCACCGTCAGGCGCCAGGACTTTGCCTTTGAGAATGTACGTCGGACGGTCCGCCGGTGGTCGCCTTGGCTCTTTGGCCTCCTCGCCTGTGCCGTCACCGGGCCTCCAGGACTCGCGCGGCGGTTCGGTGGAGCGGGTCGTCCTCATCATGCATGGCGTCGTCGACACCCCCGGGCCGCCAGGGCTTTCCCAGCCCCAACGCACGGTGGGGCCTGCGGACGCCACCCTGGAGAGCTTGCCAGGAAACTTCTGCCAGCTGGACGGGGCACAGGCCCAGCAAGCAATCCGCTGGAAAACTCTGGGCCCACATCGCCCGCAACACCGACGCGCCTCCTCACCCGCGGGCTTTATTTCACATCGTCAGCGTCAGCACCTCTCTGTCACCTATGCGTCGTCGTCCTCCTGTTGTACATATCATCTCATAATCGTCATCACTAGACGTGGCACCGCAGGCCTCCTTGGTACGGGCTGTCGCCTTTCCGCGGTGCCACGGCTCTCCTGAGCCAATAAAGATTATTATTATTATTATTATTATTATTATTATTATTATTATTATTATTATTATTATTATCCTGGCTACGTGCCTGAGCCAAAGTAATAACTGCGACATGTCATCGGATCCCAATGTATCCTTACGTATCTTGCACCTTCCGTGGAGGAGCCGTCGTCAGTGTCTGCTCGAAGAGAGACCGACTCCTTTATTTTATACAAGCAGACTCTCTCTAACGGACGCGGCGTGAGGCTTAGGTTGGGTGATGCGACGTCCACAGCCATAGAGAGGGGAGGAGTTTGGCCATTTATTGTCCTCGGTGACCTCTTGCTGCCTCTTGGCACCTCCCACAGGAGTGACGTCGCGCCTAGCAACCCCCTAGCAACAAGGAACGCTGCGAGAGTGACGCGCGCCTGTCAGCCAGTACCGATCCCACATTCCGCGGGCGCGCATGCATCGAGTTTAGTTTTCTTTTTCTGGTTAGAAAATGGTTGTTTATTCTACCGTTGAGTGCTCTAACCACAGCCGTCAAGGTTGTCTTTCTAATAACCCCAAGATTATTAAAAATATCTTCAAAATATACAGTTGATCAAAATCAAGTGAACGCTAACTTCAATTTCTGATAGAATAGAGCTGTCATCACGGTTGCAATCATACCCGCATAGGTTTCTAAATAATGGTCAGAAGTTTTGATCTCGTGGCACACGCCCTAAAGCCAGCGGTTTGCTCATGAAGCCATGATGCTGATACTGCCGATGCAGCGAGACGCAGGGGCGTCCTATGCTACAGCCTGTACAGGTTATTATCTCAGCCTTCCTTTCTAAACCATGAAGTGAACGAATTGAAACTTTTAATTCATGGCTTCCGACAAAGTTGCTTTACGTAAGGAAAAGCTAGTTTGTTATTTTTTGTCCTTCGTTCATTTTATCTATTCAACGGTGATGGATGCAGGGATCTCAACACTGTTGCGCACGACGAATGATTTGAATTTAAATTTAATACTTCAAAACAAACCAGCTTACCCTTTGTGAATTGTCGTTTAACGCACTTAACAAGAGTGCTGTACCATTGATGAAAGAGATCGGTTGAGGCTCGCGGTAAGCATGCACGGGTCAATCACCTGTCACTATGAATATTGCCGAGGGCAATTCATTCCATCTAACAAGCTGGCTGCTGACGTATAATAAAAAATATTCATTAAATGTTTACAAAAGCTCCCTAAAATGAGCATATCTGACGAATAATTTAGCACATTTTACATTCTAACGTAGAACTTTCTTCGATAACATAAGTTAATTTTAGAAGTTCTCGTGTGACGTCGGTATTTTGGGGAAAAAAAAGCATTGACCTCCGTTCTTCGCTCAGCAACCCAAAAAGTCTGCCAAAAGTTATTAAGCTACGAATTAGAGCTTGTTGTCGTGATGTCCCACTCAGTTAACAGAACTAACTAAAAATAAAATGTCGAAATTCGCGTGACACATCGAGCTTACTCGATGCGTATGAACGGGCTGGTTTCACCGCGCGTGCGGAGAAAATATTGGCAATGTTATCAGAACCTAATGTAGTTTATGAATAAACACGGTACAACTTACGGTGCAACTTATAGAGACGTGTCCTCGACTGTTCATTTTTCTTCTACTTTGAAACTTTCCTCTTTTCCTGCCTCAGTCTCGGGCTAAGAACAAAATGGTTAACAACTTATATACTGCTTTAAAACAGAATGTAACAGTCATTCGTTGAAAAGAGGCAGCAAAGACAAATAACCACTTGTTATGAGTTGTAAATGTGAAAGTATGAATGTCGCTCTTCCGCTCCCTTAGTTCGTCTGCGGCGCACTGGCGAGGACGGCGACGTTTCTCAACTGCCGAGGTAGCGGCTGACGGCCAAGAGCGCGCTCACGTGATGTAGCCACGCCGCGCAGAGCTCGGCAGTGCAGCCTCTCCGGAGTTTGCCCGTGCGGGCCCGCAACTCATACCGGCGGCCGGACCGCTGCGTGCGCTGCGCCGCCATGGATAGGGCTTCCTTGGTGGCGTTCCTCGGAATAACGTCGCGCGAGAGCCAATAGGATCCTCGTTCCTTGAAACTATGACGCGCGCCAGCCAAAGGGAGCCTATACTTCAGATCTCTGCTACAGACGACAGGCTTTGCTCCATTGGGTCAGGGAAATGTGCCGTTTGGCGCGACTTCAAAAGCTGATGACATCGGTTTGCACCATGGGACAGTTATGGCTTTCGCACGAAAAAAACCGAAAGTCAAGCACTCATGTATTGCGCCCCGACGCCGGTTGGGCTCGAAGAAGGCGAACTGGGACGTGGCCACTGCCTTCCCGTGACGTGTCACTGGCGTAGTTGACGAGATGCCGAACAGGCCAAAATTGTTGGCCAAACTCTGCCCTTATCTATGGCTCTGGTGACGTGATGACAACTGCGGCCATCTAGCGGGCGCTGCGCGAGACTCATACGCACAGCTTTCCTCATCACACATAGTTTAAGAGGCATCGTGTTGAAGCAGCTGGCGGGGCTCTGTAGTAGCACGCTCTGTGTACATTCAGCGCACCCGGGATCGAATGACAAGAAAACCAAACCGATTTTGCATCCCCAGAAATCTGTGCCGTTACAGCAGGTTATGGCAGCGCTGCAATAAAACCCCATGTATTTTATATACAAATATGGCCATGACACCGAAACGTTAGGCTTTGAACAGTTTGCCATGACACAAATCCGTTCTATCATACACCATTACTCTTGTGCCAAAATTTCAGGATGATGAAGTGTAAACTCCCGATTCCTCAGTCGAATAAATATTTTTATGTATTTCCACTACGGATATAATCCAGGTTAATCGAAGTATACAGTTTATCCTTGGGCGTATACAACTCGTTATGATCGTGTAAAGTAAATAGATCCCTTCTCCAATATTATGGCAAATCCTGTAGTGTATAAATGGTGTATTATATTATTAGAAAAACATAATTCTGCACCTCACGCCAATATTTGAGAAACAGCCAAATTCAAACGAGCATAATCTAAATATACAATCAAATACAAAATTTGCCATTTAACGGCAGTCAACCAGAAGAATCGATAATGTGTTGGGCACATTTTGCTTTCTCTCAAAATTATTTTTTGGGTTCCCGAGACCAATTTTCTAAATAAGGTGGATTTGTTCTTGTTTAGTCGTTGAGTAATACTTTAAATATTTTGCTACTTACATCAATAAACTAAAGAAAACGCTGTTATATAATTAAATATTTTAAAATTATTAAAAAAAAATATTTTCAGAAATTTATGCTTATTATTAATGTTACGCGATTATAACAAAGTGACTTTTATTGTATGGAATGGGAGAGTTGCGGTGAATAAGCGATTTTTGAGACGATGATTATTCTTTAAAATTAACATTAACATGCCAAACGTAATGTTTATGCAGGCACTAAATCTTTACATCAAATAATTATCCGAATCGCCATGCACAGAAACATAAAAAAAAAATCAGGAGAAAAGAGCACTAATATATACAACTTGATATATCATTCCTCGAAGAGAGCAGGAGCCCAAGAGTTTGCAATAGCACGGACTTGTATTTGGCGGCCTTAAATTTTATATTTCGTCGCCACCTGAGAACTGAATCGACCTCAAAGCGTCCCCGGATGAGGTCTGGATCTCAAATTTGAAATGTTGAATGAATATCTGAAAGAAGCGTCGAACCATGTCCACTTCGAAACAAGCTTTCTTAAAGATAGCTCATTTTAAAGCATTTGCCATAGCAACATCTTGTAGCTGCTGCTATGGCAAATGCCGAATTTTAAGGATGAGCAAATGCTTCAAAACTGCCGAATTATCCCCAATTTCATACAGGTTTTCTCAAAGAGAACTAATTTTTAAGAAATTTTTATTACACAATGAAGTGCTTGAGGACTTTATATTTTATATTCTGCAGTTAGTAGGAAACAACGTTTTTCTCAAAAACGTTCCCGCGCCAGGCGCGGGTGCCAAATGTTCAAGATATGAACGAATACGTAAAAACACCCGAAGCATCCTGACTTTGTAATATGCCTTTGGTTTTGAGCTTGGTTGTTCTAAAAAAGTTCCATGGCAAAACGCGAATGCCCAAATTAAAAAAAAAGAATAAAAAAAAAATAAACGAATGCTTAAAAAGAGTTGAAATGGATTCATTTTGGAGTATTTGCCACAGTACCAGGATGGGCTTGAAGGCTTTATATTTTACATTCCGCCCTTATTCGCAAATAAGGTTGTTCTAAAAAAAAAAAAAAAAAAACCTGGCGAGGCGCAGGTGTCCCAATTTCAAAAGATCAACAACTGTGTAAAAACAGCCAAAACATTCTTATTTTGAGAATGGTTTTCACAAAAAAGGATTCGTTTTGCAGTATTTGCCATAGTACCAAAATGGGCTGAGGGCTTTACATTTTATATTCCGCCGTTAGGTAAGAGCTGGCTTGTTCCCAAAACGTTCTCTGGCGAAGCGCGGGTGCCCGAATTTCAAAAGATGAACGAATCCGTAAAAACAGCCCAAGCATCCCCACTTTGAGACAGGCTTGATCAAAAAGGATTCTGTTCGGAGTATTGGGCATAGCACCAAGATAGGCTTCAGGACTCTACATTTTAAATTCCGTCTTCAGTTATGAATATAATGCAATTAAATGCAAAGGGGCAAGAGAGCTGGACAATAAAGATGAAAATAATCCCTGGAGAAGGGGAACAAGAGGGACAAGGGACAAACATAAATCTCCAAACACAGCTTGTTCCCCTTCTCCAGGGATTATTTTCATCTTCAGTTAGGAACTGGGCTTTCCTCAAAAGGTTTCCTGGCAAGGCGCATATTCCACATTTTTATAACATGAACGAATGGGTAGAAAAGGACGAACGATCCGCACTTTCAGACAATAGGGAGTTTTCGTAGATCGTTTTCGCCGTCCCGCAAGGCCCTCCGCAACCCGCTACGATAGCGGGAACTCCACAGTCAAGGCTATCGTCGCGCAGGCGCAGTAGCAACTTCTTCGTTTTGAAACGCTTAGCGGAGGGGGCAGCGCGGTCTACGAAAACTCCCTAAATGCGTACACTTGGCGTACGCAAAAAACTGCGTCGTCGCCACTGCGCATGCTCCGAACGCAAACCAGGTTTCGCGCTTTGCGTGCGACATTTTAGCGTGCGCTATTTCACGGATATAGCGTGCGTACGCAAGGACTCTTTGCGCTTCTCCAACAAGGATTCGTGATGAGAAGTTGGCTAAAGCCAAGACGAGCATAGTTTAAAAAAAATGGCGGCTTCCAGTATTATGTCGGCGGTTGCTTTGGCGGCGTCGTGAGTGCGACGTCGGCGGCATCCTCGCGACTGCGATTTTCAATACAGGACGACATTGTACTCGGTGACGCGCGAACATTTCTCGTCGAAGGTACGATGTGCGAAGGTCAGTACACTAGACCTCTCTTACCGAGGCGACGCAAGCGGACACGACAGGTCAACCGCTCGCGCCGCTTTCTCATGTTTTAACAAATCTAAAATAATACTCTGGACCAAAAAACTTGTTTTTTTCTCAAGTTACAGCATTTCGTGTGTGAAATAAAAATACTGACTGTATCTTGGTGTCGCCGCAAACGCGAGATGATTGGGCTTTTGCGTCGCGACGGAGAAACGCTATTCTAAAACTCTCTCGCATCGCGTGCGCTAATGCAAGCACTAAATTTAGCGCTAGCGTGCGCTAAAATTTCGTGCGTTGTTCTAAAACTCATTAATACTATTCGGTATGCGTTGATTTTCGGTGATAGTTTATAATGGACGTGAATGATAAAATTATCGTCCACGTTTCCGCTACGCCAGCCTTGCGCCTGTTTCGCGAGTACTAACTTTACCACCACGTTTTCCTTGTGCTACGATTGTTTCTAAAATTTATTGATGTAGTGGCATTCCATGACACTCAGCAAGTTTATATTTTAAATATATATTTAGTTTTACTAATTAAAAATTCAAGAAATTTAGTTAATCATTTAACTTACCCCATAACTGAACTTGCCCCTTACACTGCTATATCTGAAGCTACTTCTCTACATTGCACTCCAAGTCAACTATAAGAACCATCAAAATGCGTGCGAGACCTGTGCGAAATTGTTTAGTAGTTTCGATGGTCTTTCTTAGATAAGGATCGATAACTGGGCTCGATAAGGATCGATAACTAGATCGCAGTATCACCATTAAATGGTAACAAAAAATGATAAAGTTAGATTGTTGCAACCGCCAAGGTTCTAAATATATCACCATTTTTTATATTTAAAAGGTACTGTATTATTTCCCTCGGCACAGGCTCTGTTTTGGCGGGAATTTGTATATGGCGTAAAATTTAAAAGTGAATACGTTATGTGGAGACAGATGAGTGAGCTAGAAGCGCCTGTCGCAAATTTCTGGTCAGGAGTGGGATTGTCATTTTTAAAGGATTTCGCGGTATTGACGAAGCATGCCTTACAATAACGACAACAATATCATTTTCAATAGGATAATTCCATAACAGCTATTGCTGTAAAGTCATTTTTTTAATTGTTTATATTCGTTCTATGAGCATGACACTATTAAGTCTTTGAGTATGTTATGCTTCCAGTTGGCATAGCGAAATCAATTCTTACGAGGTTTTGCTGATGGCGAATGTCCAAGAATGTCGGGAATTGTTCCTTTTAATCATACAAATCTGTGTTTCAGCTCAGCGATCTTGTTTTAAGATAAGCCTGATATAAGATAACCTCCTACAGTTTTTTTTTTTCATTCCGAACATATTTAATTAAGTTTTAAACGTGCTTGTAATTTTATTTCTGGTGTAGTTTTCTTTTAAAGCATCAAATATATTTTCCCAAATAACCTCTTCACCTTTTTAGTTCATGGGTAATATGTGCAAAGTAGAAATCCCGTATTCGTCGACTATTCTAGACTGCACGTAGGAAATTAAAAAAGAAGGTATTTTGTTCAAAAATACAACATTTCAACTAAAAATGATGCGTTATTTCCCTTCGCTTGTTCCAACCATTAGTTTCTTCTCCTTCTTTTCCATGAGATATATTCAAATTTCCGGCTTCAGATAAGTGCATAAATATATAGAGATAAGTTGTTTCTTAAATACCTTGGAAGACGGGTACTTTACGGCATTTCAAAGGTGCAATGACGTGCTATGTTACTGCCGCCATTCGGAATTAGCATGGGCCTTAATTCAGCAAGTGGCTCGCGTCTATTCAGTTAACAAAATTCGGAGCTAACAATACACAAATAGCCGGTTAGGAATTGAGTCCGCCTAAACCAGTGTCCGGGATGGTCTAATGGGTAAGGTTTCGTCCCGGGTAGGCGAAGGTTGCGGTTTAGATCACCAAATTAAAGTTGAGGGGAAGGGAAATGGAAAGAGAGCTGGAGAAAAATTAGGCCAGAAGCGGAGATCGAAACCGCAACCTTCACCTACCCGCGGCGAGAACTTGGCTTGCTACTTACAATTCTTTGTTGTTTCTAAATGATTTGTCATGTTGATGCATGTTTAAATTTTTGTGAAGTATTAGAAACCCTTTCATCCAAATAAAATATATTCTTGAAATACAGCAAAGCGCAGCTTGTGACGTTTTCCGTCACATAGGTTTCACCAAACTTTCGTGTGTGAATAGTTCTCTGTAGCGCTCCCGCGGTCGGTCATTGTTTTATTGAACATGTGAGGAATAGCACCTTGTCAAATACAAGACATTACAGAACTTTACATAAAGTCAACCTGCATTTTCAAATATTTGTACAGCTGCGACCCACGACCCTGGAAATCGCAAGGCGTAGGTGACGTCTTTTGTTCTTGTGATAAAGACAATCACTACGGTTATAGCATGTAAGGTCGATGCCTCTTATCAAAACGGCAAGAAGAACGCTTTTTCAAATAATCACAAGGCGCGCCTATTCCTTTCTGAGGGAGCGAAATATCGACTCGAATCTGTACGAACAAAGAAGCAGGCACATAAACTCCGCCCACTCGGACAAGAGGCAAGGCACAAGCGAGCTAGAACGAGGGCAGCTCAAAGCTCGCCACCGAAGGAAAGTCAATTCCGTAGCCAGCAACGCCGAGTCTCCATCGAGTCTCGCAACCCCAGAGTAAACTCTAGAAGAGCACGAAAGCTAGGACGATAAACTCAGATCTACACTAATCCAGGTGCACAGCAGCGATTTCAATGATCGCGAAGATGATCCACAGGTAAACGATTCAGAGCTCTGTCTTCCTCGTGGTAAAAAACCGCTTTGTGCTCATGGCATCTCCGAGGCAAGGCGGCACGCTTCCACGTTTTCCAAATGGCGCTAGGTGAAGTTTTATGGTGGTCGAACGGGCTATTCGGAACAATAACATATTCAGTGTACTCTTCCTGAAAAAATAAAATGAAGTGCAGAAGCTTCCACCCGCAATGGCCCCGGTGCAGCGACCAGCAGCGATATAGGCGCCCAATGTCCATAAAAGATTCTCCGGCGGTAGCTACGCATATCGAAGAGTCACTACCGAGAGCACGCGCTTCTTCTCTTGTCCTCTCGGACATCATTACAAACAGCATAGCCTCGGCGAAACCGAAACAGAAAAGAAGGCGCATGTTTGCTCGAAATCTGATATCTGCCGCTCGTGGCCCAGACATGTAGGCGTCGACCCCGGCCGAACCCGTCGAAAAACAATACGCCCGCCCGAAAGTACGACTCGAAACAAGCGGCGTAGTGCCGTCGGCGCGAGTCGGCGAGCAATAAAATAAACATTAAACCTCGAAACATCGGTGTAATAGCAGCCTTGTTGCTGCAGCGTGTGGATTGTGTGTTCGCTCTCTCTATTTATAGGCGGAAAGGGACGCATGTGGAAGCACCGCCTCTGCGCATAGTAATGGCGCATCTTCCTCGGCCGAGGCCTTCTTCTGGGTTCGATGCAGACCACTAGCGAAGTCAGGCGACAACGCCTCGCAGACTTTCTTACATTTTTTTCTTAGCCCTATTAATGTGTGGTAATTGTATGGACGCGAAAAAAAGTCCGATGCCCCGAGCCAAGTTTAATGCTCGTCTGTAATGCCACCTGCTGTGCGACTTGGTAATCGTCGCGAGGACCATCAACAGCGAAGACAATAAGGGTCCTCCTATTCTATCGCCTTGGAAGGGCTGGCACAGTCATTGGAGCGCCAAAGGCGACGGCGCGAAAGTATGCATGCTGAATATAGGCTTTAGAGTACAATATGTTCTTACTTTTTATCTCGACGGTCTTCGCGGGATGTAGCGAAGAGGGCCAGTCATCAGCGTGGTATATTTCATGCGTGCAGTTGTTAGAAATATTTGTAGATAACTAACATTAATCAAACAGCCCCTACCTTTTTTCTTTTTTGGAAAAGTTATTTACAAGGTTGGGGCTTCAGATACAAACAGCGTGAACTTTTATTCGTCAATTTTTTATATTTTTTTTTTAGTTTAGCCCCTTGAATGTTAATAAGATCCAAAACAAAACACGTTAAAGCAAAACAAAACTAAATTAAAGAAGTGGCGCGTTATCCATTTATTTTACAAAAGGCTAACAGTGAGTATAATATCCTTAAAACTTTTACACTATAAATCCTAACACTCGTAGAGACTCTAGACAGTGTACACCAGTGTATGGCTGTGAAAAAAACTACAATAAATCACGTGGATTGGGTGAAGTGCTGGGAAATCTACCAAACGCAGGTTCGTCTGCTTCTCGTACAGTGGTTGCGATCATGTCAGTACGCCGACCTCTTATTGGCAGATGGAATAAAATAGTGTGTAGATTTCAAGGCATCTAGAATTGAGGTCTACCCACTATCCTTTCAATCAAAGATAAATCAGATGTCAGCAATGTCCTGATGTCCTCGCGACTTGCTCTCCGCATAGAGGAGAAGCGATGCACAAAATGCGACACAATTGGCCCAAACGTGCGATCACTGCTTTGTTTCTAAGATTTATATCTTCGTTATCGTCAACACACCATCGTGTGTTGACGCACGGATATTGAAACTACTAACGACGTAGTTTTATCATTTACTGAAAGTGAGGAAATTTCCACCTTCCTGTTTGAACAAAAGAATACTGAGTTAGAGATGTCCACGCTTCATGATCACACTGACACACCTGTTGCACAAATGGACATGTCACGTCATCTATTCGGAAGCTCCTTTCGGGCTCTACCTAACTTCATCAAAAAACAATCGAAATATTGTTACCGAATCCTCGCTCGAAATGCTGGAAACTTTTTAAACTGGCCACCGTTAAATAAATTGACAATACCTTTTAAGAATAATATTTTCCCCGGACTAGGGAAATATTTTCTTTATAAACAATCCTCTAATCTCGTCCTTAAGAGAGCCTAAAGTTTTAAGACGAATTATCAGAAGCCTACTTGTTTTTCAATCGTAGTACACGCGAGAAACATCATATAATAATAATAAAAAAAATATTTGTTATCCTCTCACATTTAAGGGGATTCTATAAAGGCTACATTTTCTACACTTTCCTGTGCCTGATTCTTCTCATTACCGTACAAATAAACAATTATCTTTCTATGTTATCGCTCAAGTACAGCCCCTAATTAATGAGCGGTAGTAGCAAGTAGATCGCTGATAACATATTTCCGAAGCAATGTTCAAGATTGGGAGTAAAAAAAATAGAAAAGCCAGCGGGTGGCAGCTCGCGTACATCCTCTTTTTTCTTCCTGAAATGTTTGATTACTACAAGGGTGGCGATACTTTGTCTTGGCCACGACACGAAATCGAACGATGAGCGGCCAGACTTGAGAGATACTCATTCCAAGTAATCAAATTACATGTCATCGATTATTTTGACATAATGTCCATGTTCTAATCATTCAATTACATTTATTAGGAAGTAATTGCAAGAGTAATACGATTGCGTTTGGAAATACTAAAATTACTCGTAACCGTTACTATTTGTTTCTTCCCATTCTAATTGTGCCATATGATTGTGAAAGCTTTTTTTTTTTCTTACCAAGGGGTCCTAGGACCAAGTATCCGCCAGAAGGATGGTTTACCAAGTCCGTGGGCTAAAACGATAGGCCACTTTAATATTCGGTTATTCTGATTCAATACCAGAAAGTGCTAAAGACCAAACGTTTTCAAACCGCAAAAAAGGTGTCCTTTTGTATACAGGCTCTTCAAAAAAATATAGGATTTTTCTTTCCGGAAAACTAAACTACACATGGCAGAACGCCCATTCTCCACCAAAAGGTAGCGCTAGAGGTCTGAACCAGATGCAAAAGTTTAGGCACAAACCGATATTTTATTTAAAAGTAATACGTGATTTTCTCAAAATTTCAATAGGAAAATGGGCTACATTTTTGCCCGTTTTCGGTTTTTGGCGTCATAGAGCACCATGCATTCCGGAGCTCCGTTGGCCACAATTTTCACATTGACATTTTCAGAAAATCATATATACCTTTTGAATAAGATATCGGTTCGGGCTGAAACTTTGGCATCTGGTTGTGACCTCTAGTGCTACATCTGGGTGGAGAATTAGCGTTCGGCGATGCGTAGTTTATTAATGCGGTAAAAAAAAAACTGTAAATTTTTTTTCCAGCTCATGCTGTACATGAAGCAAGTAACGGCCAATAGATCTTTCCCTAAATTATCCAAGCATTAAAGAGAACGTTGGGAGCCAACGTACACGCGCTGCACGTGCTCGCCTTCCTTATTATGTAGGTGATGGTATTATAATAATCCGTTGTATTTTCTTTTTCAATCACTTACTAAAAGGAGGTATTTGAAACATAGACAGAGTAAACCTGGAGCTACGTACAAAAACCAGCTAGCCTGCCTACTTGCTTTAATTTAAAACACCCTACAAAAGTCGCTTCTAAATAAAAATAATTTCGATATTGTAAGATGAGCTTTACCGGAATCACAGTGTCACCTGCACTTACAAAGCGCAAGGCCTGGTACTCTTCAAACGCTGAAAGCCTCTCTTCGCGGCGCCTAACACCTCAATTTTTTTTTTTTTTTTTGTAATTGTGTTGTTTGCAAGTTGCAGTGTGCTCGCCCACAACGAAGGGGGAATCACACTGATATAAAAAACCGGACTCTCGGTGCCAACAATATTAGGCAAACCACATGTCAAAACGTTTCAACCTAAAAAAAAAAAAAAGCTATTGAAATGCACGGGAGTTGGTATATACTCGTGCGTACAGAACCTGCTGGTAGAGTCACAGTATTACAAGAGTATTAAATAAATTGGTCGTGTTGTCTTCGTTACTTATGTAATTCTCTCCTAACACCATTGGTATGCACCTTTTTTGCTTACTCTCGTCCCCAGCCACTTGATAGTCATATCCGGTATGAACGACGAAAGAATTATAGAATATTTCAACTTGCAAATCGGGAGAAAATGGATGTGAGGCGAAACCAGAATCGGTGGCGGTTACGCTTCATGAATGTATTCTATTGGCGTGGCGACGGCAAAACGGTGTTTTCGGCGATACTGGAAGTTAACGACATTCAAGATGGCGGCGTCCTTGAGGAAATGGTGTGTAACGTATCTCCGTGACGCCTGTTCTTTCTGTCCCTTCACCTCTTCTTTGTTTTCGAAGACTCGGAGATGAAGAAACCACACGATTGCGCGCCTTCCAAAAGCTTGAAACAATTAACGACTCCCTTATCGGTTATAGTGGATACAACAGTTAGTATAATGTCGCAAATAGCAGCGGGCGCTCTGTCTTCCGCTGAAATAGAGTTCAAAACAAAAATCGAGTGAAAACGATCTGACGGCAACTGGCATGCTGCTCAAATATATCAGAAAACCTCTAATATTTGGGAATTCGAATATTTATTTGGTTTCTGCTGTTTTTCTCCTACTTTCCTCAAAGCTCCAGGTTGCCCTGTCACCCTTAACGTACGTCAGATTTTATTGACCTAGATAAAAAGGGTAATGTTTTTTTTGTTTGTTTGTTTTGTTTTGTTTCTGCATTAGGGCACGCCGTCGATAGAGAGTGTTTGGACGAGGAAACTGTCGCCATTGTTTGTTTACTCTGCTTAAACCATCTAAAACGGAATAGCTGAAGTCACCTTTTTTTTCATTTTTAGTAAAAATGTTAAATAGTCGATTCTCGACTTCAGAGTCGTCGGTTGTCGCAGCGGAGGAATACTGCGCTGCCCTTGACTCAACTGACATCTATCTACAGGCCAACGCGCTGTTCCAAAACAAGCCCTCACGAGTTGTGGATAAGAGCGCAGTTTCCGCACGCGAGGTGTGGGTACTACGTATGTACAGGAACCAGATTCGCGTGGAGTGCAGCGTCTGCGCATGCGCCCTGCCAATAGCAGCGCCACCGCGGCGGCTTGACGTCAGCGTCGCGTGTTACTGTATAGACAATTGCAAGAAAGGGTGACTGGCCGCCACCATGTATTCGCTCGTGCGGACAAGCCCGTGCAAGTGCAAGCTTGCCAAAGCTATAGTTCACGCGCCAGCTGCACGTGCTCGCACGCATGATGCACTACTCTGGGTCAATGCTTGTCATTGTCTATTGGCGACGTGAGTGAACGAAAACGTCGCTGTGGTTAGCCCACCCCAGTTGGCCGAATGCTGACCATGACGTCAGCAAAGGATGTCTCATCGACGGAAATAAGAGGAATGGAAGAACTTCAATTTTGACGGTGTTGACAGTGTTGCTTTGAGAGCGCTATGATTTCAGGCTTCCACCATGCCCATTACAAACACCATCGAACTTGTTCACAAGGTAATGACGTCACGAAAGGTAACCGAACGAGGGCGCCACCGAAAGGTCTCACAGCAAATACACCTTTCCATCAAAGCCTATGAGGCTGCGTTCCTTGCTCTGTTTGTCTGTTACGCACGCGCACTTTGTGGCGAGCGAGCGAGCGCTGGATGGAAGGTGATTTAGCGTGTATGGACTGTGGTTTTTGTAAACGGTGGAAACGTGTATACTCAGTTTTAAGCTGAGACTGCAGCCAATACAACTAGCACGAGAGCACCAAGTCACGGCTATGAAACATTCTTCCGTAGAACACGCGCTGGTGCTAGAAAGGCACGTCCGAAAGCCGCGAGTGCGGGCTAGCTCGCGTGTCCAGCTTTGGCTACAGTCTCAGCTTAAATGGGCCCAGCAAAGTGTTTCTCGTCTCTTTTTGACTCTGCATCGCGTTCGTTCGAACTATTGTGTAAGACTCTAGCAACGCCTTAAATATATAATAAAGAATAAATTTGATTTATTTTGAACATAATTCGCGGCGAGAAGATTGCGTATCCCCACCTGGTGGAATTTTTTTCACAAACCAAAGTGAGAATAATTCAAGATTTGTTGCTGTTTCAAGCACGTGCAATGGCACGCTTCTACTCATTATAGAAATTAAAACAGAACCGCGGGGGTAGCACGTACACTACCCATTGTGAAGAAACCGGAAGCATCGCTGGCGAGCTTCGGGTCGTGAATAAGCGATATTTAAGAATTTTTATTAGATTTTCTGATGTTGACGACGTTATTGGTCTGATCCAACAGAGAACCGAAACAACAAGAGCATAAGACAACCGTACTCGACCTTTCTAGTTGTTAGAATTAACATTCAGTTCTGAAGATGTGAACACCCCACCGATTTACGGATGTTTTAAGCGAAAATTTTAGTTAGAATCACGCGCTTGAAAGGATCAGAAGGAGTCACGGCAAGCTTACCTCTAGAATTTTATGTCGTAATTATCCGATTCTTTGGGCCTATGTCGTCACTGAAGGCTCGTCGTGTTTGACACTAATCGAACGTCCTTCGAAAAAGCATTTGGTTTTCTTCGTCTCCTTACAGTGCCCCGAGTATAAGCAACACTGAACTACGGTACAGCCGACCCGTGCTACGTGCTTATTGGACTGCCTATTGACATTCTATTTTTTCCTTGCCCTAAAACGTAAAGTCAATGCAACGCTGCGAAATTAACAAAGTACATTTTGGCGTAACGGGGACTTACTTTTATGGAAGAGTAATTGTAACTGTAATTCGCTTCAATTTAGCCTCGGGTAATTGTATATAGACCAACTAACGTCGATCATAGCTTTATTTTCATAAGTAACAATGCCCAAAAGTAATACTAAGGAGCCGGTATAAGCCTCCAGTTCTTGTGAACCTAGCTCGGCAGGTGTGTACTTCCTTACTTCATTAGAAACCTGTACAAGTCTGGTGTTGATGCTGGAGACCAGAGAGCAATAGTCAATCACTTGTCAGAAAATAAATGATTCTTATGGTTTATACTTTTTTCCATTCAGAACTATGCCTATGCTTCAGGTCACGGGTTTTTAAGTTTGCTAAATAGAAACCCAGACAAAGCTCGATATGAAAAGTTTAGATTGTAATATGTCTCCTACACATGCACGGGCATTCTACCGTCTATATTCGCGTAAGTGCGAAAACCCACATGATTGTAAAGGTCTCAGGTTACCAATCATAATTGTAGCATGGAAGTCTAATGTACCCTTCTCAAATGTCCATCAACCATCAACTTCGTGACCATACTTGGTCGCGAAGCCCGTGATGGGACCCGAGCTCACGTTGAACGCTCACGCAGCCCTCGTGTCCAATAAAAGCTCAGAATGTGTGATCAAGCCATGGCGGACAAGCGTCAGAGCGGTCTTCTGAAAATAGTCGATTGCGCAATTTTTCGAGTGGTGAATGGATGCGCTAGATTCCACGAAAACGAACCAGCTCGTGTAGTAAATCACAGTACAAGATGTTTAACATTTCAACATATAAAATTTTACAGAATTTTTTTTTGTGCAAGGTGAGGTATAGGGCAATTAAAACAGGATGTAATCTATTCTTACCGTCATTATGGAATTCATTCTGAACCTAAACTTGAAGATTAAAAAAATAACCACCGTGTTAGGTACCCAGGATGCTAATATAGCTGAAAATTATTTTTATTCGCGGGGTTGGCGATCGGATTATATTTCTTCAAATGAAGAACGCCGGTTTATGCAGTTTGCCCGTCCTCATTTTGATAAAAAATATTATATTTTCCTTGCAGAGCAATGATGATACGGATTAGAATGCAAGCTGAACGATCAGAATAGTTTGTTTAGCCATAGTCTTCTCTACATTCACAAAGCCTGGAAGATTGTCAAGCGACGCGGTGGCCAAAAGTGAAAAGGTAGCGCGGCAGACAAGAGTCTACAGGAACTCTACAAGAGTCATGTAACGGGCGCCCCGCTGCGGCGAGATGCCGAAACACACTTGTCCCGAGCGATGAAATGTCCGTGCTTCTCGCGTTCCTCTGGCAACCGCGTCTTTTCTCGTCGGGTTTGAAAGCAATGTTTCGGGTCGTCGCCGCTGCAAAAGCTGTGCGCTGAATACCAGACTCTCCGAGAAATGTTCTTTGCTACCAGATCCTGGTGCTCCAAATCTGAGACCGGCACTCTATGGCTCCGTCATCGAACTGCCTGTCTTTGTAAGTATTGGCCACGTGAGCGATCGAAAGCGTCGCTGTGGTCGGCCCACCAGAATTGGTCGAATGCTGACTATGACGTCAGCAAAGGGTGTCTCACCGACGGAAATAGGAGGAATGTAAGAATTTCAATTTCGACGGTGTTGGCAGTGTTGCTTTGAGAGCGCTATGATTTCAGCTTCCACCATGCCCATTACAAACACCATCGAACTTGTTTTTCTCAAGGTAATGACGTCACGAAAGGTAACCGAACGAGGGCGCCACCTAAACATCTCACCGCTAATAGAGGAGGCTATGGTTTAGCTTACTTGTAACGTTACTTGTAACGCGTTACTACCAAGAGTGGAAAGGCGCAGTGGAAGCCTTTCTAATCCAACACCGTGGAAGGTATTCGTCTCACCTCTCTTAGGGAAAGTAGAATTCATCCCACTAAAGTCGTCATAGTGAGCGTCTGGCCAATCGTGGAAGACCAACCGAAGCGACGCTCTTGGTCGTACACTATCGCCAAAGGTCCATTTTACCGTTTACAAATATGAACCGCTGCTTGCGTCCAAAGCGACTTCCAATCTCTCCGCCTTTGCAAGCCCGTCGCGTTTGCTTTTGTCACCATAGTTAGAAAGCATAAATGCTACACGGACAACAAACTTGGGAGATATAGCGAGGGCCTTCGGTTGTAGGATTTAACGTCTTGGTAGAGGCAAGTTGGTTTACAAGAATATTAAAAAAATAATTAACGTATCAAGCGCTTTTCCGTTTGTTTTCTTTTTTTTGGGCGTGGGGGGGGGGGGGGGGGGGGGCGTTCACCTGGAGAATTGCTGGTTAAATGCATCAAAGTTTCAAGCAGTGGCGTCAAAAAAAAAGAAAGATGATTGAAAAAAAGAAAATATGAGTTAAAGGTGAATTCTAGGGCATTTTTATCCCGTGAATTTGAATGTCACGTTAGTATACCCCGAAGTTGTAACTACACGCGGGAAAACACGAAAAACTTCCAACTATACTTCGTTTCAGCTTCCGTCCGAGCGCAGTCAGAGGCTGAGGGACGGTTCACAACTTCGAGAAGAGCATTCCTACGCACCACAAAGTAGTCCGCCAAAGTAATATTTTTTTAAATAGCTGTTTTGTGCGTAAACATTGCACAACATTCCAGATGTGTACTGCTGAGAATGATTTGCAACGAAAGGAATTAAATATCTGAAGTTTATGTTTTTATTAATATATGTAAATGCATCTGGTTTGGTGAAAACGCGTACATCCGCTGGCAACACGGCTGCAGCGTTCGGTTCTTCTGCGTGCTTTCGTTCCCATAATGACCGAATCATGTGCTTCGCTGCTTTCCTCACCGAGTCGCTTCAGAACGCCCTTTCGCAAAGGCACGTTTGGGCATCAGGCGCGAGCGGTCGGGATGAATGTCTACTTTCAAATTCGGCAGGAGACTCCGCGGCCGCTTCGTACCGCGAATGCGTTGTAAATAAGAAAAGCGTCCGGGCCACTACAATTCACAGATACGCGGCGAAATCTGGGCACCCCTTTGCCTAACGACCACAGTGAACGCCGAGAAACTGGTGGAAAGGACTGCGGCTCGAGCCCTGGTATATCCAGACATTAGAAGAAAACATCAGCGGCCGGGTCATCGGGAACCTTGCAATGTGTACTTACATCTCGAAACTATGCCGAAATGCTGAACAGGTAGAAAGCTCGGACACAGACGCCAGCGGCCAGCCTGCGTATTAATATCCCCTGTGACTAAATTTCAGAACGTGAAAGGGCACTTTTTAAGCCTATAGCAGACGATACCGTTGATACACCCGTAGCAGACTAAATACTCGGCGAGCGCGGGCGGCGCGGACGACCAGCGTCGCAGCGGAGTGATACAGAAGTGCAGGCAAGATCGCGTGAACAATTGCCGGCGTGTGATTGGCTCCGGCCACACGTAGCTTTGGCTGCGCTCGGACGGAAGCTGAAACGAAGTATAGTCGTTACGTCATAAGAGGATCTTTCGGCCACCAAGCACGTGTTGTTTGTGTGGGCAGCGCGTGGTGAAGTGCGCGGTCGAAAGCGTCGCTGCGGTCGGTCTTCAAGAATGGCCCAATGCTGAGTACGACGTCAGCAAAGGATTTCTCATCGACGGAAATGAGAGTAACGAAAGAAGTTCAATTTTGTCAGTGTTTGGATGTGCTTGTTTTTGAGCGCAATGATTCCAGGCTTCGACCATGCTAATTACAAACACCATCAAACTTATTGTTCGCAAGGTAATGACGTCACGAGACGAAACCAAAGGAGGGCGCTACCAAAACATCTCGCCTAGGGTGCCTGCATGTCTGTCTGTCTCAGAGTGAAGACATCCATTGTTGACCTGAATGTGACAGCGCGTGACGCTCTCGCGCACTCGGTGCTAGACTTGGGCTGTAAAATGGCGTCTATGCATTAGCCAAAGCTACGCGCTCGAGCTGAGTGACACCGTATTGCGTGCACTTCAAAATGCATAAAAAAACGATTGGGCGGAAAAATGGCTGAGATGTCACCACTCAAGCAAAAGCGCGCGTGTGTATGAAGGCACTCTAATCTCGCCGCTAATATTCCGCCGCACTCACACCAGTCGTTACGTCTCTTTTTTTAATTTTTTTTTTAATTTTTTGAATATAGCAAGGATGCGTGTGCATAGCTTTGATAGGCTTTGCAGATGCGCGAAAGTGGAGTTTCTACAAAAACTCTGGATATGACGTCACGCTTTGGGAAGGAGGGGCTTCAGCGGTACTTTAAAAATGATTATCTGCAGCTTCTGTGCAACAAATTGAAAAATAATCTTGATATTCGTTATTTTGGAGACGAAATGAAGACCAGTTAAGTGTTTTCGATCAAATACAAAACCGTTTAAGTTTTCCTTTAATGTGGGCTTTGTTCATTTATTTTATGAAACGTAAGTTCGCTGGGACGTGAAACACTGGAGCACCGCCTGGTGGCGTTTGCCATGAAAAGGGTCTATACGTATGAGCCATTCGAATAAACAACAGACGGCCACATGGTCAACCATATCATACTTGGTTTTATCTAAAGTAAACTAAAGCGATGGCTGTCAGAGCGAGCTCCTGGTTTCAACGTATTTTTACTGCCCGAGCGCACGTGCGATGAATATAGTCAGGCAGCTACTACTTGCGTCTCCAGTGTTGTTTTTAGTTTTGCTATGCGCTGGATACGAACAGGGGCTGAATTTGATTCATAATAACTTTAGTCGCGCCCAAAATGCACGATCGCCCGCAACGCTTTCAATGCACGATCCCACCTTTGCGCAAACAAATGAAGCTGTCAGTTCTGCATGCGCGCGTTCGTCATTTCTACTGTGAAGCAAGAGATACAAATACGAAAACATTTTAGTCCCTGCAAAAGCAACCGAGTTTTTCGCGCAGCCGTTTTGTCATGACACCACCAATTGTTCTTGCTGTGTTTCCTTGAAAAATGCGAGGGCGAAACCATAGGTTTCAATTTGATACTTGTCGGTGTCTCGGGTTATTATTATAGTCCCCGTTTACAAAGTTGTCCGTACAATGCAGTCACTTATGACAAGGACCAACATTGGCCGTAAAAGGCGGGCCGAACTGCAAGCTTGCAGGGGGACTTGCGCACAATCATGTCGTCGTATCCCACGTTGTTTTTAGCATTTTTGCGCAGAGTAATGCCATAGCAAAACTGTAGAGCTTTTCAAACCCGGCGAGTGCCACAAATTTGTTTAGACGGCTGCTGTATCGCCGCGCTCACCGCCGAACCGCGCTCACCTGAGCGAGGATCGTGACGTCACGAAACGAGCTTTAAACGATCCCGAGGTGCACCATATGTATTCTTCCTCCTTAGCTTTAATCCTCAACTCAAGTGCGAATCGTGAAATCACGTCGTCGTGACATTCTTCGGTACCGGTGCGATGATTCTTAGCTTCTGCCGTGCTTTTTATGCACACCATAGAACTCGTCATTCCCCAGTGACGCTAAGTTCCGTTACGGCACTCATTGGCCACGAACGCGAACCCGAATATTCGTCGACGAATTTATTGTTGACGAGCGCATACGTCCGAGTGACGCAGTTGTCGTGTCCAATGCGTGAGCTGGGCTCGACTGACGTCAGGTTGGCACCGCTGACGCGCTTTGGGAACCGCGGATGTATCATAGTGAAAAGGCGGAGAAAGGCAAGAAGGTACAAAATAGCGCGCTATGTTTTCAAATGTTCGCACCGAAAAGCTGGCTTTTGACTTTCTACCCTCTTCTTTTTTGGCCAACTAAACGACATGCGATTAGTAAAGTCCCAATTTAACATCATTTATCCCAGCCCAAAATTCGTTTCATGGCCCCTTCAAGCTGAGAGTGCAGCCCATGTTCTTCCGCTGAACGAGCAATCGCGCTAAAAATGCACGTCTCAGAGCCAGGAGCGCAGGCCAGCTCGCGCTTGCAGCTTTCACTGCAGTGTCAGGTTAAGGGTGAACAGAATATGGTATATAAATATTTCGCTTAATTAAATTTAGGCAACATCCCTGCTTAAACGTTATTCATAAATTAGTAATTTATACACGCTGTTTTTTTTTTTAGCTTAACGGATTAAAGAAAAAGTAGTTAATGTTACACTCATGAGGTTTGTGCACGTGAGCTATACGGCCAGGGGGACATCATGCGGGTGGCTAATCTTTGCTATAGGTCGGCTAATCGATTAAAATGCATTAATTACCTTTCAATTATTGAAAATAGACATATGATTTCAATTAGAAAACTAGTGAGCATAATCGAAAACCACCAACTCAACTATTTTTAGAACGACTTGAAGCTCGCGTGAAGCTCGGGGGCGCACCGAAGTTGCCACTCGAGCAGCAGCCGCAAAGCATGCAGTGCCGGAACACGATGATACCGCGTTCTGCCACTGCTAGCTTTGCGCCTGCTGCACGACTGGTGACTTTGGTGCGTCCCCGAGTTTCCCAGGAGCTTCAAGTCGTTCTAAAAATAATTAATTTCGTGGTTTCGATGACGCTCAGTAAGTTTCGAATTAGAACCATGCATATGTCTATTTTCACTAATTAAAAAGTTAATTAATGCATTTTAATTGATTAGCCAACTTATTGCAATGATTAACCACTCACATATTGTCCCCGTGGCCGTATAACTCACCTGAACAAACCGCATAAGTATAACTTTCACGGCTTCTTTCAAACAAATCTGTAAAGCTTAAAATGTTACTAGAACCAATAAGTTGGACCCAGAGTTTCAGTGTCGTATGCCTTTACAAGGTGTGCTTTTCGGTGCACTTTGAGATCTAGACCTGGAGGGGTAAGAGGGGGATTTTCTGAAATAATGAAGCGGAGCTTTTGATAGTCACGTAATGATGCATCTTTCGCTGGTTTCCTCAAAGAGTTGCTCGCGTATTGTCACAGAGGCGATACATTGTTTCAGCCAACACGGGAGACTCCGGTTTCCATACGCAGCCTCGATCATCGTTGGGCCGTGATTTCGATCAGCCGCAACATCGCATTCCCCGGTGAACCGATTAAGTCGAACAAGTGGCCGGGGCCGAGAGCGGCGCTCGGGCGTCTTCCCTGCCCCCGCCAGTCAAGCGGCGCCATTAGAAGGGGGCGCACACTGCACGGCCGACGTAACGAAGTAGCCGAAAAATCTGCGCGTTTATCGGCGGCCACGCACCGTCTGAAACAGTGGCGTCGGGGCCTGAGCCTGACCGCCGCGCTCTGGGCAGTAGCAGCAGCAGCCGAGCAAGGGGGGGCCTTTTCGCTCCACCTATCAATTTGGCCGAGTCTAATTATCCCCGCTGCTCCGCGGGCCGGCCCTCCTCCGGGACCGTCCGAGTTGCGTTCGTCGTTCTTCGAGGCTGCACCGCTGCCGCCTGCGACTCCGGTCTAACCTCAACGGGACCCCTGATTTCTGGGAGGGGTCGCGCCGTCGTCTCGCCGGCGTCAGCCGGTCTGTCTCGGCGCCAATGTAATCACTGCGGCTTCTTTGGACCGGCTAGCCCATATGCGGCCGTAATCCCGCCGCCGGCAGGTCCATGGCAGGCAGGCTCCGGGCTGCCTGCTGACGGCGCTGACCCAATCTGCATCCTAAGCTCGGGCTTTCTTTTGCCAGACGCGGTGTCGCCTCGTCCGCCGTCTCCGCGTGCGTGCGTGCGCTGAGGCACGAGGGCGCCGGCGCTCGGGAATTGCAATTAGCGCCGGAGACTTATCGTGGCAGGCGGGCGGGAACCTCCTTTGAAGGCTGCGGATCGAGTGAGGTGCTTGACAATTTGGGGCCCGTGTCGGTCGGTGTCTCAAACCTGTTCGGGAAGGGACTGTTTCGGTCGGTGCGGACATCACAGTGAATCGATGGGGGACAACAGGACCCGAGTGAAAATATATACGTTCTTAGAACGATTTCTGTGTTTAATGCATTCGGTATAATCATCGATCAATTGATGACTGCTGAATAGAAACAGGAGTATCTCTTGCGGAGAGATCATCACGCTCTAGGTGTAGAATAAAAAAAGAAAAATTATGTCAGTGAGAAATAAAGCGGAAATGAAGGGATCCCTACTTTGTATGTTGCTAAAGCTCAAGGGAGAAAATGACTTAGCTCAAATATCTAACAGGTTTGAAAAAACGATAATGTCCTGAAGCAATTTTCTGCTACACTTTTTTATGGCTCTTGTTTGCCTGCCCGAAGAGGTATCTGACTCGTACGGTAGCTGGTAGAGCGTTAAAACAATAGTTGGGTTCTCAAAGATGTCCACCCACACGGGGAAGGATGACAAACGAGGCTGTTTAGTCTAACGCGTGGGAGGCCCGAAGAAGAGCGACAGCGCGACCCACATTCTTTGAGGCCCAGATGTTTCTGAGGCGTTTCCACGACCCACCACTAAGTTGGATATTTTAATGCTTATGATGTTTTTAAGCTAAGACATATTAGACAGAACAAACAACGGGAGCTTACAGCTTAAGATCATAAGACCTGATTAGCTCAAAAAGGTGATGAGTTTTTTTTCTTCTTAATTGGCTAGACGGACGCTCTGAGAGTCGTTGGCTTTCTTAACGTATGACATTTTGTGAGATGTGCGAATAGTAGATGGAATATATGTCTATTTTAGCTACGAAGGCAATACACAAGTGTATAGCACTTTGCAAACGTCACTATGCGATGATTTAAATAAAAGATAGTTTATAGAGATGTCATGATACTGTTTATTTTCTAGCACTGTCGTTGCTTTGCAGCTGCTGCGCATGGGCGCCGCCATGACCAACCTTCCGTTTTTTTTGTTTTTTTTTATTCCGTTTACTTTACTTAATCATTGCCTAGCACGGCAAGCTATTGCCATCTGAGATTCTATTGTGCTCTTCGCCCTATCATTGGCCTCCGTGGGGACTCGTCGACGTATGTTTCACTGACTCGGTGCCTCGGTAAGATAGGAGAAGGGCGGCAATGAGCGCCTGTGTTCTGGTGCATGTGTACAACGTCTATATGCTGCCGTTGTTGTTTCCTAAATGAGATGGGACAGCATTTTCGGTTATAGTTAACGCAAAAATTAACCTAAATTCACTGTTACGTAGAGAGCAAAAATGTCTATTCGGCGAACGCCCTTCAAGCTGTGCAAAATGGTTCGCTTTCCCAGGTAATTAGTTCCCCGATTGCTTGTTTGACATTTCAAGAAATACCGCTTCCTGTTCCCGTGTGACAAAGATAGGAGGCTGGTCAATGCAAATGACAATAAATCGTCTGAGGGCATTAACTTTAGAACCATATTCCATATGAAACAAATAATAAAGTGAAAAAAAGAATACAGAATTGAGACGTTTCGTAGTATTATACCGAGTCAGCAGACACCGGAACGAACGAACCTAATTAAAGCCCAATAAAAATAACCGTTTGTGACACGAACCTGCAACCCAAATCGGAAAACGCGGGAAAGACCCAGTCGCGGCCACGCCGTCGCAGTACCACTCCGCTCACACCCTAAGCAGACAATGCGGTGAAAGTTACGTGCTGGTCGGACCACTCCACCGCCTCCTTTTGATCACGTGACCCCACTCTCTGCACGCGTAGGTATGGGCGAGAGCGCGATCAATTGGCGCAAGATCATGTCTGGCCCGACAGGCACGTACGTTTCACCGCACTCTCAGGTAAGGGTTGAACTGAGCACAGCCATCGTCGCGTTCCCGTGCAATGTTCGGGGGTAACGCCGCGAAGACCCCCGTCCAGTGTGAAAGGGAAAAGAGCTACCGGATAATAAGCAGTTCCAGGCTCGCGATGCAGCGAAAGGGCCGACGCACGCCGTCCTCCCGGCGCCTGCCTGGTGTCCGCGTCTCGGGCGGCACCCTCGCCCGAGACCATTTGCATACAACGTGCATTACGGAAAGGATGCGAGGCGTCGGGGCGGGCCGGCAGGTGGACGCACGGCGGAAGCAAGAAGCCGGCGCCGGTCTTTAAACACAGGGACGAGCTCGGCCGCTGCGGTGGATGCCGGGGTGCGGTGGTCGCCTTGCGGCCGGGGCAGTATATTAGCCCCCGTGAGCGCCTTGTGGCCCGCCAACCCGGCGCTTTTTGTTTGCGTGGGACGCGGTGGTTTATGTTGGTTTAGGTTGCTGCTCGTTTCGGTGGATGCAAGCATCGGTCGTGCTGGATTCAGGGAGATAGCTCGGCGGTGTGGGTCTGGGCATGTCCTGGAATAGAAAGGGGAGTTTTGAACGTGTGCGTGCTTGCGGGCAGTATGCGCTGTCCTCTGATTGCTTGGGAATAGTTCAAACAAAGACAAACAGAGGTACAAAGAAAGAGAGGAGGAAGTAAGTTGGGACAAGGAGGGGATATGGACGAACTCGCTCGGGGAATCGAATTATTGTCGACTCTATAGCTTAGAAGAAAGGCATTTCTTCTTCATTCTGCTGGGAAGTCTGAGATGTCGGATGAGCCCTGGAACTTGTCGATGCACGATTCAGAACACAAAAATCAACCATGACTAAGCGACAGAGTAAAATAATGAAATGAAATGCAACGATGGAGCAAAAGGGATTATCCGGCCTTTTTATGAATTGTTACAAAAGGTACGTATAATATAATTAATTGCGAAAAGAGGCAGTGCTCGTTGGCCCCTTTAGAGGCCCTTTCGAACCAGCAAATATATTTTCTCTTAGGCCACAGGACTTCACACTAATAATATTAGGTGGACCATTAATACCCTGCTTCGATTATCATGCATCTCCTGTTTAGCTGCCGTAAACTACTTAATTCCTTAACAACTGGGTCTCCGTGTTTTCTACATTGGTGTGTCACAGCTTCAAAGGGTTGGTGGTGCGTTGTAAACCGTCTTTCACTGATGAGTGAACCCAAGCGTAGCGGACTTAAAATACATTTGGTTCGAATTTTACTAGCTTCATATTGTCTAAACGGATTTTTTTGCTTTCTCTGTTAAGCTTTTCCGCCTATTTGAATGATGCATTCGCAGTACTTAACAACGTCAACAGAATTCAGTCTACGAGCTGAACACGAGCCCTGCATTATCTGAACGCCCTCGATGGCAATACATTCGTTGGCCAGCGTTCAGATATGCATGTACAGCATGTGCCATAAGCATGAACAACACACAGTTGACTGTAGTTAATATGGCAGAACGTGTCAGCGAAAAAAAAAAGAAAAGAAATTGATTTGGCCAGTAGCCACGAGAACATATAGTGGAGTGTTTGTGGTGCGCAAACTATTACGACACACGTTACCACTTGTTCCGCAGGTGCCAAGTATAAAAACCGCATTAGGCATGTTTATTACTTTTTAGAGTACTACGCTGAAACGAAAACGGATTTGTCGTTTAGATTTTGTGGAAATTAGGTATGTGTATTTATTAGTATCCTTACGTAGTAAAACAAAAATTAATTTAAGTTTTTTTTTCTTTTTTTTTTTTGCATGTGCCATGTTGGTGTTATATATTTATTAAATCGGGTCCGATCTTTTCCGCTGAAAGTTACTTTCTCTCACCATTATAATTATATCCATCGCTGCAATATAGGGACTTGTCATGATGGGAGGCATGTAACTATTAAACGAAAAATTAATAACCGTATGAGGTATCAGCTTCGAATGCATTTTTACTGGAAATGTTCAAACCACTCAATTTCTCAAATGGTGCCATTCCTTTAGATTTTATTTTATTAATAAAAGAATATCATAATAACTATTTCCATTGACAAAATATCGCCAACTTTCTAAAGCTTAGTTCTTAGCAGATTTAGAATTATTTGGCAAGTCCAGAAGTTTCTTTATTTTTTTTTTCTAAGAGGAAAAACGGCTTTTAGCGTGGCTCATTTAGGAGCCACGTAATTAGGAAAGTTTGAAGAGAAGCGCTGATCTCATGTCCACTCTTAAATATATTTTGATTTTAATTCCAGATTTAAATAAAGTACACGTTCTAATTAAGACGTTCGTGATTGAAGAACAACTAAAATAGGGTTGATTAATAGACCACGTGTTTTGCAGTGGCAAAATCACTCTTTTTGGCACACGATGTTAGAATTCATTTTCCCCCTCTTCTGGGAAGAATGAATTCAGGTTTTTCAGTTCGAGCTTACTCTTTAGACCTGCCCTTCGCCTAATTTTTCTGCCAGCCATTTTTATTTATCTCTATTACACCTTATCGAGTGTTGTAGAACATTATCTGCGAGGAGAGGCACCACCTCATAAAAATAAACATCGATATAAACTGGTCAAGACTTTTGTAAAAGGAGCATCTCATACAAGAGACACACGCTAATGGTAAATGACTCCAAATGGCAGTTTGAAATTATAAACTTTACAGTACAATTGATAATACACCACTTCCAGAAATTGCCGGTGCGGGAGAGAGCGTAGTCAAACCCTGGTTCACATTTCAAGTACCAGAACAAGTTTTATTAAATATTGAAGACTTTTCACGCTGAATGTGGATACGTGCCCGACTACACACCTCACGAAAAAAAGAGACCAAGTAGCGTGTGCTAAGAACTGAAGAAGAAAAAAAGGCGACCAGCTCGAGCGGAGCCTTATTGGAACCGTTGGTTGGTACGACATCAACCTTCAATAGCCCTCCCCATGTCCAAACTGTAAATGCGTTGTATAAATCTTGTTTTGTTAACCGGAGTAATTTTAATTATCGAACAAAATTCTTGCTTCAAAACCTGTAATGGTCGCTAACAAATTTGCGGAGCGGGAGCAGCTTTCTTTTTTTTTATTTTTCATACTGAAAAATTTTGAAATCCCATATTCCGAAAATGATAGATTGGAAAACCGACGCTTGCCACAAGCGATCAGTGTTCAGAGCAAGCATAGCGAGCTGATTCGTAGATATCTAAATTTCATTAAGCAAAATCACGTAGAAAGTGCCTCATGACAGTGGTATTAACGGCATATTTCTCTTAAGGCTTTACGACACATAAAGTATACTATGTAGAACCTTTTTTGTGCACCATGACCATGGAATAAAAATGATTCATCTTCTGTCTTACCTGTTTTCCCAATCTGTTTTCTTCATCTGATATGAAGAGTTATGGGAATACTAATGTAAGTTTATAGCACGGGTTAAATGCGTCCACACGCTTCTCTCATTCATGAAGGTTCCCAATCGTCTACAGCGCAAAAAAGAAGACAACATAATAAATATAAATGTCGAAGGCAAAGTTTAAATTATACCGATCTTAGATAGAAAATTAACGCTGATTCATAAGCTGCCAAAGAGGCAGGAGGACGTAAATGTAATTACAGACTGGGCAACAGCCATCCTGATTTTATTGAACTCATAAAAGATACCGAACCTCCGCACAGCAAAGACCTGAGCGGGATAGCAGTAGGCGGTACTTTATCGCGGAGACTCCGAATGCGTGACTACGATAAAGTCTCGTGCTCCACATGCCATGCGTAGCAGAGGGATAGATTCCTTGAAAAGAAAACGATAATTGCGGGTCGTTGAGTCTAATGTCTACCTTGGGGATCGGCATTATACGGAGAACCTTCTTAGGATATACACCAACGCGAAAAAGAGAGTGATGTATTGCAGTAGAACACAGACGCGGCTGCCGATTTTCCTCGGTGGAGAAACTCTGGAGGGCGTACTCTGCCTTCGCTGCAGCATAGCGCACGACGCCTGGTCGTGACCGTCGCTCCGGTAACCCCACATTTTGTTTTTTTGCACAGTTTGAGTTTTTCCGTTGGGTACAAAGCGGTCGTGACTTCTCCGCTTCCAATCGACGCCACGAATCATGCGCCGAGATGGCTCCCGGCGGGAAGCGCTGTGGTACGTGGCGCTGGGGATCCCGCCTCTTTCTGGTCCTTTTGACTGTGTGCACTTGCTGCCCCACGCTAAAAAAAAAATTAAAAAATGAAGAGGATTGATTTGAGCTTCAACTTAGGATAAATAAGATCGGTCTCGGATAAGCAGCCAACCTATAGTAACATCTCGCATGTCAAGGTCTCTGTCAACGTTACTAGATTAGCTCAGTTACGGAACTGCCCCTAGACTCTGCGTGCAGGAGCTTCCCCCCCTCAACTCCCACAGTTCGCCTCCCATCGTTCGACACCGTTTTGGAGGGGAGGGGGGAGGGGTGGAGGGACGGCTGCTTTGGTAACTGCAGTGCATTCAATGAATTACGCAGGTTTCCAAGCAGAGAGTCTAAGTGGAGTTTCACCGTACTCTATGGAACGCACGTTTTTGAAACGAAAATCTAGATGGCGCTTCAAACGACGGGAGGCCGGCTGAAAGGAGTGGGGGCCGGGGGGGGGGGGGGGGGGGGGGGGGGGAAGAAAGTACCTTACTCCGTGGAAGTTTCACAACTGTTATAATCTTAAAACGTTGATCTGTGTGCAGATCTCTCAAAGGCACACGCGCGAGAGCGTCATTGTTCGTGAAAACAAAGCATTTATAATTCTAATTTTTATTTATGTCTTAAAAATACATTTTGACGGATCTGTCTTATCCCAAAGTTCAACACCTCATGTCCCTGCCAAAGGTCGACTTCTCAGGGCATTATGCGATTAAAATAGAATGCAGTAATGTTTTCGATACTCAGTCTTGGTCCCCTGGATTGGCCCAGCCCCCATAAAAGTAGAAACCGAAAAAAAGTTACAAGCTGCAATATCGTTGTTCCACCCTTTCATTAAGTCAACACTAACTGGTCACTCTAAAACAGAAATCATAAGATTTTTTTTTAGGTACACCCAAGTCACAACTTAAAATATTCTGAAATAAATTTTTCCTTTACATAATTTGTAATTATCTAAAAGGAACACCTGAGAGGAGGCGACCTTCATTCCGGCAGTCGCTCTGCTAACATGGAAAAGGGTGGAAGCCTTTTTTCACATTAGCAGAGCGACCCTTAACTCTTAACCTGTCAACGACTAGAATAACACACTATATCTCTAATATATTTAGTTAATTAAACCGAAACGGCTAGAAGATGCTTTCTTTTTCTAAGACGGAATATAGTTGAAAAAAGTTACCTAAATAAAAGATGGCGGGATAACCTAATCATTCACCGCGGACGTCGGGTTACAAGAGTAAAGTGATAATTAGCACACCAATTACCTAAAATATACGAATTATTTTTTTAATACAAAATATTGTGACGATACTCCAATTAGAGATAAGGTGCCCGCCGTCAAGATATCCCATAGCAGCTCCTAAAATAGAAACAACTAAATTATGGTCTGCACTATTAGGGAGTTTTCGTATAGCGCTTTTCGACCTCCGCTATGCCCTCCGCAACGGAGACGCCGGAACTGCGCATGCGTGTCGCCAGCCTTGCCTGCAGAGTTCCGGATCTGGTAGCGGGCTACAGAAAGCAATTCGGGACGCTGAAAACGATCTACGAAAGCTCCCTATTATCTGGAAAATTTAAGCGATGGGCAAGCGAGATATCGAAACTAGATGAGCAAGACAGATCAACGAAAGTTGAAAAGACGTCAGCCTACACAACGCGTGCGCAGGAAGCGTTTCATCCCGAGGCCATAAGCCCGGAAAGGTCAAGTCATCAGGAGCCCGGGTCGCCTCGGGCGCTCCGATTGCTGTGGATTTTTTGTTATCCGTTAGTTTCGGTATGGCGGACACTAGACAGCCTAAGATCAGCAGAGAATAGACCTCCTGCAACATGAAAGCTATCCTGGCGGCGTAGTACCGAGCAAAGTATCTTGGGAATAAATCGGTCTCCATTTTGGTTTTGACATCCTGTCACGACAAAATCCAGCGCATGCATTTTTGAATATGTGACTTTCTTTAAATGTATGGTGTTGCCTGCGATTAGAATTAGAATGCTTGGGCGCGTCTTGGGGGGCTCACGTCGTACCACAGTTTGTGCGCAGGTAAACAAAGAAAGAATTGTATTGGGACGATCAACCCTTTCTATGGTCTCAAGGTCCTAGGCTTCTTCAACGATACGTGACCCGAGTAGGTCATGCAGTACTCTGGAGTGGTAACGAGGACGCCAGAAAGGCATGGGACTCGGCAGTCGTGCCATGCTTTTCTGGTACGGGACGCCTCCTTCCCCTCGCTAAAAGTAGGCAGGTCCTTACGGCCGTTGGAGGTCCGTGTCTCAGTGAGGGTTTTCCGGAAGATGAACGGGTGCCATGGAAGCGAGCCCTGATTTTATTTTAATCCAGTGCTAAGATGCACTACTTCGTCCAAGGGGCAATAGAGATCGAAACCATGTCACTCCTCTCCATGGTCAAAGAAGTCCAATAATGCAAGGCACGCAGTGTTGCATGCAGGGAGTTTTGTAAGTATAATGTATGGCGCAAAGCAGTTGTGTGAGTAGGTGAGCTGCGCTTGTCAACTTCCGGTTCCTTAGGAAATTTTGTTTCACTGTTGACAAACGACGGCAATGAATGTTTGCATGTTTGCAGAACCATGCCTGTTTAAGCATGGTTCTGAAACCTCCAGATTGTAATTTTCAGAAACATTCCTAGACAGGCTTGCAAATCATTCTCGTCGTATCTCAAAAGCTAAAGAAAGCATCCGCTACAGGCGATGGCGTTATTCTGCAGGAATCATTTTTTTTTATATGCAGTGTTTTCTATTTCAATTTTTTTCTTTAAAAAACACACTTTGAATATAATGAGCATTATCTAATCATAAGAAACAGTTTTTGACTCAAAGCAGCTATAGTAGGCCAGTAGGGTAGGAGTGACTATCGAGCGGACGAGAGCGGTCCGACGTTTCAGACCTATACACGAACTCACCTCTGTTACGTCACGGCGTGGTGGTGGCGCGTTGGGCGCACTTCCGGTCAGGGGCTGTGGGCGAAACTCCCCATGTGAGACGTGTATTCCTGCGTTGTTTTGAAAGAAACTAGACAAAAACCTGCCTTCTCGTCAAAACGCCGCGACTGGGGCTGTACCAAATGAGTCGAGAAAGGTTTGAAGGTCAGTTTTCATGTGCTCGGTTTGTTCAAGAACGTGGATATGTGCCGTGAAAAGGAAAAACCAGGCGCCATCGGACCACGACTACTTGGGTGGGAAGCACTTTGGGTTGAATTCACGGATAATTGTGGTCATCAGATTTATTTGTTTTGTTTCAACATGAATGCCAGAATACTGTCAAGTTGTACGGACCAAATGCGGACTACGTTCACGGCGTCTTCAACTTCAAACGGTCGCCTGATCGTTCGAACTGTCGTCTGCTCTTTCAAACGTCTCTGCTTGTTGTCTGCTCTTTTAGACCACACCGGCCCGTAGACCAAATGTTGGCACGGTGCTTGCGATGTGAAGTAAGTGCAGGCCTCAAAAAACCCTAGTTTGAAGGCTGGTAAACAGGTTTTATGTGAACAGTAGATACATGGAGATGTTGATCATTGTTACCAGTGTCCATCACCGACTTCTTATGCCTGATTCACTTAGTCCAAATCTGCTTGCGATTTTCAGTATCGATGTCGACCATCTAAGGTACGGTTCACACTTTTGCAGCCCGAGCGACGTCGCCACTGAAAATTGCGAGCGAAATCTTATTATGCGAATCAGGCTTTAGCGTACATTCTGCGGCGTCCACGCGGAATGAATCGCCGCATGTCACATTATTCACGCAAAGGTTTGCGGTGTAACGAGCCTCGGTAATTTCGCTGAGGCCGCTGAAGAAGTCAGACATTGCCAGGAAGACGTAGCATCAACAATTCGAAGGCGAAAAAGGGCATGGGGGCTCACACCGATGCTGACGGCATCGCATTTCGATGGTTTGTTTATGGGCGACGGCGAGCTTCTTGCCCACACTCCATCGCGCAAGCGCGGCGCCGGTAGCGTCCGCTAGGGGCGCTCCGGTTTGTCTGTAAACATAAGCTGGTGTATATAAAGCACAGCATAACCCGTATCTTGAGGAGACTATATAGGAACTCTACCCGTATCCAGGCTGCAGCACCACCTTGCGCTCAAGGGCTAAGAGAATCCTGCGAATAAAGATGGACGTATTGAGCATGTTATTATCGTCTGTAAAGGTATTGCTCAGGCGTAAACGTAAAAACGACTTTTATATCTCTTTTTTATATTCTTTGACTGCACCGTTTTTTTTTTGTTTTTTTTAGTACCCCATTTCCGCGGGATTTACTTATCTTGTGTTGTGGCAAGGCTACCAGCTTCCGGATGATACCATTGTGATAGTGAAACATGAGGCATGAAGCGTGCGGACGCTGGGAGGAGCGACCGATTGTCACATTTCCGCTTCTAGACCCCGAAATGAAGCTCTTTCTTCGCTCAGCAACTTCGTCTTCGTCTTCTTCTGCACTGTCTATCTCGTCTCCTAACACTACTTCAGTCATAAGTTTGCTGATATATTCTTACAGAGCTTGCACTTTAGGACGGCATGCAATGTGTCGCGTGAGATGCAATACGTACTTGATGAAGCCGCAATCAGTTCCTGGAGGTTATCCACCAATAAGATTGTCTATCTAGTATCGATTGGCGCATTCCGCCTCAAGATGTGGTACGGCTCTTGAAATGTTTTTGCAATTAACTGCTTCTATAATTTCAAAATCAACTCCTTAGGAGTATCAAGATCTGACGAATGACCAGTAGTGGCTTTCCGCGTGCGTGGCCTAGTCTGCAGCGCACTAGGCTCCCACGCACTAACAAGGGGTTCTATACAGACGCGTGCCTATCTCAAATACACAACTCAAGATACTCTATTTCAAATACTTTTAGTAGTAATTTGGTATATTACAAAAACATTTGATTGAAAGTATTTGCTACTCAATCTTAATTACACTTCTCAATATCTTGTAGTCATTATCTCAAATATATGTTTCAATATTTAAAATAATTTTTCGCGGGAAAACTTTACGGCAATAGGAATCAGCAGAGCAGTAAAGTTGACCGATCGCAAACTTGAAGCGGAAACGACCGATCACCAGACAGCAAACAAGCCAGGAACAAAAATGCAGGCTCATAACGCCAACAAAAGTACGAATGGAAGGAAATGAGGAGAGGGCACCAGAAGAAAACACAAAGTGTTTGATTTTTGCTGCCTTTATGTCTGTGTAAATCCACCACAAGTGATGATTTTCTCTTCGCTGCGCGTGAACGTAGTATGCGCGTAAACATACCTTTGGCAGGCCTGCAAAGACCGATCTCACTAACCACTCATTCATACTGGAAGCGGAACCGCGTTCGCAAAGCGGTTGCGAACGCGGTTGTGTAAAGATCCAGTACAATCGCACGCGCACTTGATGCCATCGAGTGCGCGTGCAATTGTACTGGATCTTTATACAACCGCGTTCGCAACCGCTTCGCGAACGCGGATCCGCTTCTAGTGTGAATGCGCGGTAACAGTTCCACATATGCATGACGCCGCCATAACTGTAGTTCACAGGATGCAGATGCCAGTGAACGAGACAACTCGTGTCGTCACGAGCTCCGCCCGCGCAGTCTCACGACGGGGTTTTCGCACATGTAGAACTACAGTTCGCACGACGCATGTAGGCAGCGGTGGCGCAACGAAGCTGGCAGGTGAGATTGATTGCGCGTGCTTGCCCATACAAGAGGAACATAGCGGCCTCCAGAATCGCTAAACTGGTCAAAGGCAAATATTCTTTGTGTTATGATATGGTGGGGGGAGGAGACGAAAGATTGCCCCGAAGTTTTCTTTTCTCACAAACCCGCAGATCCGTGTATCTTCGTGACGCTTTTCATTGAAGGGGCAAAAAATTCCTAGCACTTTTTAGGCGCCGAACATGAGCAGCACAACAGAGAGCGCGGAGGCAGTCGTGGTTCATACATGTGACGTCACGACAAAGATTATCAGCTGCGACCGACATGTTTGATGGTCTCTAAAAAAACACAATGGAGGCTTGGGTAATTTCATTCTAAAATCAACGCCGTCGAAGTTGATAGTCTGATATCGGTCTTATTTCCGCCGATAAAGCAGAATTTACTAAAAGGCGCCCCCGTCCATCCTTTTATTTATCTCGGCCTTCTGATCTTGATCAAAGTGTAGCCCGACGTGGCTAGGTCACAATTAGCCGAGTAGCATTGTCCAATTTCGGACGGATATTAGCTTCCGGGCAGTTGTCTCCCCCCCTTTCCAATTGGTGGGATAAAATAATTTTATGGTAGAATTTCAAAGTTATCAGCCGGATTGGGATTAATTCTGTGTTCATCAGCAGAATGAAGAGTATTGTCAGGTTGTCAATTTTGACGGTGATATTTCGAGAACGCGAGGACACAAAGCTTTCATCGTACACAACCGAACTTTTCGCCGTCGACTTGAACACACACCATCAAATTTGTCGTTCACAACTTATAATCCTGACCCTGACGTCATAGATACGAACTACAAAATGACGTCACTGAACGCGCCTGCATACAACGAGCCCTGGCACGAGCCTCTCACTTGAAAGTCTGCCATGGCCGGTCATGAGTTCATGGAACGCGAACCGTTTTAATTCCAGAACCTCTAGAACCAGTATTTTGAAAATTGCACCCTGTGCAGTACTTTGTCATCGCTCAGTTGGAACGCCTCTAAGCAGGGTGCTCGAAACAGGAGGACGGGGAGGGAGGCGATTGACACCCCTCCCCCCCCCCCCCCCCCCCCGCCAGTGGCGTCGAAAGAGGGGATAAAGGGCATAAAGGTGTAAGGGGGGGGGGGGGGGGATCACCCCAACCCCTGACTATAGCATTTCAGAGAGTTATAATAAAAAAATGGAATACGTTTATAAGGTCGGATTAGAGTGCAGCTCTAGAGGACGAGGAGCGGAGCGTATGCCCGTCCACCCATCTCCGTACCCTTTCCTCGTCCTCTCCTGCTCCCTTTCCATTTAGCGAGGAAATTGAATTCGTGTTGATGTCAGGTGACGTCAATTTTCCCGCTAAATTCAGCGGGGAAACGTCCCTTAATGCGACGCGGGCGGATGTGCCGACGCCGACGGCGACGCCGCTCAAGCCCGAAACGGACGTCTGAGAGCTGCGCTCTAAAAATTCGGGGGAAGGGATATCCCCCTTCTTCACTACAATCACCCCTCCCTCTCTCTATCTCTCCCTCTCTCCCGAACAATTTATACAGCTCTTCATGACTCCTATTTGTGCGTGTGCGTTTTTGTGTGTTTGTCGTACCTTTTCCTTATTTCCCTTCGGCATTTTCTCGCCACCCCCGTCCCCTTCTCATCTCTCAGTCATTACCGAGGTCTCTACACACACCGCCTGTGGGTGACCCCGGTGGCGTTGATGACAGTGGCGGTAGACGAGCTCTAAAGTCGCGTACACCGCGCACGGCTCCACAATATCACAAAGTTTAATCTTCGCCTCGATTCCGAAGTGAAGATTTCACGTCGGAAACTCTTTCCCAAAGTTGTGAAACGTCACTTTGTCGTAACCAATAACTTCCCCAAACGACGATCTTGCGACGAGAAAGTTCAGAGTATTTACGGCCCGCCTATAGGTACAATCTACGTATTATTGATTCTAACCCGGCTTAGGGACGTAGGGACACGCGGGAGCGAGGTCGTCAGTGCAGCCGCTCAATCGCCTGGCCCCACGGTGTTGCTCGCGCGCGCTCCGATGAAGCTTGCTACGGAATTGTTTCCCATTCTTGCTGGAATTTCAGAACAGAAAGAGAGCTTGGATAATTGACATCTCGTCCCACGTGACGCCCTCGTCGTGAGAGTCCAGTCAGCACACTCCGCGAACGTCAGCCCCAACTTTGTGTTTGACGAGTTTAGCGACACAGATGAAATGTTAACTCGAACGTGCGCTTGTGCAGCTTGTGGGCGGTCCATTACGCCCCTTCCTCGAGTGGAAGCGACAAACGCTCTCGGTTAACGGTTTATTACCACAGCATAATGTTTGTGCGGTAAACCTCACGTCAATCCAGGCAACCTGCGGGCAGAGGGCAAAAGTCGTCAAACATCGGTCCCCTGAGGGTCACATCGGTGGCCGCCATAACAAAACGTCCACCTTTCACGAGTGCGCTGTTGGCGGCTGCCTGGCTTTCCGTCGTCGGAGACCGGAGGTTGTAGTAATCGGCCGTCAGCAGCGTCGCCGCTGCGTTGCTCCCGATGGGCAGCTGTTGTCCATGGGCGGCTGAAGCTCCGGGCAGGTAGCCGCCAGCGGGGGCAATCAAAGCCTCGCGGCCAAGAGCCAGGCAGCGGTTGTTCGGTCACGTGCAGCCGAGCCCCTCAGCTCTCGTCTCTCCGTTCCTTTTGTAGCTTGCCATCTTCTGGCAGCGCCGCTGTTGCCACCATATTGTCCACTTCAGCAACGCTCCATGTTATCACCACAGGGTCGCATGGCATCGGCAGCGCACGACATGGGAGGAAGCACGATGGGTTCCCACAAGCTTGAGCACCCATCAAAGCTCTAGACGCGCAATCTTCGCTTCTCTGATATGACAGAAAGCTGTCCACGAGCATAGCGAACATTTCATGAACGGACCGTACTAACACATCAGTGCCTTTCTTGGCGGCAGAAGTACTTCAGTCTCTTTCAGGGTGGCAGCGAACGATAGCCGGAAATGTCATCCAATTACGCCTAAGAAATCGTTGCTTCTTGAGATGAGCTATACATGTAGCGCCTATGCCATAATACAACAATTTCTTCATGGCCACGCTGAACCAGAAAATTGTGTGAATTAATGTACAGGAAAAAAAATACCCGGAAAACATCAAATATTAAAATATTGAATGAAAATAAAAATATGTTCACAAGGCTTCACTCGCAGCAAAGAGTCGCCTTCTTTGCGCAGGTGATATTCTAGAATTAGAAGAAGCAGGTGGCAAAAAGCGACCAAGCTTACACAAAAAGTATTATTAAAATGAATGACGCGGTAAATTTAACGCCCGTTAAATCGCACGTTAATTATAGCGCCATTTTCGAACAATAGAATTTGAACAATTACTCGAGAGCAAGAGGAAAAACGCTTCCGGGACGTTGTAGGTGGCCAGAACGCATCCATAATTTTGTAGCAGCATGAAAGAAGAAAAAAAAAAAAAGAAAGACGAAGTGCTAATGTAAACTTGCCTTTTACCGGTTTGCTTATCATGTCAAAACCTTTTGGTTTGTTTTCCCTTCACGTTGTTTTGCGCGTCGGTGTTCGGCTGTTCGGCTGAACACCAGTGTCAGTCGAACAGTGACGAACCACTCGTGTCCTCCCTAAGTAAACATAAGACTCGGACGAACGTTAACACATTTGCGTTCGGACTGTATCCCACGCTCAAAATCTGCCCGGGCTCGGGCAATCCCCAAACCCGAACCTCTATGCGACTGTTGGGTCTGACTCGGCCAACATACAATACGGACGCTCTCTTCGGTCTCCGCTCGGGTAGGGTTCGGGACTATTTATTACGAGCTTCGTCAAGCTCGGGTCGGGCACAAATTGAGATATCGAGACACGACAACCCGAACTGCCATGCCGAAAGAATCAATTTTAGAAACTGAGGTAATCCCTCATAACATCTCTGAACACGCAAAAAGGGCGGAAAGTGAGTACAACTTATAACGCCTAAAATGACGACGCCGGCGACGCGCTGCGAGCATTACATGTTTAGTAAGAAAATATTTCGTGAACAAATTCTTTTAGAGTGCAGCTTTAAAAAGCCCAACTTACGGTTGAGCGGCGTCGGCGTCGCCGTCGGCGTAACGCTCGTTGCATTGTGGAACGTTCCCATAATAACGTCACATGTGACGACACGTGTGACGTCACAAGGGTAAAATTTCCTCACTAAATTTGGCGGACAATGTTTTCGCTAAACTTATTGGGGAAATTTTTCCGCTAAATTTAGTAGAGAAATACTTCAGCTCATTTTAGCGGGAAATTATTTCTTCGCTGAATTTAACGAAAAAAAAATTTCCCCTAAATTTAGCTGGAACTTTTTTTTTAACTAAATTTAGTGGAGAATTTTTTCCGCTGATTGTAGAGAAGAAAATTTTCCTCCCATTGTAGCGGGGAATCGTTTTCCGCTAAAGTTAGCGGAAAATTTTTTTTCGCAGAACTTAGCGGGGAATTTTTTACGCAAAATATGGCGGGGAATGGTTTCTGCTATATTCAGTTAGAAACTTTCTGACTACATTTAGCAGTAAACATTTTTCAATAAATTCAGCAGGAAAACTCTTTCGCTAAATTTAGCGGGAAAGGGTTTTACGCTAAATTTAGCGGAAAAACTTTTCCGCTAACTTTAGCGATAGAATTTTCTCTAAATTTAGCGGTGAGTTTTTCCAACAAATTTAGTGAAAAATTTTCCCGTTAGATTTAGCGGGGAATTTTATCACCTAAATTTAGCGCGGAAATTTTAACGCTAATAGTAGCAGATAATTTTTTCCACTGAATTTAGCGGCAAAAATTTTCCGCAACCTTTAGTGGGAAAGTTTTTCCGCAAATTTATCAGGAAATATTTTCCGCTAATTTTAGGGGGTAAATTTTTTCGCAAAATTTAGCGGGGAAGTTTACCCATAATGCAACTCACGATGACGTAACACGTGTTAGTGTTGCCCCACAATCAAAACCCCGTTCAAGCTACAAAAGGGGATGTCGCGGGCCACGGTCAGAGGCGACACGGGAGACGGCGACAACAACGATGACGTAGAAGTATACGCTGTAAGAGTGGTTTCTTCACTCGTCGGCGAATCAACATCGAAGCGGTTGGCTCAAGAAACGCGTGAAGATAAATCTCTGAAAAATGTGCTTTCAAGACTTGGAAACCGGAAACCTTGTCGAAGACCAGTGGAAATCGTTTGGGGGCTAGCTTTCGCAAGTTAAGGGAGTCCTCCAGAAATGTTCTAAGGCAGTAATTCCAGACAGCATGAAGGGGGAAATGTTGGAACGAATCTACCAAGGACTCATGGGTGTCAACAAGTGCAAAGCCAGGACGCGACATCTCGTCTTTGTGCTCGGAAAGCATTCAGATATAGAAGCGTTCGTCCAAACGTGTTTAGTGTACAGAAAACACACATACAGCCAACCACAAGAACCTTTCGTGATGCACGCGGTTCCAAACCCACCGTGGCGCAGGGTTTCAATATACATTTTCGAGTATGGCAGAATGTCGTAAAGGTCATACTTGTCTTTGTACGACGCCGTGTCAAATTTTTCTGAGGTTGAGCTGCTCAAAGAAACCTCCTCAAAAACTGTCGTCGAGGCAAGAAATGCCATCTTTGCCAGATATGGCATATCAGTGGAGGTGTGTTCCAATAACGGTCCGTAGTTTTCAAGTCGTGATTTCGCATCGTTCGCCAGGACGTGCAATTTCAAGCCCGTCACCTCTAGTCCAAGATTTCGTTGATCTAACGGTTTGGCGGAAAAAGGTGTACCGGTGGTAAAGCAAATCTTGAAGAAGACCATCTTAAAGGAGAAAACAGGCATTTTGTAACATTTGGTAATTCCTCTCAACCAACCCCCCTATCCTTCCCCTTTTCTATTTTCTTCCTTCCTATCCTTCCATCCCACACGGCAACAACCCTCCTTATGAAGAACGCTTTTGGGACTGGATATAAGTATTCCCACTACATGCACTCTAAAAAAAGCCCGTGCGTCTGCTTTCCTGCACAACACTCAAAGAGCCAATCACCGCAACCTACGCAGGCAGCTCAGCGAATGGCAATGCCGAAACATATGTTTAGACCAAAAAACTCAGTCTGAGTTCTGATATTAAGCAATACAAGCGTGACGTTTTGCATTGCTTAATGTCACAGACTGCGTTTTTTGGTCTAAACATATGTTTCGGCATTGTCATTCGCTGAGCGGCCTCCGTAAGTTGCAATGATTGGCTCTCCAAGTGTTGTGTGTGAAAGTAGACGCACAAACTTTTTTTAGAGTGTACTGCATGATACAGGTTAAAGAAGCCGGAAGGCCGAACTGACATAATTAACAAATAAAATGGCGAGAGGAAAGAATGCACGATGGCAAACGATAAAACTCCTAAAGATAACAGAAATGCGAGGGCAGAAAATATATTCCTCAAAATAGACTACGTCGCAGGAGAAGCGGCAACCCTGCTGGGGGGCGACCATCCGCGGTTACGCCTCCGAAGTCCCGAGCGATCATGCACTCGCGCACCGCAAGTATGGCATATGGCGCTTGGACAGCCATACGGCTGTGCAAGCACGCCCGTCGCTTCTTCTGCGCAACCAGAAAGTGTCAAAAAAAATTGTTGTTAAACGTCTAAAAAAAAATTAGTACTCGAAAGAAAGTTTAGTCTAAAGACCAAGGGGGAATTCTGTTTCAAGGTTGAAGATAAGACGGTTTTCCTCTCTCTTTCGCACGTGGGAGGAGGGGAAGCCTGATCTGATGACAAAGACGCGCATGTTTAGCTCAGTACGGCCGGAGGTCGAGAAATGGTCAGCTACATGTGTGGATTGTTCTGAAGGAAGGTTTCCCGACAACCTTCGGGGGGGGGGGGGGGGGGGGGGGGGGTGACGAGAAGGCGGTGCTCACGGAATTGTTCGAGTAGCCGTCGGTCTGTCTCTCCGATGTACAAAATGTCAGGGTAGCTCGTGCGGGAAATGGCGTAGATGAGATTGGCCGACTTATTTTTATTTATTTATTTTTTATTTTTTATTGCAGGTCTGGTTGTCGGGAATTTTGAGTTTAAACTGTTGTGGGGAGCCAAGGTGCTTGGAATTAAGGCATTTGGGAGCATTACAGGGCGTGGTGCCAGTTATGGTGCCAGCCGCGTCTGTGTTGGTTTTCGCGTTCAGGCCACTTTTGATAACAAGACTGCGGAGGATCGGTGGACGGCGGTAAGCGACGGAAGGGGCCTTGGACATTAGTTGGGAGATGTGCAGATGAGATGTTGCAGAGAGGAGTTCCTTTGCTTTTTTTGGGACTTTAGAGTAGTAGGTAACTATGAGGGGGTTCTTTTTGGCTTTATGGTGGGGGTCTGCGGAAAGGGCGTCATACTTGGAAATGCCAAAGACCCGTCGTTCGGCCTTCTCTAGCAAGCGTTGAGGGTTGCCCCGATTGACAAAGAAAGAAATCATGTTGGTCATTTTGTTTTAGAGCACAGCTCTTAGGGGCCCGTTTCCGGCTTGAGCGGCGTCGCCGTCGGCGTAACCGCGCGGTGCATCATGGGAAATGTCCCATAATGCACCGCGCGAGCCCCCCACCAAGGTCACGTGACCTCGTGGGGGGTCACGTGACCCCCCGAAGTCACGTGGCCCCCTCCTCGAGGTCACGTGACCCCCGCCGATGTCGCGTGACCCCCCGATGACGTCATCGTCACTGATGACGTCACCAGCATCCACATCGTCATCGTCATCATCACTGATGACGTCACCGGCATCCACATCGTCATCGTCATCATCACTGATGACGTCACCGGCATCCACATCGTCATCGTCATAACTGATGACGTCACCGGCATCCGCATCGTCATCGTCATCATCACTGATGACGTCACCGGCGTCCACATCGTCATCGTCATCATCACTGATGACGTCACCGGCATCCACATCGTCATCGTCATCATCACTGATGACGTCACCGGCATCCGCATCGTCATCGTCATCATCACTGATGACGTCACCGGCATCCACATCGTCATCGTCATCATCACTGATGACGTCACCGGCATCCACATCGTCATCGTCATCATCACTGATGACGTCACCGGCATCCACATCGTCATCGTCATCATCACTGATGACGTCACCGGAATCCGCATTGTCATCGTCATCATTGGCGATGACAGGAGTTGGCCTGGAGACAGCAGCCCGAACATGTCTTATTATTGTTCATTCTGTGTTGATTTGTGCCACTCCTATTGTATTCCTACCAAGGAATGATAGTATTGTTAAATAAATAATAAAAAAATCACTGATGACGTCATCAGTGACGTCACTGATGTCGTCACCGGCATCCGCATCGTCATCGTCATCATCACTGATGACGTCATCAGCGACGTCACTGATGACGTCACCTACATTCGCATCGTCATCGTCATCATCACTGGTGAAGTCATCAGTGACGTCACTAATGACGTCATCGGTACCCGCATCGTCATCGTCACTGATGACGTCATCAGTGACGTCAGTGGTGACATCATCGGCATTGGGGGTCACGTGACCCCCAAGGTAACGTGACCCCCCCCCCCTGGTTAGTTTAACCCCCCCCCCCCCCCCCGTGCCCTTCTCTCCTCCTCCTCAAGAGCTGCGCTCTAATTCGGCGTTACAGGGAGTTGTAAGCGGCTTTCATTTTTTAAAGTCGTCAAAGTTGCTGCATATATGCGCCGTAGGCGGAGGAACTGTGAGAATGGAATGGAGTCTTTTTGAGATCGAGGGTGGCAGGACGAGTAGAGAGGTAGCTGTGGGAGTCGGTGGGGTTTATAATGAACGGAGGTTTCAAAGAAGCCCTTGTCCATTGATATGCGGAGGTCCAGAAAAGTCAGAGATTGGGAGACTGATTATGAGAATTTTAGAAGAGGGTGCGCTTCAGAGAGGCTCTGAATCAAGTTGGCGACGGTGCTGGAGGACCCAAAGCCAAATATGTCGTCGATGTAGCGGCCGTGGAAATCGGGGTGCGCGGATCGGGAAGGGAGTCAAAAAGGGCCATTTCCGCATACCCCACACAGAGATTAGCGAAATTGAATGCGTTGCGCGTGCCTGCTCGTTCACACTTGTGCTAGCAAGGGCAGAAAGCTCGCACTGAAGGCGTAGCTACTAGTCTCAGCTTGCGCTGTGTGCTACGTAGGTCATACGTGGTCATAGGTCACTTCGTTGTCATGATGCCAACTCGAAAAGAGAAAGGTACGGTAAACGATTGCTTTCATGTTTCGCGAACGTTCTCATGGTAACAGCGTAGAATTATCACGCGCGCTGTGGCCAATAGAAACGCGCCGTACCCAGGTTTTTTTTTTTCGCGTTTACGACCAAGATGGTACTCCAGTGTAAAAAATGGCACAATCGATTCAACCGGAAGTTGCATGATCACGGCACTGGCCCGTTCGATACATCCCAGTTCCGAAAAAGTTCAGACCCAGTTCCTCAAAACATTGCACCTGCTCCGAAGTCAATTCAGCGTCCCTAGAGAAACAGACGTCACTCGTGGTGCCATTTCTCGGTGCTATTGGTCAAATATCTCCCACGTTTAACAATACCACAGAGACGGAGGTTAAATTTCCTCTCATGGATGAAAATAATGTATAACTGTTGGACACGGAAGCGAGATGCTCACGTGGGGTAGAAATCAGTTGGAATATATGCACGTAAACTCTTTCCCTTTGATAATACTTGTTACTCCGTTGGCATTGTTTATAAATGACACATAAAAAGCGTTAAACTCTTGATAGTCCCCGCCTTCAGTACCTCTTGGATGCAGACTGGCGAATCTGATACATTACATTGGTCTGCGATTTAGTAGATTATCAATCGCATGCCCTCGTTACTGAGCACAATACTGTATTCTTTTGTCCGCTGGTATGTGCGGCCGCCCACTAACGAGCCTGGGGAAAATATGGGGAAAAAAACCACCGAGAATCGTCATTGGCGAGGTAGTTCCACGTGTATATGTTAGAGTGCAGTTCTTAGGCGCCCGTTCCCGCGTTTCGCGGCGTCGGCGTCGGTGACAGCGTTGGCGTCGGCGTCACCATAAGCGTAACCGCCCCGCTAATTTTGGCGGGAAATTGATTTGGTGTTGAGGTCACCTGACGTCAATTTCCCCGCTAAATTTATCGGGTGAAGGAGGAAGAGGGTAGGGTACGGAGGGGCATAGCCTCCCTTCCGTACCCTCCGGTCCTCCTCCTCAAGAGCTGCGCTCTAATTTCGCATTACGGAGATTTCTTAACGTTTTTCATTTTTTGAAGAATCAGAATAAACACTTCAACTTGACGTCAAAGTGACGGTTGACGACTGTTTTGGCCAAGGAGACGCTCTCGTCGGGGTTCGTCTTCAAGTGACCTCCACCGCGCGCTATCCTAGCAGCACAATACCCCGGCTCATACTTGGGCCAGTTTGGCGCTAAGGTGGCTCTTGCTCGCGCCAGTCTGTCCCAAGCCTGGGCTGAGCAAGTGTGCCGCTTGGGTGCCGTCAGTAACTCCCGACGCGAAATCATCCTGATCAAACGAACCTATTGTCAAAATGCGAAACTCGCAGGACTTGGAATAAATTTCCTATTGCTAAGTAATGTATATTATATTGTGGCGCACGTACTCGTAGGACACGAACGCTTGTTTTTGGAAACGATAGAAAGCGTACAGTAACCGTTAAAAATCTAGACTGAAACGCATTGTGCCCTGGAAACGTTCTTAGTACACTCTAATATTGAAAGATTTAAAGCAAAGATTCGTTTATGCGCCGAAAAAATTACGTAGAAGAGGAGACGAGAGCGCGCGGCGATGTCAGAGTGCCGAGCTCTAATTGGTTTGATTAGTGAGTAGACCTAAACCTTGCTGCCTTGGACTCCAGTGCACTCGTTGGACGCGTTAGAACGGGGAAAGCCGGCGTCCAGCGTTTGGCTCTTGTATTCGAACGCGTTCGACGAGTGCAGTGGAGACAAAGAGAGCTAGCTGTAAGTCCACCGACAAATCATCCGAAACAGAGCTCGGAGTTCTTACATCCCCGCAAGCTCTCATATCCTCTCCCTCACAATCACGGCGCTAATACTTCAAAGGCCCTTACGTACCGTTGCGTTTGAGACCGTTTGAATTAGTTTGATTGTGTTGCGGCTGCGAGAATAAAAGAAATCTCTGCTTCTTACGTCGCGTGGCAAGATGATTCCTTGAACTGGATTCCACGCTTCATATGAAGCACAGATGTGCCGGTGACTCGCTTTCGGTTCTTGACGCAACGTAGTCAAACGCAGCTAAACTCACTCAAACTCTCTCAAAGGCTGGTCTGCGTAGGGGCCTTTAAGCTAAAGGAGCGCGAACGACGCTCATTAAACCGCGAAGAATTTAATGTAGCATGTGACGTGGTGTGGAGAAAAACAACCGCATCTCCACGTGGTGAATGATGTTGATTGGGGCGAAGCTCTGGTGGTGCTTGTCTGCCTAGACGCTGAGCAGCAGCATGCCGAACCTTTCGTTCCTTTTCATCCATGTCACGCTGCGGTCAAATGCTCAAATGCGTATATAACCACGTTCCATACCACACATTCTCTTTCTGACATGGATGAAAACGAACGAATGGCTCGGCATGCTGCGGCTCACAGTCTACGCAGACAAGCACCACCAGAACGTCGCCCCAATCAACATCATTCACCACGTGGAGATGCGGTAGCTTTTTTTTTGTCCTACACGAGCACAAGAGCACGTGCTCACGTGCTCGTGAGCACGTGAGCGCGTGAGTTTACGAGCAGGAGCACGTGCACCCGACGGCGGACGGACATACGGACATGGCTAGCCCACGCTAGCCCCTAATGGGGTATCCACACGAAGGAGAAATCCGCCCCTTTCCTCCGCGGAGCGCGCATCACGTGAGACATACGTCATCCATTTCTGACGCCTCGCGGCGCGTTCTCCTCCGTGGCGGAGGCGCGAAAGCTTTGTTCTGTCAGCACGAAAGCTCCGCATGTGCACGCGGCGGAGCCGGGGACGGAGTTTCCCGGGTTGTTGACGTCACGACATCCGTCCGCGGAGTTCTCCTTCGTGTGGATACCCCTTTAATGGGGTATCCACACGAAGGAGAAATCCGCCCCTTTCCTCCGCGGAGCGCGCATCACGTGAGACATACGTCATCTCTTTTTGACGCCTCGCGCCGCCGTTCTCCTCCGTGGCGGAGGCGCGGAGGCTTCATGCTGTCAGCACAAAAGCTCTGCAGGTGCACGCGGCGGAGCCGGGGACGGAGTTTCCCGGGTTGTTGACGTCACGCCATCCGGGTGTGGATACCTCTTAAGGGGTATCCACACGAAGGAGAACTCCGCGGACGGATGTCGTGACGTCAACATGGTATCCACACGAAGGAGAACACCGCGGACGGATGCCGTGACGTCAACAACCCGGGAAACTCCGTCCCCGGCTCCGCCGCGTGCACCTGCGGAGCTTTCAAGCTGACAGCACGAAGCCTCCGCGCCTCCGCCACGGAGGAGAACGGGAGAACGGCGCCGCGAGGCGTCAAAAAGGAATGACGTGTGTCTCACGTGATGCGCGATCCGCGGAGGAAAGGGGCAGACTTCTCCTTCGTGTGGATACCCCATTAAAGAGGTGTCCACACGAAGGAGAACTCCGCGGACGGATGTCGTGACGTCAACATCCCGGGAAACTCCGTCCCCGGCTCCGCCGCGTGCACATGCGGAGCTTTCGTGCTGTCAGCACAAAGCCTCCGCGCCTCCGCCACGGAGGAGAACGCGCCGCGAGGCGTCAAAAAGGGATGACGTATGTCTCACGTGATGCGCGATCCGCGGAGGAAAGAGGCGGAGTTCTCCTTCGTGTGGATACCCCTTAAAGGGGTATCCACACGAAGGAGAAATCCGCCACGTTCCTCCGCGGATTCCGCATCACGTGAGACATATGTCATCCCTTTTTGACGCCTCGCGGCGCGTTCTCCTCCGTGGCGGAGGCGCGGAGGCTTTGTGCTGACAGCACGAAAGCTCCGCAAGTGCACGCGGCGGAGCCGGGGACGGAGTTTCCAGGGATGTTGACGTCACGACATCCGTCCGCGGAGTTCTCCTTCGTGTGGATACCCCTTAAAGGGGTATCCACACGAAGGAGAAATCCGCCACGTTCCTCCGCGGATCGCGCATCACGTGAGACATACGTCATCCCTTTTTGACGCCCCGCGGCGCGTTCTCCTCCGTGGCGGAGGCGCGGAGGCTTTGTGCTGACAGCACGAAAGCTCCGCAAGTGCACGCGGCGGAGCCGGGGACGGAGTTTCCAGGGATGTTGACGTCACGACATCCGTCCGCGGAGTTCTCCTTCGTGTGGATACCCCTTAAAGGGGTATCCACACGAAGGAGAAATCCGCCACTTTCCTCCGCGGATCGCGCATCACGTGAGACATACGTCATCCCTTTTTGACGCCCCGCGGCGCGTTCTCCTCCGTGGCGGAGGCGCGGAGGCTTTGTGCTGACAGCACAAAAGCTCCGCAAGTGCACGCGGCGGAGCCGGGGACGGAGTTTCCAGGGATGTTGACGTCACGACATCCGTCCGCGGAGTTCTCCTTCGTGTGGATACCCCTTAAAGGGGTATCCACACGAAGGAGAAATCCGCCACTTTCCTCCGCGGATCGCGCATCACGTGAGACATACGTCATCCCTTTTTGACGCCTCGCGGCGCGTTCTCCTCCGTGGCGGAGGCGCGGAGGCTTTGTGCTGACAGCACGAAAGCTCCGCAAGTGCACGCGGCGGAGCCGGGGACGGAGTTTCCAGGGATGTTGACGTCACGACATCCGTCCGCGGAGTTCTCCTTCGTGTGGATACCCCTTAAGGTGTATCCACACGACGGACCAAATTGCTCTTTTGGTCCGCGGGCCGCGCATCATGTGATCTTACGTCACCGGTTTTTGAGGTCCGCCGGCGGTCCGCGGCCCGCGCTTGTGAGAAATGCCAATCGACTTTTCTCGCCCGGACCTTAGCGGCGGACCGCGGCGTTTTTAGTATAATTGAAGCGCTAAGTCTGGCAACAAGCTGACTTTTGTTGTTTGGATTGAAATCCAAATCCAAAGTCGTTTTCTTTTGGCGCCAACTGTGGAAGACGAAGACGAACCTTTTGTTGTGCGACGATGCAACGTTATACTTCATCGCGCTCATGGAGCAATTCCCCGCTCCGTGGGACAATAGTCGCGACGACTACCGAAATAATCATCTAAAGATGTCCCCATGCCTTTTTCGGTCCACTTAAGTCGTCCTCGTCCTCAATATTCAACGCCAGGGCCACCGCGGCCAAACGTCTCTTTCGTTCAACCTCCATCTTGGCTCCTTACAAATAGCCTCAAAGCAGCTCGCTGCATGCGTTTGTCGGAGCTGTGAGGTCGAGGGTTAGACCGGCCCGTTCACACTGTCGTCTGCTCTTTTGGTCCGCCGTGTGGATGCTCATTGCAGCCGGGCGGCCCGCGGGCCGCGCATCACGTGATCAATCGGTCCGCGGCCCGGTCCGTCGTGTGGATACACCTTTAAAGGGGTATCCACACGAAGGAGAAATCCGCCACTTTCCTCCGCGGATCGCGCATCACGTGAGACATACGTCATCCCTTTTTGACGCCCCGCGGCGCGTTCTCCTCCGTGGCGGAGGCGCGGAGGCTTTGTGCTGACAGCACGAAAGCTCCGCAAGTGCACGTGGCGGAGCCGGGGACGGAGTTTCCAGGGATGTTGACGTTACGACATCCGTCCGCGGAGTTCTCCTTCGTGTGGATACCCCTTAAAGGGGTATCCACACGAAGGAGAAATCCGCCACTTTCCTCCGCGGATCGCGCATCACGTGAGACATACGTCATCCCTTTTTGACGCCTCGCGGCGCGTTCTCCTCCGTGGCGGAGGCGCGGAGGCTTTGTGCTGACAGCACGAAAGCTCCGCAAGTGCACGCGGCGGAGCCGGGGACGGAGTTTCCAGGGATGTTGACGTTACGACATCCGTCCGCGGAGTTCTCCTTCGTGTGGATACCCCTTAAAGGGGTATCCACACGAAGGAGAAATCCGCCACGTTCCTCCGCGGATTCCGCATCACGTGAGACATATGTCATCCCTTTTTGACGCCTCGCGGCGCGTTCTCCTCCGTGGCGGAGGCGCGGAGGCTTTGTGCTGACAGCACGAAAGCTCCGCAAGTGCACGCGGCGGAGCCGGGGACGGCGTTTCCAGGGATGTTGACGTTACGACATCCGTCCGCGGAGTTCTCCTTCGTGTGGATACCCCTTAAAGGGGTATCCACACGAAGGAGAAATCCGCCACGTTCCTCCGCGGATTCCGCATCACGTGAGACATATGTCATCCCTTCTTGACGCCTCGCGGCGCGTTCTCCTCCGTGGCGGAGGCGCGGAGGCTTTGTGCTGACAGCACGAAAGCTCCGCAAGTGCACGCGGCGGAGCCGGGGACGGAGTTTCCCAGGGTGTTGACGTCACGACATCCGTCCGCGCACAGGAAGGAGAACTCCGCGGACGGATGTCGTGACGTCAACAACCCGGGAAACTCCGTCCCCGGCTCCGCCGCGTGCACTTGCGGAGCTTTCGTGCTGTCAGCACAAAGCCTCCGAGCCTCCGCCACGGAGGAGAACGCGCCGCGAGGCGTCAAAAAAGGATGACGTATGTCTCACGTGATGCGCGCTCCGCGGAGGAAAGGGGCGGATTTCTCCTTCGTGTGGATACCCCTTAATAAGAGCTAACAGATGCTGACTGCAACCTGTGCTTCCGCTCCGGAAGCTGATCCCAGCGCTAGTCCTAACGCGGCGGCCGCACTGGTTACAGGCTTGGGCAGTTACTTTTAAAAAGTAATTAGTTACAGTTACACACTCTTTGTCAGCAATGTATTTCAGTTACAGTTACAGTTACTTAAGAATAAAAGTAACGTGTTACAGTTACAGTTACTTTGTCATAGTAACTTAATTACATCCAAGATACTTTTTTTTTAAATTTAGATGTGAAGCTAATATGCTCACACAAAATGACTACGATTTATATGTTGGAACTCCCAAAAAACTCTCATTTCTCTTTTTGAGATATTTGTTCATACAGTCACACTACTTTATTGAATCAAAGCGTTTGCGGCTTCGATACAACATGGCCTAAAAAAAAAGAAAAAAAGAACGTTTTGATGTTGCTAGTAACGCATCCGCCAACTTCTTTTTAAAAGAAGGGTCACTTAACTTTGCTCTTTTCATGCTGGACGCATACTTGCTAAAGTTGCACTCAACGGGTGTGCTAAACGCAGTGGCTTCACTAGGGTCAGCGGTAGACTTGGGAAGTACGCCGTTACAAGTAACAGATTACTTGTAATCCGTTACGTTTTCAAATAATTTTGTAATTGCCACGTTAATTTTTTCGGAAGTAATTTGTAATGTAATTTCGTTACAAAATATTGGTAACTAATTACTCTAGTTACTCGTTACTTATTAAAATTAGGAGCATATTAGAGTAACTGGCAGGGTTGTAAAGTACCTAGGTACAAGTAACTGTAAATCGGTATCTAGGTACTTTTGTTGTACCTGAGGTACAAACCTAGGTACTTTCATTTCTCAGTATCTGTATCTGTATCTTAGATACATTTTCCAGTAACTTGTAACTAAGTGAAGTTACTTTTTACAGGTACTTTTTTTATTCACTTCGTCAAAATTGTAGAAAATGCAATATAACATATAACTGAAAATAAATTATAATTACAGTCTTAAAGCAATTTAACATCACGTAGTGTTTCCACGCAATAAATCGAACTCAAATTTTGCACTTTACAAAACTGAAAATACCTACGTCTGAAGAAACTCCCTCCTGGTTTCTAAAATACCCCTACAAATACTACTTCCAGAGTCACAGTTATAATTACGTGCAGAAAATAGTATTGGGAGGCCTTAGATACGTAAATGTTCATTTCACATAATTAAGCACAACAAAACTGGCAGGCTTCGTTGTCAAAACTTATTGCAGCAGTAGAAGGATACAAACATCAAGGGCAGATAATCGAAGCACTCGTACTCTGGCCGAACGGAGACTTCGAGCTCCTGATGTAGTCTGCCACTGATGGCTGGGCTGCTGTTATTTTATGTTGTGGAGGCCCTGTGCTACATTCGGGTCTTTCCGTTTTACCCCGTCGACATTCGTCTTGCTCTTGTCGACACTCTTTAGTGCTTCCTTGTGAGACCTCTTAAAAAAGCAAAGCATGACTAGTTAATACTTATTGCACCGTATCAAAACAGCTCAGCGGCGCAAGACACTAGTCCAACTAGGTTTCAGCATTAGCACTTGAGACGAAAACGATATTTCTGCCAGACGCCAAAGATGGTCAACAGCGGCGGAAAATTACGGACGTGCGGGCATTAAAAAGGGAAAAATTGGTTGCTTCCAGTAAAACTAAAATGAAGACGGTATCTAAATGACCAATGACAAGGCAGCTTACAGATAATTGTTGTGGGTCGGTTCATTTTCTCGGAAGCCTAGTTTACCTAGCGCACCCGGACATCCTTGTAACGACTTCTTACCGTCGCTCCAGACGCCCTGAAAAATGGACTTGCACCGTAATTTTGTATAAGTATGACCAAACCTTTCTTTGTTACCCATTCTTGACGAAGACCGGACTCCGGTTGAAACGTCGAAAATAAAGTTTCCGTTGTGCTACCGATGGACCTCTACTTCGTCATATATAATATATAGGTGAAGTCGGAGTGGTGAATGGGTCGAAACACGTCGAAAACGAAGAGTGAGTTGACGCAGGGACAGGCTTTAAACAACGGTTTCGAGGGGGTCCTGCAAAGTTCTAAGTCCCAGTTATCGAACATCCGCAGTTGAGAACAACGACAAATCAGTAGCAGGCGTATTGTACGCACGAAAAGTCGCTACCCTGACGTACGACGCGACGTCAATCTCTTGGCCGACTGACGGACGTAAACGCACATAGTGCGGAGCATAACAAACCTTACACAGTGATGGAAGTGCCATTTGACCTTTTGGAGCAGGCCTTGTAGCAGGCAAAATATTTTTTGGAGCAGGTAGTGGCCCTTTTGGAGCGGGGTCCGGCATATGTTGGCATATTACTTGATAATGAAATAATGCCGCATTGCTATATAAAGCCCATCTCTATTATAGGAACACAGTGCCTGTCGCCTTTTTAAGGCAGGATATATAAAATTCAACAAAGTAAACACACAAAAAGCATTTTTTTAAAATGAAGTTTATCTGCTCGTCAGATAAAAAAAATACAATTAAATATGCAACACTGAGTTCTGATGGTACAGGATATTTAGTTTTATCAGCCTGCACTTCTTTTCAGGTATCTGCAGCGGCATCTAACGACCCTCATTGTTGTGGAATGTTTTAGTTCAGATTAGAGTTCTTTTTTGGGCAGGAGTATCTGATATTTGCTTCAAAAATTCCGATTCATTTTCGATGTGCTGGCGAAGTCACGATCGGATCACGGCGAGTTAACCCGTTGAGTGCGCTCCTTGGCATGCACCGACGCGCTGCAGAGAAGCGACACCCGCGGAGCAGACACCACAGTCGCGCGAGTCGCGCAGTGCTTTGCGCTCCGAAGAGGACGGTGAGGCTTTACGAGCACTACATCCAGAGTTTGGTGAAACTCAACTATACTTGGCTTCAGCTTCGGTGCGAGCGCAGCCGAAGCTACAAGCGCGCGCATGGAGGCCGTAACGGTGCCCACGCTGCACGAGCCCAAGCGCGAGTCAGGAATGCACAGAGCATTGGGCTCGCGCTAGCTTTGACTTCGCTGGTAGCTAGCGCACGGGAACAGGGCGGGCCCATTGACACCAATAAAGCATGCTTATCAAACTTGTTTCTGTGTACATCCCAGTATACAAAGGATTTACTTCTAATAATAATGTGACAAATTTTAGAAAAATACTTGGCGTGAAAATAAAAAGTACCTTTGAAGTAACTGTACCTGTACCTAGGTACATTTTTAAGCGAGTAGCTAGATACGTACCTAGGTGCATTTTCGTATGAGTAACTGTAACTGTATCTTAGGTACATTTTTTAAGTAACTTTTACAACCCTGGTAACTGGAGCAATACAAGCTGAACATTCAGCAACATAAAGAAAGCAAGTTCAACAAATTAAAAAAACATCAGGAAGGGGAGAATAGCGAAAAAGAAAACACGATCTTTTGGATGACCGGTCACTAGAACGACTAGAAAAGTGTGCAAGGCATGTACAAATGTACGAAAGTCAAAGATCAAGTAAGGCGACGCCGAGTCAGCACCATGCCGAGTAGGCTCTCCGTCGCCTTGCCATCGCGTTTTTCTTCTTCTCCCGGGCATGAGAAAGGTCTTCGTGTTTATTTGTTTTTGTCTTTGACACCCTTTTACCCTTTCCAACTTGGACGCCTCAAGCTTAAGCCACCTGTACAGACAACAAACGCGGGTCGGTACCCCTTGATTCGCGAGTTCACAACTCGCGTAACAGACGATGTAGACTCGCGCGAGGAGGTCCAATTCTCTTTGTCTTTGATGTGTGCTACTGTATTCTAGCACACACTAGAGGCACGGCTGAAAAGTTCTCGGCGCGAGGCTAAGAGTACTGTCTTTGAGGGTACGGACAATAGTTCTTTTGGTTTACTTGTCTGGACATGGTTGTCGATCCCACTACTCACTTTACAGTGGGGAGTTTAGGCCATCTAAGGACTGCTGAAAGAGAGAGAGAGGAAGAGGGAACGCGTAAAAGTAGTGTGAACCTTTATTGTTTTGTGAGACCGATGGCCACCGCGTCTGTAGTTCTCTGTGCCCTCCCCTCCCTTGGGCTCCACGAATTTTGGTATGAAAGTGAGAACCGATGAACGATCGGTAACACGTAACCCCCACTTTTTCTCTGACTGGTCGAGTTTTCGGTCATGGAGTGTCCGTCGTCTCCATGGCCATCCCTTAATGAGATGTTCGGAATTCAGGGCATTAAGGAGACCGGAAACCTAAAGTTTCAGTGCATACTTTGCTTGCTAAACAAAATTTAAAAAAAACATTGTCATCAGCAAAAACAACGAACTCTAATCTACGGAACCACACCAATGTAAGGTGGGACAAATGCATTCTGCAATGGCTATACATTAATTGTAACGTTAAAACGACGTTTTCCTCTTTTGTTGTGAATAACAGGCGAGACACTCGAGTCAAAAGGGAGCTTTCGAAGATCGCCTCTTTAGCTCCAAATCTCGTAGCGGAGGTAGACGCTGCTACTGAACATGCGCACCGCTAGCTTTGTCTGCACAACTCCAGAGATCATTTCTGGAGGCCGTAAGCTAGCGGGATGACGGGTGTGGCTGCAGCTTTCGCTGCCTTGTCGGCTTACGAGTGAACGGAGTGCACCTACACTCTTTCTCTTAAATAAAATATTTTATTTTTACAAGGACTATCATAATACGGGCATATGAGAAATAAAATGTAGTATTGCAGAAAAAGTTTGAAAAATATCAAAATTGTTTCTATTGTCTTCTGAATAAGTGGACCGGAAAAAGTAACGTAAAGCAATTTGTAACGTGACGAGTAAAGTAATCCGTTACTTTTCTGCAAAAGTAATTTGCAACGGTATCGCATTACATTTGAGGCTCGATCATTTGTAATTGTACTCTATTACATTTTTCAAGTAACGAGCACAAGTCTGGACAGCGGCACCCGGGCCGGTAGCCCTCCGCGAGACCTTCGCCCCCCCTTCCCTCTTTTACTGCCCACTGCACTCCCTGAGCGCTGCAAGTAGCACATGGGGTAGGGAGAGGAAAACAGAGGAGCAAGTTGACTCTGCTATTCTAATAACACGATAACAAGAAGGGTGCCCGGACACACAGTACGCAAAGAAGAAAAATCGGGAATTTTCTCAAACAACAAAGGGTCCCTATATTCTATCGGGTGAATCAAGGAGCGGCGAGGCTCTTTAAATCGGCCGCAAAACTCGGTTTCTTAACCTATCGCGCTACGACTTTGTGCAGCGTTGTCCACAAATGGTGCACTTTTTTTTTTTTTTTTGTAAAATTTGCAAAGAGCGAATTTACCTGAGGAAAAAGTAAAGAATAAAAAGGCTTAGTTCCAATGAAAAAACGCAGCGAAGCCGCTGCTCTTCAAAACATAGGGCGCCGTATTGTTTGAAGACCGGTGGCTTCGCTGCGTTTCCATAGGAGCTAAGCCTTTTTCTCTCTTTACTTTTTCCTCGGATAAGTTCGCTCTTTGAAAATAAAAAAAAAAAAAGAAAGCACCATCTGCGGGCATCGCTGCACAATGTCGTAGCGAGGGCGCCCTATGGTTTGAAGACCGGTGGCTTCGCTGCGTTTTCATAGGAATTAAGCCTTTTTCTTTTGTTTACTTTTTCCTCTAATAAGTTCGCTCTTTGCAAATTAAAAAAAAAAAAAAAAAAAATGTACCATCTGTGGGTAACGCTGCACAGTGTCGTAGCGCGATAGGTTAGGAAACAGAATTTTGCGACCGATTTAAAGAGCCTGGCCGCCCCTTGAATCACCCAGTAGAACGATGCGTTTCGGTAGCTTTTTCGCAGGAATAGAAAGCATCTTGGCTTTGGGCAGTGAATTTAGTGTGAGGGAAGAATAGAAGTATACTGTCCCATAAAAACGTCACATGGCACTGACCTCCCAAACTGGAACTCTGGGGTGGGTTTTGCTGCGTCTGCTGTTTTTCTTCGGCAAAAATAATTATCGCAAAGTTCGTATGATCCAGTCCCAGCCCTGGCACAGGTTTCAGAAGCGCATGGACTTGAATAACGACATAAAAACCCTGAGAGGAATCCCGAAATTGAAGGAATAGCATTCTCTCGCACCTTTTTCTTTCAATAAAAACAGGAGTAACTCCGGCTGGGTGTGCACCGAGGCCGGTAAAACGTCACCCTCCCCTCCTTCTCTTTCTTTTTGCTTTTTTGCGTTTTGTGCGGAAGATTTGTCGGAGTCGCTCTGAGTCGCGAATACGGGGCATGACGGGGACAAAAGGCAGATGATGTTCAATTTGAAGAGCATGTGACCTAAGAGAAATTTGAGAACTCCAGTGCTTTGTGACGTATTTACGTGCCATTTTAGAGCGCAGCTCTTAGGTGCCCGTTTCCGGGTTGAGCGGCGTCGGCGTCGGCGTAACCGCGTGACGTCACACGTGACATCACGTGTGACATCGCGAGGGTCACGAGTGACGTCACAAGCTCCACCTGTCACGTCACGTTCGACGTCACGAGGGCCACGAATGACGTCACTAAGGTCATCAGTAACGTCACGTGTGACGTCACGGGAGTCCCGAGTGACGTCAGGATGGTCACGAGTGACGTCACGAGGATCACGTGCGACGTCACGAGAGTCACGAGTGACGTCACGAGGGCCACGAGTGATGTCACGAGGGTCACGAGTGAAGTCACTCTCGTAAAATCACACGGACATACCCTCCCCTCCCCTCCTCCTGCTCAAGAGCTGCGCTCTCATTCGGCATTACAGATAATTTTAAACGCCTTTAATTTTTTTTTCTTCTATTTTCTTGTTACACGGCGAAGATAGAATGTTCTTTTCTTTCCATGATGGCGGCTCGAGGTTTTCAATTTCCTGGTAAAATTGAAAGGAACGCCAGAGCGCTAATTCAACTTACAAGCGATCGTGGTTTCGTCTTGGGGAAGGATGCTCACAATAGGATGCTTTTTCAGGTCGTTTCTTGCGTCCCTCAACGCTCTCTGCAACCCGCTACAAGATCCCGAACCCTGCAGTCAAGGCCAGCGGCGCGCTTGCGCTCTAGCGGCGTCTTCGTTGCAGAGAGCGTAGCGGTGAAGTGAAACGATCTACGAAGACTCCCCGTAGTCTCCACCTTTTCTCATGAGTTTTCCAGGAATTCTCTAAATTCCCCTTGCTTATATTTAGTTTGTTGCAAGAACCTCGAGTTCTTGTCGTCCTAATGGGGTGTAGCCTTTGTCACATACTGTATTTCTCTCAGTTCTCCTCTCCTTCTCCTACACATGTACGAAGGTTTTAGCCCTATAAACTTTTTCTCCTGCCGTTAAAGAGCTTTTACCGAGGTCCAGTCTCTAGCTCGCTAATTCACGGCCACAAAATACACGAGAGATTCCGGCACTGAGCACTCAGCATGTCTCTTCTACTGTCACAATGGCCGTCGTTAGATCATATGTACAAGAGTTAAGGCACAATGTGCCTGCAAATTTAGTTTCAATGCCTACTCTGGCTACCTGAAGTAAATCTGTTTTCATCTGTAATGTTCACGAATTTCAACTAACGAAAGCAGCTAAAGAGAAGCCTTTTTTATTTCTTTGTGAAAGCCGGTGTTTGAAAGAATTTAAGATTGTTTGTGGGGTCTATGATTTGGCGATGACACCACAGTTTTCCATTCGCAACATTGCCTTTGATTTTTTTTTTTCTTTGAGTCCATCTATGTCCGTTGACACGCGGTGTTAAATATGTTTCGATCAGTTACTCGGGGAGTTTGCGCAAACTATGCTTATGTAAAAAGACATTTGTATCGGCAGCTATAAATGCTACTCCTAAGCATGCGAGGAGTAGTGCGACATGGCCGATATGAGCCTGCGAAAACGAGTCTATAAAGTATTTCATCTTCTGAAATGTATTAGCCCTCAACTGTTTGTGAGAACCCTTCTGGGCTTAGAAATATACTGTGCAAATGAGTTTGATGAAGAAGCCATAAAACGATTTGGGGCTAGAATATTGCTAACTAAATTGCAAGTGGCCAAATAATGCCATAAGAGAAAACAATGAACAAATATTCATGAATAGGTTGAACTGTCACACCGCTATTGGTTCGCATGAGTTCTGGGGAAGAAAAACATAAGTTACCTGCTATGTACAGATCGCAAATTAGTTATTCTATGAACGCATCCAAGTATACTAAGTGCAAATCACGTCTTTACATGTCTTTCTGGAAGTAATTGAAAAGTTATCGAGATAAATACGAAGTAAAATATTGATTACCTTTTACTGCAAATAATTTGTAACGGTACTCTGTTAGTCATAGGCTCAACTAATTGTAATTGAAACTAATTACTTTTTTCCAAATAACGGGCACAAGTCTGCGGCCGTGTTACGCAGTGCTCGTGTCCAATGCGTGAGCTAAGCTCGGCTGACGTGTTAGGGCACCGCGGATGCATCAGAGTGAAAAGGCAAAGAACTTGGGAAGAAAAGAAGGTACTCAATTGTCCGCTCTATTTTCAAATTTCGTACCCCAAACCAGGCCTTATGGTTTCTACGATCGTGTACTATTTATTTGCCGCACTATACGATAAGCGATCGCTAAAATTCCAATTTATCCCAGCCTACATTCATTTCAATGTCCCTTGAACTGCTTTTAAGGGTACCCGACGAGCATCCTAAACCGCAATTGTGCTTAAAGGGGCCATGAAACGAATTTTGGGTTGGGATGAATGATTTTAAATTCCGACTTTACTAATGGCATATCGTTTAGTTGGCCAAAAAAAAGAAGCTAGAAAGTCAAAAGCCAGCTTTTCAATGCGAGCATTTGAAAATATAGCGGACTCTTTTCTACCTTCTTGCCTTCGAAAGCTCTCCGCCTTTTCACTGTGATACATCCGTGGTTCCAAAAGCGCGTCACCGGTGCCAAACTGACATCAACAGTGCCCAGCTCACGCATTGGACACGAGAACTGCGTCACTCGGACGTATGCGCTCGTCAACAATCAATCCGTCGACGAATATTTGGATTCGCGTTCGTGGTTAATGAGTGCCCTGACGGAACCTATTGTCACTGGTGAATGACAAGTTTTATGGTGTGCATAAAAATCACGGTGGAAGCTAGGAGTCATCGAACCGGTGCCGAAGGAATGTCACGACCACGTGATTTCACAACTCGCATTTCAGTTGAGGATTAAAGCTAAAGAGGAAGAAGTAGGAAAATCGTTTCATGACCCCGTTATGGATAGCAGTCACTGCCAAACATACCTTTTTTACACGGGCAACCTTAACCGCAGTTAAGACTGACTTCGTTCGCTATTAATTGTTGTTAATGCTGCCTGTGTAAATATATTGAAAATTAGTGTCGCACTTAATTAACCCTTGACAATCTGCAGAATGCATCGTTTTTGGGATCAACGTTTCTGGAGCACTCATATTTCAGAGTACGTTGCATTCTGCAGCCTACATCGCAGCTTTTTAATCTAATAGTTTGCTTCTTTTGAGCTTGATAATATGGACATTGCTCAGGCTTCTGTAGCTTCTACGAAACCTTACCAAGCCAGACGAAATTATAACTTGAAGGAAGAAGAAGAGCGTTCTACATGGGATATTCGCGTGAAATAAATTATTGGCGCGTATAAAAACCCTGACTTAGTTTCTTTGAAGACTAATGCCGTTGATGGTGAGGCATAAAGGTTGAGAACTTTCAACTCAAAAGCTTGGCATTCACAGTACCAACTACAGTTTAGAGTTATTAATGATACACGAAAGTAAAGGGACAATGACTGGGTATTTATGGTCACCGAGGCTTTTATTTCCATAAGACATATGAGAGCCCAGCTACAGAAACACAATTTGCAGCTCAATATTCGTTTATTCTTTTCTTTCTTCCCACAAACCGCCGCTTAAGAGCTTGTTTGTTTGAGTCGCACTGAACATCTTCTCCATGGTCACGTACCGTTGAGACACACGTAACAAATATAACTGAAGTCGTCAGTCATCTAAAGAACACATTCAATATGAAAAATAGGAAATAATATAAAACCCCTATGCTTGGTTGCCTAGAAGCTGCAGATGCTTGGTTGAAAACAAATGTTGCACAGATCATAAGTGTGAATGGACATACATCATTCTTCATAGGCTACCTCATGACCTACTGTAATACTGACCTACACAAAAAAAAAATCTGCCAGCGCGCACCTTGTTGTTCATGGCCGCGGCCACAGCGTTTCGTCACGCTATAACTTCGCTGCTCTGCATAAATGCTTTTTTGTTTAATAGGATGTCCGCATATATTGCCACGCGCGTCACTGCTTGAGCGCGTATGTGCCGGATGGTCAGCGTGCATCTGGATTCTATTCCAGGGAGCGAAATGTTTTTTTATTTATTCTTTCTACTTAGCATTCTCGAAAATTCGAGAACTTTCTTGTCTGCTAGAGTTACGAATGTTCTACGCGCCGAACGTTCCAGAAACCCACGCGGCAACAAAAGTTGCTCCGCGTGGCAAGCCAGACTCAGTCTCGGCCCAGTGGTCGATCCTGCTGTTACGTCGCCATCGACGCCCGCGACGCTCTATTGTTATCTTCTTGTTTCCATTTGCGTTTGGACACAAGTTGGCCCCATTAAACGTTTAGTTTGTTTCAGTTTTTCGTCCTCTCATCTATTGGCAGATAAGGCGTGGTAGCCTTTTCTGTTCTGACCAGCTCTCTTCATGGGCCTCGCGGTATCTAGTCGTCAGTTGGTGGTCGCGTGACAGATTCAGCACTAGAGGCGCCGGCTGCCAGCACTGTGGCTAGTTATGGGCGATCCGAAAACACTCTTTATTTCGACGGTGGCAGAGGAGCATTCGGGGCTAAAAAACGCCCTTGCGCTTCAGTGGTCGAGAAACGTGCACTTGCGATCCAAACAAATATGAGAACGACGCACTCCGCTACGTGCTACTGCTAGTGTAGCAAGCTGGCGCCACGCTACGGTAGGTGTTCCCTAGAAACAGATATCACTAGACGCGCGCCGTTCGGACTGTGCGCTAGACAAGCTGTGAACTCCGTTTGGGTCGCAGAAAAGCATTTACCGAGCGCCCCCAATGGCAAAGCGACGCACTTCAATGGCGACAGCGTCTTCCATAGGACGCCATCCTGTGGGCAAGTCAGGATTACAGCAGGTCGTGGGCCTTCTCCGCTGAAGTTTTGAGCGAACTGTGGCGATCTCATTTTGGATAGTACTAGCTCACCGGATTGGGCCTCGCAAAACCTACGGCAGCTTCGCTGAGCTTTTATATTTCTGTGTAGTGCTGAAGAATGGAAAAACACCTTTCCACGTCCGAAATCGTCTAGATTCAACGCCGCAAGACAATTGAAAATGCCAGAATGCCACCACCGCTTGGGTACGCGTCTCTCATATCTGGGTGGTGACAAAGCGCCTTCATCTGCCGGCCGCTCCGCGGATAGGGTGGAGACACCGTTCTCGCCGGTGCCATAGTGTGGCGATCCTCCGGCTTGGCAGCACTGAACGCTGTGTGTCCGCTGAGCGCTTTTGCCTAGAAAAATGAGCCGCGACTTGTTAAAATTACGCACACTGTTTTAATCACATTGTTTTACACAATGACGCAGCAAACGAAAATTAAGTTACAAGCATAGAGCTCGTGCATCGCGGATTTGAAATGCAAAGTGATTGCCTTCTCATTCGTCAATATTTTGTTTTGGGGCGGTGCTGTCATTTTTAGCACGGGTCCTAAAGGCGACTCTGCTCCCTCTTGACACTCCAATTTATCCGAGAGCCTATTTTAATTTATGAAGTATATTAGAGGCTTCTTTCAAGTGGTAACCACGGTGGAAGAAATACATTTAGGTGGTGACTGGCCGCTCTTCCCACGGGGGGCGAGCGACCAGACCGTGTTCGGAGCTGCCTCAAACAAAGGGTATACTCTGTTTCACCTTATGATGTACCGCAGGAAAGGTTACAAGCGCGAGCTCCTTGCTCTGGAGCACATCCCGGCGGCACAAGCTCTCGTGACTTAAAGGGCTGCTCCACCGTTTTTTTTCATTGTTTTCGATTTGCTTGAAATTTTGCTAAACTAACCAGCAAAGATTGCTAAATTAGTATCCCAAATATTAGGTCAAAATATTGTTTTTTCGCGAAGTTATTGAATTTCCAGTTTTGGTCTTCACCATGTTTTTCAAACTGAAAGGCTCTACTGGCAACAACAACAAAGTGACGTCAGTGGAAGGCAGGGGTTAACTTTTTGGACTACAGAAGTTGTTCCCAACGGATTTGAAGCAGTTTCTTGGTGTCAGATGAGTGCTTTGGAAGCTCGCTCCCGTATCCGCGCTCCAGCACGGAACAAATGATTGGCATATTCTATTTTTGGACAACTTGCTCGACTAGCAAGCCTGCCTGCCACTGACGTCACGGCACTGAAAAGTGCGCGAATATTTGAATATTGGTTTTTGCACGATTTTCATTTGCCGATTTCACAATACCTATTATGAATTTCGCTATGCTAATTAGCATACCATAACGGCTAAAGGCCGGGGAGTCAGAAAATATAGTTAGTTGAGGTAGCTCAAAAAATCGATGGAGTAGAGCAGCTGCCAACGCCATGAGCTCGCGCTTGTAGCCTTCGCTGTGGTACAAAATAAGGTGAAACGAAGTGCAGTTGTTCCGCGCCGCCGCGGATGGCGCTGAGGTGTGAGCACCGTGGGTATGAGCTATGAGGTCTCTCCTCGGCGGCCACGGTGTCGGGGGCGTAGCTTGCTCGCCTTTTTCGCGGCGTGGTGGTGGTGTGCGGTCAGTGGCTGGCTTCATGTTTTGCTTTGGTGCTGTGTAAATCCCCATTGTCACCATCGTGCACGAAGATGAACCTTAACCCGAAGAAGTTATGCTATAATGATGGGAAAGACGTGCTTCGTTCCCACCTCCGATTCGGGGTACCGGAACTGCGCAGAGCGAGTGTCCATGTTGAAAGCTCCATCGAATGACGCTCGCCTGGAGCAGTGGCGTCGTGTAATCCCGAGGGCCGATCGCAAGTTACTACGCAGTCTCCTCATCTCGTTGACCAAGTGAAGACCAAGCTTGACAGTCTAATTTCTGTCGAAGACTGGGAATGCGAGGATGTCAGGACAGAAAAGGCTCAAGAAATCAAGGCTGTGGACTGCATGCTATATTATGTGACTGGGCTTTTGAGTGTGAAAATAAAAAAAAGCTGCACACTGCCCTGCATGCCGATCCGCTTTCAGCATTGACAAGAACACTTCTACTGAAGCAGCACTGACAAACGTGAAGAATAGAGGAAACCTTATACACCCAAACAAGAACCTTTTCCAGCTACTGACGAAAGCGGAACAGTTCTTCGTGGAAAATAAAAGCCAACAGACTGTCTACTGGGACGCAATCGACAGTGTTCTTGACACATGCACAATAACGTTTCCATGCGCTGAACACGAAGAAGAAATAATTGCCCAGTTGCTCCACTACTACTTCAGCATGCGAATCCGACAATACTGTAAGCACATTACGATGAGTAGGAACAAACAAGCTCAAGCAATAAAGAAATGAGCAAAGCAGCGCTCGTCTTAGTTTAAGGGCATGGCCGAGCAACACATGATGTAGGAGATGGCGTTCTTTGGTAGTATGCAGTGAATTCAGCTTTTATGTGCATTTTAAAGCAAAAATATTTGTCAGGTATTTTTTACCTGTAAGACCGGGTGACACCATATTGTGAGAGTATAGATGAAAAGTGATATATGTCTTATAACCGTTACTATTGTTTGACTTTCAGTCACTATGTCATCATGTCAGTCAGTATGTCATCATACTGCGTCATCGTTTCAGTCACAATGTGATCATAAATAGGAATTTTTTTCTGCTCACAAGGTTTGTATAGTACAAGTTGACATCGTATGTATAAACCATTTGTAATGCTAAAACCTTTATGTGCATGTAAACAATAATCTAGGCCCCACAATGTAATATTATTAGAACTTTTTTTTCAATAAGGCAGGAGCAGGGTGGAAAAAATCACCCGACCTCATATAAAGCCACGCAGTGTGTGTAAACAATTTACGGAACGGTTACCAAACATGCTGTTTGACAAAACATGCGAGCACGACCCAGGTGTTTACTCTACATTACTCTAAATTATTAAAGTCTCAGTAGATTATGCCGGGAAGTTTTATATCTACACGAGTATCTTTGTCACTTCGAGTCATCATCGGAATGTTCTCGTTAAAAAAAAAAAGAAAAATAGGAACCGTACGGGGGAAAAGGGCAATCAGTGCCAGTGCGCCAACATAAATCGATCATTTCACAACACAGTACACAGGGACCGAGTAAAGAAGGCATAATTTCCTTCACAAGCCCCTTTAGCCCCTTTATACTTGGACGCCATCTATCCCCGTGCGAGTGAAGCGCGCTCGGTGCGCCGAACACAATGTGGTCGCCGCGCAAGACAGAGAGTCATCACCTAAATGTATTTCTTCCTCCGTGGTGGTAATAGGGTATGTAGTTTTTTTGCAGGCACTATGTCATACATCATATAAGCTTGCAAGCAACAAACAGCAGATTAAATCCAGTGCATAGACACAGAAGAGTGGAATCAGTGCCATTACAGTCGAAACAATTTTAATTTATAAAACAAGTTCATTGCGCGTCGAAAACCCTGACTTAGTTTCCTCGAAGAAGAATGTTGTTGATGGTGAGGCATAAAGGTTGAAACCTTGCAACTGAAAATTTTGGCATTCAAAGTACCCACTACAGTTTAGAGTTCTTAATAATAAACCAAGTTAAAGGGACAATGATTTTGTATTTATGGTCACAAAGGCTTTTATTTGGATATGACATATGACAACCCAGCTACAAAAAACCCAATTTGCAGCTAAACGTTTTTTTTTTTTTCTTCACGAAAATCGCCGGTCAAGAACTGGCCCGTCTGGGTCGCACTGAACATCTCCACTCCAATGCTCACCTAGAACAAAGCGATTTTTCACGCAAAATATTTTAACCTGTACTAGAGATTTGCACAGGGAATAGTCTTGCTACCACAAGACCAGACTTGTGCTTGTTGCTTGAAAAATCTAATGGATTACAATTAAAAATTACCGAGCCTCAAATAAAATGGATGACCGTTACAAATTACCTTCGGTGAAAAATAACGGATTACTTTACTCGTTACGTTAGACTTACATACCCGTTATTTTTTCCGTACACTTATCCAGAAAACAATAGAGACACATTTGATATTTTTCAATAATGTTCTGGAATGCTACTTTTCATTTCTTATACTCCCGTATTATAGTAGCCTTTGTAAAAAAATTAAATAATATATCTAAAAGAAAGAGTGTATGTGCACTCCGTTCACCTGTAAGCTGACAAGGCACCGAAAGCTGCAACCACACCCGCCATCCCGCTAGCTTACGGCCTCCGGAAATGATCTCTGGAGTTGTGCAGACAAAGCTAGCGGTGCGCACGCTCTGTAGCAGTGTCTACCTTTGCTACGAGATTCGGAGCTAAAGAAGTGACATACGAAAGCTCCCTTTTAACTCGGGTGTTTCGCCTGGTATTCACAAGAAAATAAAAACTTGATTCTAACGCTAATGCAGGTGTCCCGGCTCACCTTGATGTGTTTCCGTAAATCAGAGTTTGCTTTTCTTTTTTATGTGTGTGTTTCTGTGTTTTTTTGTTTTTTTTTGTTTTTGTTTGGTAAGCAAAGTATGCACTGAAATTCTTGGTTTTCGTTCTTCTTAATGCCCTAAATTTTGAACATCTCATCAGGAGATGGCCATGGAGACGACGGACACTCCATGACCAAAAACTCGAGCAGTCAGAGAAAAAGTGGCGGTTACGTGTTATCGATCGTTCATTGGTTCTTCCTTTATACCAATTATCGTGGAGGCCAGGGGAGGGGAGGTAAAGCCTCTCGATATGTTTGCGTTTGTCGTGCAAGTAGCGCCAAATGCGCGAGTGCACGAGACCCACGTCTCGAGCGGCCCTTGGAAGCGAATGGCGGCGCAGCACTGAAATGAGCGGCCCTAGGAAGCAAATGGCGGCGGAGCACCCGCTCGTGGCACGTGTCTCGCGCGTTTCCATAACAATGGTTGGCGGTACTTGTAAAAAAACGCCTTTTTAGGGCATAGACAGCGACACAAGCGGTGGCCATCGGTCTCACAAAACAATAGAGGGTCACACCACTTTTACACTTTTACGCGTTCTCTCTTTCTCTCTCTGTCAGGACTCCTTAGATGGCCTAACCCTCCCCCTTTTATTTCTGTTGGCAGGTGACTGTCAAGTGTAGGGCAGACTCGACCACCATACCGAGACAAGTAAACCAAAAGAAGTATCGTCCGTACCCGTGCCTCAAGCCATGTCTCAAGAGTGTGCTAGAATACAGTAGCGCACATCAAAGACAAAGAGAATTCGACTCCCTCGCGCGAGGCTACATCATCTGTTACGCGAGTTGTGAACCCGCGAATCGAGGGGCACAGACCCGCGTTTGATATCTGTGCAGGTGACGGGAGGCGTCTAAGAAGTTGGAAAGGGTTAAGCGGTGTAAAAGAAAAAAATAATCACGAAGAGCTTTCTCCTGCCCGGGAGAAGAAGAAAAACACGATGGAAGGCGACCGAGAGCCTACTCGGCGTTGTCTTACGTGATCTTTGTTTTTCGTATGTTTGTACATGCCTTGTCCATTTTTCCAGTGGTTCCAGTCGCGGGTCATACAAAAAATAGTATTTTCTTTTCGGCTATTCTTCCTTTTTTTATGTTTTCTATATTGTTAAACTAGCTCTCTTTATGCTGTTGAATGTCCTGCTCGTATTGCTTCAGTTACTGCATTATGGTCATATTTTTAAAAAGTATCGAGTAATTAAAGTAATCTGTTACCAATATTTTGTGACAAAATTAGATTACAAATTACTTCCGAAAACAAGCAACGTGGTAATTACAAAATTACTTAAAAAAGTAACGGATTACAAGTAATCCGTTACTTGCAACGGATTACTTCCTAAGTCTGCATAAGACTCACTTGTCACTTCCTGGGCGTTTAACTACCACACATAAATGCGAAGCCGCATCGATACAAAACGGTTTAACAGCTTTTCGATGACATCCGGATGTTCACTGCATTGGACTTGTGGTAGAGTGACGTCCCTGGAGATCATTTTTTTTAGCTTCTTCATCGGTGCCTTCTGATAGCTGCCGTCTTCATTTTCAGAAAACTCTTGAAGGTGCTTTCACACTGAAAAACGACGTTGAGTTCCTCTTAACTCGCATAAATTAAATTTTTCCCATTTTTTTGCATAAACTTTGAGCTGAACAAGTCGGTGCTCTTCCCCAGGTTGTTCCGACACAAGCTGTTTCATGCAGACTGAACGATGTTCCACAGCTTGAACAATTGGCTTTAATAAAAAGCCTGATTAGTGAACCAATATATCTCCCTCGATGGAAGACAGTGGCTGCAAGGCGACAATGTCATCATTGCTCTCATCACTGCCGTCTGGCTCGCTGAAACAGGGGAACAGAGCACTGCAGCATATCTTGCTAAACTCAGGCCTCGGTCTTTCACGCCGAGTGCGTCACACACGGCTGCTGCTGCTGCCGATACGGAAAGCAGTCAGAATATGGCGCCGCCGCGGCGTGAGCCTGGTCAAAGGGCGTCTCCACCCTACCAGCGGAAGCGGCCGGCAGATGGGAGCACCCTAGGTAGTGACGTTAAAGCATCTAACGTCCCGACGCTTTCCTTTTTTGTTCCTTTTACATTGGAACACGTGTAACGGCGTTTATTCGCTCACGGTCTTGAAGCTGAACTCCATGGAGGGAATATTCGGCAAAGAACCGATTAACTTTGCCTGGCGGCGCATTCGCTTTGCGGGCTGCGCAACAATCACTATTTTGACACCACGCTCAGTGCGAACGCCGCGGGGCCAAATTCGTCTTTCGTTTATTTTTCGCTCCATGGCGTTCAGCCTTTCGTGTCTTAGCTTTTACTAGAGCCGCTAACTGAGGTGCGCTTAGAGTATCGGCTCTCTGTTCCCGGACATTGTTGTGGGCGCCGCCATTTTGGTGTTTGTGCAGAGCAGACAAAGCAGCCGATCGACATGATTCAAAAGTGCGACTTCCTCAGCATTAGATTCGGTGTTAGGAAGCTCATGTAAAATTGATTTGCTCTGTCGCGAACTGTTTAAACATTCGTGGAGGACGGTAAAGCATTTCATGTGATTTCAGATAACGCTATAAATATAACTGGTAACCATGATTTTAAGCCACAATATAGACAAATGTCGTTACTCCGAAGCGAAGCTTATTTAGTGGCACTAGCTTTTACATGCGCTTCGACGGCGTTTAAATTTTTGCTGTTTTATTAAATTTTACTCGTGATGTTGTCTTCCAGACCAGAGCAGGCGCGCTTCTGCATGCGTGACAGTTTGAGACGCTCAAGTTTGTGCTACCTAAAAGAAGTCCTAAAGAGTACCTTTTCGCAGCGCCTCTTGGGCAACACAGGAGGCATATATGGCAGTTTACCGGGGACTGAATGTACCGGCAAATTGATCTTCAAATGCAGAACATCGAGCGGGAGCGATATGAGTGCAAAACAATCGCACAACAAATAATGCACACAACTTCGTCGTCTGCTTTTCACGCCAGAGATGCGGAGAGAAAAAAAGCGCGGTCGGGTAAAGTTACGTTGCTTCCTGCCATGAGCTTCCGTGCTCGTGTTTCGCTTTCATTCAGTTTAGTTTCTTCGCTTTATTAAAAATATGCGTGTCTGAAGCAAAATATTGATTGAATGTAATCTGCCGACACGATCTTAAAGGGGCCATGAACCGAATTTTGGGTTGGGATGAATGATTTTAAACTGGACTTTACTAATCGCATATCGTTTAGTTGGCCAAAAGAAAGAGCCTAGAAAGTCAAAAGCCAGCTTTTCGGTACGAACATTTGAAAATATAGCGGACTATTTTGTACCTTCTTGCCTTCGAAAGCTCTCCGCCTTTTCACTGTGATACATCCGCGGTTCCAAAAGCGCGTCACCGGCGCCAACCTGACGTCAGCCGAGCCCAGCTCACGCATTGGACACGAGAACTGCGTCACTCGGACGTATGCGCTCGTCAACAATAAATCCGTCGACGAATATTCAGATTTGCGTTCGTGGCCAATGAGTGCCCTGACGGATCTTATCGTCACAGGGGAGTGACAAGTTCGATGGTGTGCATAAAAAGCACGGTGGAAGCTAGGAGTCATCGCACCGGTGCCGAAGGAATGTCACGACCACGTGATTTCACAGTTCGCATTTGAGTTGAGGATTAAAGCTAAGGAGGAAGAAGTAGGAAAGTCGTTTCATGACCCTGTTAAATCGGTTTGCGAAAAATATAAAAAATGAAGTTTTTGTTGGTGTCAGTGTTTTTTTAAAGGGGCGGTGCAACGAATTTTGTACTTTTTGTAAATCACTTAGAATGAACAGCTGACGTTTAAAACCAATAAAATACTCGTTAGGTTTTATCCTCTGTGCAATGGCTGTCGTGAAACAAAAATGAAAGAAACACGAACAAAGTTCTGCTGCACAACTCGCAGCCAAAATAAGCGGCCACCTGATCTGGAGCCGATTATGTGCCTCCAGAGTTTATCATAACCACGTGCTGGGGTTGGCGAAGCAGAGCCCACGCATTAAGTTCCAAAATTGGTTAGCGTTCGGCTGTTAGCATCATTGAAGCGATTGGGCACGAACCACTACACGAATGCTTGTCAAGCCCTTATCTAGTGCTCACGCAATGCTCGGGTCAAATGTATGAGCCGCATTCAAATATTGTCACTGGAGAAGCTATGGCCGCCATTTAAGGTCTTGGAGTCTGCGGCCTTCCCAAATCTCTTTGACGAAGCCGTCGACCCACGCCCTTTTCAACTTTGAGTGTTAGGGGAACTGGTGAAAACTCACGTCTGGGTTGTGCAGGGGGTTGTTGGCGCCACCCAGAGCATAGCAGTCGTGCTCGGCATTGCACAAAGATGCCATCCCCTTGGCCTTCTTGCACTCCGGCAGTCACCACGACACGCTTGAGCGAGCAGGAGGTCCATAATCTTCGTGCGCGATCGCCGAGGAGCATCTACGAATGTCAGCGTCTAAAACATTACATAATGAGCGAAAATTGTCCACTGGGATGGCTGAAAACGCAACAGAAAAGGACGGCGAAAAATTGGCGGCACGATAGAGTTAACATAACATAACGTTAGTACACTGTATTGTTCGGTGTCATGGTGACAATGCATGATTTCTATGCGTCAAGCATCGGAGCGTGTAATGTAAATCATGTTAATGCCCGGTTTGGCCACGCCCCAGACAGCTCGTGACCGATTGTGATAAGTTTTATCAATACTTCTACTTAACTAAGCGCTTTGTACACAACCCTCGTACACACCACCGAAAGTGAAACAAACCAAGAAATAACTACAGTGCAGAAAACCGTAATGTTCGTGCGTGTGCATTTGACAAATAGACACTCGAATTTAACCGTCCTTAGCTCACAAACATTTACACTTATGTTTGAGCCACTAGACGACACGAAATTTGTGAAAACGTCTATTACTTTTTTATCTCTTGCTGACGTCATAGTCAGCATTCGTCCAATCGTGGAAGGCCTATCACAGTGATGTTTTTGATCGCTCACGTCGCCTATTAGCGCCGAGATGTTTCGGTGGCGCCCTCGTATGTTTACCTTTTGTGACATCATTCCCTTGCGAACAACAAGTTCGATGGTGTTTGTAATAAACATGGCGGAATTTTGAAATCATAGAGTTCTTGAACCAACACTGTCAACACCGTCAAAATTGAAGTCCACACGTTACTCTTATTTCCGTCCATGATAACTCATTTGCTGACGTCATAGCCAGCATTCGGCCAATTGTGGAAGGCCGACCACCGCGACGCTTTCGATCGCGCACGTCGCTAATAAAACTTTCCAAAAAAGGGCTTCAGGCCGGTTCCACTTTCAGTATTCATGCGTATGGCGAGTGATTTGCTCGTTTTGCGAAGCGACGAACATCTGCTTGCTGGACTGCCGATCAAACGCTGCGCTGATGACTTATAAATATTGGAGTGGTGTATAGGGAGTATTCACTAGCGCCCATAGCTGCGTACGTGGCTGCTGATCGCGTATACTGCCGGCGAGCTTCCGCAGTACCAATTTTAGCAAGTTATTGATGTGAGCTCGTACTGAGCAATTCGCTCAAAACATCGCCCTCAGATATGTCGGCCACTGAATAGCCCCTATAGCTGTGTGCGGGGCTGCTGAGCGTGTGCTGACGTCGAGCTTCCACAGTTCTTTTGCAATGTTCAGTCCACACAATCAAAATCACCGGTCTTAGCAGCCTCGTAATTGGGATAAAAGCCCTGGGGCTTAGAATAAGAAGAATGAAGAATTACTCAGCTAATATGGACGGCTGTACTTTCTTTCCTTACCGGCTATGAATACTACAAGGTGGAACCGGATTTAACAATATTCATTCATGAACTTACCTTCCAAGCATCTCCAGAGGGCATACACACCGACCGAAATACACCACCGAAGTCCGATCGTATTAGTCAAGCGAGCCAAAATATACATGGAACCACCGGCAACCGCCTCGCCCATGATGGCTACCTCTGTGTTCGCTTGTCAACCACCGGAACCTTCCGACTTCTCAAAAACCGAAGACTGGCCTCGATGGATACAGCGCTTCCAGCGATTCCGAGCGGTAAGTGGACTTCACAACAAGCCCACAACAGAATAAGTCAACACCTTGATATACTGCATGAGCAAAAAGTCAGAAGACATTCTACTCTCACTTCGGATTACTGTTGAGCAATGACTACAATACGACGCCGTAAAAAGGCCTTCGAAGACCATTTTATTGTATGGCGCAATATTGTCACCGGTGGTGACCAAAAGCGCAATCAATAAATAGGAAGAAATAAACGTTTAATGCGGCGAACTTGTGCCAAAAACAAAAGGGCACAAAAGATAATAACAGAGCGTCGCGGGCGTCGAAGTCTGCGTAACAGCAGAGTCGAACGCAGGGGCGAGACTAAAGCCTGGTTCAGACAGTTGCGTTTGACTGCGTTTGACTGCGTTGCGTCTGCGAGAAACAAGGACATCCCTGCCGCTTATATCGCGTGCTAAGATAATTCCTTGAATTGGATTCCACGCTTTATAAGAAGCACAGATACGTCGGTGACTCCCTTTCAGTTCTCGACGCAACGCAGTGAAACGCACTCAAATGCAAGTGTGTGAACAGGCCTTGTATTAAGGTGGCGATGCAAGCGAGTTGGTTCATGACTTCTGAAATTGGAAAACAGCGCGCAAAAAGACGAAGACGACGAGAGAAGAGCACAGGACAAGCGCTGACTATCAACTGAAGTTTTATTAAAAAAGGCTCAAGCAAGAAAACACCACACAGTCAACCAACGCCGAAACAACCAATGGCGTGTCGCTCACCAGTCATCTATAAAATCTATCTCTTTTTTATGAAGATAAACAGAAGGTTGGCTGACGCAGTGCCCCGCGCCAGCTTTTTCGATAGCAGTCGAAAAAGCTGGCGCGGGGCACTGCGTCAGCCAACCTTCTGTTTATCTTCATAAAAAAGAGATAGATTTTATAGATGACTGGTGAGCGACACGCCATTGGTTGTTTCGGCGTTGGTTGACTGTGTGGTGTTTTCTTGCTTGAGCCTTTTTTAATAAAACTTCAGTTGATAGTCAGCGCTTGTCCTGTGCTCTTCTCTCGTCGTCTTCGTCTTTTTGCGCGCTGTTTTCCAATTTCAGAAGAACAGGCCTTGACTCCGCTCGCCTTGCGGAGTCCCTTATGTACCCTCGTTGGTTTCTGGATCATTCGGCGTAGAACTTTCGCTGCTTAGAACTATCGGAACACGATCAGGCGAGAATGTTCTCAAACTTACGAGAAGGCCAGGTTGAAAGAATAAATAAAAGGACAGTCCGCTGACTGGAATGCAAACCTATACCTTCCGCGCGACAGTCAAGCGCGGTAACCGCTCGGCCACGCACGCGCTTGCTCTGCAACGTGCGTGGCAATATTATCTACAACCGAAGCAAATTCCGAACAAAAAAAGTCTTCAAACCTCATGACCGCTCTGTACGCTCTCGCAAAATACTGCAACCTAGGAGCACTCTACGACGAGATTATACGTCACCGCATCGTCGTAGGACTCTAGTATAGAAAACTATCCAATAAAATGCAATTTGATGCGAAACTAACCTTAGAGTCAGCAATCCCGATGGCGCGCCAGTCAGAAACAGTCAAAAGCCAACAAGACGTTTTACATGGAAACGACAACGTCAACAGAGGTCAATTGTTCACGGCACCAGCCCCATTCAGAGAGACACCCCACAAGGGAAACACGCAACAATTGTGGTATTGCTGCTGCAGGAAGAAGCACTCCAAAGATAAACTGTACAGCGGGAAATGCCAAGTGCAACAAATGTCAGAAGCTTGACTGCAGACGAGACCGTCTGCAGTCAAGAATCGGCTTGCCTGGTGCCGTCGACTTCCTAAATTCCTGTCACAAGACGCGGACGCGTAGTAAGGCCCGTCCAGAGACTGAACCTGTAGATACACAAGCGAATACAGTAAAATAAAGAGGGGGGGGGGGGGGGGGGAGATGTGGTATAAGCCCTGGGGCGTAAAAAAAAAAATAAAGAGTTACTCAGCTAACGTGGACGGCTGTGCTTTCATTCCTCACCGTCTACGAATACTACAGTAATGTGAGCTCGCTATGAGCATGCGCTCTAAACATCGCCCTCAAATATGATGTTCAGTGATTACCCTCTCTATGCCGTAATAAGAACTTTAACCAGGGGGTAATTCCTAAGAAATAAAATAAATCCGTAATCATTAATTAATCTGGGGTGAAGTAGTTACATTTTACACGTGAAGTAGTTGCAGCGACCCTAGGTACAGCTCCAAATATACCTCTAGTGGCATCATCGCCCGGAGGGACCACCACACCGCCCTACGGGAAAGCGGCGCGCGTTTCTCTGCTGGCTAGTTCAATAAAGCGCAGAGAACACGCCATGACGCAGCGCTTTTTGCCTTTTATGATTGGCCCTTCTGCTCATAACATAGGCTGCGCTCGGGCCTAAGCTGAAACGAAGTATAGTACACCCTACCATTGTGAAAGAGCCGCGTTTTTGACCTCCCCCTTCCCGCCCCGCCCCCTTTAAAGTACACACTATATCCTACGCTCAATTTCCTACGTATTGTATATTGATAGTTAATGGCTCTTAGTTGTAAAGAGAGATGGCACCACATGTCGGTAGTGGTTAGAGTTCCTGTGTTAGCGGCGAGATGTTTCGGTGGCGCCCTCGTTTGGTTACCTTTCGTGACGTCATTACCTTGTGAACAACACGTTCAATGGTGTTTCTAATAGGCATTTTGGAAGCCTGAAATCATAGCGCTTTCAAAGCAACACTGCCAACACCGTAAAATTGGAAGTTCCTACTTGCTCATATTTCAGTCGATGAGACATCCTTTGTTGACGTCATAGTCAGCATTCGGCCAATTGTGGTAGGCCGACTGCAGCGACGCTTTCGATCGCTCACGTCGCCAATAGGCTCTCTACGGGAGCCAGAGTTGTGCGTCAGTTTTCCACGTGCAGCCGCGCCGCTATTCGCCGAGATCCGATCACGTGAGGATGCGGATCAAGCGCCGTGCAGGAAAGTAGACGTTGCACGCGGGCCCGGCATACGTTCCCCTGCTTTTGAGCGCGCCGCGTGCCTTGAATGTGCGGCGCCGCCATTTGCCGAATTCAGTCACGTGACGAGCGGAATCAACATGCCGTGCAGGAAAGACAGCGCTACGGAGATGAACGCGCAACTCTGGCTCCCGTAGGGAGCCTATACAGGAATTCTAGTAGTGGTTAAGGTAAGAGCTGCACAGACCCTTCGCAGCAGCTGTGCATGGGCGCCGCCGTAACCGACCTTCAGTTTTTGTTTCTTCTTATTACATTTGCTTCACTTCATCATAACCACAGCAGAGCAGGTTATTGATATTTTAGGTTGTACTGCGTCCTTCTCCGCAGCATTGGCCTCTGTGAAGGCTTGTCAACGCTCCCTTCAGTGGATCGGCATCTGAAAAAGACAAGAGAAAGTCAGCAATGGCGGCTGTAATTTTTCGCGTGTGTAAAGCGTTTATATGTAGAGAGTTTGGCCATTCGTTGAGAAGTATAGGAGACAAATGAGGAGGCGTCATTCACCGAAAGCGGGCTGGGCGTGCTCCAGGGTGTCTTCACAAATTCGAATGTGGCCAAACAAAAGCCGGAAATATTACCATGGCGATGGTCCCAAGAAACAAACTTAATAAGTGCGTCGGAGTAACTCTCGGTGACTGAAAATATAGTGTACGTGGTGTTTCAATTACGGTCATCCAAAATCATGGTGGAAGAGTGCGACTACCTGAACGATCGATATAATCCGTACGCCAAGCGCCGAGGGGCGGGAATCTGCCGTCCGAGCGGTCACACTCTGTCCGAGCGAAACAGAGGTTGAGCGGCGCATTCATTTTTTACATCTTTCTGGATGATCATGATCGAAACATCACGTGCACTGTATTTTCAACCCTGAAGGGTTACTACACTTCACTCTTACGCGCTTAATAAAGCCGTATACCAACATATACTTTTGATTGAAACAGTTTTTCGCTACCACCGCTAGGGGATTCTTTTAAGCTTCTCGCTTTCCAAGATAGAATGCCAAGCCCACTTTCCACATCCGGTGCTCGCCCTTGCTCTGCCCGCACCTCCCATTGACAAAACTCTCCGTATTAGCGGCGAGATCTTTTAGTGGCGCCTTCCTACGGTTCCCCCTTGTGACGTCATTACCTTGCAAACAACAAGTTCGATGGTGTTTGTAAATAGCATGGGGGAAGACTGAAATCATTGCGCTCTCAAAGGAACACTGCCAACACCGTCAAAATTAGTTTTTTCAATCCTCTTATTTCCGTCGATGATAAATCCCTTTCTGACGTCATAGTCAGCGTTCGGCCAATCGTGGAAGGCCGACCACAGCGACGCTTTCGGTCGCGCACGTCGCCAATACTTGGCTCTGGTTAAAGTGTACTTCATACAGCTTCAGCCCAGACGCAGCGGACGCTACAAGTACGAGCTCCAGGCTTTCAGCGTCCCTGCCAAGCACGTGGGCTAATGCACCCAAGCACTGTTCAGGGTCACATGATGGCGCTTGTAGCACTGACTGCATCTGGGCATACGCTGAAATGAAGTATAAGGTCGTATGTAGACGCTGTGTGATTGGCAGGCCATAGTGAGAGGGCTACTGCTAAGAAATCGAGGAAAAAATTGAAAGACGTTAAGAAATCTTGGTAACGTAAAATTAGAGCGCAGCTGTTAAAGAGCCCCTAAAACAAAGAACTGAGGCCAAGTTTCCGAAGCTTTCTTACTACAAACAAATCGTAAATTTATCTTACGACAAAGGTAAAAACATTTAGTTATTCCCGAAGCAAAATGTTCGTAAGTTTTGCGTAAGCACCCTGCCCTCCTAGTCCTCTGTGCACTCCCCTCCTCCTCCTGCGTTTGCTTTCCCCCTACTCAGTAACCACTCCTCCTCCTTAATACACTCCCTCCTCCCACAGATTCGCCGCTAAAATTAGCTGGAAATTTGACGCCGCGTGACCTTAAAACCAATTAAATTTGCCCGCTAATTTTAGCAGGTGAAATGACGTCACATTACCCTGTCGCATAACCTATGAACAAATGCAGTTTCTCCGCAGGATTTAACGGAAGAGATGACGTCACGTGACCTCCACACCAAGTAAACTCCACGCTAAATTTAGCGGGTAAACTGAACTGCTGTGTAGGAGTGTGAGGTCCCATAATACAACAGTGTACATTCAGTTTCCCCGCTAAAGTTAGAGGTAAGACTGTCATCACATGACCTCTACATAAATTTAGTTTCCGCGCTAAATTCAGTGGGGAACCTAGAACGTCCCATAGTGCAACGCGCACGGTTCTGCCGACAGCGACGGCGACGCCGACGCTGCTCAACGCGGAAACCGGCGCCTTAAGCTGCACTGTAAAACAGGAGCCGGGACACTTGGTCAAGGCTGGGATGTGACTGGCGATATATGGGCACTGAACTCGGCCTATCTTCATGATCGTCGGATTTCACGGCGGAACCCCGGCACCCGCTTTGGCTCTGTCCCAGTCGCTACAGCTGAAATGACACCACAGTCAGTCCTTGCAGCTGGGCTGGATTAGTCAGCGCTATTAGTCGGTAGGGCTACGACAGCCCACCTCATAAATTCCGCACAGTAAACTATGACCTCGGCAACCAATCGCGGCCTGCCGAGGCCAGTCACTCATTAAACGCCATGGTATCTCGTCACCTCAAACACTGCTGCAACAGTAATCCACTTTGCTCACGAAAGCCTCGAATGGTTTTCGCACCCCAGAAGCATCACCCGAGAAGGTATCGGTGGCAAAAATGGATCCAGAATTGTACCGCATGAAACTTAACGGATAAGACGGCCAAAGCAGCACCACCTCCTTTGTAGCCTGTGAAGTTCCATATTCGACCTTGGGAGAAGTTAGGACTTGACATGGTTGGTCCCGTTGATAAGACTTACGCCAGTCAGACTCTTTTTAAGTGGTAATGAAGTTCAAGATAAATCGTCTGTAACGTCATACTGTGATCCATTTCAAGAAAAATGTTTTCTCTCGTGAAGGTTGTGGGAAACCATCTTGTTCCAAACAACCGCTGATGCAATGCGACACTGTGTCGGCGACGTGGAACGGGCGTTACTGAATTGGAGAATCTGGGGGCCACAGCGGCACTGCCGGCAATATGACAAGTTATAAAAGGGAAGGAAAAACGCCTGTTCAGGGCTTGGCTGCACGGGACGAACGGGATGGATGCCACTCTCTTGGCGGCGGAGCCCTGGTTGCCACTGCACCAGGCAAACTGCCAAGGGCAGCGCCTTCCCATGGACTACAGCAACCCGTCGGGACCAACGCGGCTACCTGTCCGGAGCTGCAGCCTCCCATGGACGAAAGTGGCTTCCTGCACGGAGCTGCAGCCTCCCATTGACGACAGCGACCCGTCAGAACCAACGCGGCTACCTGCACGGAGCTGCATCCACCAATGGACAAAAGTGGCTACCCTTCCGGAACTCCAGCCACCCATTCACGACACCGACCCGTCAGGAACAACGCGGCTACCTGCCCGGAGCTGCAGCGACCAATGGACGAAAGTGGCTACCTTCCCGGAGCTGCAGCCTCCCATTCACGACAGCTTCCCGCCAGGAACAACGAGGCTACTTGCACGGAGCTGCAGCCCCATATGGACGAAATTGGCTACCTTCCGTGAGCTGCAGCCTCCCATTCACGACAGCGACCCGTCAGGACCAACGAGGCTACCTGCACGGAGCTGCAGCCACCAATGGACTAAAGTGGCTACCTTCCGGGAGCTGCTGCCTCCCATTCATGGCAGCGACCCGTCAGGAACAACGCGGCTACCTGCCTCGAGCTGCAGCCACATATGGACGAAAGTGGCTACCTTCCCGGAGCTGCAGCCTCCCATTCACGACAGCAATCCGTCAGGACCAACGAGGCTACCTGCACGGAGCTGCATCCACCAATGGACAAAAGTGGCTACCTTCCCTGAGCTGCAGCCTCCCATTCACATCAGCGACCAGTCAGGAACAATGCGGCTACCTGCACGGAGCTGCAGCCACCAATGGACGAAAGTGGCTACCTTCCCGGAACTGCAGCCTCGCATTCACGACAGCGACCCGTCAGGAAAAACGAGGCTACCAGCACGGAGCTGCAGCTAAATATGGACGAAAGTGGCTACCTTCCCTGAGCTGCAGCCTCCCATTCACGACAGCGACCCGTAGGAACAACGCGGCTACCTGCCCCGAGCTGCAGCCACCAATGGACGAAAGTGGCTACCTTCCCTGAGCTGCAGCCTCCCATTCACGAGAGCGGCTCGCCAGGAACAACGAGGCTACTTGCACGGAGCTGCAGCCCCATATGGACGAAATTGGCTACCTTCCGTGAGCTGCAGCCTCCCATTCACGACAGCGACCCGTCAGGACCAACGAGGCTACCTGCACGGAGCTGCAGCCACCAATGGACTAAAGTGGCTACCTTCCGGGAGCTGCTGCCTCCCATTCATGGCAGCGACCCGTCAGGAACAACGCGGCTACCTGCCTCGAGCTGCAGCCACATATGGACGAAAGTGGCTACCTTCCCGGAGCTGCAGCCTCCCATTCACGACAGCAATCCGTCAGGACCAACGAGGCTACCTGCACGGAGCTGCATCCACCAATGGACAAAAGTGGCTACCCTTCCGGAACTCCAGCCACCCATTCACGACACCGACCCGTCAGGAACAACGCGGCTACCTGCCCGGAGCTGCAGCGACCAATGGACGAAAGTGGCTACCTTCCCGGAGCTGCAGCCTCCCATTCACGACAGCAATCCGTCAGGACCAACGAGGCTACCTGCACGGAGCTGCATCCACCAATGGACAAAAGTGGCTACCCTTCCGGAACTCCAGCCACCCATTCACGACACCGACCCGTCAGGAACAACGCGGCTACCTGCCCGGAGCTGCAGCCACCAATGGACGAAAGTGGCTACCTTCCCTGAGCTGCAGCCTCCCATTCACGAGAGCGGCCCGCCAGGAACAACGAGGCTACTTGCACGGAGCTGCAGCCCCATATGGACGAAATTGGCTACCTTCCGTGAGCTGCAGCCTCCCATTCACGACAGCGACCCGTCAGGACCAACGAGGCTACCTGCACGGAGCTGCAGCCACCAATGGACTAAAGTGGCTACCTTCCGGGAGCTGCTGCCTCCCATTCATGGCAGCGACCCGTCAGGAACAACGCGGCTACCTGCCTCGAGCTGCAGCCACATATGGACGAAAGTGGCTACCTTCCCGGAGCTGCAGCCTCCCATTCACGACAGCAATCCGTCAGGACCAACGCGGCTACCTGCACGGAGCTGCATCCACCAATGGACAAAAGTGGCTACCCTTCCGGAACTCCAGCCACCCATTCACGACACCGACCCGTCAGGAACAACGCGGCTACCTGCCCGGAGCTGCAGCGACCAATGGACGAAAGTGGCTACCTTCCCGGAGCTGCAGCCTCCCATTCACGACAGCTTCCCGCCAGGAACAACGAGGCTACTTGCACGGAGCTGCAGCCCCATATGGACGAAATTGGCTACCTTCCGTGAGCTGCAGCCTCCCATTCACGACAGCGACCCGTCAGGACCAACGAGGCTACCTGCACGGAGCTGCAGCCACCAATGGACTAAAGTGGCTACCTTCCGGGAGCTGCTGCCTCCCATTCATGGCAGCGACCCGTCAGGAACAACGCGGCTACCTGCCTCGAGCTGCAGCCACATATGGACGAAAGTGGCTACCTTCCCGGAGCTGCAGCCTCCCATTCACGACAGCAATCCGTCAGGACCAACGAGGCTACCTGCACGGAGCTGCATCCACCAATGGACAAAAGTGGCTACCTTCCCTGAGCTGCAGCCTCCCATTCACATCAGCGACCAGTCAGGAACAATGCGGCTACCTGCACGGAGCTGCAGCCACCAATGGACGAAAGTGGCTACCTTCCCGGAACTGCAGCCTCGCATTCACGACAGCGACCCGTCAGGAAAAACGAGGCTACCAGCACGGAGCTGCAGCCAAATATGGACGAAAGTGGCTACCTTCCCTGAGCTGCAGCCTCCCATTCACGACAGCGACCCGTAGGAACAACGCGGCTACCTGCCCCAAGCTGCAGACACCAATGGACGAAAGTGGCTACCTTCCCTGAGCTGCAGCCTCCCATTCACAAGAGCGGCCCGCCAGGAACAACGAGGCTACTTGCACGGAGCTGCAGCCCCATATGGACGAAATTGGCTACCTTCCGTGAGCTGCAGCCTCCCATTCACGACAGCGACCCGTCAGGACCAACGAGGCTACCTGCACGGAGCTGCAGCCACCAATGGACTAAAGTGGCTACCTTCCGGGAGCTGCTGCCTCCCATTCATAGCAGCGACCCGTCAGGAACAACGCGGCTACCTGCCTAGAGCTGCAGCCACATATGGACGAAAGTGGCTACCTTCCCGGAGCTGCAGCCTCCCATTCACGACAGCGACCCGTCAGGAACAACGAGGCTACCTGCCCGGAGCTGCAGCCATCAATGGACGAAAGTGGCTACCCTTCCGGAGCTGCAGCCTCCCATTCACGACAGCGTCCCTTCAGGGCCCGTTTGCGCGAAGCTGGTTAACTAACCGCGGTTAACCGGATTTCCCTATGAGGGGGAATTGTAGGTCATGTGACCGGCAGAGCAAGGATGGCGGGGATACATGGCGGTGATCCGGTGAGTGAGCGCCGCTCGCTTTGGAACTAATACGTCGTTGTAGCTGCAATATCGGGCGCGCTTGTCAACAATGAATGGTGCAGGAGGCTTTCGATTTCTCTTACCTCACTTAAAACGCAAAGCATGAGCAATCACCTCGCCGCATTTTTCAGATAGTCTTTCGATTCTGGCAATGGACCTTTTCCGAGAAGCGTTCTGCGCACGCGCGAGCGCCCGATGCCAAGCGGTGGAAGTCGGCACGAAAAAATCGAGGAAATTCGGAATGAGGCTGTAAATCGACGAGTAGAACACGTAATTGCAGGATATATATAATTGTGTTACACAAAAAAAGAAAGTGGACGGAAAGAAAAACACGACGTTTGGGTGGACGCTACGGATTTCCTTCTTTAAAATCGCGCTAGGCCTACCTCGTTGCGTTGGGCACGCGACGCTGCTCAGAGAGCGAAGCAACTGGTAACGTAGCTCCCATTATCGATGGTAACGCAGGTAGGTCACTTCCTTGATTTTTATTTCGTGCCTAAATGAACGCCATAGTTGTCGGCATGGCGACGTCTTTGAAAGGTGGATTGCCTTGACTCAATCGGCCGGGTACTGATAGCACACAAAAGCAGACAGCGTCCCCATAGACCTTTGCTAAATTTCCCAAGCACCGAGGTGCATGCTACGATACTCCGTTTCACTTTATGTTGTACCGCAGAGAAGGCTAGAAGCGCGAGCTCATAGCATTAGGAGCTGCTCTCAACGCACGCGAGCTTGTGCCGCCGAGATGTGCCCTAGAGCAAGGAGAACATAATAGCGCTTCACGACAGGGACGAAGGGTAGGAACAAGACAACACAATGCGCTAACTTCAACTGGTTTAATCGTCAGAAAATCAAAGGTATATATACTCTGCATCATCGCGCCATTCAACCAATCCCAAGCCACGCCACTGATCGCAAGAACTGTATCTCTTTGTCTGCCAAATCGATCGACACCACGCTGACACATCGATCCCCGTAGTTTCTTATCAGGTCCGCCTCTATAATTTCCCTTACCGTCTTATCTCTATGTTTTCTAATGACAGTGCACAAATTAAATTCAGGTTTGCACCCACAGTCATGGCAGTGCATGGACAAATGACCGTCACGCTGTCCGCTCACTTTTAGGTTGTGCTCGCGCAATCTGTCATTCAGACATCTTCCCGTCTGTCCAACGTACTTTTTACCGCACGTCAGCGGGATCTCATAAACGACGCCTTCTGCGCAATCTACAAACGGGCTGCGATGCTTCTTCACGCAGCCAACCGGTGGTTTGCAGTAAGGGTCCGTCATTTTGCACAACTTGGCAAGTTTTTCGGGTGCAGAAAAAACCACCCGAGCGTATTGTATTGACGACCCGTTTTTAGTCAAAAGCTCGGATGAAGTCGTAGATTTTTTAAAGACAAACGCGGACAAAGGCTTTCTAGCCTGCTCACTTGACATAAAGGATTTATACTATTCCCTACCGCACGACAAACTACTGACCTGCGTAGAGGAAAGCATCGATAAACACGGGGTGGTGGCCTTTCAGAACGCAGCAGGAATGACTGTAGATGACTTTCTCGAATTGCTTACATTTTATCTAAACTCGACCTTTGTTGAGTGGAACAGCGGAGTGTATATTCAGAAGCGAGGGGTGTGTATTGGCTCGTGTTTAGCTCCAGTTTTAAGCGATATATTTTTAGCCCATCATGACAGAGTTCTCTCGGAACGCCTGAATGACTTTAATGGTAGTAAGGTTTTTAGATTCGTCGACGATTATTTAGTATTTCTTCCCCATGACGTTGCTCACTTTCCCTCGGTGGTGAACAGCCTTTTAACAGTTTTTAGTACCGTCCTAGATCCTCTCAAGCTTACGCACGAGGTACCTGTGGACAACGTCATACAGTTTTTAGATATCAGGCTCACACTTTCGGAGCAACATGTGTGTTGGAAATACCAACCAAGAGCAAACAAGCCCCTGTTGCCTTTTAATTCATCCCATTCAAAACTTGTCAAGAGAGGAATTGTAAATTTGTGCTTTGTGAACGCCATCAGAAGGTCGTGTCATCATGCGATGCCTTCAGGTCTGAAGGAGCAGTCAGAACGCTTGGTGGCTGCCGGTTTCCCGGGAACGCTCCTGGTGTCGGTTGCAGAAAAGGTTTTAAAGAAGCTACGAGTAGTAGCGAGTCCAGACCAGGATGTGGCCCAAAAGAAACAAAGAGTGGCGGTTGTGCCTTACATGCACAAAACGGCACACAATCTCAAAAGGATAGCAAACCGCCTAAACGCTCGGGTGTTTTTTTCTGCACCCGAAAAACTTGCCAAGTTGTGCAAAATGACGGACCCTTACCGCAAACCACCGGTTGGCTGCGTGAAGAAGCATCGCAGCCCGTTTGTAGATTGCGCAGAAGGCGTCGTTTATGAGATCCCGCTGACGTGCGGTAAAAAGTACGTTGGACAGACGGGAAGATGTCTGAATGACAGATTGCGCGAGCACAACCTAAAAGTGAGCGGACAGCGTGACGGTCATTTGTCCATGCACTGCCATGACTGTGGGTGCAAACCTGAATTTAATTTGTGCACTGTCTTTAGAAAACATAGAGATAAGACGGTAAGGGAAATTATAGAGGCGGACCTGATAAGAAACTACGGGGATCGATGTGTCAGCGTGGCGTCGATCGATTTGGCAGACAAAGAGATACGGTTCTTGCGATCAGTGGCGTGGCTTGGGATTGGTTGAATGGCGCGATGATGCAGAGTATTTATACCTTTGATTTTCTGACGATTAAACCAGTTGAAGTTAGCGCATTGTGTTGTCTTGTTCCTACCCTTCGTCCCTGTCGTGAAGCGCTATTATGTTCTCCAAGTTTCAGTACCAACTCGCCCAAGAATCCGCATTACTCAACCAGAGCAAGGAGCTCGCGCTTTTAGCCTTTCCTGCGGTACATCATGAGGTGAAACAGAGTAGAGTGTAGTTACACGCGCCGCGCGTGCTGGCGTCTGCAGTAGTGAGTGTTCTAAAGCAAAAAGCCTACAACCAATTTCGCCGTGCACGCGCGTTCGTCAAAGATTTATTATGATTATTTACTTCGAGTATTCTATAGGTGGAAGGCCAGGCCAGCGCGCGCTGATCGTTGAATTACACTTCCAGTGTTCTCCTCGATGTTAAGGTAATTTACTAATAGGTGAAGTTTTACTGGAACCGAATTACAGGTTTTTCAATTTGTGACGGTGTTATATACAGTCCTTACATGCTGGCCAACCATACTGCCGGTGTAGTGCCCGCCTTTCACTGCTCACTTCTTTCTCATCGTTTCTAGGACTGAACTTCGTCGTCAACTTTCGAACTTGGAAGGAAATTTCAACGAAGCTTGCCTTCACTTCAGACAGCCAAATATTTAGAAATTTCACAAACATGGGCTAATTTAGTTTTACCTTAGCGATTACCTGTACCACGAGCAATAAAACTTGTTTCTTGAGCTCAAATGTGTGCCGCGCTGTGTTGCGAAAACACGGTATCGCGCAATGTTGGGTCTCCCCATTTAGGGAGCCTCTCTACGGAAGCCACTTATATTCGCTACAGCCAAGAGGTGACACCAGCTACCACCCCAATAATAAAACACGGAGCTATCGCTCATCCAGCCCTCGTCAAACTTGGCTAGGTACTTTTAGGTACCTAGTAGGGAAGGGCGGTTAACTTTTAACCGCGGTTAAAGTAAACCAGCTTCGAGCAAACGGGTCAGGAACAACGCGGCTACTTGCCCCGAGCTGCAGCCACCAATGGAAGAATGTGGCTACCTTCCAGGAGCTCCAGCGACCCATTCACGACAGCGACCCGTCAGGAACAAGGCGGCTACCAGCCCGGAGCTGCAGCCATCCATGGACTAAAGTGGCTACCTTCCCGGAGCTCCAGCCACCCATTCACGACAGCGACCCGTCAGGAACAACGCGGTTACCAGCCCCGAGCTGCAGCCACCAATGGACGAAAGTGGCTACCTTCCGGGAGCTCCAGCCACCCATTCACGACAGCGACCAGTCAGGAGCAACACGGCTACCTGCCCGGAGCTGCAACCACCAATGGAGAAAATTGGCTACCTTCCCGGAGCTCCAGCCGCCCATTCACGACAGGGACCCGTAAGGACCAACGAGGCTACCTGCCCGGAGCTGCAGCCACCAATGGACGAAAGTGTCTACCTTCCCGGAGCTGCAGCCTCCCGTTCACGACAGCGACCTGTCAGGCACAACCAGGCTACCGTATCGGAGCTCCAGCCACCCATTCACGACAGGGACCCATCAGAACCAACGAGGCTACCTGCCCGGAGCTGCCGCCACCAATGGACGAAAGTGACTACCTTCCCGGAGCTGCAGCCTCCCATTAACGACAGCGACCCGTCAGGAACAGCGAGGCTACCTGCCTGGAGCTGCAGCCACCAATGACGAAAGCGGCTACCTTCCCGGAGCCGCAGCCTTCCATTCATTCCAGCGACCCGTCCGGAACAACGAGGCTACCTGCCCGGAGCTGCAGCCACCAATGGACGAAAGTGGCTACCTTTCCGGAGATGCAGCCTCCCATTCACAACAGCAACCCGTCAGGCCCAACGAGGCTACCTGCTCGCAGCTGCAGCCACCGATGGACGAAAGCGGCTACCTTCCCGGAGCCGCAGCCTTCCATTCATGACAGCGACCCGTCCGGAACAACGAGGCTACTTGCCCGGAGCTGCAGCCTCTAATGGACGAAAGTGTCTACCTTCCCGGAGCTGCAGCCTCCCGTTCACGACAGCGACCTGTCAGGCACAACCAGGCCACCTTATCGGAGCTCCAGCCACCCATTCACGACAGGGACCCATCAGAACCAACGAGGCTACCTGCCCGGAGCTGCAGCCACCAATGGACGAAAGTGACTACCTTCCCGGAGCTGCAGCCTCCCATTAACGACAGCAACCCGTCAGGACCAACGATGCTACCTTATCGGAGCTCCAGCCACCCATTCACGACAGGGACCCATCAGAACCAACGAGGCTACCTGCCCGGAGCTGCAGCCACCAATGGACGAAAGTGACTACCTTCCCGGAGCTGCAGCCTCCCATTCACGACAGCGACCCGTCAGGACCAACGAGGCTACCTTATCGGAGCTCCAGCCATCCATTCACGACAGGGACCCATCAGAACCAACGAGGCTATCTGCCCGGATCTGCAGCCACCAATGGACGAAAGTGACTACCTTCCCGGAGCTGCAGCCTCCCATTAACGACAGCAACCCGTCAGGCCCAACGAGGCTACCTGCTCGCAGCTGCAGCCACCGATGGACGAAAGTGGCTACCTTCCCAGAGCTGCATCCTCCCATTCACGACAGCAACCCGTCAGGAACAGCGAGGCTACCTGCCTGGAGCTGCAGCCACAATGACGAAAGCGGCTACCTTCCCGGAGCCGCAGCCTTCCATTCATGACAGCGACCCGTCCGGAACAACGAGGCTACTTGCCCGGAGCTGCAGCCACCAATGGACGAAAGTGGCTACATTCCCGGAGCTGCAACCTCCCATTCACGACAGCGACCCGTCAGGACCAACGAGGCTACCTGCCCGGAGCTGCAGCCTACAATGGACGAAAGTGGCTGCCTTTCCAGAGCTGCAGCCTCCCATTCACGACAGCGACCCGTCAGGAACAATACGGCTACCTGCCCGCAGCTGCAGCCACCAATGAACAAAAGTGGCCACCTTCCCGGAGCTGCATCCTCCCATTCACGAAAGGGACCCGTCAGGGATAACGAGGCTACTTGCCCGGAGCTGCAGCTACAAATGGACGAAAGTGGCTACCCTTCCTTAGCTGCAGCCTCCCATTCACGACAGCGACCCGTCAGGAACAACGAGGCTACCTGCCCGGAGCTGCAGCCTCCAATGGACGAGAGTGGCTACCTTGCCGGAGCTGCAGCCACCAATAGAAGAAAGTGGCTACCTTCCCGAAGCTGCAGCCTCCCATTCACGACAGCGACCCGCCAGGACCAACGAGGCTACCTGCCCGGAGCTGCAGCCACCAATGGACGAGAGTGGCTACCTTGCCAGAGCTGCAGCCACCAATAGAAGAAAGTGGCTACCTTCCCGGAGCTGCAGCCTCCCATTCACGACAGCAACCCGTCAGGACCAACGAGGCTACCTGCCCGGAGCTGCAGCCTCCACTGGACGAGAGTGGCTACCTTGCCGGAGCTGCAGCCACCAATAGAAGAAAGTGGCTACCTTCCCGAAGCTGCAGCCTCCCTTTCACGACAGCGACCCGCCAGGACCAACGAGGCTACCTGCCCGGAGCTGCAGCCTCCAATGGACGAGAGTGGCTACCTTGCCGGAGCTGCAGCCACCAATAGAAGAAAGTGGCTACCTTCCCGAAGCTGCAGCCTCCCATTCACGACAGCGACCCGCCAGGACCAACGAGGCTACCTGCCCGGAGCTGCAGCCACCAATGGACGAGAGTGGCTACCTTGCCGGAGCTGCAGCCACCAATAGAAGAAAGTGGCTACCTTCCCGGAGCTACAGCCTCCCATTCACGACAGCGACCCGTCAGGACCAACGAGGCTACCTGCCCGGAGCTGCAGCCACCAATGGACGAAAGTGGCTACCTTGCCGGAGCTGCAGCCTCCCATTCACGACAGCGACCCGTCAGGAACAACGAGGCTACCTGCCCGGAGCTGCAGCCAAAAATGGAAGAAAGTGGCTACCTTCCCGGAGCTGCAACCTCCCATTCACGACAGCGACCCGTCAGGAACAACGAGGCTACCTGCCCGGAGCTGCAGCAAACAATGGACGAAAGTGGCTACCTTCCGGAGCTGCAGCCTCCCATTCACGAGAGCGACCCGTCAGGAACAACGAGGCTACCTGCCCGGAGCTGCAGCCACCAATGGACGAAAGTTGCTACCTTCCCTGAGCTCCAGCCTTCCATTCATGACCGCGACTCGTCAGGAACAGCGAGGCTACCTGCCTGGAGCTGCAGCCACCAATGACGAAAGCGGCTACCTTCCCGGAGCCGCAGCCTTCCATTCATGACAGCGACCCGTCCGGAACAACGAGGCTACCTGCCCGGAGCTGCAGCCACCAATGGACGAAAGTGGCTACCTTCCCGGAGCTGCAGCCTCCCATTCACGACAGCGACCCGTCAGGAACAACGAGGCTACCTGCCCGGAGCTGCAGCCTCCAATGAACGAGAGTGGCTACCTTGCCGGAGCTGCAGCCACCAATAGAAGAAAGTGGCTACCTTCCCGAAGCTGCAGCCTCCCATTCACGACAGCGACCCGCCAGGACCATCGAGGCTACCTGCCCGGAGCTGCAGCCACCAATGGACGAGAGTGGCTACCTTGCCGGAGCTGCAGCCACCAATAGAAGAAAGTGGCTACCTTCCCGGAGCTGCAGCCTCCCATTCACGACAGCGACCCGTGAGGACCAACGAGGCTACCTGCCCGGAGCTGCAGCCTCCAATGGACGAGAGTGGCTACCTTGCCGGAGCTGCAGCCACCAATAGAAGAAAGTGGCTACCTTCCCGAAGCTGCAGCCTCCCATTTACGACAGCGACCCGCCAGGACCAACGAGGCTACCTGCCCGGAGCTGCAGCCTCCAATGGACGAGAGTGGCTACCTTGCCGGAGCTGCAGCCACCAATAGAAGAAAGTGGCTACCTTCCCGAAGCTGCAGCCTCCCATTCACGACAGCGACCCGCCAGGACCAACGAGGCTACCTGCCCGGAGCTGCAGCCACCAATGGACGAGAGTGGCTACCTTGCCGGAGCTGCAGCCACCAATAGAAGAAAGTGGCTACCTTCCCGGAGCTGCAGCCTCCCATTCACGACAGCGACCCGTCAGGACCAACGAGGCTACCTGCCCGGAGCTGCAGCCACCAATGGACGAAAGTGGCTACCTTGCCGGAGCTGCAGCCTCCCATTCACGACAGCGACCCGTCAGGAACAACGAGGCTACCTGCCCGGAGCTGCAGCCAAAAATGGAAGAAAGTGGCTACCTTCCCGGAGCTGCAACCTCCCATTCACGACAGCGACCCGTCAGGAACAACGAGGCTACCTGCCCGGAGCTGCAGCAAACAATGGACGAAAGTGGCTACCTTCCGGAGCTGCAGTCTCCCATTCACGAGAGCGACCCGTCAGGAACAACGAGGCTACCTGCCCGGAGCTGCAGCCACCAATGGACGAAAGTTGCTACCTTCCCTGAGCTCCAGCCTTCCATTCATGACCGCGACTCGTCAGGAACAGCGAGGCTACCTGCCTGGAGCTGCAGCCACCAATGACGAAAGCGGCTACCTTCCCGGAGCCGCAGCCTTCCATTCATGACAGCGACCCGTCCGGAAAAACGAGGCTACCTGCCCGGAGCTGCAGCCACCAATGGCCGAAAGTGGCTACCTTCCCGGAGCTGCAGCCTCCCATTCACGACAGCGACCCGTCAGGAACAACGACGCTACCTGCCCGGAGCTGCAGCCTCCAATGGACGAGAGTGGCTACCTTGCCGGAGCTGCAGCCACCAATAGAAGAAAGTGGCTACCTTCCCGAAGCTGCAGCCTCCCATTCACGACAGCGACCCGCCAGGACCAACGAGGCTACCTGCCCGGAGCTGCAGCCTCCAATGGACGAGAGTGGCTACCTTGCCGGAGCTGCAGCCACCAATAGAAGAAAGTGGCTACCTTCCCGGAGCTGCAGCCTCCCATTCACGACAGCGACCCGTCAGGACCAACGAGGCTACCTGCCCGGAGCTGCAGCCTCCAATGGACGAGAGTGGCTACCTTGCCGGAGCTGCAGCCACCAATAGAAGAAAGTGGCTACCTTCCCGAAGCTGCAGCCTCCCATTCACGACAGCGACCCGCCAGGACCAACGAGGCTACCTGCCCGGAGCTGCAGCCTCCAATGGACGAGAGTGGCTACCTTGCCGGAGCTGCAGCCACCAATAGAAGAAAGTGGCTACCTTCCCGAAGCTGCAGCCTCCCATTCACGACAGCGACCAGCCAGGACCAACGACGCTACCTGCCCGGAGCTGCAGCCACCAATGGACGAGAGTGGCTACCTTGCCGGAGCTGCAGCCACCAATAGAAGAAAGTGGCTACCTTCCCGGAGCTGCAGCCTCCCATTCACGACAGCGACCCGTCAGGACCAACGAGGCTACCTGCCCGGAGCTGCAGCCACCAATGGACGAAAGTGGCTACCTTGCCGGAGCTGCAGCCTCCCATTCACGACAGCGACCCGTCAGGAACAACGAGGCTACCTGCCCGGAGCTGCAGCCAAAAATGGAAGAAAGTGGCTACCTTCCCGGAGCTGCAACCTCCCATTCATGACAGCGACCCGTCAGGAACAACGAGGCTACCTGCCCGGAGCTGCAGCAAACAATGGACGAAAGTGGCTACCTTCCGGAGCTGCAGCCTCCCATTCACGAGAGCGACCCGTCAGGAACAACGAGGCTACCTGCCCGGAGCTGCAGCCACCAATGGACGAAAGTTGCTACCTTCCCTGAGCTCCAGCCTTCCATTCATGACCGCGACTTGTCAGGAACAACGAGGCTACCTGCAGGGAGCTGCAGCCACCAATGGACGAAAGGGGCTAACTTCACGGAGCTGCAGCCTCCCATTCACGACAGCGACCCGTCAGGAACAACGCGGTTACCTGTCCCGAGCTGCAGCCACCAATGGACGAAAGTGGCTACCTTCCGGGAGCTCTAGCCACCCATTCACGACAGCGACCAGTCAGGAGCAACGCGGCTACCTGCCCGGAGCTGCAACCACCAATGGAGGAAATTGGCTACCTTCCCGGAGCTCCAGCCACCCATTCACGACAGGGACCCGTAAGGGCCAGCGAGGCTACCTGCCCGGAGCTGCAGCCACCAATGGACGAAAGTGTCTACCTTCCCGGAGCTGCAGCCTCCCGTTCACGACAGCGACCTGTCAGGCACAACCAGGCTACCTTATCGGAGCTCCAGCCACCCATTCACGACAGGGACCCATCAGAACCAACGAGGCTACCTGCCCGGAGCTGCAGCCACCAATGGACGAAAGTGACCACCTTCCCGGAGCTGCAGCCTCCCATTAACGACAGCAACCCGTCAGGACCAACGATGCTACCTTATCGGAGCTCCAGCCACCCATTCACGACAGGGACCCATCAGAACCAACGAGGCTACCTGCCCGGAGCTGCAGCCACCAATGGACGAAAGTGACTACCTTCCCGGAGCTGCAGCCTCCCATTCACGACAGCGACCCGTCAGGACCAACGAGGCTACCTTATCGGAGCTCCAGCCACCCATTCACGACAGGGATCCATCAGAACCAACGAGGCTACCTGCCCGGAGCTGCAGCCACCAATGGACGAAATTGACTACCTTCCCGGAGCTGCAGCCTCCCATTAACGACAGCAACCCGTCAGGCCCAACGAGGCTACCTGCTCGCAGCTGCAGCCACCGATGGACGAAAGTGGCTACCTTCCCGGAGCTGCATCCTCCCATTCACGACAGCGACCCGTCAGGAACAGCGATTCTACCTGCCTGGAGCTGCAGCCACCAATGACGAAAGCGGCTACCTTCCCGGAGCCGCAGCCTTCCATTCATGACAGCGACCCGTCCGGAACAACGAGGCTACCTGCCCGGAGCTGCAGCCAAAAATGGACGAACGTCGCTACCTTTCCGGAGATGCAGCCTCCCATTCACGACAGCAACCCGTCAGGCCCAACGAGGCTACCTGCTCGCAGCTGCAGCCACCGATGGACGAAAGTGGCTACCTTCCCGGAGCTGTATCCTCCCATTCACGACAGCGACCCGTCAGGAACAGCGAGGCTACCTGCCTGGAGCTGCAGCCACCAATGACGAAAGCGGCTACCTTCCCGGAGCCGCAGCCTTCCATTCATGACAGCGACCCGTCCGGAACAACGAGGCTACCTGCCTGGAGCTGCAGCCACCAATGAACGAAAGTGGCTACCTTCCCGGAGCTGCCGCCTCCCATTCACGACAGCGACCCGTCAGGAACAGCGAGGCTACCTGCCTGGAGCTGCCGCCACCAATGGACGAAAGTGACTACCTTCCCGGAGCTGCAGCCTCCCATTCACGACAGCGACCCGTCAGGACCAACGAGGCTACCTTATCGGAGCTCCAGCCACCCATTCACGACAGGGACCCATCAGAACCAACGAGGCTACCTGCCCGGAGCTGCAGCCACCAATGGACGAAAGTGACTACCTTCCCGGAGCTACAGCTTCCCATTAACGACAGCAACCCGTCAGGCCGAACGAGGCTACCTGCTCGCAGCTGCAGCCACCGATGGACGAAAGTGGCTACCTTCCCGGAGCTGCATCCTCCCATTCACAACAGCGACCCGTCAGGAACAGCGAGGCTACCTGCCTGGAGCTGCAGCCACCAATGACGAAAGCGGCTACCTTCCTGAAGCCGCAGCCTTCCATTCATGACAGCTACCCGTCCGGAACAACGAGGCTACCTGCCCGGAGCTGCAGCCTACAATGGACAAAAGTGGCCACCTTCCCGGAGCTGCATCCTCCCATTCACGAAAGGGACCCGTCAGGGATAACGAGGCTACTTGCCCGGAGCTGCAGCTACAAATGGACGAAAGTGGCTACCCTTCCGGAGCTGCAGCCTCCCATTCACGACAGCGACCCGTCAGGAACAACGAGGCTACCTGCCCGGAGCTGCAGCCTCCAATGGACGAGAGTGGCTACCTTGCCGGAGCTGCAGCCACCAATAGAAGAAAGTGGCTACCTTCCCGGAGCTGCAGCCTCCCATTCACGACAGCGACCCGTCAGGAACAACGAGGCTACCTGCCCGGAGCTGCAGCCAAAAATGGAAGAAAGTGGCTACCTTCCCGGAGCTGCAACCTCCCATTCACGACAGCGACCCGTCAGGAACAACGAGGCTACCTGCCCGGAGCTGCAGCAAACAATGGACGAAAGTGGCTACCTTCCGGAGCTGCAGTCTCCCATTCACGAGAGCGACCCGTCAGGAACAAGGAGGCTACCTGCCCGGAGCTGCAGCCACAAATGGACGAAAGTTGCTACCTCCCCTGAGCTCCAGCCTTCCATTCATGACAGCGACTCGTCAGGAACAGCGAGGCTACCTGCCCGGAGCTGCAGCAAACAATGGAAGAAAGTGGCTACCTTCCCGGAGCTGCAACCTCCCATTCACGACAGCGACCCGTCAGGAACAACGAGGCTACCTGCCCGGAGCTGCAGCAAACAATGGACGAAAGTGGCTACCTTCCGGAGCTGCAGTCTCCCATTCACGACAGCGACCCGTCAGGAACAACGAGGCTACCTGCCCGGAGCTGCAGCCACCAATGGACGAAAGTGGCTACCTTCCCGGAGCTGCAGCCACCAATAGAAGAAAGTGGCTACCTTCCCGAAGCTGCAGCCTCCCATTCACGACAGCGACCCGCCAGGACCATCGAGGCTACCTGCCCGGAGCTGCAGCCACCAATGGACGAGAGTGGCTACCTTGCCGGAGCTGCAGCCACCAATAGAAGAAAGTGGTCCCGGAGCTGCAGCCTCCCATTCACGACAGCGACCCGTGAGGACCAACGAGGCTACCTGCCCGGAGCTGCAGCCTCCAATGGACGAGAGTGGCTACCTTGCCGGAGCTGCAGCCACCAATAGAAGAAAGTGGCTACCTTCCCGAAGCTGCAGCCTCCCATTCACGACAGCGACCCGCCAGGACCAACGAGGCTACCTGCCCGGAGCTGCAGCCTCCAATGGACGAGAGTGGTTACCTTGTCGGAGCTGCAGCCACCAATAGAAGAAAGTGGCTACCTTCCCGAAGCTGCAGCCTCCCATTCACGACAGCGACCCGCCAGGACCAACGAGGCTACCTGCCCGGAGCTGCAGCCACCAATGGACGAGAGTGGCTACCTTGCCGGAGCTGCAGCGACCAATAGAAGAAAGTGGCTACCTTCCCGGAGCTGCAGCCTCCCATTCACGACAGCGACCCGTCAGGAACAACGAGGCTACCTGCCCGGAGCTGCAGCCAAAAATGGAAGAAAGTGGCTACCTTCCCGGAGCTGCAACCTCCCATTCACGACAGCGACCCGTCAGGAACAACGAGGCTACCTGCCCGGAGCTGCAGCAAACAATGGACGAAAGTGGCTACCTTCCGGAGCTGCAGTCTCCCATTCACGAGAGCGACCCGTCAGGAACAAGGAGGCTACCTGCCCGGAGCTGCTGCCACAAATGGACGAAAGTTGCTACCTCCCCTGAGCTCCAGCCTTCCATTCATGACAGCGACTCGTCAGGAACAGCGAGGCTACCTGCCCGGAGCTGCAGCAAACAATGGAAGAAAGTGGCTACCTTCCCGGAGCTGCAGTCTCCCATTCACGACAGCGACCCGTCAGGAACAACGAGGCTACCTGCCCGGAGCTGCAGCAAACAATGGACGAAAGTGGCTACCTTCCGGAGCTGCAGTCTCCCATTCACGACAGCGACCCGTCAGGAACAACGAGGCTACCTGCCCGGAGCTGCAGCCACCAATGAACGAGAGTGGCTACCTTGCCGGAGCTGCAGCCACCAATAGAAGAAAGTGGCTACCTTCCCGAAGCTGCAGCCTCCCATTCACGACAGCGACCCGCCAGGACCATCGAGGCTACCTGCCCGGAGCTGCAGCCACCAATGGACGAGAGTGGCTACCTTGCCGGAGCTGCAGCCACCAATAGAAGAAAGTGGTCCCGGAGCTGCAGCCTCCCATTCACGACAGCGACCCGTGAGGACCAACGAGGCTACCTGCCCGGAGCTGCAGCCTCCAATGGACGAGAGTGGCTACCTTGCCGGAGCTGCAGCCACCAATAGAAGAAAGTGGCTACCTTCCCGAAGCTGCAGCCTCCCATTCACGACAGCGACCCGCCAGGACCAACGAGGCTACCTGCCCGGAGCTGCAGCCTCCAATGGACGAGAGTGGCTACCTTGCCGGAGCTGCAGCCACCAATAGAAGAAAGTGGCTACCTTCCCGAAGCTGCAGCCTCCCATTCACGACAGCGACCCGCCAGGACCAACGAGGCTACCTGCCCGGAGCTGCAGCCTCCTATGGACGAGAGTGGCTACCTTGCCGGAGCTGCAGCCACCAATAGAAGAAAGTGGCTACCTTCCCGAAGCTGCAGCCTCCCATTCACGACAGCGACCCGCCAGGACCAACGAGGCTACCTGCCCGGAGCTGCAGCCACCAATGGACGAGAGTGGCTACCTTGCCGGAGCTGCAGCCACCAATAGAAGAAAGTGGCTACCTTCCCGAAGCTGCAGCCTCCCATTCACGACAGCGACCCGCCAGGAACAACGAGGCTACCTGCCCGGAGCTGCAGCCTCCTATGGACGAGAGTGGCTACCTTGCCGGAGCTGCAGCCACCAATAGAAGAAAGTGGCTACCTTCCCGAAGCTGCAGCCTCCCATTCACGACAGCGACCCGCCAGGACCAACGAGGCTACCTGCCCGGAGCTGCAGCCTCCAATGGACGAGAGTGGCTACCTTGCCGGAGCTGCAGCCACCAATAGAAGAAAGTGGCTACCTTCCCGAAGCTGGAGCCTCCCATTCACGACAGCGACCCGCCAGGACCAACGAGGCTACCTGCCCGGAGCTGCAGCCTCCAATGGACGAGAGTGGCTACCTTGCCGGAGCTGCAGCCACCAATAGAAGAAAGTGGCTACCTTCCCGAAGCTGCAGCCTCCCATTCACGACAGCGACCCGCCAGGACCAACGAGGCTACCTGCCCGGAGCTGCAGCCTCCTATGGACGAGAGTGGCTACCTTGCCGGAGCTGCAGCCACCAATAGAAGAAAGTGGCTACCTTCCCGAAGCTGCAGCCTCCCATTCACGACAGCGACCCGCCAGGACCAACGAGGCTACCTGCCCGGAGCTGCAGCCTCCAATGGACGAGAGTGGCTACCTTGCCGGAGCTGCAGCCACCAATAGAAGAAAGTGGCTACCTTCCCGAAGCTGGAGCCTCCCATTCACGACAGCGACCCGCCAGGACCAACGAGGCTACCTGCCCGGAGCTGCAGCCTCCTATGGACGAGAGTGGCTACCTTGCCGGAGCTGCAGCCACCAATAGAAGAAAGTGGCTACCTTCCCGAAGCTGCAGCCTCCCATTCACGACAGCGACCCGCCAGGACCAACGAGGCTACCTGCCCGGAGCTGCAGCCTCCTATGGACGAGAGTGGCTACCTTGCCGGAGCTGCAGCCACCAATAGAAGAAAGTGGCTACCTTCCCGAAGCTGCAGCCTCCCATTCACGACAGCGACCCGCCAGGACCAACGAGGCTACCTGCCCGGAGCTGCAGCCTCCAATGGACGAGAGTGGCTACCTTGCCGGAGCTGCAGCCACCAATAGAAGAAAGTGGCTACCTTCCCGAAGCTGCAGCCTCCCATTCACGACAGCGACCCGCCAGGAACAACGAGGCTACCTGCCCGGAGCTGCAGCCTCCTATGGACGAGAGTGGCTACCTTGCCGGAGCTGCAGCCACCAATAGAAGAAAGTGGCTACCTTCCCGAAGCTGCAGCCTCCCATTCACGACAGCGACCCGCCAGGACCAACGAGGCTACCTGCCCGGAGCTGCAGCCTCCAATGGACGAGAGTGGCTACCTTGCCGGAGCTGCAGCCACCAATAGAAGAAAGTGGCTACCTTCCCGAAGCTGGAGCCTCCCATTCACGACAGCGACCCGCCAGGACCAACGAGGCTACCTGCCCGGAGCTGCAGCCACCAATGGACGAGAGTGGCTACCTTGCCGGAGCTGCAGCGACCAATAGAAGAAAGTGGCTACCTTCCCGGAGCTGCAGCCTCCCATTCACGACAGCGACCCGTCAGGAACAACGAGGCTACCTGCCCGGAGCTGCAGCCAAAAATGGAAGAAAGTGGCTACCTTCCCGGAGCTGCAACCTCCCATTCACGACAGCGACCCGTCAGGAACAACGAGGCTACCTGCCCGGAGCTGCAGCAAACAATGGACGAAAGTGGCTACCTTCCGGAGCTGCAGTCTCCCATTCACGAGAGCGACCCGTCAGGAACAACGAGGCTACCTGCCCGGAGCTGCAGCCACAAATGGACGAAAGTTGCTACCTCCCCTGAGCTCCAGCCTTCCATTCATGACCGCGACTCGTCAGGAACAGCGAGGCTACCTGCCTGGAGCTGCAGCCACCAATGACGAAAGCGGCTACCTTCCCGGAGCCGCAGCCTTCCATTCATGACAGCGACCCGTCCGGAAAAACGAGGCTACCTGCCCGGAGCTGCAGCCACCAATGGCCGAAAGTGGCTACCTTCCCGGAGCTGCAGCCTCCCATTCACGACAGCGACCCGTCAGGAACAACGAGGCTACCTGCCCGGAGCTGCAGCCTCCTATGGACGAGAGTGGCTACCTTGCCGGAGCTGCAGCCACCAATAGAAGAAAGTGGCTACCTTCCCGAAGCTGCAGCCTCCCATTCACGACAGCGACCCGCCAGGACCAACGAGGCTACCTGCCCGGAGCTGCAGCCTCCAATGGACGAGAGTGGCTACCTTGCCGGAGCTGCAGCCACCAATAGAAGAAAGTGGCTACCTTCCCGAAGCTGCAGCCTCCCATTCACGACAGCGACCCGCCAGGACCAACGAGGCTACCTGCCCGGAGCTGCAGCCACCAATGGACGAAAGTGGCTACCTTGCCGGAGCTGCAGCCACCAATAGAAGAAAGTGGCTACCTTCCCGAAGCTGCAGCCTCCCATTCACGACAGCGACCCGCCAGGACCAACGAGGCTACCTGCCCGGAGCTGCAGCCTCCAATGGACGAGAGTGGCTACCTTGCCGGAGCTGCAGCCACCAATAGAAGAAAGTGGCTACCTTCCCGAAGCTGCAGCCTCCCATTCACGACAGCGACCCGCCAGGACCAACGAGGCTACCTGCCCGGAGCTGCAGCCTCCAATGGACGAGAGTGGCTACCTTGCCGGAGCTGCAGCCACCAATAGAAGAAAGTGGCTACCTTCCCGAAGCTGCAGCCTCCCATTCACGACAGCGACCCGCCAGGACCAACGAGGCTACCTGCCCGGAGCTGCAGCCTCCTATGGACGAGAGTGGCTACCTTGCCGGAGCTGCAGCCACCAATAGAAGAAAGTGGCTACCTTCCCGAAGCTGCAGCCTCCCATTCACGACAGCGACCCGCCAGGACCAACGAGGCTACCTGCCCGGAGCTGCAGCCACCAATGGACGAAAGTGGCTACCTTGCCGGAGCTGCAGCCTCCCATTCACGACAGCGACCCGTCAGGAACAACGAGGCTACCTGCCCGGAGCTGCAGCCTCCAATGGACGAGAGTGGCTACCTTGCCGGAGCTGCAGCCACCAATAGAAGAAAGTGGCTACCTTCCCGAAGCTGCAGCCTCCCATTCACGACAGCGACCCGCCAGGACCAACGAGGCTACCTGCCCGGAGCTGCAGCCTCCAATGGACGAGAGTGGCTACCTTGCCGGAGCTGCAGCCTCCCATTCACGACAGCGACCCGTCAGGAACAACGAGGCTACCTGCCCGGAGCTGCAGCCTCCAATGGACGAGAGTGGCTACCTTGCCGGAGCTGCAGCCACCACTAGAAGAAAGTGGCTACCTTCCCGAAGCTGCAGCCTCCCATTCACGACAGCGACCCGCTAGGACCAACGAGGCTACCTGCCCGGAGCTGCAGCCACCAATGGACGAAAGTGGCTACCTTGCCGGAGCTGCAGCCTCCCATTCACGACAGCGACCCGTCAGGACCAACGAGGCTACCTGCCCGGAGCTGCAGCCACCAATGGACGAGAGTGGCTACCTTGCCGGAGCTGCAGCCACCAATAGAAGAAAGTGGCTACCTTCCCGAAGCTGCAGCCTCCCATTCACGACAGCGACCCGCCAGGACCAACGAGGCTACCTGCCCGGAGCTGCAGCCACCAATGGACGAAAGTGGCTACCTTGCCGGAGCTGCAGCCTCCCATTCACGACAGCGACCCGTCAGGAACAACGAGGCTACCTGCCCGGAGCTGCAGCCTCCAATGGACGAGAGTGGCTACCTTGCCGGAGCTGCAGCCACCAATAGAAGAAAGTGGCTACCTTCCCGAAGCTGCAGCCTCCCATTCACGACAGCGACCCGCCAGGACCAACGAGGCTACCTGCCCGGAGCTGCAGCCTCCAATGGACGAGAGTGGCTACCTTGCCGGAGCTGCAGCCACCAATAGAAGAAAGTGGCTACCTTCCCGAAGCTGCAGCCTCCCATTCACGACAGCGACCCGCCAGGACCAACGAGGCTACCTGCCCGGAGCTGCAGCCACCAATGGACGAGAGTGGCTACCTTGCCGGAGCTGCAGCCACCAATAGAAGAAAGTGGCTACCTTCCCGGAGCTGCAGCCTCCCATTCACGACAGCGACCCGTCAGGACCAACGAGGCTACCTGCCCGGAGCTGCAGCCACCAATGGACGAAAGTGGCTACCTTGCCGGAGCTGCAGCCTCCCATTCACGACAGCGACCCGTCAGGAACAACGAGGCTACCTGCCCGGAGCTGCAGCCAAAAATGGAAGAAAGTGGCTACCTTCCCGGAGCTGCAACCTCCCATTCATGACAGCGACCCGTCAGGAACAACGAGGCTACCTGCCCGGAGCTGCAGCAAACAATGGACGAAAGTGGCTACCTTCCGGAGCTGCAGCCTCCCATTCACGAGAGCGACCCGTCAGGAACAACGAGGCTACCTGCCCGGAGCTGCAGCCACCAATGGACGAAAGTTGCTACCTTCCCTGAGCTCCAGCCTTCCATTCATGACCGCGACTCGTCAGGAACAACGAGGCTACCTGCAGGGAGCTGCAGCCACCAATGGACGAAAGGGGCTAACTTCACGGAGCTGCAGCCTCCCATTCACGACAGCGACCCGTCAGGAACAACGCGGTTACCTGTCCCGAGCTGCAGCCACCAATGGACGAAAGTGGCTACCTTCCGGGAGCTCCAGCCACCCATTCACGACAGCGACCAGTCAGGAGCAACGCGGCTACCTGCCCGGAGCGGCAACCACCAATGGAGGAAATTGGCTACCTTCCCGGAGCTCCAGCCACCCATTCACGACAGGGACCCGTAAGGGCCAACGAGGCTACCTGCCCGGAGCTGCAGCCACCAATGGACGAAAGTGTCTACCTTCCCGGAGCTGCAGCCTCCCGTTCACGACAGCGACCTGTCAGGCACAACCAGGCTACCTTATCGGAGCTCCAGCCACCCATTCACGACAGGGACCCATCAGAACCAACGAGGCTACCTGCCCGGAGCTGCAGCCACCAATGGACGAAAGTGACCACCTTCCCGGAGCTGCAGCCTCCCATTAACGACAGCAACCCGTCAGGACCAACGATGCTACCTTATCGGAGCTCCAGCCACCCATTCACGACAGGGACCCATCAGAACCAACGAGGCTACCTGCCCGGAGCTGCAGCCACTAATGGACGAAAGTGACTACCTTCCCGGAGCTGCAGCCTCCCATTCACGACAGCGACCCGTCAGGACCAACGAGGCTACCTTATCGGAGCTCCAGCCACCCATTCACGACAGGGATCCATCAGAACCAACGAGGCTACCTGCCCGGAGCTGCAGCCGCCAATGGACGAAATTGACTACCTTCCCGGAGCTGCAGCCTCCCATTAACGACAGCAACCCGTCAGGCCCAACGAGGCTACCTGCTCGCAGCTGCAGCCACCGATGGACGAAAGTGGCTACCTTCCCGGAGCTGCATCCTCCCATTCACGACAGCGACCCGTCAGGAACAGCGAGGCTACCTGCCTGGAGCTGCAGCCACCAATGACGAAAGCGGCTACCTTCCCGGAGCCGCAGCCTTCCATTCATGACAGCAACCCGTCCGGAACAACGAGGCTACCTGCCCGGAGCTGCAGCCACAAATGGACGAAAGTGTCTACCTTCCCGGAGCTGCAGCCTCCCGTTCACGACAGCGACCTGTCAGGCACAACCAGGCTACCTTATCGGAGCTCCAGCCACCCATTCACGACAGGGACCCATCAGAACCAACGAGGCTACCTGCCCGGAGCTGCAGCCACCAATGGACGAAAGTGACCACCTTCCCGGAGCTGCAGCCTCCCATTAACGACAGCAACCCGTCAGGACCAACGATGCTACCTTATCGGAGCTCCAGCCACCCATTCACGACAGGGACCCATCAGAACCAACGAGGCTACCTGCCCGGAGCTGCAGCCACTAATGGACGAAAGTGACTACCTTCCCGGAGCTGCAGCCTCCCATTCACGACAGCGACCCGTCAGGACCAACGAGGCTACCTTATCGGAGCTCCAGCCACCCATTCACGACAGGGATCCATCAGAACCAACGAGGCTACCTGCCCGGAGCTGCAGCCGCCAATGGACGAAATTGACTACCTTCCCGGAGCTGCAGCCTCCCATTAACGACAGCAACCCGTCAGGCCCAACGAGGCTACCTGCTCGCAGCTGCAGCCACCGATGGACGAAAGTGGCTACCTTCCCGGAGCTGCATCCTCCCATTCACGACAGCGACCCGTCAGGAACAGCGAGGCTACCTGCCTGGAGCTGCAGCCACCAATGACGAAAGCGGCTACCTTCCCGGAGCCGCAGCCTTCCATTCATGACAGCGACCCGTCCGGAACAACGAGGCTACCTGCCCGGAGCTGCAGCCACAAATGGACGAAAGTGGCTACCTTTCCGGAGATGCAGCCTCCCATTCACGACAGCAACCCGTCAGGCCCAACGAGGCTACCTGCTCGCAGCTGCAGCCACCGATGGACGAAAGTGGCTACCTTCCCGGAGCTGTATCCTCCCATTCACGACAGCGACCCGTCAGGAACAGCGAGGCTACCTGCCTGGAGCTGCAGCCACCAATGACGAAAGCGGCTACCTTCCCGGAGCCGCAGCCTTCCATTCATGACAGCGACCCGTCCGGAACAACGAAGCTACCTGCCTGGAGCTGCAGCCACCAATGAACGAAAGTGGCTACCTTCCCGGAGCTGCAGCCTCCCATTCACGGCAGCGACCCGTCAGGGACAGCGAGGCTACCTGCCTGGAGCTGCAGCCACCAATGGACGAAAGTGACTACCTTCCCGGAGCTGCAGCCTCCCATTCACGACAGCGACCCGTCAGGACCAACGAGGCTACCTTATCGGAGCTCCAGCCACCCATTCACGACAGGGACCCATCAGAACCAACGAGGCTACCTGCCCGGAGCTGCAGCCACCAATGGACGAAAGGGACTACCTTCCCGGAGCTACAGCTTCCCATTAACGACAGCAACCCGTCAGGCCCAACGAGGCTACCTGCTCGCAGCTGCAGCCACCGATGGACGAAGTGGCTACCTTCCCGGAGCTGCATCCTCCCATTCACGACAGCGACCCGTCAGGAACAGCGAGGCTACCTGCCTGGAGCTGCAGCCACCAATGACGAAAGCGGCTACCTTCCCGGAGCCGCAGCCTTCCATTCATGACAGCGACCCGTCCGGAACAACGAGGCTACCTGCCCGGAGCTGCAGCCACAAATGGACGAAAGTGGCTACCTTTCCGGAGATGCAGCCTCCCATTCACGACAGCAACCCGTCAGGCCCAACGAGGCTACCTGCTCGCAGCTGCAGCCACCGATGGACGAGAGTGGCTACCTTCCCGGAGCTGTATCCTCCCATTCACGACAGCGACCCGTCAGGAACAGCGAGGCTACCTGCCTGGAGCTGCAGCCACCAATGACGAAAGCGGCTACCTTCCCGGAGCCGCAGCCTTCCATTCATGACAGCGACCCGTCCGGAACAACGAGGCTACCTGCCTGGAGCTGCAGCCACCAATGAACGAAAGTGGCTACCTTCCCGGAGCTGCATCCTCCCATTCACGACAGCGACCCGTCAGGAACAGCGAGGCTACCTGCCTGGAGCTGCAGCCACCAATGACGAAAGCGGCTACCTTCCTGAAGCCGCAGCCTTCCATTCATGACAGCGACCCGTCCGGAACAACGAGGCTACCTGCCCGGAGCTGCAGCCACCAATGGACGAAAGTGGCTACCTTCCCGGAGCTGCAGCCTCCCATTCACGACAGCGACCCGTCAGGACCAACGAGGCTACCTGCCCGGAGCTGCAGCCTACAATGGACGAAAGTGGCTGCCTTTCCAGAGCTGCAGCCTCCCATTCACGACAGCGACCCGTCAGGAACAATACGGCTACCTGCCCGCAGCTGCAGCCACCAATGGACAAAAGTGGCCACCTTCCCGGAGCTGCATCCTCCCATTCACGAAAGGGACCCGTCAGGGATAACGAGGCTACTTGCCCGGAGCTGCAGCTACAAATGGACGAAAGTGGCTACCTTCCCGGAGCTGCAGCCTCCCATTCACGACAGCGACCCGTCAGGAACAACGAGGCTACCTGCCCGGAGCTGCAGCCTCCAATGGACGAGAGTGGCTACCTTGCCGGAGCTGCAGCCACCAATAGAAGAAAGTGGCTACCTTCCCGAAGCTGCAGCCTCCCATTCACGACAGCGACCCGCCAGGACCAACGAGGCTACCTGCCCGGAGCTGCAGCCACCAATGGACGAGAGTGGCTACCTTGCCGGAGCTGCAGCCACCAATAGAAGAAAGTGGCCACCTTCCCGGAGCTGCAGCCTCCCATTCACGACAGCGACCCGTCAGGACCAACGAGGCTACCTGCCCGGAGCTGCAGCCACCAATGGCCGAAAGTGGCTACCTTCCCGGAGCTGCAGCCTCCCATTCACGACAGCGACCCGTCAGGAACAACGAGGCTACCTGCCCGGAGCTGCAGCCTCCAATGGACGAGAGTGGCTACCTTGCCGGAGCTGCAGCCACCAATAGAAGAAAGTGGCTACCTTCCCGAAGCTGCAGCCTCCCATTCACGACAGCGACCCGCCAGGACCAACGAGGCTACCTGCCCGGAGCTGCAGCCACCAATGGACGAGAGTGGCTACCTTGCCGGAGCTGCAGCCACCAATAGAAGAAAGTGGCCACCTTCCCGGAGCTGCAGCCTCCCATTCACGACAGCGACCCGTCAGGACCAACGAGGCTACCTGCCCGGAGCTGCAGCCACCAATGGCCGAAAGTGGCTACCTTCCCGGAGCTGCAGCCTCCCATTCACGACAGCGACCCGTCAGGAACAACGAGGCTACCTGCCCGGAGCTGCAGCCTCCAATGGACGAGAGTGGCTACCTTGCCGGAGCTGCAGCCACCAATAGAAGAAAGTGGCTACCTTCCCGAAGCTGCAGCCTCCCATTCACGACAGCGACCCGCCAGGACCAACGAGGCTACCTGCCCGGAGCTGCAGCCACCAATGGACGAGAGTGGCTACCTCGCCGGAGCTGCAGCCACCAATAGAAGAAAGTGGCCACCTTCCCGGAGCTGCAGCCTCCCATTCACGACAGCGACCCGCCAGGACCAACGAGGCTACCTGCCCGGAGCTGCAGCCTCCAATGGACGAGAGTGGCTACCTTGCCGGAGCTGCAGCCACCAATAGAAGAAAGTGGCTACCTTCCCGGAGCATCAGCCTCCCATTCACGACAGCGACCCGCCAGGACCAACGAGGCTACCTGCCCGGAGCTGCAGCCTCCAATGGTCGAGAGTGGCTACCTTGCCGGAGCTGCAGCCACCGATAGAAGAAAGTGGCTACCTTCCCGGAGCATCAGCCTCCCATTCACGACAGCGACACGTCAGGACCAACGAGGCTACCTGCCCGTAGCTGCAGCCACCAATGGACGAAAGTGGCTACCTTGCCGGAGCTGCAGCCTCCCATTCACGACAGCGACCCGTCAGGAACAACGAGGTTACCTGCCCGGAGCTGCAGCCAAAAATGGAAGAAAGTGGCTACCTTCCCGGAGCTGCAACCTCCCATTCACGACAGCGACCCGTCAGGAACAACGAGGCTACCTGCCCGGAGCTGCAGCCTCCAATGGACGAGAGTGGCTACCTTGCCGGAGCTGCAGCCACCAATAGAAGAAAGTGGCTACCTTCCCGAAGCTGCAGCCTCCCATTCACGACAGCGACCCGCCAGGACCAACGAGGCTACCTGCCCGGAGCTGCAGCCTCCAATGGACGAGAGTGGCTACCTTGCCGGAGCTGCAGCCACCGATAGAAGAAAGTGGCTACCTTCCCGAAGATGTAGCCTCCCATTCACGACAGCGACCCGCCAGGACCAACGAGGCTACCTGCCCGGAGCTGCAGCCACCAATGAACGAGAGTGGCTACCTTGCCGGAGCTGCAGCCACCAATAGAAGAAAGTGGCTACCTTCCCGGAGCATCAGCCTCCCATTCACGACAGCGACCCGTCAGGACCAACGAGGCTACCTGCCCGTAGCTGCAGCCACCAATGGACGAAAGTGGCTACCTTGCCGGAGCTGCAGCCTCCCATTCACGACAGCGACCCGTCAGGAACAACGAGGTTACCTGCCCGGAGCTGCAGCCAAAAATGGAAGAAAGTGGCTACCTTCCCGGAGCTGCAACCTCCCATTCACGACAGCGACCCGTCAGGAACAACGAGGCTACCTGCCCCGAGCTGCAGCAAACAATGGACGAAAGTGGCTACCTTCCGGAGCTGCAGCCTCCCATTCACGAGAGCGACCCGTCAGGAACAACGAGGCTACCTGCCCGGAGCTGCAGCCACCAATGGACGAAAGTTGCTACCTTCCCTGAGCTCCAGCCTTCCATTCATGACCGCGACTCGTCAGCAACAGCGAGGCTACCTGCCTGGAGCTGCAGCCACCAATGACGAAAGCGGCTACCTTCCCGGAGCCGCAGCCTTCCATTCATGACAGCGACCCGTCCGGAACAACGAGGCTACCTGCCCGGAGCTGCAGCCACCAATGGACGAAAGTGGCTACCTTCCCGGAGCTGCAGCCTCCCATTCACGACAGCGACCCGTCAGGAACAACGAGGCTACCTGCCCGGAGCTGCAGCCTCCAATGGACGAGAGTGGCTACCTTGCCGGAGCTGCAGCCACCAATAGAAGAAAGTGGCTACCTTCCCGAAGCTGCAGCCTCCCATTCACGACAGCGACCCGCCAGGACCAACGAGGCTACCTGCCCGGAGCTGCAGCCTCCAATGGACGAGAGTGGCTACCTTGCCGGAGCTGCAGCCACCAATAGAAGAAAGTGGCTACCTTCCCGAAGCTGCAGCCTCCCATTCACGACAGCGACCCGCCAGGACCAACGAGGCTACCTGCCCGGAGCTGCAGCCTCCAATGGACGAGAGTGGCTACCTTACCGGAGCTGCAGCCACCAATAGAAGAAAGTGGCTACCTTCCCGGAGCTGCAGCCTCCCATTCACGACAGCGACCCGTCAGGACCAACGAGGCTACCTGCCCGGAGCTGCAGCCACAAATGGACGAAAGTGGCTACCTTGCCGGAGCTGCAGCCACCAATAGAAGAAAGTGGCTACCTTCCCGGAGCTGCAGCCTCCCATTCACGACAGCGACCCGTCAGGACCAACGAGGCTACCTGCCCGGAGCTGCAGCCACCAATGGACGAGAGTGGCTACCTTACCGGAGCTGCAGCCACCAATAGAAGAAAGTGGCTACCTTCCCGGAGCTGCAGCCTCCCATTCACGACAGCGACCCGTCAGGAACAACGAGGCTACCTGCCCGGAGCTGCAGCCACAAATGGACGAAAGTGGCTACCTTGCCGGAGCTGCAGCCTCCCATTCACGACAGCGACCCGTCAGGACCAACGAGGCTACCTGCCCGGAGCTGCAGCCACAAATGGACGAAAGTGGCTACCTTGCCGGAGCTGCAGCCACCAATAGAAGAAAGTGGCTACCTTCCCGGAGCTGCAGCCTCCCATTCACGACAGCGACCCGTCAGGACCAACGAGGCTACCTGCCCGGAGCTGCAGCCACCAATGGACGAGAGTGGCTACCTTACCGGAGCTGCAGCCACCAATAGAAGAAAGTGGCTACCTTCCCGGAGCTGCAGCCTCCCATTCACGACAGCGACCCGTCAGGACCAACGAGGCTACCTGCCCGGAGCTGCAGCCACCAATAGAAGAAAGTGGCTACCTTCCCGGAGCTGCAGCCTCCCATTCACGACAGCGACCCGTCAGGACCAACGAGGCTACCTGCCCGGAGCTGCAGCCACAAATGGACGAAAGTGGCTACCTTGCCGGAGCTGCAGCCACCAATAGAAGAAAGTGGCTACCTTCCCGGAGCTGCAGCCTCCCATTCACGACAGCGACCCGTCAGGACCAACGAGGCTACCTGCCCGGAGCTGCAGCCACCAATGGACGAGAGTGGCTACCTTACCGGAGCTGCAGCCACCAATAGAAGAAAGTGGCTACCTTCCCGGAGCTGCAGCCTCCCATTCACGACAGCGACCCGTCAGGACCAACGAGGCTACCTGCCCGGAGCTGCAGCCTCCAATGGACGAGAGTGGCTACCTTGCCGGAGCTACAGCCACCAATAGAAGAAAGTGGCTACCTTCCCGAAGCTGCAGCCTCCCATTCACGACAGCGACCCGTCAGGACCAACGAGGCTACCTGCCCGGAGCTGCAGCCACCAATGGACGAGAGTGGCTACCTTACCGGAGCTGCAGCCACCAATAGAAGAAAGTGGCTACCTTCCCGGAGCTGCAGCCTCCCATTCACGACAGCGACCCGTCAGGACCAACGAGGCTACCTGCCCGGAGCTGCAGCCTCCAATGGACGAGAGTGGCTACCTTACCGGAGCTGCAGCCACCAATAGAAGAAAGTGGCTACCTTCCCGGAGCTGCAGCCTCCCATTCACGACAGCGACCCGTCAGGAACAACGAGGCTACCTGCCCGGAGCTGCAGCCACAAATGGACGAGAGTGGCTACCTTACCGGAGCTGCAGCCACCAATAGAAGAAAGTGGCTACCTTCCCGGAGCTGCAGCCTCCCATTCACGACAGCGACCCGTCAGGAACAACGAGGCTACCTGCCCGGAGCTGCAGCCAATAATGGACGAGAGTGGCTACCTTACCGGAGCTGCAGCCACCAATAGAAGAAAGTGGCTACCTTCCCGGAGCTGCAGCCTCCCATTCACGACAGCGACCCGTCAGGAACAACGAGGCTACCTGCCCGGAGCTGCAGCCACAAATGGACGAAAGTGGCTACCTTGCCGGAGCTGCAGCCTCCCATTCACGACAGCGACCCGTCAGGACCAACGAGGCTACCTGCCCGGAGCTGCAGCCACCAATGGACGAGAGTGGCTACCTTACCGGAGCTGCAGCCACCAATAGAAGAAAGTGGCTACCTTCCCGGAGCTGCAGCCTCCCATTCACGACAGCGACCCGTCAGGACCAACGAGGCTACCTGCCCGGAGCTGCAGCCTCCAATGGACGAGAGTGGCTACCTTGCCGGAGCTGCAGCCACCAATAGAAGAAAGTGGCTACCTTCCCGAAGCTGCAGCCTCCCATTCACGACAGCGACCCGTCAGGACCAACGAGGCTACCTGCCCGGAGCTGCAGCCACCAATGGACGAGAGTGGCTACCTTACCGGAGCTGCAGCCACCAATAGAAGAAAGTGGCTACCTTCCCGGAGCTGCAGCCTCCCATTCACGACAGCGACCCGTCAGGACCAACGAGGCTACCTGCCCGGAGCTGCAGCCTCCAATGGACGAGAGTGGCTACCTTACCGGAGCTGCAGCCACCAATAGAAGAAAGTGGCTACCTTCCCGAAGCTGCAGCCTCCCATTCACGACAGCGACCCGTCAGGACCAACGAGGCTACCTGCCCGGAGCTGCAGCCACCAATGGACGAGAGTGGCTACCTTACCGGAGCTGCAGCCACCAATAGAAGAAAGTGGCTACCTTCCCGGAGCTGCAGCCTCCCATTCACGACAGCGACCCGTCAGGAACAACGAGGCTACCTGCCCGGAGCTGCAGCCACAAATGGACGAAAGTGGCTACCTTGCCGGAGCTGCAGCCTCCCATTCACGACAGCGACCCGTCAGGACCAACGAGGCTACCTGCCCGGAGCTGCAGCCTCCAATGGACGAGAGTGGCTACCTTGCCGGAGCTGCAGCCACCAATAGAAGAAAGTGGCTACCTTCCCGAAGCTGCAGCCTCCCATTCACGACAGCGACCCGCCAGGACCAACGAGGCTACCTGCCCGGAGCTGCAGCCACCAATGGACGAGAGTGGCTACCTTACCGGAGCTGCAGCCACCAATAGAAGAAAGTGGCTACCTTCCCGGAGCTGCAGCCTCCCATTCACGACAGCGACCCGTCAGGACCAACGAGGCTACCTGCCCGGAGCTGCAGCCACAAATGGACGAAAGTGGCTACCTTGCCGGAGCTGCAGCCACCAATAGAAGAAAGTGGCTACCTTCCCGGAGCTGCAGCCTCCCATTCACGACAGCGACCCGTCAGGACCAACGAGGCTACCTGCCCGGAGCTGCAGCCACCAATGGACGAGAGTGGCTACCTTACCGGAGCTGCAGCCACCAATAGAAGAAAGTGGCTACCTTCCCGGAGCTGCAGCCTCCCATTCACGACAGCGACCCGCCAGGAACAACGAGGCTACCTGCCCGGAGCTGCAGCCACAAATGGACGAAAGTGGCTACCTTGCCGGAGCTGCAGCCACCAATAGAAGAAAGTGGCTACCTTCCCGGAGCTGCAGCCTCCCATTCACGACAGCGACCCGTCAGGACCAACGAGGCTACCTGCCCGGAGCTGCAGCCACCAATGGACGAGAGTGGCTACCTTACCGGAGCTGCAGCCACCAATAGAAGAAAGTGGCTACCTTCCCGGAGCTGCAGCCTCCCATTCACGACAGCGACCCGCCAGGACCAACGAGGCTACCTGCCCGGAGCTGCAGCCACCAATGGACGAGAGTGGCTACCTTGCCGGAGCTGCAGCCACCAATAGAAGAAAGTGGCTACCTTCCCGGAGCCGCAGCCTTCCATTCATGACAGCGACTCGTCCGGAACAACGAGGCTACCTGCCCGGAGGTGCAGCCACAAATGGACGAAAGTGGCTACCTTACCGGAGCTGCAGCCACCAATAGAAGAAAGTGGCTACCTTCCCGGAGCTGCAGCCTCCCATTCACGACAGCGACCCGTCAGGAACAACGAGGCTACCTGCCCGGAGCTGCAGCCACAAATGGACGAAAGTGGCTACCTTGCCGGAGCTGCAGCCTCCCATTCACGACAGCGACCCGTCAGGACCAACGAGGCTACCTGCCCGGAGCTGCAGCCACCAATGGACGAAAGTGGCTACCTTGCCGGAGCTGCAGCCTCCCATTCACGACAGCGACCCGTCAGGAACAACGAGGCTACCTGCCCGGAGCTGCAGCCAAAAATGGAAGAAAGTGGCTACCTTCCCGGAGCTGCAACCTCCCATTCATGACAGCAACCCGTCAGGAACAACGAGGCTACCTGCCCGGTGCTGCAGGAAACAATGGACGAAAGTGGCTACCTTCCGGAGCTGCAGCCTCCCATTCACGAGAGCGATCCGTCAGCAACAACGAGGCTACCTGCCCGGAGCTGCAGCCACCAATGGACGAAAGTTGCTACCTTCCCTGAGCTCCAGCCTTCCATTCATGACCGCGACTCGTCAGGAACAACGAGGCTACCTGCAGGGAGCTGCAGCCACCAATGGACGAAAGGGGCTAACTTCACGGAGCTGCAGCCTCCCATTCACGACAGCGACCCGTCAGGAACAACGCGGTTACCTGCCCCGAGCTGCAGCCACCAATGGACGAAAGTGGCTACCTTCCGGGAGCTCCAGCCACCCATTCACGACAGCGACCAGTCAGGAGCAACGCGGCTACCTGCCCGGAGCTGCAACCACCAATAGAGGAAATTGGCTACCTTCCCGGAACTCCAGCCACCCATTCACGACAGGGACCCGTAAGGGCCAACGAGGCTACCTGCCCGGAGCTGCAGCCACCAATGGACGAAAGTGTCTACCTTCCCGGAGCTGCAGCCTCCCGTTCACGACAGCGACCTGTCAGGCACAACCAGGCTACCTTATCGGAGCTCCAGCCACCCATTCACGACAGGGACCCATCAGAACCAACGAGGCTACCTGCCCGGAGCTGCAGCCACCAATGGACGAAAGTGACTACCTTCCCGGAGCTGCAGCCTCCCATTCACGACAGCGACCCGTCAGGACCAACGAGGCTACCTTATCGGAGCTCCAGCCACCCATTCACGACAGGGACCCATCAGAACCAACGAGGCTACCTGCCCGGAGCTGCAGCCACCAATGGACGAAAGTGACTACCTTCCCGGAGCTGCAGCCTCCCATTCACGACAGCGACCCGTCAGGACCAACGATGCTACCTTATCGGAGCTCCAGCCACCCATTCACGACAGGGACCCATCAGAACCAACGAGGCTACCTGCCCGGAGCTGCAGCCACCAATGGACGAAAGTGACTACCTTCCCGGAGCTGCAGCCTCCCATTCACGACAGCGACCCGTCAGGACCAACGATGCTATCTTATCGGAGCTCCAGCCACCCATTCACGACAGGGACCCATCAGAACCAACGAGGCTACCTGCCCGGAGCTGCAGCCACCAATGGACGAAAGTGACTACCTTCCCGGAGCTGCAGCCTCCCATTCACGACAGCGACCCGTCAGGACCAACGAGGCTACCTTATCGGAGCTCCAGCCACCCATTCACGACAGGGACCCATCAGAACCAACGAGGCTACCTGCCCGGAGCTGCAGCCACCAATGGACGAAATTGACTACCTTCCCGGAGCTGCAGCCTCCCATTCACGACAGCGACCCGTCAGGACCAACGAGGCTACCTTATCGGAGCTCCAGCCACCCATTCACGACAGGGACCCATCAGAACCAACGAGGCTACCTGCCCGGAGCTGCAGCCACCAATGGACGAAAGTGACTACCTTCCCGGAGCTGCAGCCTCCCATTCACGACAGCGACCCGTCAGGACCAACGATGCTATCTTATCGGAGCTCCAGCCACCCATTCACGACAGGGACCCATCAGAACCAACGAGGCTACCTGCCCGGAGCTGCAGCCACCAATGGACGAAAGTGACTACCTTCCCGGAGCTGCAGCCTCCCATTCACGACAGCGACCCGTCAGGACCAACGAGGCTACCTTATCGGAGCTCCAGCCACCCATTCACGACAGGGACCCATCAGAACCAACGAGGCTACCTGCCCGGAGCTGCAGCCACCAATGGACGAAATTGACTACCTTCCCGGAGCTGCAGCCTCCCATTAACGACAGCAACCCGTCAGGCCCAACGAGGCTACCTGCTCGCAGCTGCAGCCACCGATGGACGAAAGTGGCTACCTTCCCGGAGCTGCATCCTCCCATTCACGACAGCGACCCGTCAGGAACAGCGAGGCTACCTGCCTGGAGCTGCAGCCACCAATGACGAAAGCGGCTACCTTCCCGGAGCCGCAGCCTTCCATTCATGACAGCGACTCGTCCGGAACAACGAGGCTACCTGCCCGGAGGTGCAGCCACAAATGGACGAAAGTGGCTACCTTTCCGGAGATGCAGCCTCCCATTCACGACAGCAACCCGTCAGGCCCAACGAGGCTACCTGCTCGCAGCTGCAGCCACCGATGGACGAAAGTGGCTACCTTCCCGGAGCTGTATCCTCCCATTCACGACAGCGACCCGTCAGGAACAGCGAGGCTACCTGCCTGGAGCTGCAGCCACCAATGACGAAAGCGGCTACCTTCCCGGAGCCGCAGCCTTCCATTCATGACAGCGACCCGTCCGGAACAACGAGGCTACCTGCCTGGAGCTGCAGCCACCAATGGACGAAAGTGGCTACCTTCCCGGAGCTGCAGCCTCCCATTCACGACAGCGACCCGTCAGGAGCAGCGAGGCTACCTGCCTGGAGCTGCAGCCACCAATGGACGAAAGTGACTACCTTCCCGGAGCTGCAGCCTCCCATTCACGACAGCGACCCGTCAGGACCAACGAGGCTACCTTATCGGAGCTCCAGCCACCCATTCACGACAGGGACCCATCAGAACCAACGAGGCTACCTGCCCGGAGCTGCAGCCACCAATGGACGAAAGTGGCTACCTGCCCTGAGCTGCAGCATTTTATTGACGGCAGTGACCCATCAGGCCGAACGACGCCACCTTCCCGGAGTTGCAGCCTCCCAAGAACGAAATTGGCTGCCTTCCCGGAATTGCAGCCTCCCATTCACGACAGCGACCCGCCAGGACGAACGAGGCTACCTGCACGGAGTTGCAGCCTCCCATAAACAAGAGCGGCCAGTCGCGACAAACGTTTCTACCTCCCCGGAGCTGCAGCCTCCAATGGACGACAGTGGCTACCTTTGTAGCTGCAGCCTCCCATTCACAAAAGCGGCCCGTCACGACCATCGCGGCTACCCTGCCCGGAGCTGCAGCCTCCCATAAACGGCAGCGGCTCGTCGCGGCAAACGTTTCTACCTCCCCGGAGTTGCAGCCAACAATGGATGAAAGTGACTACCTTACCGGAGCTGCAGCTTCCCATTCACGACACCGACCCGTCAAGACCAACGCGGCTAACTGCCCGGAGTTGCAGCCTCCCATAAACAAGAGCGGCCTGTCGCGACAAACGTTTCTACCTCTGCGGAGCTGCAGCCACCAATGGACAAAAGTGGCTACCTTCCCGGAGCTGCATCCTCCCATTCACGACAGCGACCCTTCAGGACCAACGAGGTTACCTGCATGGAGCTGCAGCCTCCAATGGACGAAAGTGGCTACCTTCCCGGAGCTGCAGCCTCCCATTTACGACAGCAACCCGTCAGGACCAACGAGGCTTCCTGCATGGAGCTGCAGTCTCCCATTCACGACAGCGACCCGTCAGGACCAACGAGGCTACCTGCATGGAGCTGCAGCCTCCCATGGATGACAGCGGCCCGTCGGAACTAACCCGGTCACCTGCCCGGAGCTGCAGCCTTCCATTGACGGCAGTGGCCCGTCGGGAACAACACGGCTACCTGCCCGGAGCTGCAGCGTCCAATGTATAACAGCGGCCCGTCAGGACCAACGCGTGTACCTGCCCGGACCTGCAGCCACCCATGGACTACAGCGGCCCGTCGGGACCAACGCGGTCACCTGCCCGGAGCTGGAGCCTTTCATGAATGACAGCGGCACGCCTGGACCAATGCGGCAATCTGCCGGGAGCTGCAGCCTCCTATTGACGACATCGACCCGTCGGTACAAACGCGGCTACCTACCCAGAGGAGGGGCGCAAGCCCCCGCGGTTGTCGCCGCGGGTGAAGTCAACATCAACCTTCTTGTGGTGCGCCCTGCCAGCTCTATAGCTGTGACGGAGGCTCTGGGGAAACTCTCAACTCTTCACCTGGGGGGAAGAGCCCTAGCTATGGGGCCCTCTCAGGAATGGAGGGGAAATAGAGGAGAGTCGCGTCCCCTAGCAATCAGAATGAGGGCCCTTTCCAAGGGGGGCCTTCTCGGGATGATAATGCCGACAACATGGTGGTGCCCCCACGAGGAAGAGTGGCACAGCCAGCGCTTCCAATATTCACCGTGGGGATGTAAAAGGTCACTGCTGCGGGACCGCCTGGTTCACTTATGGTTGCCTTGAGGTCTCGTCGACCCACTTTGCAACATACTCATGCCCTCTTCGTCCCGGATATGGTCAGACGGGGGCCAGGGGCAGGGGGCCGGGGGCCGGGGGCCGGGGACCGGGGGCCGGGGGCCGGGGGCCGGGGACCGGGGGCCGGGGGCCGGGGGCCGGGGGCCGGGGGCCGGGGGCCCAGGGTCCTCTTCCTAGCGGGTCCTTCCTGGGCGTTCGCTTCGGGACGCCCAGCTTTATTTTTACAATAGTAAGTCCCCAATTGGCTTTTCCTTCAAATTTACACTTGATCGGATGATCCAATTCCTTTTTATTAAAACTGGCTCTAAGTCTGCAGTGCCCTACGTCGCAATTGGAGGCAGGGGACTGCTATTTTACAATATTTTATATGAGCTCCGACCTCAAAATATGCCCACAGGCGCTGCAGCCTCCCATGGACGGCAGTGACCTGCCCGGAGCTGCAGCCAGGGGCGAATTTAGGAGGGGGTGGGGGCGACCGTACTCCTAAGCTCCCCAAAGGTCGAGCGTGTTTTAATAAGCCAAAAGTTTAGTTTTTGGTAACATAGCAAATATTGGGTCAACAAACAATATCTGGGCAACGTTTCGACGGGAACGTCAGATCTCAACAAACTCCCCCACCCTTCAACCCGGCAGCGGAATGCCTACTGCCCCTCTCTGGCCTGACCCATAAATCCCCGCCTGGCTGCAGTCTCCCATGGACGACCGCGGCATGTCGGGACCAACGCAACGATGATGGTTCCGGCTACCTGCCCAGAGCTGCAATCTCTCATGGTCGACAGCGGCCCGTCGGGACCAACAGGCGACAACGCTGTTGGAGGCTGATGATTGCAACCTCCGGCCCCAGACTGTGGCACGAAAGGCAGCCGCCAACAGCCCACTCTTGAAAGGTGGACGCTCTGTCAGGGCGGCCACCGATGTGACCCTCGGGAGGCTGACGTAAAACGAGGTTTGCGTGCGCTCGCCGGCTCATGAGACATTGACGTGAGGTTGGCCGCACAAACATTGTGTTTTGTTAATAAACGGTTAACGCAGAGTGTATTTCGTGTGCACTCAAGGAAGGGCCTAAAAACCCACCCACAGGGTTTGCATCGATAGGTGGTCACCGACAATGGGGATAGTTCACTTCCAAAGAATTTTATGTTTTTTTTTGTTTTTTTTTTGCAAGAACATGGAATTGACACATCATGTCATCTTTACACTACTCGCAAGCGAACGGTCAAGTAGAGCGGCTTAATCGTGTTTTGAAGTCCTGTATGTAGGCCGAAACTGTGCAAGCACGCCCACCCTTGATGCAGTCCGGTACCACCTCGAAGGGTATCACCGGACCGCACATGCGGCAACGGGACAACCACCATCAGTTGTACTTCACGGGCGAGTTCACAGATCCAAGCTGGAACTCGCTCAAATAACTATACCCAAGACATTCTTCACGGCAGATGATGTAAATCTGCATCAGCGAGTACGTCGGTATCAAAAGAAGATGATATCGCATGGAGATGCGATACGTCACACGGCCGCGTTTCGTGGCAGGTCAAGCCGTTTGAATCTTTACAGGCACGCATCACAATAAATAACCCTCCAAATATTCAAAACCAGAAGTGATACAAGCACGTGTCGGGCCAGCAACACATCAGTTTACAGACGGACGCAAGTGGAACGCCGAGAAACTCACCAGATATCATGGGAAACAGCCGCCGCTCATCGTGGACCCAGAATGGGACGATGACGATGATATACCCAGTACGTCATCGCAGCCGGACATATCTGTGTCGAACTCTAAGGCGCAACCTACTGCCCCAAAAGCCTCTGTGTCAAGGAGTCGTAGTTTCTACATCCATACCGGTAGCCACAATGGACACAGCTGCTCCAGCAGCTGTGAGAACCGAAGTGCACTACTTCAATCATGCTGTCACCAGCGCCCCTGCGATCGTCGGAACGGACACTCAACCTCCCTTGTCACCCCTACAGGCATCAAGAGACGGAAGTGAGTGCAAAAGTGCAATTCTCCTTCCCAGGACCCCTTTTATTATTACAGAACTTATATATGAAGCCCTTGTGTGTCCTCCACACCAGCAGCATGCGCCAGTGTTCTTCCAGGTAGACGTATCTTCGCCTATCAAACCTACTCCAGTATCGAATCCTCCCATACTTTTACTCCTGCGACAAAGGAGACTACTTGAACGACTCAGACTATGCACTTTCTTTTACAAGAAGCAGCGAAACCACCAGTAAAATTATTAATGTATAAATTCTAACACAGTTTTTTGTTTTCATTTTAGAGCGTAGTCTTTAAAGGGGCCCTGCAATCATATTTAAGCCTATACCTTTTTCGCGGTTTCCACGTCTCTTGGGGTTCGGGCAAGCCAGCGGGCACGGAGAGAGTAACTAAATATGAGTGCGTCATATTTCAACCGGACGACGCGGAAACCTCCTTCACCTACGGGGGCCACCCACTGTGCCGAAGGAGCGCGGAATGTGAGGTCTTTGGTCTTGAGCTTAACACTGGTCAGAGCCACTAAAAGCTTCCTTTTAGTCGAAGTACAAAATATAAGTGGCGCGAACCGCTTCAATATTTATGAAAATATTTTTTGTTCAGAATTTAGATCAGAAAACAAACAAATGCAGTTTATAAAGTCCCGAAATTAGAAATGACCCGTCGACATACCCGCCACCAAGCGGTGGAAAAGGCGGTGCGTACAGGAGAGGGGTAGTGGGATGAGGCACCGACAAGCAGCGAGCGTCGAAAGGCCCCGGATGTACGCGGTGGTGCTGCGGTCGTTTACAGACTCGAGGATCCGACGGATTCCGAGCGTTCCGAAGGCCTTCAGCGCAGGTTTGGCTTGATGTTGGCCATTTAGCGGTATGGCAGCGCAAAGTGGTTCCCGTTCTGAACTGATCTATACCCGGTGTTTGCTGTCGCTTGTGGCCAATGAAGTGTCATGCCGAATTAGTGTTTAATCGAGCAGCCGATGCAATCCGGGCCGCCCTGGCTGCCCGCTTCATACAGCCTATCCAGAACATGGTTTAGTGGCGCCTTCTCGAGCCGTCGACACAGAGTGCGGCAGCCGTGAGCGCTCGCTGAGCTCACTACCCCTCCTTTAGTTCAGGGCCAATCAAGCGACCAAGGACGTCATTAAAAAGGTTTTTTTGGGTTATTTTTTTTTGCTTGTTTTTGTATTTTTATTTGCCTATAACTTTTAAAATAAAGCGAAATGCGAGAAAAGTTTAATTAAGTTACTACGCTCAGTGCGTTCAGGTTCGGTGCAAATTAAAAACAAGTAAAAAAGTCTTTGTAAGGCCCCTTTAGGGTGGGTTCACACAGACCAGCTTTCTTACGTAACTTAACGTTACGAACACTTATGTCCAAGTCACCGGGAAATCTGTGCTTCGTATTAAGCGTGGCTACCAATTCAAGGAGATAGCCTGGCACGCTATATTCTAAACACTAATGTTTCGATGATGATGAGCTAGGACGGTGAGTTACCGTGGCAACCAAGAACACTAGGCTCGTCGTAACGTAACGTAAGGAGTTGAGCTCGGTTCAACTTGTTGACACAGCACCGTTTTCTTACGTAAAATCTAAGTCTCCGAAACATCCGTGCCTCGAATGTCGCACGCATTGTTAGCCATGCCTGATATGAAGCACAGATATCCGGGTGGCTTGAACGTAAGCTTACGTAACGTAACGTAAGGAATCGGGGCTGTGTGAACCAGGCTTTAAGCGCCCTTTTCGAAGTTGTGTGGCGTCACGTGACTTCGACACCAATACCATTCCCCGCTAAATTTAGCGGAAAGAATGACGTCACATGAGTTGGTTTCGTGTCACCTGCGAACAAATTCAGTTTATCTGGTAGTTGAGCGGGAAAATTGACGTCACGTGACCACGACAGGAAATCAATTTCCTGCTAAATTTAATGGAAAAATTTACGGCACGTGACCTCAACACCAATTCAGTTTCCCCGTTAAATTTAGCGGGGAAAATGACGTCACATGACTTGGTGTCACGTCACCTATGAACGAATTCAGTTTCTCCGCTAGATTTTGCGGGAAAATTGATATCACGTGTAGAGGATAGGTAGGGGAGAGGAGGGGAGGAGGAAGGGAGAGGAGGAGGGAAGACAAGGACGAAGGGAGAGGAGGAGGAAGAAAAAGGAGGAGAGTAGAGGAGGAGAAGGGGGAGAAGGGGAGAGGAGGTGGAGAAGGAGGGAAGGGGATGTGGAGGGGAGTGGAGGGGGAGCGGGAAAAGTGGAGAAGGGGAGGGGAGAGAAGGAGGAAGAGGGGAGAGTAGGGGAAGCAGGAAAAGAGGAAAAGGAGAAGACGAGGAGGATGAGTAGGAAAGGAGTGGAGGACAAGGCGCAGAGGACGAGGGGAGGAGGACGGGAGGAGGGTCCCACCCTCCCACCCCGTACCCTCGACTCCTCCTCCTCGAGAGCTGCGCTCTAATTTCGCGTTAGTGAGATATGTAAACGTCTAATATTTTTGTTCTTGAATTGCCAAACAATGAGAATAACGGGATTCAGGTGATTATTTCAGGTGTGAACGATTTCCTATATTGGTGTCATTCCAGTGAATTGTCTTATCTTTTCTTCTAAGTACTTACCATGATTGAGAATCGCCTGTCAGTGGCGAGGAACACATTTTTGCTATCTTGACTTGCTTGATTAATGCTAGCTTCCTAGTTACGGCGCGATCAAGTTTGAGCATTCAGTGAGGGCTAAGCCTTTAATTGATATTCTACAGATTTTCTTCTATAAGTGTGTGGTGTCAAGTTCCTTCTCACGAAGCATTTTCATGTGTCCCTTTAACGTGTCAAGGGTGCCGATAATTTTAGAAATGAATAACGATTTTGTTGCTGTCTCGCCTGAGATTTCTTGTGAGCCTTCGAACAACAATTTTTTTTTAAACGCCTATAAACTCATGACGTCTACAGAGAGCTCCAGCTCATGTCAAACGCCACGCGCCACGCACCACATATTAACGTAACTAACAAAAGAACCCACTAACTAACTCACATACACTTATCATGAGCTGGATTTATTTTTCCAAGGAGTTGTAGAATACAGTTGAAATACTGAGATTGTTTTTGGTTGTTCTTGTTGAGCTTACGAAATATCGTATGACACCGTCTTCAGACGTTGCAATGTTTCCTACCCCTGGTCCTTTTATTCCATCGAGGGGGGAGGATAAGAGAGCTTTATGCATCCTTCTCAGTTTCTCATAAGAGAGGGTGAATGTTTTATGTTGATATAGTTGACAGCTGACAGTTTTAACAATGAATGAAATCACACGTCAGTCGTTTTTAGTTATTGTGTGGTTAGAGGCCATATTGTGGGCGTCTTTAGCGAGATATTAAAAAAAGAAAAAGAACAGGCGGGACACTCGGCCCAGACTGCGATATGTCTGGTGATGTTTGACAGCTGAGCTTAATCTGAATTCGATCGTCAGATTTCATGGCGGAACCTCGGTGGCTGCTTTGGGTCCGTACCTGTCTCTATAGCTGAGATGTCACCACAGTGAGGGCTTGCACCTGGGCTGGATTAGTCAAGGCTATTAGCCGGATGGGCCTTGACATTGCACGCCATAGCTTCTGCTCAGTCCAACATTACCTCAGGAACCAATATTGGCCTGCTGAGGCCTCTGCACCACTAAATTTTATTTATTGGAAATATAACATTTCCACTCGCTCGGTAAACCCCATTTATTGTAATATAACATCATCACCTCCATCATCACGTAATAAACCAATACAACAGTGGTGCTAAGAAAGTGCTAAGCACTATGTCAGATACGCCATGCACAGCTACAAATTCAACCCGGCACAACGAACAAATGTATTTAAAACGCACAGCCAGCGCGAAAAATGGAGACATTCTTAATTCAGGGAAGAATAATAGCTAAAGGTCGATCATCAGTAATCCTGTCAGATCGTCCCGTAATGCTATGTTCATACTACAGACGCAACGCGTCGATCTTTCATAACACACACGAAACTAAGAGCAACAAGCGGTACGAGTTCGTTTAGGTGCACGGCTGCTGGTAGTCTAAACGAAATCATACCGTTTCTTGCACTTGCGTTTGCATGTGTTGTGAAAGATCGGCGCGCTGCATCCGTGTTGTGAACATAGAATTGCTGATCTGGTAATTTTGTGTAGTTTTCTATGTCTCTTCGAGATATGGACACCTTGTAACAGCAGAAGCGGCGATACACCATTGGATCAGTCAGGCTTAGATAAGCGAGAACCGAACATTCGTTGTTTGCGCGGGTTGCATTGTGAGCAAACCAGGAGGTCATAATGGGCAGGAGGTGGCGTTCCTATGTCCAATTCACGGAGCGAGGTGTAACGGAGATAGGCGCAGCCCCGAACTCTTCTCAGCCATTGGAGAGCTTGTCAATGTATGCCGCAATCGATTTTTGTGGCAAACAACCCTAGGTGTAATGGCATTTCTGTGGCAACGCAATTGTTTGCCCCAGAATTTCATGGCGGCGTTCACTGAATCGGTGTCGAACAGGCGAAATTTGGAGCCCAACAATTGCCTGACCAGTAGAAAGTCAACGTGTAGCAGACGGTCTCGACACCGCGCCTGGAGCGTCTTCTAGAACGAGTCGTCATAGCGCGGCTTGGGAGTGCGATCGCGTGTCAGTCGTCGTACGCACGAACGCTGAGAATGGCACCGTGGGTTGAGGAAACCGTACAAACCCTGCTACCAGAAGGTGTTGGTTTCACTCCGCCGTGATGAGAATGTGGATTCACATCGTAACATCGTTTCGTGCGTCAATCGAATTGAAAGCCAGCAGCGACAGCGAGAAGACGGAGCAGACCGCAGGCACGGAGCAGACGTAGCCTGCCTAAGCCTAACGACCTAGCGGCGAGCAGACGCTGGGTGCTTGGTTGGATTTAGTTTGGACGAGAGCGCGTTGGGACGCAGGGCAGTCTGGGATTGGGTTCTTTTTCCGGCGTCGCTGGGAACGACGACATGCCGGGTCCTGCCCTTTTTAAACGTCCTTGTGAACAAACCATTTTGTAGGTCTGACAGCCACGGGATGGCGTTTCCGAAAAAGTTCTGCGGAGGTCTGGTTTTTTGTGCGGGGCTATGGATTGACAGGTAAAGCGAAGCCGATATGGACACTGATAGAAAGCATTCACTGGTTGCCATAGTTGAGTCAAACTACAGGTTCGTGCTGACGACGAGCTTCCACAGTTATTTTGCAACAGGCCTATCACACCATCAAGAATACCGATCTTCGCAGGATAAATGTAAGCTCGTCCTGAGCATACTCTCTGAACAGGGCACTCAAATGAGGCGTCCAGTGAATATCTCCTATACGCACGACCACCAACGGAGTCCAATATCCACGCCAACGCGTAAGCTTGAATAACTAGAAGAGACTCGATCACTAAAAGGTACCAAAAACGTATTTTCCATTTCCCAAATAAATATGTATAACGCCCAGTAAACATATGTATTTTCTTTCATTATACATTAAACATTTCCCTATCGTATCTACGTGTGTTTCCCTGCGCTGTTTCTTACGGTATCTAAACATTCGCTCTGTTTCTTTATGGATGGCTTACATGTACCGGCTTGAATCTACAGGATTAAGCCTCCTCCTCCCCCCCCCCCCGGCCTTTGTGGATTTTAGGGAGAGAATGTGTTCTCGTATCTGGCCGCACCCAAACACTCCCAATAATTGTACGATTCTAAAAAAAAAAAAAGAAAAAAAGGTTGTTTGTATTTTTTTTTTTTTGTATTTCACTTTTGCAAAGGGAGAAACCCCATGTACCCTGCTTTCGTTCAGAAACCGTTCAACGTTCATCCCTAAAAAACAAGGGAGCAAAAGTCCCCCTTCGGGGCAGCATTATGGCGGCTCAGAATCCAGTGAATCAAGCAGAGAATGAGTTAACAAGGGCGCCAGAACGCTACGGATATCGCCGTTTTTTTGTTTTTTTTTTACCCGGAACGCTGGGCCGTGATTTAAACGAAAATACCTAACATCTAGTTTTCGAACAGGCAAATATTTCGCAACACAGGCGGCCCCCCTGGCTTACTAAGCAGCTGTCGGAAGAAACACAGGCAACCGCTTCGCACACATCCAATCAAGTCTCTGCTTTCGGAGTGAGAGCTGTAACAAATGAAAACATAATACGAACTTTTCACAAACTTTATTTATTGTCAAAGCCGGCTTCCCGTGCGGGTAAGGAAACGCGTTTCGAACGCAGTCACTCAGTCTTCTCGTTTTCAACAGTGCGATGTTAAAAGGCAACTCCACTCAAAATGTCGACCCTATCGAAATGACAGATATCGCTTTATGGGGGCAAAATACGGTCATACCCAAAATATCACGTCAAACCGACGCCGCATTACCGATTAAAACCAATATTAAAAATGTTCTCCCGGCTCGGTTAGCGGCCCGAAAGCGGGTAAGCAACGCTGGCACCGGGTGAGGTAGTGAAGCAACACTGGGCAATGACGTAGGTCTAGTCCTACGCTCTCGTGCGGACGCAGCGGACGCTTCGTTTCCCGTGGCATTCTGCGATTCTGCTGACGGCAAGAGGTGTCTACCACGTTATCCTGTGTTCTCCTATTTGTATGAGCGCCCAGGCAGTTCATTTAACTCCAGCATTGCTTCCGCGACAGCGCGGAAGAGAGCGAAGTGGGGCTGCTCGCTCACGCGCGTGTCGTGGAGCCGGAGAGACTCGCCGGACTCGCGTTGGGCAAAGTCGAGCACGACTTGTAGTGCTGTGCGTTGCACCAACAACCCAGTGCGCAACCCGGAGCTGCGGTTCCACAGGTTCCCAAGAGACCGGAAGAGGCACAAGGTGTGGGTCGGTGCCGTTCGCCGGATAGACTTCGGAAGACCGCCAACTCCTAGCTCCAACGCGAAGCTCTGCTCCCGGCACTTTACGTCAGACACCTACATACGGGATCTGCGGCTGCTGACTGTTGAGTGTTTCTCCACGAAACACGCGTCTTTGAAGAACGATGCGGTGCCGTCGCTGTTCGCGTACCGTCCGCCGGCTGCTCTAGCACGATCGGCCGGACGCAGCAGGTCGCGGCTGATCTAACTAGCGTGCACATAAAGGCACCTTAGCTTAGCAACTTAGACCGCTTGTGGATACATATGTCCATATATCTCCCATTATTCCTTTTTCTCTCGGTCCGCGAGCAAGAAAAAAATACAGTTACGCTGCGTCGGCACTGACCGCGCCATATTTATAGCAGTCGGATTCGGTTTTTGGCTGACAAATTTATAAATGCACACTAAAACTTACTACATTTGGTGCATATTAACAAAGTGAAGCAGTAAAAAAGAAAATGTGCAACTTACCTTCTGTTTTGAAACTCCACGTGCGACTGAGCCGACATTGAAGGTGCGTCGGCTCGGGAGCGCGGGACCAAAACTAGGTCATGCCGACGACGCGCCACTACTATCAATGTTGCCAGGCTGCTTCAGCCGGTAGTTTCGGTTTCGCCGTGCCGCCGTAACGATATTTGGATTCGCGATATCTACAAAACTGTACACACTACCGAAAAACAAATTATATCTCGTGATTCAGGGTCGCCGACTTCGACTAAATAGATCATAACCCAAAAATTGTAAAAATGCAGTGGAGTTGCCCTTTAAACGGAGACAACCGGAACCCGGCCACTACGCCCACGTCACGTTTCACCTTTTCTAGTCCCGGACACATTTGCTTCGTTAACACACACGTCAGAGACGACTGGTAAACCATTCGCGAAACCGGAAGTCGTTCCAGAAAGAGCTAATTTAAAGCAGCCTGCTTGGCTCATTGCACGTCAAGAAAATATTCCGAATCCTAGAAGAATGTTAAATTGCTAGCCACCGGACGGGCAGGCACAAGCAAAGTAATTGCAAATGTCTAGGCTAGGTGGCCATAGGTACCGCTAAATTCATCGCCCACAAAACAAAGAAAAAAAACTTTCACCCTTTCCACTCTGGTGAAGTAGAAAGAGCAGCGGAACTGAACTATGTCCCGCCATCTATGAGAGACGGCGGCAAACAGATGTCCGGCAAGCCGGTTGTCTGGTTTCCACTGTCGCTTATAGATGGTGGTAGCTGTGCAGAGGGTTGTGTCGTGATTTATTTGTCCATGGACACGAAACTGAGGTAACTAGTACTTAACAGCTGTGCTGTAAGAAGTTTTAATGCGTTAGCATTAGCGCCCAGATACACGCGCTGACCTTGGACTGGTTGGAGCGCACGTATTCAAAGTTCGCAACTTCGCCACGGGATAACGTCACAGCCCTAATGGCTGTGGGAACTAGCCAAAAATAACCTTCCGGAACCGCCGACAGATGGCGGTGGGGCGCGACGCATAACAACGGAGGCCGCATTGGATCGGCTGGTTATAATGAGCGACGCCGTGACGTAACACCTTGCAACCTATGAACATCGGCGATAGAGGCTCTAGCCGGCGACGTCCCCCTTCAGCAATCGGGGCGCCGCCCTAGTGGGGGACGACGGGTGTATCACTGGGACGCGTGTTAATCCCCCGGTTAAAGCCGCTTGGCGGCGACCGTTTGCGGATGGTTCATAAAATATTGATTCACCTTGGGCCACCCGTATACCTGCCGCCTCGCGGCGCCCCGCCGGCGGCTCAAGTACGCCCTAGCCCCGCTGTCCTCCACTGCACCGCGGTTGCTCGGTGTTACGTCAAGCGGCCGGTGTGCGAGTGCGCGCTTTGGAGGCCTTTGGAAGCTTTTGCCACCGGCTTTAGACACCCGTGGACGCACACAGGCTGCGATTTCGCTCATCTGTCTGCCACGCCGCTCTTGACACGCAGTCATCTTACTATAGAACCGGATCGTAAGCGTACGGTGTCGTCGCCCCTGTATGCACAACATCTATGCACAAGACCCGAGGTGGTTCTGTCCCTTTCCGCGCATCACACGCACGTCCTTCAAGCACACACTAAGTGACCTGATCTGCTTGCACCTGGGAGGACAAGTGTTTCGGGAATGTTCACTCCGCAGAAAGGTTCTGAGAGGCTGCATTCGCCATGCTTTGTTATGCAGGATGTATAAAAAAGGTGTATACACCAGCTGTATGCTATAGCAGTGTGTATACACCCCGTATAACATGTTTGCAATACAGGGCATATACAGGGTGTGACAGTTACACTTAAGCGGTTCGTGCAGGTGAGTTATACGGCCAGGAGACAGCAGGGGCGGAATGCGATGATAACCTAATCATCTGCGTTTTGTCACTGCTAGCTTTGCGCCTGCTACACGAGTGGTAACATTGGTGGACCCACAATTTTCCCACGGGCTTGAAGTCGTTCTAAAAAAGGTTGATTCAGTGGTTGCCGATAACTCTCAGTACGTTTTGTGGGAGCGAGGGTCTGCCACCCCACCCAGGGGCTGCTAATTGGAATCATTTGTCTATTTTTCCTAACTAAAGGTTTATTAACGAATTTTAGCTAATTAGCCGTGTAATCAGCCGTATAATTAGCCTTCTGGCTGTATAACTCACCTGCTTTAACCGCATTAGGGTAACTTTCACGCCTTTTTTTAAACAATTATGTAAAGCTTAAAAAAACACTGCGCATAAGCACTGCGCGAAATGCTCACGTATATCTTCGGGAATCAGCGTGGCGGCAGCAGCGATTTTCGCTCTACTCTTGGGATTTACACTTATTTGTTATACACACATAAACACTTCGCCGGCCACTACATACGATACCGTACAGTTTGCATGCAGCCAGAAGACACCAATACACAGCACATACAAACGTCAACATGAACACAAAATACCCCCTCACTGACTTCGTACACTGGGCTTCCGCCTACAGTACTCGTCGTTCTCAAAGAACGGATTTTTTGCCGATAATTTAAGCAACCAATAAAGTTACCAGTATGTCCATCTTTTTGCTCAGTAAAGTAATTGCTCAGAAGGTATTCCGAAGGAAACAATAGTTGAATATCCTAGTAAACAGTAAACTCTCGTTGTAAATATTTCAGACAGCCAATGAAACAACCCGCTCCACTGCGGTTCTGCCATTTGTTCGCTTCCCCGGAAAGCACGTCGTAAAATGGCGCGACGAACGCTACATTTTCTATCGTATTCGTTTTTGTCTTTGGGCTGTTCGAGTGTGGCGGCAGTGGTCGTCGTGAATTAACCTTTTTAATGGTACGTTCACACTTGCGGATCCGCTAGCGAATCCACCCAGCTCTTGCCGCTGGGGCGAAACACTGCACGGAAAACGCGGCGGGACCTATTTCCGCCGCCGAACGAGGCGTTTCGCTGACCGGAAGTACCATTCTTGCTCAGCGTGACGTATCCTACGTCACGAGTACGCGTTCTTCCGGGAGCAGCGTCGCCCTGGAGTCTGGAGCAAGGAGGTAGAGGGGCTTAGAGTGATAAACCTCTCTGACGCAGGTATAATGTGAAAATATGAAGGTATGAGACTTTATAATGTTTTTGCGCAAGATCGCTCTGGATCATCTGGATTTTAACTCCTGTGAGACAGCATCAACCGTATCGCTGTACCGGTGCTCGGATTCCGGGATGCGTTTGAGGATCGATAGAACTTTGAGTGCTTTTAGCATAAAATTTTCACATTCTCTTAGCTTTGTTTGAACATTGAAATGTCTGAGAATCGACGCGAAATGTATGCGTCGGATGTAGGGCCTAGAGGAATTTGTTTCAGCCCTAGGTAACTGCATAATCACAGCAACTTCTAGCGAGGACGCTCCTGTGAACTTTACGTTTTGCACTTATCAACAATTTTACGATATAACTTCAGGCATAAAATATTCGCATTTTTCTAGCTTCGTTTAAACGTTATAGTGTCTGAGAATCGAAGCGAAAGGTATACGTCGCGTTAGGGCCTAGGGAAAGTTGTTTCAGCCTTGCGTCACCGAATAACCATAACAACTCTTAGCAAAGAAGCTCCTGCGATCTTTAACCTATTGTGCTTATCGACGATTCTATATTCGATCGAATTTCTTCCTGTTTTTATGAGTGCGAAGTCAACACTTATTTTCAGCTACGAGGACGACGTTTATTGAGTGGGGGGATGAATAAATCGTTGCAAGCACCTGCTTGAAAGCTATTCGACTTGCTATAAGAACAACTATTTTGGTGTACGCATAGATTAACTGCACATTTTCCTCTTTCGTAGGAGTTAGAAGGATTTATTGCAGCGAAACTTTCTTCCATCAAGAGCGCATTGTATTACTTGGTCAACTATTTAATTGTTCTAATTACCTGGATAAGAATATTCATATTTGTGTTCATCCCTTGCCGGGAGAGCAGTCTTTTTGAAAAATGTTGACTGCCATTCCTTTCGGTCTCTTCAATAGTCTTTTTTCAAAAGTGTGGACTGCCTATACTTCGTATCACCGCAACTTGGAAAAGGGCAACCGCCACAGCCCTCTCGAGCCAATCAGAGAGACGGAGCGAATGTGTGACAAATCTGTGCAGACGAGCACTCTGATGATACGTTGTAATGTGCCTCTCTCCAGTGTGCGTATTGACTCACCGAGACTCTAGCTTTTGCCGTCTGCCGAATTCTGATGAAACGAATTACAGTAGCTACTACTCTAATTACCCCAGGCTTTGATATTTTGGTAATTTGTTCGACAAGAATGTTATATCCACCATTCCTGTGAATTCGGCTCAGCGCCTATTGGATTCGAATGCTGCATTAGCGTTCGACGTGAACTGGGGCCCATTCGTGTGCTTTACGCCGAAACAAATGGTGACAGTTGTGTTGCTTGACGGGCTTCTGCAAAGGGTCTATTATGTCATACGTATAGGAAGTGTAGTGCTATATAATAATTTATCAACACGTACTCTTAAACTATATGCTCAGAGGTGTGTTTGTTTTTGCAATTAACAAGTTACAGCAGTGTGCTTTAATGTTATTATCATGTGTGCAGTTTTAAGTATCCTCTCTGCAATGCCTACAAAGGCCCCTGGAGAGAATAAATTAATAAATATAATTTTCACATCACTGGAATTGATTTTCGGATGCACCACGTGTTCAATAGAGGTGGAACGAGTGCAGCCCGATGCAACAAGTCTGCCAGTCTGGTATGTCCCATTCATTCATATTGAAGGGTCAGCGATGCGAGTGTCCTCAAAATGACCTGCGCGTGCAGTGAACACAATTCTTGGTGTATCGGCTCTCAAGGCGTAAAGGCAAGCGGAAATATGTTTATCTGGTTAGTGTATCAAATATGTTTATTTCCACTTGATTACATAATTATTGATTCTTAGTAAATGGTTCCATAACGAGTTCTTTCTGTGAGTCTCGTGTCAGGCGTTCAGTCGTAGTACCTGTGGACCTTGTTGTAGGATGACGCTCATGCACGACGGTGTTCAGTTTCGTAGAGTGGCAACTTTGACCGACAGATGCCGTCTTGTAATCATACGTCATGTGCGGCCACTGACATCTGATGCACTGAAGCTGCAGGGCTGGCTTCTAATCCGCAAAACTTCCTTGTAGTTTTCTGCATCAATACAGCAAGCTCGAGCATGTATTGCTTACGTTGCTGTGCCTTTTGCTGTACCGTTGACTTAATAGCTAGCAACAATGCATGTTTGCTATCCAAGCCATTTCACTTCCATTTCGTAAAGGCGATTTGTTCTGCCTCCCGCGATGACTGCAACTTGTGTAAGTCTCGTATGGCAAAGTGAAGTCTGGTGATGCTTGCAGTCCACTTTTGAAAGCAACCAACCATTCTATTCCTTCAAGTCACTCAGCGGCATTCTCCCTCAAAGTTGAAAATTGTGTGCTTCTTGGCGTGGACACAGATAATTAGTGTGAGCAAATTATTTGGTATTGTCCTTGGACGACGACCGATACCAAATCAACTGTCCTTGCATTGCCGCTCACCTGCTTTGTCGTGCTTACCTCCCGTCCAGATGAAGGGGATTACGAGCTTCGGGGTAATGGCAGCACCAGGGACAAAGACCGCCGAAGATAATCCTCAATCTTTCGCGGACGCTCGTCGAGACGTGGTAGAGGGTAGTTCGGCACGAACCCTTGCAGGCCAATTCATTGGTACGGGCACCTCCAGTAGACATGGTCGACCTCATGCAGTAGTTGCAGAGTGGTTTTCGGTCGGCCATTCGCAGCACCTCCGTTTCCCTCGGGGTACTTTGTTGAGCGCGGATCTACACTGGTTCTTCCCGACGTCGGGAATGCTTCGGCGTTGGGGTGTCTCGTTGAATTCGCATTGAATAGTAACAAGTAGCCGGTGGTGGTCGTTGTGACTTTGTGGCAGAAGTCGCCCTCGGTTCGTCAGATGCCGCTTCGCTCGAAGAAGTCTCCAGTTTAAATGCCTGTCGAACTTGTTCCTAAACAATCTCGGCAGTCAACATAAAAGCCGGGCAATTGATGACAGGAACTAGCTTCCTTATCTCCTCCCGGACACCGTTGTGGATGATGTCGCAGATGCCTGGGGGGGGGGGGGGTGGGGGGGGCTGGCGTCGGAGTTGCAGTTCGTCGACTTGAGTGTCTAGACGCGAGGAAGTTGTTGGCAGTGACAGGCTCGGGCCTGCAGTGTACATTCAATGTTGGAAGCCTCGGTGATATGAATCCTTTCACTGTTGTCGTGGGGCTGCGAACAAGGCTGCGGAAGGTGTTGCCCCTCCCATAAGGGACACGGGATTCTTAGCTTCCTGTCTTCTGTAGCATCAGGGTTGGCGTGGGTGCTCGATCAGGCGCCAAATATCCTCAACGAAGGCGGTGACGCACTCGTTGGGGCCATGTCCTGGACAGAATCAGAAATCCGGCTCTCTCCTGTCAAAGTTGGTTGATGAACGTGCGCTTCAGCTCGATCTTGCAAACTTCCCACGACGTTAAGGAGGATTCGTGGTTCTCAAACCAGTGCCTGGCGGTTTCTTCCGCAAGAAGTATAGGCTCTGCAGGAGCTGGTTGCCTGTCCACCCACTGTGGCAGGCGACACGGTCATGTTGCTCAATCTAGCCCTCGGCGTCTTCATACACCTTGCGTGAAATGGCGTCGGAGTGCGAGGTCTGACGGGCATGGAAACGATGGTGGGAGCGGACGCGGTTTACTGCTACAGGTTTGTCATTGTTGGCTTAGTCAGCTTCGGTTTTTTTCTGGCAAAAGAGAGAATTCCGGTGGTTCTTGCTGATAGCAGCGACTGGCTCGGATTTCAGGTTCTTTGTGGTGTATTTCCGAGGTTCGCCCTTGTGGTACTCGCTGGTCTTGCGCTTTTTCTGTCGGGCTTGGGATAGGACTTGGTTCACGGCTCGCTGGGGTTTTAAGACGCAGGATAATCTGCCACCCGTGTCTTGTTATCGGGCAACTCGGCTGAGGAGCCGCCAGGGTCTACACAGAGTGAAGGGCTATGGGTAAAGTGCCCAGCACCTCCACCAGAACTTACGATAAAAGCTGAGCATGGCCTGGAACTTTCTAGAATAGTAAATATTGATAGAAAATAGGACTGGGACAATCATCTGTGACAATATAACGGAACAGACAGAAGAGAGCCTCTCCTGACCGCCAAAGAAGCTGCATTGCTTTGGTGGCAATCTGTCTGAATAAATCCTCTCCTTAGGGGTTTGGCGACTGCCGTGGACGAGCTGAACTGGAATGGATGTGGGACCACTTTTCTTGTATTGAGCAGCTGCAGACTTTCGTCGCAAAGCGGCGTGAAGTGGTGAACTGAATAAGTAACACGCGCGATGAAATGGCCATACAGCTTGCAATTCGCGAAACGAGTGTTGGTGAAACTTTTGTGTCGACGAAACGTGCGACGGACCAGCGGAATCAATACCAACTGCTACACCTGGGCTCCGTGAAAGTGCACGTTTACGCCCGAACAATTCAGGAAGCAGCACAGCGTCACCTAAAGCACGGCACAGGAACTACCAGCTTGAAGGCAGCTCTCCGGTGCACCGCACAACCAAAGTGAGCCTTCGGTCATTTGAATGAAGCGTTATTACGATTGCACACTGCAAAACACGACTAACGGAATTTTCGTCGCTGAACTCTCTATCCAAATATATTGCACACGCTTCACTGCAAACCTCGAAGATTCCGATGGTCAACGAGAGCACAGAAACGTCGCCTTAAAATTTAGCCTGGCGGTATCCGAATCAATCCGACGTCTGAGCAACGTGGGGCGGATTGTCTCTTTTGTGTCAGTATCCCCGCCGGTTTCTCCGTATTTTCAAACCGTTCCTCCGTATTTTCACGTTATACTTACATCAGACACCACGCTGAACTCTGAAGTCGCTTTCGAACGGTCTCGTATGACGGCTTCCGCGTCTGAAATCAACTCGACGAGGCGACCGACAACGAACAAAGCATTCGACAATCTCCGGCCCAGCTAAGGCAAGCCGCTGCCTGGGCGCTGCCATCTTTCCTGTGACGTCACGTATTTGGTTTGGTCACGTGACGAGTGGCCAAATTTGCGCACAATGGCAGCGGCCTTGTGGGGGTCACTTTCGAGTGCAGACCGGAACCCCGGTTTATCGCTCTAAGCCCCTCTACCTCGTTGACCGGGAGAGACAGCCGAAGTTGGAACTTTCGAGCCTTCTCGTCATATTTGACGGGATATTACGAGAACAGCTGCCGCAGCCGGCGTCGCTGCCGCCGTAGCTCGAAGGAAATAGATGTAAGCACAACCCGCCCGTCGCCGCCGCCGCCGGGAGCGAATCCGCTACCGCGGCAGCGGATTTCTTTTCAGGTGTAAACGTATACCATAAAGGAGGTATTTACTCAGGCGGTACAAAAGATGTTTCATGAGCATGCTCAAGAAACATCGCTATTCAGACATCACGAATGCGGTCAAAGTCACGATTTGTGGCAGGTGCTGTGCGCAGCTAGTTATGCCGTAGTGCGTTCGAAAACAAGAAAATGCTGGAAATATCTTGCACAAATATGTCCGACCCGGTTATACATCGTCGGCGGAAGAAAATATATATTTGTCGGTTTTTATGCTGAGTGGCTCTCGCGAATCCACAAAGCAGCATTCGGAGCACTCGGTGTTCGAAATTCACCGCTTTCTGACTAATGGTCATTGCATTATTTTTTGATTGGCCTGATAGATTAAGAGTTCATGAATTTGGCATTTACGAGGAAACTATTAAATGCACACTCGAAATGGAAGCGGGCTTTCTGTTTGGTACAACAATCCCGAGTTCAATTTAAATTAAATAACTAGCACGAGCGCGGTTTTTCTACAAGAAGGGGGCTGAGCAGTCTGGGTAGTTAAAAACACGTGTTTTTTAACAGTGACGTGTAGATTAATTATTAGTAAACTACGAAAACAAAAAGCGAGAACCGTGGTTGGTAGGTTTTGACTCAGCTGCATGCCGACAATCGACTGAAAACCAGTATCCGTCTATAAGGGAAAGCAAACTTACCTATAGCAGTACATCGGCGCTTCTGTTCGATTTCTTTCAATTCTAATACTCCAAACTGTAAACTAACGTGCGTGCTTACTTTCCGTAATGTTTAAAGCCAGCTCAGCCCTTCCCCGAGAGTCAAATCGCTCTTCGGGAGGTGAAAGCAGGGAATTGCAGACGATAGTTACAATGGCCACCGTACGCAAGCAGCTGATTTTCAGATTAGCGTTGCAACATGACTACCCGCAGGTACACCAATTGCGCCACAGTCGCTCAAGCGGTCTTAATAGACTATTCAATGCAAAGCAGAACGTCTACCTGCAATTATGCATGTAATTTCGTCTCGCTGTTACACCACCGGTAGCAAAAAAACATGGCGACATCGTTGACGATTCCAGACTTCGGTAACAACGCACAACATTGCCATGGCAATGTTGCTGGATCACAGAAATACAAAACCACGCTGATCGTCTGATAGCACTCGGCAACAGGGAACAGGACTGAACGTAGCGCGAAAGACGCGCAGTCACCTGCAAGAAAACCGGCCTGACTACACTGTTAGCAAGTCCCGTGTACTTAGTGAATATTTGGGGTAAAAAACACGCTATTTAGACAAATTACCATAAATTGACACGTTGAGTAACAGATAATTTATTCAAAAATCATGCCAGGTTGTAAAAAACGTGTTTTCGTTCGGTCATACACGCATAACTGTCTAGCCGACCTCGAAAACACGCACCATTGCCGGCGACGACCGCAGCATTGCCGGCTACCGAAGCACCGGAATGCTTGGGGACACACCTAGAAAGGACCGTGAAGACAAATTCCGCGGAAAGGAACATGTCTCGGAGACAGATATGCACAAAAAGCAATTACGCCATGTCGCGGGACGGGGCGAACCCCGCGCTTACCGTGCTTGCCGCCATTGATTGTGGTCGATGGCAATGGCAATGCGGCTTCCCTTATGTCGCCTTTGTTTGTATTTATTTTAGGGGTCTTGATAATTGTTTTTTACAGACCACAAATAAAGTTAAGGGTATAATTACTCGTTCTAAACAGTTACGATGGATATAAAAAGCGTGTCCTCGATCTGAACACGTGACACCGCAGTTGGTTTCGTTTTGGCTTCAACCCTTCAACTGCAAGCGAAGGTGCCGCCACTTCCCCTGCACCCTCCTCAGAAATTACGGCGCTCCGTGGTGGTCAGTGTTGCTGCATCTGTAGGTCATCTTTAAGTTAGAGCTGACAGAGGGTATCTGGCCACGGCGCAACGCCGATGTACGCTGGAAGCTAGAGCCGGGTTGCTTTCGTCGTTTTTATTTGGTCGGAGAAAATCTGGCAACAACGCACGTTTAACATGGCGCCGGTATTATTTTGGTTGGACGGCAGGGGGGGAAGCTGCTCGGTTTGCGAGCACATGTAGCGAAGACGTGACCGGAGACGTGCCCCTGTGATGTTTCCGGACGACGGAAAGCATCATTCGTAATCGTCATGTGTGCCTGGAAAGCGAAGGGAGTCACAGGGTCCACGAGTGCGCAACCACAAGCCAAGGTTTACGACAGGGCCGCGTTGACTTCGGCAATCTCGTTCTGTTTGGTGCAACGCGGCGATACGGCAAAGGGCTGAAGTGTTCGTGGTGTGTGGTGCGGTGCTTGGAGGTAGAAAGCCACACTAACACGGAGCGCGAATCGGTGGTTGTGGGGTTGTGGGACTGAACCCGTATACAGGTTCAGTCCCGTCGTCGTCAGCTGATCCGGTCCAGCTGGTCCGGAAGGACGCAGCGAACGTCTGTAAAAGTAAATCTTCCTTCGTTCCGTTTCAAAATGTGCAAGTATCCCGACGCATAGCGTGAGCAAAAAGCTGCCGGCGTTTTCAACAAAATTATGTCGTTTAAATTGAACAATGGACTCCGGAGTATAGTCCTAGATCTGCCGTTTTTATGCTTCGTGTTGTTGGACTGCGTTTGCACAGCGACGTGTTTGCATAGCGACGCACAAAGCTCGAGTAGATGATTCGGTCCTGCAAACGACCGGTTAATAGAGTTTCAGGGAAACTTAAGTCACCACTGATATTTTTCTTTAAGTCTCGTGCGAGTTTGTTGCGCTCATGATGCGGGGTGAATAAATTCGGGCAAGATTTCCTACCTACCCACAGATGCAGGAAGTGAGACAATTTTTTACGTAGGGAACATAGTGTTTTTTCTTTATTTTGGAAAGAGGCGTTGGTGCATTTACTATAATAATAATAATAATAATAATAATAATAATAATAATAATAATAATAATAATAATAATAATAAATCTTTATTTTACGTGCCCACAAACAACTTTACAGTCTATGATGTGGTGCACACAAAGAAAATTAAAACACAGCACTATATCAAACATTAAAATACTTGTCACAACAAAAATATAAACAGATAACAGAAACTGAAAGACTATACAGAACCCGCCTTACAATAGGTAATTCAAGAACATTCACTTTCGCACATAAAACATAAACTGGTCTGAACAAAGAAAAATGTCAAGATGGGTCTTATTAAATGCTAATTGGATTCTCGATAAAGGAGACACAGTTGACATACAAGATGGTTAAAAGGTTAGCACATTCCTACTGACCCTTGACGGAACATGAAAGTCTATGAAACGCAACAGATCAATTGAATTCACTTCTCCGTGTACAACTTTGTGAAGAAATATAAAATCTCTGTATTGCCTCCGCACAGCAAGCTTGTGCAACGCAAATCGAACAAGTAACGTTTCATAATGGTCAAAATATTTCCTTGCAATATAATGGTCCTACACAATTCTAATCATTCGTCTTTGTATATTTTCTATTGAAAGAGCCTGAGATAACGTTAATGAATTCCAAATGATCGATCCAAATTCTAATCTTGACCTCACTAATGTCAAAAACAAGTGCAATCACTTGATAGTTGAGAAATTGGAGAGAGCGAGCAAGCTTTCCCAACTTTGTCTGTTTTCTCTGGCACTGCCCTGTTTCAGTTTCAGTAGGCATATCTACACGCAGGTACAAACTGCTCTGAAGCAGGTAAAAAGACAGGGGAAGCTTAGGACGATGCGGACTCCGTGTTTCGCGCTTTTCGTAACATGACGGGGTAAATGCTTTTGCGAGGTATGCGAAATATGCAAGCGATTTTGTTATGCCCGTCGTTTGCGTCTCTCCAGCAAAACGAATAAGATGATTACAAAGGCGCAATCACAAGCCAAGATTTACGATAGCACTGCGTTGGCTTCCATGGTCCGTGTATTTGTATTTTACCCTGCTCTCTGCAACACCGTGTCATGACGAAGAGCTGGAACGGTCACGGTTTGTGCTGGCCTCCCGGTTGACAGAAACCCGCATCGCCCGCGTCGGCACCGAGTGCGCTTGGGCTGTTGATGCTCACAACCCACGGATGCTTTCATCCGTCGCTTGTTGCCAGCTGATCCTGCTGCTCAACGGTGAGGAATCGGCGAGAGTGACCTCTGAAGTGAATGTAGATCCTCGTTCATTCAGTTATCCGGTGTCAAAGTGTGGAAGATGTCCAACGTGTACTGAGGGCGGGAACTACGAGCGTTTTGCCTTGCTTTTATGACCGAAACCAGAGCAACGAGATAACTGCCTTGCGTACTCCAAAATGACGGAAGCAAAAAGTTTCAACAGGTCGAGTACGTCACCGTGGATGTAGGCGAGACGGTGCACACTCTTTAAACGCTTGCAGTATCCACGAGTGGTACCAGGAAAGCGACGTCAACAGAGAAGGAGCTCGCGATTCAGCATAATGCAGTGCTACGGGCCCGTGTATCTTCGAAGTTCGGGGTGGTGGCAGTATAAAAAAAGACGCATTTGCGTCCCACGCCAGTCACCACGAATAACACTGGCCACAAACTCCCGAGCCCCACCGCTCCACTGAACACCGACACGACAGACGACAACAAACTGCATCAACACGACCCAAAAGTGAAGGCGTCTACTTCCGTACTGCAACCAGCGGAAGTGAACTGTTGAGCACATGTCCTTCACAAGAATATATAAAAAATGCTTTGCGCAAAGATCATTTCCATTTATTATTAATTACACAATGATAAAATACCAAGAATATAATTTTTTTTTTTAAATCTGATTCAAGCTATCGGACTGCTCATAACACTGGTCTAGCATGAAAATAACAAAAATTTGAACTTCTTCATGACCGGTTTACGATTTATTGTTAATACATCGTTATTTTTCGCAACAGACTAACAATATAGATTTGGCCTCCAATTCTTTTTAAATGCAAACAGTTCTTACATACGGCTGTCCATTGCGCCGTGTTTTGTGGCTTCTTCTATAAATATGTAACGGTCAGCGGCTAAAGAGCTCACCCGCACATGTCTAGCTTATATACGCCGCGGGGAGAAAAGCTTGTTGAATAGGAAGTGTCCGGCGCAGTGCCGGTGTTGTGTTTGTGTATTTGTCAGTGATGTGTAATGCGTGGTATCGGTGTTGTCTCTGATATATGTAGGGTTGTGTCTACTTGGGTGATCGGTCGAAGCGTATTAACAAACTCGTTTTTTTTTATATATATAGACTGCTAAAACTCCCGCTAGGTGGCGCAAGTTACCGCCTGATTTCAAATAGTTTGCTTGAGTTATTTGTCCATTTAAGTTCGCTTTTCTGTCTAGCGGCTCGATCGTAGCTACCGACGCCGCCGACCACCAACGACTCACGTACGTACCTTTGCACGTAGCTACGTCCGCCGCTTGGAGACTGTTTACTGTGCATAAAAGACATCGAACGAGAACAAACGCCGTCCTGTGTGCTCTCAATTCAGCTGAAAGGCGCGCGGCTCATGTGCTCGTCTCTCGCCTGTTCTCGGCTGCTGGCCGCCATGTTTTATAAGCATGCTCAGCCGTGCTCAGCGGAAGAAAAACACGGTATATCGTGTTAAGTTTACACAGGACCTCATGTGTAGACGAAAAACACAGATGGCTGCGTGTAAAACAAACACGTTTCGACGTGTCCGCTATGGGATAACGGTTTACACGTCTGGGCGTGTTATTTTTGCTAACAGCGTAGGAAGCAAAACTGCGGAGACGGCAATTTTCGCAAAGTATGCGTAGCACTGCTGGCACTGCTCTGGAACTTCGCGGTTTCTAATGGATTCATTTGCTCGTTTGACTAAATTGTCAGTAAAAGCGCCAACAAAACGGTCTTCGAAATGGGAGACTGGAATACAGGCGGTCTGCGTTGCCGCTGACCCTCAATCAGCTCATTGTCATGTATCAAAAAAAAAAAAAAAAAAAAGTGCGATGTGCCTGAAAAACGAAACTGAAGATGATGAGTTGAGGGAGCAACTTTTTCCCGTCTGCCAGGAGAGGGATAAATACACCTCTTTCCTCCCTTCTTCTCTCGTCCATATGTCAGTAGAAGGGAAGAAAACGCGCTCTTGCTAGCTTTTTTCTTCTATTTTCTTAGACTGCACGTAGACTCAACCACATAGAAATGGGATACTATATATGACACTCAAGGTACAGGGCATATGATTTATGTTGAAATCATATTTTTTATGTTTTTTTTTAACCTTGATCACATTTGACCCTTTTTTTTTCTGGCGGGCTGATTTTATTAAGAGGGCCTGATAAATGTTACCTACCTTTATTTAAGATTTTGGAAAATTCTGCGTATATCACAAACTCGCCAACTCACCACTTTACTATGGTGTTGCACATAGCATGAGCGCATATCTAACCACACCGCATTCATGAAGTTTAACATGCAGCGTCTTCAGTGGCGTTATTTCTTCCAGCGTCGTTAATGGAGCGTGCATTCCCTTGACCGTGGGAAAACGGCATATGGACGGCGAAGGAAGACCCCAGAGAATCTATGATTTCTCCCTCGTAATCGCGTAATGACGTCAGTAGGCCGCAAGGAGCCTCATCGCGTAATAAAATGACGGTTATGAAACGACATCGACGTTTCAGAGACTTTTTTTTTTTTCCCTCGGTTCTCCCTACGCAACGGCGGCCAGCGCGCCGCCTTTCTCGCGATGATATGAGGCTGCTCTTGACATTGAACGGAAGGGCGCATTACGGGGGTCGTTTTTACGACCGAGAAGCCCCCTCCCCTCTCATAGCCGATGATCAGGTTTGGTATGTCCTGCCGTAATTGCGTCGGGGCGTAGCCAGTCGCCGAGTTGAGCTCGTGACGTCTGCGCATGGGCGGTTCTCAGAATCCGGCACGGGACACCAAAGGCGGGGCCTTGCGACGCGGTCATTGGTGGATCGGCAGCAACGAGTACGGAACCAAATCTGGACGTGGCCGGTCTAAGAACGTGTTTGTAATATAAGAAGAGCGGAGCCAGGAAAACAAATAAACAGCGGGAAAGCAAGAGCGGCCCCGGCTAGGGAGAGAGAGGGTCTCGGGTACAACACGGAGTGGCAATAAGCGCCAAGCACTGAAACACCTGGAGTGTTGGGCGAGGAAGAGTATAGGAAAGAAGCGAGACGACGATCGCCGGAGGCTCTTTGCTCGTGATCGTGGAGTCTCGAGTGCAACGACTGGAAGGGGCTGCCGAGTCTGCCTCTGCGATGGAAGACGTTTTGCCTTGAACCCTGTAGAATATTCCTGGCTCGCGTTAGCGGATTTTTTCTTTTGGAAACTTCAACTTTCATTCCGGTTGGTAAGATACGCGGCTGCTTGCTATTTCGAGCTGTTTGCTCTTTGCAAAATACGCTCGTTTCTTCTTTTGTGAGATAATTTTCCGATCTAAATAAAATTTTATATCGGAAAATCTTCAGCATTTCATAAGGGTGCTTTATACGCACACTAAGAGATTTTACACACTTATTCCGTGTAATACACCCTCATAAATTTTAAAATAGAGTGTAGTTGTGTTAAATTCCCTCTATTTCTAAGGGGTGCAAAAAGGGTATTAGGGTGAAGTGTGGCGAGCTCCATTTTTTTAATGGTTTTCGCGGCATTCACATCCACTTCAAACCACCATTTTAGCGATAACGTCTAAAAATTTCTTCCGCTCCCAATGATTTTACTTGAAGTTGCATTCCTTAAAATCAGATATATTATCTTTTTATGTGCAATATTTGCAACAACAGAGCAGTATACAGATAAAATTTATTATCATATTTTGTTTTACCCTCATGGTTGGAACAATAGTAATAATAATACAAAATGATCAATATATACAATGCTCAAAATACTGGGAACATGAAATTGGTAATAGACGTATAAAAAACTACGTAATCATTAATTCATGTGAGCAATGCGGGTAAGCGGTCCCAGTCTTTGTAAATTCTGGGAATAAGAGTGTAATAATAAACGTTAGAGTGGCAGAATGGGACACCGACGTTGTGATGATCATCAAGGCGTGCTGAAACAAAGTCAGGCCGGGGGAGGGGGGGGGGGGGGGGGCGAGGGCGAGGTTACTTTCTAGTGGGGATTTGAGCTGAGGAATACGCTGATAGTTTTTATGAAAACGATGAATCTGAGAAACTGTGCGACGATCCGTGAGGCTTGGGGTTGCGAGGCCTGGGAGGCTTGGGAGCCTTGGGATGAAGACAATTAACTGCAAATGAGTGTCTTTCAAGGGCCCAGTATATGCAATACGATAGAACCGTAAACGGGGTCGTGTTTTTTTCTTCTTCTCGCTGGAGATTTATTAAGCCTATATTTGTATTATTTACATGTGAGAACTGTATGCGGTGCTTGTGTCCTTTAAACTTGTTGTTCGTAAAGATATCCCTAGGAGGCTACTAATATTGTCAGCATCGTATTTCGGGTGCTCACCAGGCTTAGGAGAGTTTCTGTGGGGCTCTAGAACATGCGCCGTCGTATAAACGGATTTACCTTCTTTATGGGGTGGTGAAGCGATTTATAGAATTGGCCAATTAATTCCGGAAATTAATCTGTGTCACCTAAAGAACGAAAAACAGAAAACCATATTTTCTTTGAGCGCCTATTTCTTATCTAAAAAAAAAGAAACAAATCGAAAGTCAAAGCGGCTCTCAACTCTCTACGTCGACTTTCGAGTGACGTACTCGGGGGGTTCACGTGGTTTCCCCTTGGGTCCTCTCTTCAGAGACCCAAGGGGAAAGTAAGGCAAATTTATGTAAGCATTCATTTATTTTTGATATTTCGGCCAGTGGTAAATTGCGGAGATAAGGTTCATACAACCTAAATATACATTTCCTATCTATGCAGTTGAACCTCAGTAGGCAAAATTAGTCTTAGATTGAAAATACAAAACATTTCCAAAACACAGATTCAAAAGAAACATTCAAAATGCAGGTTGAAAATCAACGAGAAGAAACAAACAAAAGCAAGGTGAGACGTGTCTGAGCGTACTGCGTTTCGTGGCATTAAAAAGACAAAGAAACAACTGCAAGCAAACATTGGGAGTTATGGATGCTTTTTTGGGGGCCTAAGGCTATAGCCATTGTCATTACTGACGTTCTCGATAGTTAACACCTTGAATAAAGCTGAGTAACTGTGTTAATCAGCTGCACATTTCGTAATTTTTGACGAAATACACAGCCGAATGTCTAAAGTCAATATACAATCTCATATCAAGAACGCCGTGTATCGTACCTTGACCGTGCTTACGATTACTGCTTCAGTCACTGACGAGATCAGAACATCAAGGCGCCTTTCTTGAATGCCCGGACTTCAGGACGCGTTCGTTGACTTCTACAGTGCTCAGACTGCGCGTGCATGTTCAAAGGTCACGAGGCGAAACGTTATCGGAAGTAAAAAGATGGCCCTGTAGGCTGAACATCATGAAGCACATTCCTGCACTTCTCATCCTGTCAGTGACTATAGTTTCATAGCCTTATAACATGTGCAAACCTCAACAAAAAATACGTATATAAAACGGTTATACGACAATTACACAAGTATTGAACACTATTTTACTTACAGATAAATTCATTTTTGACACGAAACATAAATTCGTGATCTCTACTCAGCGATTATGAGCACGGACACAAAAAAACTAAACAACAGTTTGGTGACAATAGATGCTTGAATGAGACACGCTACGGTTTATACCACAATGTTTGTAAACTAGCGGTTCAATAGTCCTCTTTCTCCTGATTTTCAGATAATTTCAAGCGTCATACATTTTGACAGGCGAATAATGTATATACTAGATAACAGAAAGTATAAAACAGAGAGAGGACGAAACACAGACGAGTACATTCTTTCAACTCTCAACAAAGTTTATTCCATGGGGTGCGAACGTATGTTCCCCTGCGCAGACTTAGGGAAAGGGGGAAAAGGGGCAGAGGCAGAGGGGGAAGTAAGAGGAAGGAAGGGAGGGTGGGAGAGGCGGCTGGGTGCGTGGACTCGTTGGGGGTCGGGCCGCTCACCGAGGTCGTCTAATCACCCCGGACAGCTCTTGGCTCAGATAATCTATCTCTCTATCGGAGAGGGCTAGCGAGGGGGAAGAGACATTGACGACGGAGTTTTTTATCGCAAAAGATTCGATAACTTCCCTGCCGAATCTCTGAGGATGGCGACCTAGCACGCGCGTTTTTTTGAACCTTGGCTTACATCCTCCGCATGTGCGACGATGGGCTGCAATCGGGTGCACCGTTTCCTCGCTGGGATCGGCGACCTCTCGGAAGTGCTCCCTCAGGC